>NC_064929.1:37459285-38080892 GCF_023897955.1 Schistocerca gregaria
ACGATCAAAGCGTAGACTGTTTGAGAATTACTCCCATGAAGGATATTGCGCATGGTGACTGTTGTATTCAATCCCGATGCAATTTCTGTGATTCATCATCACTCTCTTAGTCCACAGATTACAGAATGCCTCTAGATGTGCATCGGCAACTACTACTGGTCTTCCAGGGAACGATCAAAGCGTACACTGTTTGAGACATTACTCCCATGGAGGAAAGTGCGCATGGTGACTGTTGTATTCAATCGCGATGCAATTTCTGTGTTTCATCAACACTCAGTTAGTCCACAGATTTCAGAATGCCTCCAGATGTGCTTCAGAAATTACTTCTGGTCTTAAAGGGAACGATCAAAGCGTAGACTGTATGAGACATTTTTCCCACAGAGGAAAGTGCGCATGGTGAATGTTGTATTCAATCCCGATGCATTTTCTGTGTTTCATCAACACTCTGATAGTCCACAGATTAAAGAATGTCACCAGATGTGCATCGGAAACTACTACTGGTCCTCCTGGGAACGATCAAATAGTAGAGTGTTTGTGACATTACTCCCATGGAGGAAAGTGCATTTGGTGACTGTTGTAGTCAATCCCGAGGCAATTTCTGTGTTTCATCAAAACTTTGAAGGTCCACAGATTACAGATTGCTTCCAGTTGTGCATCGGAAACTACTACTGGTCTTCCTGGGAACGTTCAAAGCGTAGACTGTTTGAGAATTACGCCCATTCAGGAAAGTGCGGATGGTGACTGTTGTATTCACTCCCGATGCAATTTCTGTGTTCCATCAACAGTCTGATACTCCACAGATTACAGAATGCCTCCAGACGTGCATCGGAAACTACTACTGGTCTTCCAGGGAACGATCAAATCGTAAACTCTTTGAGACATTACTCCCATGGAGAAAAGTTCGCATGGTGACTGTTGTATTGAATCCCGATGCAATTTTAGTGTTTCATCAACACTCTGATAGGCCACAGATTACAGAATTCCTCCAGATGTGCATCGGAAACTACTACTGGTCTTCCAGGGACCGACCAAAGGGTAGACTGTTAGAGACATTACTCCCATGGAGAAAAGTGCGCATTTTGCCTGTTGTATTCAATCCCGATGCAATTTCTGTGTTTCATCAACACTCTGATAGTCCACAGATTACAGAATGCCACCAGATGTGCATCGCAAACTACTGCTGGTCTTCCAGGGAACGATCAAAGCGCAGACTGTTTGAGACATTACTCCCGTAGAGGAAAGTGCGCATGGTGACTGTTGTATTCAATCCCGATGCATTTTCTGTGTTTCATCATCACTCTGATAGTCCGCAGATTACAGAATGCCTTTAGATGTGCATCGGTCACTGCTACTGGTCTTCCTGGGAACGATAAAAGAGAAGACTGTTTGAGACATTACTCTTATGGAGGAATGTGCGCATGGTGACTGTTGTATTTAACCACGTTGCAATTTCTGTGTTTCATCAACACTCTGATAGTCCACTGATTACAGAATGAAACCAGATGTGCATCGGAAACTACTACTGGTCTTCCAGGGAACGATCAAAGCGTAGACTGTTTGAGACATTACTCCCGTGGAGGAAAGAGCGCATGGCGACTGTTGTATTCAATCCCGATGCAATTTCTGTGTTTCATCAACACTCTGATAGTCCACAGATTACAGAATGCCACCAGATGTGCATCGGAAACTACTACTGGTCTTCCAGGGAACGATCAAAGCGTAGACTGTTTGAGACATTACTCCCGTGGAGGAAAGAGCGCATGGCGACTGTTGTATTCAGTCCCCAAGCAATTTATGTGTTTCATCAACACTCTGATAGTCCCCAGATTACAGAATGCCACCAGATGTGCAACGGAAACTACTACTGGTCTTCGACGGAACGATCAAAGCGTAGACCGTTTGAGAATTACTCCCATGAAGGAAATTGCGCATGGTGACCGTTGTATTCAATCCCGATGCAATTTCTGTGTTTCATCAACACTCTCTTAGTTCACAGATTACAGAATGCCACCAGATGTGCATCGCAAACTACTACTGGTCTTCCAGGGAACGATCAAAGCGTAGACTGTTTGAGACATTACTCCCATGGAGGAAAGTGCGCATGGTGACTGTTGTATTCAATCCCGATGCATTTTCTGTGTTTCATCAACACTCTGATAGTCCACAGATTACAGAATGCCACCAGATGTGCATCGGATATTACTACTGGTCTTCAAGGGAACGATCAAATCGTAGACTGTTTCAGACATTACTCGCATGGAGGAAAGTGCGGATGGTGACTGTTGTATTCAATCCCGATGCAATCTCTGTGTTTCATCAACACTCTGATAGTCCACAGATTACAGAATGCCACCAGATGTGCATCGCAAACTACTACTGGTCTTCCAGGGAACGATCAAAGCGTAGACTGTTTGAGACATTACTCGCATGGAGGAAAGTGCGCATGGTGACTGTTGTATTCAATTCCGATGCATTTTCAGTGTTTCATCATCACTCTGATAGTCCGCAGATTACAGAATGCCTTTAGATGTGCATCGGTAACTGCTACTGGTCTTCCTGGGAACGATAAAAGAGAAGACTGTTTGAGACATTAGTCCCATGGAGGAATGTGCGCATGGTAACTGTTGTATTCAACCGCGTTGCAATTTCTGTGTTTCATCAACACTCTGATAGTCCACAGATTACAGAATGCCACCAGATGTGCATCGGAAACTACTACTGGTCTTCCAGGGAACGATCAAAGCGTAGACTGTTTGAGACATTACTCCCGTTGAGGAAAGAGCGCATGGCGACTGTTGTATTCAGTTCCGATGCAATTTCTGTGTTTCATCAACACTCTGATAGTCCACAGATTACCGAATGCCACCAGATGTGCATCGCAAACTACTGCTGGTCTTCCAGGGAACGATCAAAGCGCAGACTGTTTGAGACATTACTCCCATAGAGGAAAGTGCGCATGGTGACTGTTGTATTCAATTCCGATGCAATATCTGTGTTTCATCAACACTCTGATAGTCCACAGATTACAGAATGCCACCAGATGTGCATCGCAAACTACTACTGGCCTTCCAGGGAACGATCAAAGCGTGGACTGTTCGAGACATACCTCCTGTTGTGGAATGTGCGCATGTTGACTGTTTTATTCAATCCCGATGCAATTTCTGTGATTCATCAACACTCCGATAGTCCACAGATTACAGAATGCCACCAGATGTGCATCGCAAACTACTACTGGTCTTCCAGGGAACGATCAAAGCGTAGACTGTTTGAGACATTACTCCCATGGAGGAAAGTGCGCATGGTGACTGTTGTATTCATTCCCGATGCATTTTCTGTGTTTCATCAACACTCTGATAGTTTACAGATTGCAGAATGCCACCAGATGTGCATCGGAAATTACTACTGGTCTTCAAGGGAACGATCAAACCGTAGACTGTTTCAGACATTACTCCCATGGAGGAAAGTGCGGATGGTGACTGTTGTATTCAATCCCGATGCAATTCCTGTGTTTCATCAACACTCTGATAGTCCACAGATTACAGAATGCCACCAGATGTGCATCGCAAACTACTACTTGTCTTCCAGGGAACGATCAAAGCGTAGACTGTTCGAGACATACCTCCCGTGGAGGAATGTGCGCACGGTGACTGTTGTATTCAATCCCGATGCATTTTCTGTGTTTCATCAACACTCTGATAGTCCACAGATTACAGAATGCCACCAGATGTGCATCGGAAACTACTACTGGTCTTCCAGGGAACGATCAAAGCGTAGACTGTTTGAGACATTACTTCCATAGAGGAAAGTGCGCATGGTGACTGTTGTATTCAATCCCGATGCAATTTCTGTGTTTCATCAACACTCTGATAGTCCACAGATTACAGAATGCCACCAGATGTGCATCGGAAACTACTACTGGTCTTCCAGGGAACGATCAAAGCGTAGACTGTTTGAGAATTACTCCCATGGAGGGAAGTGCGCATGGTGATTGTTGTATTCAATCCCGATGCAATATCTGTGTTTCATTAACACTCTGATAGTCCACAGAATACAGAATGCCTCCAGATGTGCATCGGAAACTACTACTGGTCTTCCAGGGAACGATCAAAGCGTAGACTGTTTGAGACATTACTCGCATGTAGGAAAGTGCGCATGGTGACTGTTGTATTCAATCCCGATGCATTTTCTGTGTTTCATCATCACTCTGATAGTCCGCAGATTACAGAATGCCTTTAGATGTGCATCGGTAACTGCTACTGGTCTTCCTGGGAACGATAAAAGAGAAGACTGTTTGAGACATTACTCCCATGGAGGAATGTGCGCATGGTAACTGTTGTATTTAACCACGTTGCAATTTCTGTGTTTCATCAACACTCTGATAGTCCACTGGTTACAGAATGAAACCAGATGTGCATCGGAAACTACTACTGGTCTTCCAGGGAACGATCAAAGCGTAGACTGTTTGAGACATTACTCCCGTGGAGGAAAGAGCGCATGGCGACTGTTGTATTCAATCCCGATGCAATTTCTGTGTTTCATCAACACTCTGATAGTCCACAGATTACAGAATGCCACCAAATGTGCATCGGAAATTACTACTGGTCTTCCAGGGAACGATCAAAGCGTAGACTGTTTCAGACATTACTCCCATGGAGGAAAGTGCGCATGGTGACTGTTGTATTCAACCCCGTTGCAATTTCTGTGTTTCATCAACACTCTGATAGTCCACAGATTACAGAATGCCACCAGATGTGCATCGGAAATTACTACTGGTCTTCCAGGGAACGATCAAGGCGTAGACTGTTTGAGACATTACTCCCGTGGAGGAAAGAGCGCATGGCGACTGTTGTATTCAATCCCGATGCAATTTCTGTGTTTCATCAACACTCTGATAGTCCACAGATTACAGAATGCCACCAGATGTGCATCGGAAACTACTACTGGTCTTCCAGGGAACGATCAAAGCGTAGACTGTTTGAGACATTACTCCCGTGGAGGAAAGAGCGCATGGCGACTGTTGTATTCAGTCCCCAAGCAATTTATGTGTTTCATCAACACTCTGATAGTCCCCAGATTACAGAATGCCTCTAGATGTGCATCGGCAACTACTACTGGTCTTCCTGGGAACGATCAAATAGTAGACTGTTTGTGACATTACTCCCATGGAGGAAAGTGCATTTGGTGACTGTTGTAGTCAATCCCGAGGCAATTTCTGTGTTTCATCAACACTTTGAAGGTCCACAGATTACAGATTGTTTCCAGTTGTGCATCGGAAACTACTACTGGTCTTCCTGGGAACGTTCAAAGCGTAGACTGTTTGAGAATTACTCCCATTCAGGAAAGTGCGGCTGGTGACTGTTGTATTCACTCCTGATGCAATTTCTGTGTTCCATCAACAGTCTGATACTCCACAGATTACAGAATGCCTCCAGACGTGCATCGGAAACTACTACTGGTCTTCCAGGGAACGATCAAAGCGTAAACTCTTTGAGACATTACTCCCATGGAGGAAAAGTGCGCATTGTGCCTGTTGTATTCAATCCCGATGCAATTTCTGTGTTTCATCAACACTCTGATAGTTCACAGATTACGGAATGCATCCAAATGTGCATCGGAAACTAACACTGATCTTCCAGCGAATTATCAAAGCGTAGACGGTTTTTCGACATACCTCCCGTGGAAGAAAGTGCCCAAGGTGACTGTTGTATTCAATCCCGATGCAATTTCTGTGTTTCATCAACACTCTGCTAGTCCACAGGTTACATAATGAGTCCAGATGTGCATCGTAAAATACTACTGGTCTTCCAGGGAATGATCAAACGGTAGACTGTTTGAGAATTACTCCCATGGAGGAAAGTGGGCATGGTGACTGTTGTATTCAATCCCGATGCAATTTCTGTGTTTCATCAACACTCTGATAGTCCACAGATAACAGAATGCTAGCAAACGTGCATCGGAAGCTACCACTGGTCTCCCAGGTAACGATCAAGGCGTAGACTGTTTAAGACATTACTAGCGTGGAGGAAAGTGCGCATGGTGACTGTTGTATTCAATCCCGATGCAATTTCTGGGTTTCATCAACACTCTGATAGTCCACAGGTTACAGAATGCCTCCAGATGTGCACCGGAAACTACTACTGGTCCTCCAGGGAACGATCAAAGCGTAGACTGTTTGAGACATTACTCCCGTGGAGGAAAGTGCGCATGGCGACAGTTGTACTCAATCCCGATGCAATATCTGTGTTTCATCAACACTCTGATAGTCCACAGATTACAGAATGCCTCCAGATGTGCATCGGAAACTACTACAGGTCTTCCAGGGAACGATCAAAGCGTAGACTGTTTGAGACATAACACCCATGGAGGGAAGTGCACATGATGACTGTTGTATTCAATTCCGATGCAATTTCTGTGTTTCATCAACACTCTGATAGTCCACATATTACAGAATGCCACCAGACGTGCATAGGAAGCTACTACTGGTCTTCCAGGTAACGATTAAAGCGTAGACTGTTTGAGACATTAATCCCGTGGAGGAAAGTGCTCATGGTGTCTGTTGTATTCAATCCCGATTCAATTTCTGTGTTTCATCAACACTCCGATAGTCCACAGGTTACAGAATGCCACCAGATGTGCATCGGAAACTACTACTGGTCTTACAGGCAACGATCAAAGCGTAGACTTTTTGAGACATTACTTCCGTGGAGGAAAGTGCTCATGGCGACTGTTGTATTCAATCCCGATGCAATTTCTGTGTTTCATCAACACTCTGATAGTCCAAAGATTACAGAATGAAACCAGATGTGCATCGGAAATTACTACTGGTCTTCAAGGGAACGATCAAAGCGTAGACTGTTTCAGACATTACTCCCATGGAGGAAAGTGCACATGGTGACTGTTGTATTCAATCCCGATGCAATTTCTGTGTTTCATCAACACTCTGATAGTACACAGATTACATAATGAGTCCAGATGTGCATCGTAAAATACTACTGGTCTTCCAGGGATTGATCAAATGGTAGACTGTTTGAGAATTACTCATATGGAGGAAAGTGGGCATGGTGACTGTTGTATGCAATCCCGATGCAATTTCTGTGTTTCATCAACACTCTGATAGTCCACAGGTTACAGAATGCCACCAGATGTGCACCGGAAACTACTACTGGTCTTCCAGGGAATGATCAAAGCGTAGACTGTTTGAGACATTACTCCCGTGGAGGAAAGATCGCATGGCGACTGTTGTATTCAATCCCGATGCAATTTCTGTGTTTCATCAACACTCTGATAGTCCACAGATTACAGAATGCCACCAGATGTGCATCGGAAACTACTACTGGTCTTCCAGGGAACGATCAAAGAGTAGACTGTTTGAGACATTACTCCCGTGGAGGAAAGAGCGCATGGCGACTGTTGTATTCAGTCCCCAAGCAATTTATGTGTTTCATCAACACTCTGATAGTCCCCAGATTACAGAATGCCACCAGATGTGCAACGGAAACTACTACTGGTCTTCGAGGGAACGATCAAAGCGTAGACTGTTTGAGAATTACTCCCATGAAGGAGATTGCGCATGGTGACCGTTGTATTCAATCCCGATGCAATTTCTGTGTTTCATCAACACTCTCTTAGTTCACAGAATACAGAATGCCACCAGATGTGCATCGCAAACTACTACTGGTCTTCCAGGGAACGATCAAAGCGTAGACTGTTTGAGACATTACTCCCATGGAGGAAAGTGCGCATGGTGACTGTTGTATTCAATCCCGATGCATTTTATGTGTTTCATCAACACTCTGATAGTCCACAGATTACAGAATGCCACCAGATGTGCATCGGATATTACTACTGGTCTTCAAGGGAACGATCAAATCGTAGACTGTTTCAGACATTACTCCCATGGAGGAAAGTGCGGATGGTGACTGTTGTATTCAATCCCGATGCAATTTCTGTGTTTCATCAACACTCTGATAGTCCACAGATTACAGAATGCCACCAGATGTGCATCGCAAACTACTACTGGTCTTCCAGGGAACGATCAAAGCGTAGACTGTTTGAGACATTACTCGCATGGAGGAAAGTGCGCATGGTGACTGTTGTATTCAATCCCGATGCATTTTCTGTGTTTCATCATCACTCTGATAGTCCGCAGATTACAGAATGCCTTTAGATGTGCATCGGTAACTGCTACTGGTCTTCCTGGGAACGATAAAAGAGAAGACTGTTTGAGACATTAGTCCCATGGAGGAATGTGCGCATGGTAACTGTTGTATTCAACCGCGTTGCAATTTCTGTGTTTCATCAACACTCTGATAGTCCACAGATTACAGAATGCCACCAGATGTGCATCGGAAACTACTACTGGTCTTCCAGGGAACGATCAAAGCGTAGACTGTTTGAGACATTACCTTCCGTGGAGAAAAGAGCGCATGGCGACTGTTGTATTCAATTCCGATGCAATTTCTGTGTTTCATCAACACTCTGATAGTCCACAGATTACCGAATGCCACCAGATGTGCATCGCAAACTACTGTTGGTCTTCCAGGGAACGATCAAAGCGCAGACTGTTTGAGACATTACTCCCATAGAGGAATGTGCGCATGGTGACTGCTGTATTCAATTCCGATGCAATTTCTGTGTTTCATCAACACTCTGATAGTCCACAGATTACAGAATGCCACCAGATGTGCATCGCAAACTACTACTGGCCTTCCAGGGAACGATCAAAGCGTGGACTGTTCGAGACATACCTCCTGTGGTGGAATGTGCGCATGTTGACTGTTTTATTCAATCCCGATGCAATTTCTGTGTTTCATCAACACTCTGATAGTCCACAGATTACAGAATGCCACCAGATGTGCATCGCAAACTACTACTGGTCTTCCAGGGAACGATCAAAGCGTAGACTGTTTGAGACATTACTCCCATGGAGGAAAGTGCGCATGGTGACTGTTGTATTCAATCCCGATGCATTTTCTGTGCTTCATCAACACTCTGATAGTCCACAGATTGCAGAATGCCACCAGATGTGCATCGGAAATTACTACTGGTCTTCAAGGGAACGATCAAACCGTAGACTGTTTCAGACATTACTCCCATGGAGGAAAGTGCGGATGGTGACTGTTGTATTCAATCCCGATGCAATTCCTGTATTTCATCAACACTCTGATAGTCCACAGATTACAGAATGCCACCAGATGTGCATCGCAAACTACTACTTGTCTTCCAGGGAACGATCAGAGCGTAGACTGTTCGAGGCATACCTCCCGTGGAGGAATGTGCGCATGGTGACTGTTGTATTCAATTCCGATGCAATTTCTGTGTTTCATCAACACTCTGATAGTCCACAGATTACAGAATGCCACCAGATGTGCATCGGAAACTACTACTGGTCTTCCAGGGAACGATCAAAGCGTAGACTGTTTGAGAATTACTCCCATGGAGGGAAGTGCGCATGGTGATTGTTGTATTCAATCCCGATGCAATATCTGTGTTTCATTAACACTCTGATAGTCCACAGAATACAGAATGCCTCCAGATGTGCATCGGAAACTACTACTGGTCTTCCAGGGAACGATCAAAGCGTAGACTGTTTGAGACATTACTCGCATGTAGGAAAGTGCGCATGGTGACTGTTGTATTCAATCCCGATGCATTTTCTGTGTTTCATCATCACTCTGATAGTCCGCAGATTACAGAATGCCTTTAGATGTGCATCGGTAACTGCTACTGGTCTTCCTGGGAACGATAAAAGAGAAGACTGTTTGAGACATTACTCCCATGGAGGAATGTGCGCATGGTAACTGTTGTATTTAACCACGTTGCAATTTCTGTGTTTCATCAACACTCTGATAGTCCACTGGTTACAGAATGAAACCAGATGTGCATCGGAAACTACTACTGGTCTTCCAGGGAACGATCAAAGCGTAGACTGTTTGAGACATTACTCCCGTGGAGGAAAGAGCGCATGGCGACTGTTGTATTCAATCCCGATGCAATTTCTGTGTTTCATCAACACTCTGATAGTCCACAGATTACAGAATGCCACCAAATGTGCATCGGAAATTACTACTGGTCTTCCAGGGAACGATCAAAGCGTAGACTGTTTCAGACATTACTCCCATGGAGGAAAGTGCGCATGGTGACTGTTGTATTCAACCCCGTTGCAATTTCTGTGTTTCATCAACACTCTGATAGTCCACAGATTACAGAATGCCACCAGATGTGCATCGGAAATTACTACTGGTCTTCCAGGGAACGATCAAAGCGTAGACTGTTTGAGACATTACTCCCGTGGAGGAAAGAGCGCATGGCGACTGTTGTATTCAATCCCGATGCAATTTCTGTGTTTCATCAACACTCTGATAGTCCACAGATTACAGCATGCCACCAGATGTGCATCGGAAACTATTACTGGTCTTCCAGGGAACGATCAAAGCGTAGACTGTTTGAGACATTACTCCCGTGGAGGAAAGAGCGCATGGCGACTGTTGTATTCAGTCCCCAAGCAATTTATGTGTTTCATCAACACTCTGATAGTCCCCAGATTACAGAATGCCTCTAGATGTGCATCGGCAACTACTACTGGTCTTCCTGGGAACGATCAAATAGTAGACTGTTTGTGACATTACTCCCATGGAGGAAAGTGCATTTGGTGACTGTTGTAGTCAATCCCGAGGCAATTTCTGTGTTTCATCAACACTTTGAAGGTCCACAGATTACAGATTGTTTCCAGTTGTGCATCGGAAACTACTACTGGTCTTCCTGGGAACGTTCAAAGCGTAGACTGTTTGAGAATTACTCCCATTCAGGAAAGTGCGGCTGGTGACTGTTGTATTCACTCCTGATGCAATTTCTGTGTTCCATCAACAGTCTGATACTCCACAGATTACAGAATGCCTCCAGACGTGCATCGGAAACTACTACTGGTCTTCCAGGGAACGATCAAAGCGTAAACTCTTTGAGACATTACTCCCATGGAGGAAAAGTGCGCATTGTGCCTGTTGTATTCAATCCCGATGCAATTTCTGTGTTTCATCAACACTCTGATAGTTCACAGATTACGGAATGCATCCAAATGTGCATCGGAAACTAACACTGATCTTCCAGCGAATTATCAAAGCGTAGACGGTTTTTCGACATACCTCCCGTGGAAGAAAGTGCCCAAGGTGACTGTTGTATTCAATCCCGATGCAATTTCTGTGTTTCATCAACACTCTGCTAGTCCACAGGTTACATAATGAGTCCAGATGTGCATCGTAAACTACTACTGGTCTTCCAGGGAATGATCAAACGGTAGACTGTTTGAGAATTACTCCCATGGAGGAAAGTGGGCATGGTGACTGTTGTATTCAATCCCGATGCAATTTCTGTGTTTCATCAACACTCAGATAGTCCACAGATAACAGAATGCTAGCAAACGTGCATCGGAAGCTACCACTGGACTCCCAGGTAACGATCAAGGCGTAGACTGTTTGAGACATTACTAGCGTGGAGGAAAGTGCGCATGGTGACTGTTGTATTCAATCCCGATGCAATTTCTGGGTTTCATCAACACTCTGATAGTCCACAGGTTACAGAATGCCTCCAGATGTGCACCGGAAACTACTACTGGTCCTCCAGGGAACGATCAAAGCGTAGACTGTTTGAGACATTACTCCCGTGGAGGAAAGTGCGCATGGCGACAGTTGTACTCAATCCCGATGCAATATCTGTGTTTCATCAACACTCTGATAGTCCACAGATTACAGAATGCCTCCAGATGTGCATCGGAAACTACTACAGGTCTTCCAGGGAACGATCAAAGCGTAGACTGTTTGAGACATAACACCCATGGAGGGAAGTGCACATGATGACTGTTGTATTCAATTCCGATGCAATTTCTGTGTTTCATCAACACTCTGATAGTCCACATATTACAGAATGCCACCAGACGTGCATAGGAAGCTACTACTGGTCTTCCAGGTAACGATTAAAGCGTAGACTGTTTGAGACATTAATCCCGTGGAGGAAAGTGCTCATGGTGTCTGTTGTATTCAATCCCGATTCAATTTCTGTGTTTCATCAACACTCCGATAGTCCACAGGTTACAGAATGCCACCAGATGTGCATCGGAAACTACTACTGGTCTTACAGGCAACGATCAAAGCGTAGACTTTTTGAGACATTACTTCCGTGGAGGAAAGTGCTCATGGCGACTGTTGTATTCAATCCCGATGCAATTTCTGTGTTTCATCAACACTCTGATAATCCAAAGATTACAGAATGAAACCAGATGTGCATCGGAAATTACTACTGGTCTTCAAGGGAACGATCAAAGCGTAGACTGTTTCAGACATTACTCCCATGGAGGAAAGTGCACATGGTGACTGTTGTATTCAATCCCGATGCAATTTCTGTGTTTCATCAACACTCTGATAGTACACAGATTACGTAATGAGTCCAGATGTGCATCGTAAAATACTAATGGTGTTCCAGGGATTGATAAAATGGTAGACTGTTTGAGAATTACTCCCATGGAGGAAAGTGGGCATGGTGACTGTTGTATGCAATCCCGATGCAATTTCTGTGTTTCATCAACACTCTGATAGTCCACAGGTTACAGAATGCCACCAGATGTGCACCGGAAACTACTACTGGTCTTCCAGGGAATGATCAAAGCGTAGACTGTTTGAGACATTACTCCCGTGGAGGAAAGATCGCATGGCGACTGTTGTATTCAATCCCGATGCAATTTCTGTGTTTCATCAACACTCTGATAGTCCACAGATTACAGAATGCCACCAGATGTGCATCGGAAACTACTACTGGTCTTCCAGGGAACGATCAAAGAGTAGACTGTTTGAGACATTACTCCCGTGGAGGAAAGAGCGCATGGCGACTGTTGTATTCAGTCCCCAAGCAATTTATGTGTTTCATCAACACTCTGATAGTCCCCAGATTACAGAATGCCACCAGATGTGCAACGGAAACTACTACTGGTCTTCGAGGGAACGATCAAAGCGTAGACTGTTTGAGAATTACTCCCATGAAGGAGATTGCGCATGGTGACCGTTGTATTCAATCCCGATGCAATTTCTGTGTTTCATCAACACTCTCTTAGTTCACAGAATACAGAATGCCACCAGATGTGCATCGCAAACTACTACTGGTCTTCCAGGGAACGATCAAAGCGTAGACTGTTTGAGACATTACTCCCATGGAGGAAAGTGCGCATGGTGACTGTTGTATTCAATCCCGATGCATTTTATGTGTTTCATCAACACTCTGATAGTCCACAGATTACAGAATGCCACCAGATGTGCATCGGATATTACTACTGGTCTTCAAGGGAACGATCAAATCGTAGACTGTTTCAGACATTACTCCCATGGAGGAAAGTGCGGATGGTGACTGTTGTATTCAATCCCGATGCAATTTCTGTGTTTCATCAACACTCTGATAGTCCACAGATTACAGAATGCCACCAGATGTGCATCGCAAACTACTACTGGTCTTCCAGGGAACGATCAAAGCGTAGACTGTTTGAGACATTACTCGCATGGAGGAAAGTGCGCATGGTGACTGTTGTATTCAATCCCGATGCATTTTCTGTGTTTCATCATCACTCTGATAGTCCGCAGATTACAGAATGCCTTTAGATGTGCATCGGTAACTGCTACTGGTCTTCCTGGGAACGATAAAAGAGAAGACTGTTTGAGACATTAGTCCCATGGAGGAATGTGCGCATGGTAACTGTTGTATTCAACCGCGTTGCAATTTCTGTGTTTCATCAACACTCTGATAGTCCACAGATTACAGAATGCCACCAGATGTGCATCGGAAACTACTACTGGTCTTCCAGGGAACGATCAAAGCGTAGACTGTTTGAGACATTACCTTCCGTGGAGAAAAGAGCGCATGGCGACTGTTGTATTCAATTCCGATGCAATTTCTGTGTTTCATCAACACTCTGATAGTCCACAGATTACCGAATGCCACCAGATGTGCATCGCAAACTACTGTTGGTCTTCCAGGGAACGATCAAAGCGCAGACTGTTTGAGACATTACTCCCATAGAGGAATGTGCGCATGGTGACTGCTGTATTCAATTCCGATGCAATTTCTGTGTTTCATCAACACTCTGATAGTCCACAGATTACAGAATGCCACCAGATGTGCATCGCAAACTACTACTGGCCTTCCAGGGAACGATCAAAGCGTGGACTGTTCGAGACATACCTCCTGTGGTGGAATGTGCGCATGTTGACTGTTTTATTCAATCCCGATGCAATTTCTGTGTTTCATCAACACTCTGATAGTCCACAGATTACAGAATGCCACCAGATGTGCATCGCAAACTACTACTGGTCTTCCAGGGAACGATCAAAGCGTAGACTGTTTGAGACATTACTCCCATGGAGGAAAGTGCGCATGGTGACTGTTGTATTCAATCCCGATGCATTTTCTGTGCTTCATCAACACTCTGATAGTCCACAGATTGCAGAATGCCACCAGATGTGCATCGGAAATTACTACTGGTCTTCAAGGGAACGATCAAACCGTAGACTGTTTCAGACATTACTCCCATGGAGGAAAGTGCGGATGGTTACTGTTGTATTCAATCCCGATGCAATTCCTGTATTTCATCAACACTCTGATAGTCCACAGATTACAGAATGCCACCAGATGTGCATCGCAAACTACTACTTGTCTTCCAGGGAACGATCAGAGCGTAGACTGTTCGAGGCATACCTCCCGTGGAGGAATGTGCGCATGGTGACTGTTGTATTCAATTCCGATGCAATTTCTGTGTTTCATCAACACTCTGATAGTCCACAGATTACAGAATGCCACCAGATGTGCATCGGAAACTACTACTGGTCTTCCAGGGAACGATCAAAGCGTAGACTGTTTGAGAATTACTCCCATGGAGGGAAGTGCGCATGGTGATTGTTGTATTCAATCCTGATGCAATATCTGTGTTTCATTAACACTCTGATAGTCCACAGACTACAGAATGCCTCCAGATGTGCATCGGAAACTACTACTGGTCTTCCAGGGAACGATCAAAGCGTAGACTGTTTGAGACATTACTCGCATGTAGGAAAGTGCGCATGGTGACTGTTGTATTCAATCCCGATGCATTTTCTGTGTTTCATCATCACTCTGATAGTCCGCAGATTACAGAATGCCTTTAGATGTGCATCGGTAACTGCTACTGGTCTTCCTGGGAACGATAAAAGAGAAGAATGTTTGAGACATTACTCCCATGGAGGAATGTGCGCATGGTAACTGTTGTATTTAACCACGTTGCAATTTCTGAGTTTCATCAACACTCTGATAGTCCACTGATCACAGAATGAAACCAGATGTGCATCGGAAACTACTACTGGTCTTCCAGGGAACGATCAAAGCGTAGACTGTTTGAGACATTACTCCCGTGGAGGAAAGAGCGCATGGCGACTGTTGTATTCAATCCCGATGCAATTTCTGTGTTTCATTAACACTCTGATAGTCCACAGATTACAGAATGCCACCAAATGTGCATCGGAAATTACTACTGGTCTTCCAGGGAACGATCAAAGCGTAGACTGTTTCAGACATTACTCCCATGGAGGAAAGTGCGCATGGTGACTGTTGTATTCAACCCCGTTGCAATTTCTGTGTTTCATCAACACTCTGATAGTCCACAGATTACAGAATGCCACCAGATGTGCATCGGAAACTACTACTGGTCTTCCAGGGAACGATCAAAGCGTAGACTGTTTGAGACATTACTCCCGTGGAGGAAAGAGCGCATGGCGACTGTTGTATTCAATCCCGATGCATTTTCTGTGTTTCATCAACACTCTGATAGTCCACAGATTGCAGAATGCCACCAGATGTGCATCGGAAATTACTACTGGTCTTCAAGGGAACGATCAAACCGTAGACTGTTTGAGACATTACTCCCATGGAGGAAAGTGCGGATGGTGACTGTTGTATTCAATCCCGATGCAATTCCTGTGTTTCATCAACACTCTGATAGTCCACAGATTACAGAATGCCACCAGATGTGCATCGCAAACTACTACTTGTCTTCCAGGGAACGATCAGAGCGTAGACTGTTCGAGACATACCTCCCGTGGAGGAATGTGCGCATGGTGACTGTTGTATTCAATCCCGATGCAATTTCTGTGTTTCATCAACACTCTGATAGTCCACAGATTACAGAATGCCACCAGATGTGCATCGGAAACTACTACTGGTCTTCCAGGGAACGATCAAAGCGTAGACTGTTTGAGAATTACTCCCATGGAGGGAAGTGCGCATGGTGATTGTTGTATTCAATCCCGATGCAATATCTGTGTTTCATTAACACTCTGATAGTCCACAGACTACAGAATGCCTCCAGATGTGCATCGGAAACTACTACTGGTCTTCCAGGGAACGATCAAAGCGTAGACTGTTTGAGACATTACTCGCATGTAGGAAAGTGCGCATGGTGACTGTTGTATTCAATCCCGATGCATTTTCTGTGTTTCATCATCACTCTGATAGTCCGCAGATTACAGAGTGCCTTTAGATGTGCATCGGTAACTGCTACTGGTCTTCCTGGGAACGATAAAAGAGAAGACTGTTTGAGACATTACTCCCATGGAGGAATGTGCGCATGGTAACTGTTGTATTTAACCACGTTGCAATTTCTGAGTTTCATCAACACTCTGATAGTCCACTGATTACAGAATGAAACCAGATGTGCATCGGAAACTACTACTGGTCTTCCAGGGAACGATCAAAGCGTAGACTGTTTGAGACATTACTCCCGTGGAGGAAAGAGCGCATGGCGACTGTTGTATTCAATCCCGATGCAATTTCTGTGTTTCATCAACACTCTAATAGTCCACAGATTACAGAATGCCACCAAATGTGCATCGGAAATTACTACTGGTGTTCCAGGGAACGATCAAAGCGTAGACTGTTTCAGACATTACTCCCATGGAGGAAAGTGCGCATGGTGACTGTTGTATTCAACCCCGTTGCAATTTCTGTGTTTCATCAACACTCTGATAGTCCACAGATTACAGAATGCCACCAGATGTGCATCGGAAACTACTACTGGTCTTCCAGGGAACGATCAAAGCGTAGACTGTTTGAGACATTACTCCCGTGGAGGAAAGAGCGCATGGCGACTGTTGTATTCAGTCCCCAAGCAATTTATGTGTTTCATCAACACTCTGATAGTCCCCAGATTACAGAATGCCTCTAGATGTGCATCGGCAACTACTACTGGTCTTCCTGGAAACGATCAAATAGTAGACTGTTTGTGACATTACTCCCATGGAGGAAAGTGCATTTGGTGACTGTTGTAATCAATCCCGAGGCAATTTCTGTGTTTCATCAACACTTTGAAGGTCCACAGATTACAGATTGTTTCCAGTTGTGCATCGGAAACTACTACTGGTCTTCCTGGGAACGTTCAAAGCGTAGACTGTATGAGAATTACTCCCATTCAGGAAAGTGCGGCTGGTGACTGTTGTATTCACTCCCGATGCAATTTCTGTGTTCCATCAACAGTCTGATACTCCACAGATTACAGAATGCCTCCAGACGTGCATCGGAAACTACTACTGGTCTTCCAGGGAACGATCAAAGCGTAGACTGTTTGAGACATTACTCGCATGGAGGAAAGTGCGCATGGTGACTGTTGTATTCAATCCCGATGCATTTTCTGTGTTTCATCATCACTCTGATAGTCCGCAGATTACAGAATGCCTTTAGATGTGCATCGGTAACTGCTACTGGTCTTCCTGGGAACGATAAAAGAGAAGACTGTTTGAGACATTAGTCCCATGGAGGAATGTGCGCATGGTAACTGTTGTATTCAACCGCGTTGCAATTTCTGTGTTTCATCAACACTCTGATAGTCCACAGATTACAGAATGCCACCAGATGTGCATCGGAAACTACTACTGGTCTTCCAGGGAACGATCAAAGCGTAGACTGTTTGAGACATTACTCCCGTGGAGGAAAGAGCGCATGGCGACTGTTCTATTCAATTCCGATGCAATTTCTGTGTTTCATCAACACTCTGATAGTCCACAGATTACCGAATGCCACCAGATGTGCATCGCAAACTACTGCTGGTCTTCCAGGGAACGATCAAAGCGCAGACTGTTTGAGACATTACTCCCATAGAGGAATGTGCGCATGGTGACTGCTGTATTCAATTCCGATGCAATTTCTGTGTTTCATCAACACTCTGATAGTCCACAGATTACAGAATGCCACCAGATGTGCATCGCAAACTACTACTGGCCTTCCAGGGAACGATCAAAGCGTGGACTGTTCGAGACATACCTCCTGTGGTGGAATGTGCGCATGTTGACTGTTTTATTCAATCCCGATGCAATTTCTGTGTTTCATCAACACTCTGATAGTCCACAGATTACAGAATGCCACCAGATGTGCATCGCAAACTACTACTGGTCTTCCAGGGAACGATCAAAGCGTAGACTGTTTGAGACATTACTCCCATGGAGGAAAGTGCGCATGGTGACTGTTGTATTCAATCCCGATGCATTTTCTGTGTTTCATCAACACTCTGATAGTCCACAGATTGCAGAATGCCACCAGATGTGCATCGGAAATTACTACTGGTCTTCAAGGGAACGATCAAACCGTAGGCTGTTTCAGACATTACTCCCATGGAGGAAAGTGCGGATGGTGACTGTTGTATTCAATCCCGATGCAATTCCTGTGTTTCATCAACACTCTGATAGTCCACAGATTACAGAATGCCACCAGATGTGCATCGCAAACTACTACTTGTCTTCCAGGGAACGATCAGAGCGTAGACTGTTCGAGACATACCTCCCGTGGAGGAATGTGCGCATGGTGACTGTTGTATTCAATCCCGATGCAATTTCTGTGTTTCATCAACACTCTGATAGTCCACAGATTACAGAATGCCACCAGATGTGCATCGGAAACTGCTACTGGTCTTCCAGGGAACGATCAAAGCGTAGACTGTTTGAGAATTACTCCCATGGAGGGAAGTGCGCATGGTGATTGTTGTATTCAATCCCGATGCAATATCTGTGTTTCATTAACACTCTGATAGTCCACAGACTACAGAATGCCTCCAGATGTGCTTCGGAAACTACTACTGGTCTTCCAGGGAACGATCAAAGCGTAGACTGTTTGAGACATTACTCGCATGTAGGAAAGTGCGCATGGTGACTGTTGTATTCAATCCCGATGCATTTTCTGTGTTTCATCATCACTCTGATAGTCCGCAGATTACAGAATGCCTTTAGATGTGCATCGGTAACTGCTACTGGTCTTCCTGGGAACGATAAAAGAGAAGACTGTTTGAGACATTACTCCCATGGAGGAATGTGCGCATGGTAACTGTTGTATTTAACCACGTTGCAATTTCTGAGTTTCATCAACACTCTGATAGTCCACTGATTACAGAATGAAACCAGATGTGCATCGGAAACTACTACTGGTCTTCCAGGGAACGATCAAAGCGTAGACTGTTTGAGACATTACTCCCGTGGAGGAAAGAGCGCATGGCGACTGTTGTATTCAATCCTGATGCAATTTCTGTGTTTCATCAACACTCTGATAGTCCACAGATTACAGAATGCCACCAAATGTGCATCGGAAATTACTACTGGTCTTACAGGGAACGATCAAAGCGTAGACTGTTTCAGACATTACTCCCATGGAGGAAAGTGCGCATGGTGACTGTTGTATTCAACCCCGTTGCAATTTCTGTGTTTCATGAACACTCTGATAGTCCACAGATTTCAGAATGCCACCAGATGTGCATCGGAAACTACTACTGGTCTTCCAGGGAACGATCAAAGGGTAGACTGTTTGAGAATTACTCCCATGGAGGAAAGTGGGCATGGTGACTGTTGTATTCAATCCCGATGCAATTTCTGTGTTTCATCAACACTCTGATAGTCCACAGATAACAGAATGCTAGCAGACGTGCATCGGAAGCTACCACTGGTCTCCCAGGTAACGATCAAGGCGTAGACTGTTTGAGACATTACTAGCGTGGAGGAAAGTGCGCATGGTGACAGTTGTATTCAATCCCGATGCAATTTCTGTGTTTCATCAACACTCTGATAGTCCACAGGTTACAGAATGCCTCCAGATCTGCACCGGAAACTACTACTGGTCTTCCAGGGAACGATCAAAGCGTAGACTGTTTGAGACATTACTCCCGTGGAGGAAAGTGCGCATGGCGACAGTTGTACTCAATCCCGATGCAATATCTGTGTTTCATCAACACTCTGATAGTCCACAGATTACAGAATGCCTCCAGATGTGCATCGGAAACTACTACAGGTCTTCCAGGGAACGATCAAAGCGTAGACTGTTTGAGACATTACTCCCATGGAGGGAAGTGCATATGATGACTGTTGTATTCAATTCCGATGCAATTTCTGTGTTTCATCAACACTCTGATAGTCCACATATTACAGAATGCCACCAGACGTGCATAGGAAGCTACTACTGGTCTTCCAGGTAACGATTAAAGCGTAGACAGTTTGAGACATTAATCCCGTGGAGGAAAGTGCTCATGGTGACTGTTGTATTCAATCCCGATGCAATATCTGTGTTTCATCAACACTCCGATAGTCCACAGGTTACAGAATGCCACCAGATGTGCATCGGAAACTACTACTGGTCTTCCAGGCAACGATCAAAGCGTAGACTTTTTGAGACATTACTTCCGTGGAGGAAAGTGCTCATGGCGACTGTTGTATTCAATCCCGATGCAATTTCTGTGTTTCATCAACACTCTGATAGTCCAAAGATTACAGAATGAAACCAGATGTGCATCGGAAAGTACTACTGGTCTTCAAGGGAACGATCAAAGCGTAGACTGTTTGAGAATTACTCCCATGGAGGAAAGTGGGCATGGTGACTGTTGCATTCAATCCCGATGCAATTTCTGTGTTTCATCAACACTCTGATAGTCCACAGGTTACAGAATGCCACCAGACGTGCACCGGAAACTACTACTGGTCTTCCAGGGAACGATCAAAGCGTAGACTGTTTGAGACATTACTCCCGTGGAGGAAAGTGCGCATGGCGACAGTTGTACTCAATCCCGATGCAATATCTGTGTTTCATCAACACTCTGATAGTCTACAGATTGCAGAATGCCTCCAGATGTGCATCGGAAACTACTACTGGATTTCCAGGGAACGATCAAAGCGTAGACTGTTTGAGACATTACTCCGATGGAGGAAAGTGCACATGATGACTGTTGTATTCAATTCCGATGCAATTTCTGTGTTTCATCAACACTCCGATAGTCCACTGGTTACACAATGCCACCAGATGTGCATCGGAAACTACTACTGGTCTTCCAGGCAACGATCAAAGCGTAGACTGTTTGAGACATTACTCCCGTGAAGGAAAGTGCTCATGGCGACTGTTGTATTCAATCCCGATGCAATTTCTGTGTTTCATCAACACCCTGATAGTCCAAAGATTACAGAATGCCACCAGACGTGCATCGGAAACTACTACTGGTCTTCCAGGAAACGATCAAAGCGTAGACTGTTTGGGAATTACTCCCGTGGAGGAAAGTGCGCATGGTGAATGTTGTATTTAATCCCGATGCAATTTCTGTGTTTCATCAACACTCTGATAGTCCACAGATTACAGAATGCCTCCAGATGTGCATCGGAAACTACTACTGGTCTTCCAGGGAACGATCAAAGCGTAGACTGTTTGAGAATTACTCCCGTGGAGTAAAGTGCGCATGGTGACTGTTGTATTCAATCCCGATGCAATTTCTGTGTTTCATCAACACTCTGATAGTCCACAGATTACAGAATTCCATCAGATGTGCATCGGAAACTACTACTAGTCTTCCAGGGAACGATCAAATCGTAGACTGTTTCAGACATTACTCCCATGGATGAAAGTGCGGATGGTGACTGTTGTATTCAATCCCGATGCAATTTCTGTGTTTCATCAACACTCTGATAGTCCACAGATTACAGAATGCCACCAGATGTGCATCGCAAATTACTACTTGTCTTCCAGGGAACGATCAAAGCGTAGACTGTTCGAGACATACCTCCCGTGGAGGAATGTGCGCACGGTGACTGTTGTGTTCAATCCCGATGCAATATCTGTGTTTCATCAACACTCCGATAGTCCACAGGTTACAGAATGCCACCAGATGTGCATCGGAAACTACTACTGGTCTTCCAGGCAACGATCAAAGCGTAGACTTTTTGAGACATTACTTCCGTGGAGGAAAGTGCTCATGGCGACTGTTGTATTCAATCCCGATGCAATTTCTGTGTTTCATCAACACTCTGATAGTCCAAAGATTACAGAATGAAACCAGATGTGCAATTGAAATTACTACTGGTCTTCAAGGGAACGATCAAAGCGTAGACTGTTTCAGACATTACTCCCATGGAGGAAAGTGCACATGGTGACTGTTGTATTCAATCCCGATGCAATTTCTGTGTTTCATCAACACTCTGATAGTACACAGATTACATAATGAGTCCAGATGTGCATCGTAAACTACTACTGGTCTTCCAGGGATTGATCAAATGGTAGACTGTTTGAGAATTACTCCCATGGAGGAAAGTGGGCATGGTGACTGTTGTATTCAATCCCGATGCAATTTCTGTGTTTCATCAACACTCTGATAGTCCACAGGTTACAGAATGCCACCAGACGTGCACCGGAAACTACTACTGGTCTTCCAGGGAACGATCAAAGCGTAGACTGTTTGAGACATTACTCCCGTGGAGGAAAGTGCGCATGGCGACAGTTGTACTCAATCCCGATGCAATATCTGTGTTTCATCAGCACTCCGATAGTCCACTGGTTACAGAATGCCACCAGATGTGCATCGGAAACTACTACTGGTCTTCCAGGCAACGATCAAAGCGTAGACTGTTTGAGACATTACTCCCGTGAAGGAAAGTGCTCATGGCGACTGTTGTATTCAATCCCGATGCAATTTCTGTGTTTCATCAACACCCTGATAGTCCAAAGATTACAGAATGCCACCAGACATGCATCGGAAACTACTACTGGTCTTCCAGGAAACGATCAAAGCGTAGACTGTTTGGGAATTACTCCCGTGGAGGAAAGTGCGCATGGTGAATGTTGTATTTAATCCCGATGCAATTTCTGTGTTTCATCAACACTCTGATAGTCCACAGATTACAGAATGCCTCCAGATGTGCATCGGAAACTACTACTGGTCTTCCAGGGAACGATCAAAGCGTAGACTGTTTGAGAATTACTACCGTGGAGAAAAGTGCGCATGGTGACTGTTGTATTCAATCCCGATGCAATTTCTGTGTTTCATCAACACTCTGATAGTCCACAGATTACAGAATTCCATCAGATGTGCATCGGAAACTACTACTAGTCTTCCAGGGAACGATCAAATCGTAGACTGTTTGAGACATTACTCCCATAGAGGAAAGTGCGCATGGTGACTGTTGTATTCAATTCCGATGCAATTTCTGTGTTTCATCAACACTCTGATAGTCCACAGATTACAGAATGCCTCCAGATGTGCATCGGAAACTACTACTGGTCTTCCAGGGAACGATCAAAGCGTAGACTGTTTCAGACATTACTCCCATGGATGAAAGTGCGGATGGTGACTGTTGTATTCAATCCCGATGCAATTTCTGTGTTTCATCAACACTCTGATAGTCCACAGATTACAGAATGCCACCAGATGTGCATCGCAAATTACTACTTGTCTTCCAGGGAACGATCAAAGCGTAGACTTTTCGAGACATACCTCCCGTGGAGGAATGTGTGCACGGTGACTGTTGTGTTCAATCCCGATGCAATTTCTGTGTTTCATCAACACTCTGATAGTCCACAGATTACAGAATGCCACCAGATGTGCATCGGAAACTACTACTGCTCTTCCAGGGAACGATCAAAGAGTAGACTGTTTGAGACATTACTTCCATAGAGGAAAGTGCGCATGGTGACTGTTGTATTCAATCCCGCTGCAATTTCTGTGTTTCATCAACACTCTGATAGTCCACAGATTACAGAATGCCACCAGATGTGCATCGGAAACTACTACTGGTCTTCCAGGGAACGATCAAAGCGTAGACTGTTTGAGAATTACTCCCATGGAGGGAAGTGCGCATGGTGATTGTTGTATTCAATCCCGATGCAATTTCTGTGTTTCATTAACACTCTGATAGTCCACAGACTACAGAATGCCTCCAGATGTGCATCGGAAACTACTACTGGTCTTCCAGGGAACGATCAAAGCGTAGACTGTTTGAGACATTACTCGCATGTAGGAAAGTGCGCATGGTGACTGTTGTATTCAATCCCGATGCATTTTCTGTGTTTCATCATCACTCTGATAGTCCGCAGATTACAGAATGCCTTTAGTAGTGCATCGGTAACTGCTACTGGTCTTCCTGGGAACGATAAAAGAGAAGACTGTTTGAGACATTACTCCCATGGAGGAATGTGCGCATGGTGACTGTTGTATTTAACCACGTTGCAATTTCTGTGTTTCATCAACACTCTGATAGTCCACTGATTGCAGAATGAAACCAGATGTGCATCGGAAACTACTACTGGTCTTCCAGGGAACGATCAAAGCGTACACTGTTTGAGACATTACTCCCGTGGAGGAAAGAGCGCGTGGCGACTGTTGTATTCAATCCCGATGCCATTTCTGTGTTTCATCAACACTCTGATAGTCCACAGATTACAGAATGCCACCAAATGTGCATCGGAAATTACTACTGGTCTTCCAGGGAACGATCAAAGCGTAGACTGTTTCAGACATTACTCCCATGGAGGAAAGTGCGCATGGTCACTGTTGTATTCAACCCCGTTGCAATTTCTGTGTTTCATCAACACTCTGATAGTCCACAGATTACAGAATGCCACGAGATGTGCATCGGAAACTATTACTGGTCTTCCAGGGAACGATCAAAGCGTAGACTGTTTGAGGCATAACTCCCGTGGAGGAAAGAGCGCATGGCGACTGTTGTATTCAGTCCCCAAGCAATTTATATGTTTCATCAACACTCTCTTAGTCCACAGATTACAGAATGCCTCTAGATGTGCATCGGCAACTACTACTGGTCTTCCAGGGAACGTTCAAAGCGTACACTGTTTGAGACATTACTCCCATGGAGGAAAGTGCGCATGGTGACTGTTGTATTCAATCCCGATGCAATTTCTGTGTTTCATCAACACTCAGTTAGTCCACAGATTTCAGAATGCCTCCAGATGTGCATCAGAAATTACTTCTGGTCTTCCAGGGAACGATCAAAGCGTAGACTGTATGAGACATTTTTCCCACAGAGGAAAGTGCGCATGGTGAATGTTGTATTCAATCCCGATGCATTTTCTGTGTTTCATCAACACTCTGATAGTCCACAGATTACAGAATGTCACCAGATGTGCATCGGAAACTATTACTGGTCTTCCTGGGAACGATCAAATAGTAGAGTGTTTGTGACATTACTCCCATGGAGGAAAGTGCATTTGGCGACTGTTGTAGTCAATCCCGAGGCAATTTCTGTGTTTCATCAACACTTTGAAGGTCCACAGATTACAGATTGTTTCCAGTTGTGCATCGGAAACTACTACTGGTCTTCCTGGGAACGTTCAAAGCGTAGACTGTTTGAGAATTACGTCCATTCAGGAAAGTGCGGATGGTGACTGTTGTATTCACTCCCGATGCAATTTCTGTGTTCCATCAACAGTCTGATACTCCACAGATTACAGAATGCCTCCAGACGTGCATCGGAATCTACTACTGGTCTTCCAGGGAACGATCAAATCGTAAACTCTTTGAGACATTACTCCCATGGAGAAAAGTTCGCATGGTGACTGTTGTATTGAATCCCGATGCAATTTTAGTGTTTCATCAACACTCTGATAGTCCACAGATTACAGAATGCCACCAGATGTGCATCGCAAACTACTGCTGGTCTTCCAGGGACCGACCAAAGGGTAGACTGTTAGAGACATTACTCCTATGGAGAAAAGTGCGCATTGTGCCAGTTGTATTCAATCCCGATGCAATTTCTGTGTTTCATCAACACTCTGATAGTCCACAGATTACAGAATGCCACCAGATGTGCATCGCAAACTACTGCTGGTCTTCCAGGGAACGATCAAAGCGCAGACTGTTTGAGACATTACTCCCATAGAGGAAAGTGCGCATGGTGACTGTTGTATTCAATCCCGATGCATTTTCTGTGTTTCATCAACACTCTGATAGTCCACAGATTGCAGAATGTCACCAGATGTGCATGGGAAATTACTACTGGTCTTCAAGGGAACGATCAAACCGTAGACTGTTTCAGACATTACTCCCATGGAGGAAAGTGCGGATGGTGACTGTTGTATTCAATCCCGACGCAATTTCTGTGTTTCATCAACACTCTGATAGTCCACAGATTACAGAATGCCACCAGATGTGCATCGGAAACTACTACTGGTCTTCCAGGGAACGATCAAAGCGTAGACTGTTTGACACATTACTTCCATAGAGGAAAGTGCGCATGGTGACTGTTGTATTCAATCCCGATGCAATTTCTGTGTTTCATCAACACTCTGATAGTCCACAGATTACAGAATGCCACCAGATGTGCATCGGAAACTACTACTGGTCTTCCAGGGAACGATCAAAGCGTAGACTGTTTGAGAATTACTCCCATGGAGGAAAGTGCGCATGGTGATTGTTGTATTCAATCCCGATGCAATATCTGTGTTTCATTAACACTCTGATTGTCCACAGACTACAGAATACCTCCAGATGTGCATCGGAAACTACTACAGGTCTTCCAGAGAACGATCAAAGCGTAGACTGTTTGAGATATTACTCGCATGTAGGAAAGTGCACATGGTGACTGTTGTATTCAATCCCGATGATTTTTCTGTGTTTCATCATCACTCTGATAGTCCGCAGATTACAGAATGCCTTTAGATGTGCATCGGTAACTGCTACTGGTCTTCTTGGGAACGATCAAAGCGTAGACTGTTTGAGACATTACTCCCGTGGAGGAAAGAGCGCATGGCGACTGTTGTATTCAATCCCGATGCAATTTCTGTGTTTCATCAACACTCTCTTAGTCCACAGATTACAGAATGCCTCTAGATGTGCATCGGCAACTACTACTGGTCTTCCAGGGAACGATCAAAGCGTACACTGTTTGAGACATTACTCCCATGGAGGAAAGTGCGCATGGTGACTGTTGTATTCAATCCCGATGCAATTTCTGTGTTTCATCAACACTCAGTTAGTCCACAGATTTCAGAATGCCTCCAGATTTGCATCAGAAATTACTTCTGGTCTTCCAGGGAACGATCAAAGCGTAGACTGTATGAGACATTTTTCCCACAGAGGAAAGTGCGCATGGTGAATGTTGTATTCAATCCCGATGCATTTTCTGTGTTTCATCAACACTCTGATAGTACACAGATTACAGAATGTCACCAGATGTGCATCGGAAACTACTACTGGTCTTCCTGGGAACGATCAAATAGTAGAGTGTTTGTGACATTACTCCCATGGAGGAAAGTGCATTTGGTGACTGTTGTAGTCAATCCCGAGGCAATTTCTGTGTTTCATCAACACTTTGAAGGTCCACAGATTACAGATTGTTTCCAGTTGTGCATCGGAAACTACTACTGGTCTTCCTGGGAACGTTCAAAGCGTAGACTGTTTGAGAATTACGCCCATTCAGGAAAGTGCGGATGGTGACTGATGTATTCACTCCCGATGCAATTTCAGTGTTCCATCAACAGTCTGATACTCCACAGATTACAGAATGCCTCCAGACGTGCATCGGAAACTACTACTGGTCTTCCAGGGAACGATCAAATCGTAAACTCTTTGAGACATTACTCCCATGGGGAAAAGTTCGCATGGTGACTGTTGTATTGAATCCCGATGCAATTTTAGTGTTTCATCAACACTCTGATAGGCCACAGATTACAGAATTCCTCCAGATGTGCATCGGAAACTACTACTGGTCTTCCAGGGACCGACCAAAGGGTAGACTGTTAGAGACATTACTCCCATGGAGAAAAGTGCGCATTGTGCCAGTTGTATTCAATCCCGATGCAATTTCTGTGTTTCATCAACACACTGATAGTCCACAGATTACAGAATGCCACCAGATGTGCATCGCAAACTACTGCTGGTCTTCCAGGGAACGATCAAAGCGCAGACTGTTTGAGACATTACTCCCATAGAGGAAAGTGCGCATGGTGACTGTTGTATTTAATCCCGATGCATTTTCTGTGTTTCATCAACACTCTGATAGTCCACAGATTGCAGAATGCCACCAGATGTGCATGGGAAATTACTACTGGTCTTCAAGGGAACGATCAAACCGTAGACTGTTTCAGACATTACTCCCATGGAGGAAAGTGCGGATGGTGACTGTTGTATTCAATCCCGACGCAATTTCTGTGTTTCATCAACACTCTGATAGTCCACAGATTACAGAATGCCACCAGATGTTCATCGCAAACTACTACTTGTCTTCCAGTTAACGATCAAAGCGTAGACTGTTCGAGACATACCTCCCGTGGAGGAATGTGCGCACGGTGACTGTTGTAACAATCCCGATGCAATTTCTGTGTTTCATCAACATTCTGATAGTCCACAGATTACAGAATGCCACCAGATGTGCATCGGAAACTACTACTGGTCTTCCAGGGAACGATCAAAGTGTAGACTGTTTGACACATTACTTCCATAGAGGAAAGTGCGCATGGTGACTGTTGTATTCAATCCCGATGCAATTTCTGTGTTTCATCAACACTCTGATAGTCCACAGATTACAGAATGCCACCAGATGTGCATCGGAAACTACTACTGGTCTTCCAGGGAACGATCAAAGCGTAGACTGTTTGAGAATTACTCCCATGGAGGGAAGTGCGCATGGTGATTGTTGTATTCAATCCCGATGCAATATCTGTGTTTCATTAACACTCTGATAGTCCACAGATTACAGAATGCCACCAAATGTGCATCGGAAATTACTACTGGTCTTCCAGGGAACGATCAAAGCGTAGACTGTTTCAGACATTACTCCCATGGAGGAAAGTGCGCATGGTGACTGTTGCATTCAACCCCGTTGCAATTTCTGTGTTTCATCAACACTCTGATAGTCCACAGATTACAGAATGCCACCAGATGTGCATCGGAAACTGCTACTGGTCATCCAGGGAACGATCAAAGCGTAGACTGTTTGAAACATTACTCCCGTGGAGGAAAGAGCGCATGGCGACTCTTGTATTCAGTCCCCAAGCAATTTATGTGTTTCATCAACAATCTGATAGTCCCCAGATTACAGAATGCCACCAGATGTGCAACGGAAACTACTACTGGTCTTCGAGGGGACGATCAAAGCGTAGACTGTTTGAGAATTACTCCCATGAAGGAAATTGCGCATGGTGACTGTTGTATTCAATCCCGATGCAATTTCTGTGTTTCATCAACACTCTCTTAGTCCACAGATTACAGAATGCCTCTAGATGTGCATCGGCAACTACTACTGGTCTTCCAGGGAACGATCAAAGCGTACACTGTTTGAGACATTACTACCATGGAGGAAAGTGCGCATGGTGACTGTTGTATTCAATCCCGATGCAATTACTGTGTTTCATCAACACTCAGTTAGTCCACAGATTTCAGAATGCCTCCAGATGTGCATCAGAAATTACTTCTGGTCTTCCAGGGAACGATCAAAGCTTAGACTGTATGAGACACTTTTCCACAGAGGAAAGTGCGCATGGTGAATGTTGTATTCAATCCCGATGCATTTTCTGTGTTTCATCAACACTCTGATAGTCCACAGATTACAGAATGTCACCAGATGTGCATCGGAAACTACTACTGGTCTTCCTGGGAACGATCAAATAGTAGACTGTTTGTGACAATACTCCCATGGAGGAAAGTGCATTTGGTGACTGTTGTAGTCAATCCCGACTCAATTTCTGTGTTTCATCAACACTTTGAAGGTCCACAGATTACAGATTGTTTCCAGTTGTGCATCGGAAACTACTACTGGTCTTCCTGGGAACGTTCAAAGCGTAGACTGTTTGAGAATTACGCCCATTCAGGAAGGTGCGGATGGTGACTGTTGGATTCACTCCCGATGCAATTTCTGTGTTCCATCAACAGTCTGATACTCCACAAATTACAGAATGCCTCCAGACGTGCATCGGAAACTACTACTGGTCTTCCAGGGAACGATCAAAGCATAAACTCTTTGAGACATTACTCCCATGGAGAAAAGTTCGCATGGTGACTGTTGTATTGAATCCCGATGCAATTTTAGTGTTTCATCAACACTCTGATAGCCCAAAGATTTCAGAATTCCTCCAGATGTGCATCGGAAACTAACACTGATCTTCCAGCGAATGATCAAAGCGTAGACGGTTTGAGACATACCTCCCGTGGAAGAAAGTGCCCAAGGTGACTGTTGTATTCAATCCCGATGCAATATCTGTGTTTAATCAACACTCTGATAGTCCACAGGTTACATAATGAGTCCAGATGTGCATCGTAAACTACTACAGGTCTTCCAGGGAATGATCAAAGGGTAGACTGTTTGAGAATTACTCCCATGGAGGAAAGTGGGCATGGTGACTGTTGTATTCAATCCCGATGCAATTTCTGTGTTTCATCAAGACTCTGATAGTCCACAGATAACAGAATGCTAGCAGACGTGCATCGGAAGCTACTACTGGTCTCCCAGGTAACGATCAAGGCGTAGACTCTTTGAGACATTACTAGCGTGGAAGAAAGTGCGCATGGTGACTGTTGTATTCAATCCCGATGCAATTTCTGTGTTTCATCAACACTCTGATAGTCCACAGGTTACAGAATGCCTCCAGATGTGCACCGGAAACTACTACTGGTCTTCCAGGGAACGATCAAAGCGTAGACTGTTTGAGACATTACTCCCGTGGAGGAAAGTGCACATGGCGACAGTTGTACTCAATCCCGATGCAATATCTGTGTTTCATCAACACTCTGATAGTCCACAGATTACAGAATGCCTCCAGATGTGCATCGGAAACTACTACTGGTCTTCCAGGGAACGATCAAAGCGTAGACTGTTTGAGACATTACTCCCATGGAGGGAAGTGCACATGATGACTGTTGTATTCAATTCCGATGCAATTTCTGTGTTTCATCAACACTCTGATAGTCCACATATTACAGAATTCCACCAGACGTGCATAGGAAGCTACTACTGGTCTTCCAGGTAACGATTAAAGCGTAGACTGTTTGAGACATTAATCCCGTGGAGGAAAGTGCTCACGGTGACTGTTGTATTCAATCCCGATGCAATTTCTGTGATTCATCAACACTCCGATAGTCCACAGGTTACAGAATGCCACCAGATGTGCATCGGAAACTACTACTGGTCTTCCAGGCAACGATCAAAGCGTAGACTGTTTAGACATTACTCCCGTGGAGGAAAGTGCTCATGGCGACTGCTGTATTCAATCCCGATGCAATTTCTGTGTTTCATCAACACTCTGATAGTCCAAAGATTACAGAATGAAACCAGATGTGCATCGGAAATTACTACTGGTCTTCAAGGGAACGATCAAAGCGTAGACTGTTTCAGACATTACTCCCATGGAGGAAAGTGCACATGGTGACTGTTGTATTCAATCCCGATGCAATTTATGTGTTTCATCAACACTCTGATAGTACACAGATTACATAATGAGTCCAGATGTGCATCGTAAACTACTACTGGTCTTCCAGGTAATGATCAAATGGTAGACTGTTTGAGAATTACTCCCATGGAGGAAAGTGGGCATGGTGACTGTTGTATTCAATCCCGATGCAATTTCTGTGTCTCATCAACACTCTGATAGTCCACAGGTTACAGAATGCCACCAGATGTGCACCGGAAACTACTACTGGTCTTCCAGGGAACGATCAAAGCGTAGACTGTTTGAGACATTACTCCCGTGGAGGAAAGTGCGCATGGCGACAGTTGTACTCAATCCCGATGCAATATCTGTGTTTCATCAACACTCTGATAGTCTACAGATTACAGAATGCCTCCAGATGTGCATCGGAAACTACTACTGGATTTCCAGGGAACGATCAAAGCGTAGACTGTTTGAGACAATACTCCCATGGAGGAATGTGCACATGATGACTGTTGTATTCAATTCCGATGCAATTTCTGTGTTTCATCAATACTCCGATAGTCCACTGGTTACAGAATGCCACCAGATGTGCATCGGAAACTACTACTGGTCTTCCAGGCAACGATCAAAGCGTAGACTGCTTGAGACATTACTCCCGTGAAGGAAAGTGCTCATGGCGACTGTTGTATTCAATCCCGATTGCAATTTCTGTGTTTCATCAACACCCTGATAGTCCAAAGATTACAGAAAGCCACTAGATGTGCATCGGAAATTACTACTGGTCTTCAAGGGAACGATCAAAGCGTGGACTGTTTCAGACATTACTCCCATGGAGGAAAGTGCACATGGTGACTGTTGTATTCAATCCAGATGCAATTTCTGTGTTTCATCAACACTCTGATAGTCCACAGATTACAGAATGCCACCAGATGTGCATCGCAAACTACTATTGGTCTTCCAGGGAACGATCAAAGCGTAGACAGTTTGAGACATACCTCCGGTGGAGGAAAGTGCGCATGGCGACTGTTGTATTCAATCCCGATGCAATTTCTGTGTTTCATCAACACTCTTTTAGTCCACAGATTACAGAATGCCACAAGACGTGCATCGGAAACTACTACTGGTCTTCCAGGAAACGATCAAAGCGTAGACTGTTTTTGAATTACTCCTGTGGAGGAAAGTGCGCATGGTGAATGTTGTATTCAATCCCGATGCAATTTCTGTGTTTCATCAACACTCTGATAGTCCACAGATTACAGAATGCCTCCAGATGTGCATCGGAAACTACTACTGGTCTTCCAGGGAACGATCAAACCGTAGACTGTTTGAGACATTACTCCCATAGAGGAAAGTTCGCATGGTGACTGTTGTATTCAATCCCGATGCATTTTCTGTGTTTCATCAACACTCTGATAGTCCACAGATTACAGAATGCCTTTAGATGTGCATCGGAAACTACTACTGGTCTTCCAGGGAACGATCAAAGCGTAGACCGTTTGAGACATTACTCCCATGGAGGAAAGTGCACATGGTAACTGTTGTATTCAATTCCGATGCAATTACTGTGTTTCATCAACACTCTGATAGTCCACAGATTACAGAATGCCACCAGACGTGCATCGGAAGCTACTACTGGTCTTCCTGGTAATGGTCAAAGCGTAGACTGTTTGAGACATTACTCCCGTTTAGGAAAGTGCGCATGCTGACTGTTGTATTCAATCCCGATGCAATTTCTGTGCTTCATCAACACTCTAATAGTCCACAGGTTATAGAATGCCACCAGATGTGCATCAGAAACTATTACTGGTCTTCCAGGTAACGATCAAAGCGTAGACTGTTTGAGACATTACTCCAGTGGAGGAAAGTGCGCATGGCGACTGTTGTATTCAATCCCGATGCAATTTCTGTGTTTCATCAACACTCTGATAGTCCACAGATTACAGAATGCCACCAGATGTGCATCGGAAATTACTACTGGTCGTCAAATGAACGATCAAAGCGTAGACTGTTTCAGACATTACTCCCATGGAGGAAAGTGCGCATGGTGACTGTTGTATTCAATCACGATGCTATTTCTGTGTTTCATCAACACTCTGATAGTCCACAGATTACAGAATGCCACCAGATGTGCATCGCAAACTACTACTGGTCTTCCAGGGAACGATAAAAGCGTAGACTGTTCGAGACATTACTCCCGTTGAGGAAAGTGCGCATGGTGACTGTTGTATTCAATCCCGAAGCAATTTCTGTGTTTCATCAACACTCTGATAGTCCACAGATTACATAATGAGTCCAGATGGGCATCGTAAACTACTACTGGTCTTCCAGGGAATGATCAAAGCGTAGACTGTTTGAGAATTACTCCCATGGAGGAAAGTGGGCATGGTGACTGTTGTATTCAATCCCAATGCAATTTCTGTGTTTCATCAACACTCCGATAGTCCACAGGTTACAGAATGCCACCAGATGTGCATCGGAAACTACTACTGGTCTTCCAGGCAACGATCAAAGCGTAGACTGTTTGAGACATTACTCCCGTGGAGGAAGGAGCTCATGGCGACTGTTGTATTCAATCCCGATGCAATTTCTGTGTTTCATCAACACTCTGATAGTCCAAAGATTACAGAATGAAACCAGATGTGCATCGGAAATTACTACTGGTCTTCAAGGGAACGATCAAAGCGTAGACTGTTTCAGACATTACTCCCATGGAGGAAAGTGCACATGGTGACTGTTGTATTCAATCCCGATGCAATTTCTGTGTTTCATCAACACTCTGATAGTACACAGATTACATAATGAGTCCAGATGTGCATCGTAAACTACTACTGGTCTTCCAGGGAATGATCAAATGGTAGACTGTTTGAGAATTACTCACATGGAGGAAAGTGGGCATGGTGACTGTTGTATTCAATCCCGATGCAATTTCTGTGTTTCATCAACACTCTGATAGTCCACAGGTTACAGAATGCCACCAGATGTGCACCGGAAACTACTACTGGTCTTCCAGGGAACGATCAAAGCGTAGACTGTTTGAGACATTACTCCCGTGGAGGAAAGTGCACATGGCGACAGTTGTACTCAATCCCGATGCAATATCTGTGTTTCATCAACACTCTGATAGTCTACAGATTACAGAATGCCTCCAGATGTGCATCGGAAACTACTACTGGATTTCCAGGGAACGATCAAAGCGTAGACTGTTTGAGACATTACTCCCATGGAGGAAAGTGCACATGATGACTGTTGTATTCAATTCCGATGCAATTTCTGTGTTTCATCAACACTCCGATAGTCCACTGGTTACAGAATGCCACCAGATGTGCATCGGAAACTACTACTGCTCTTCCAGGCAACGATCAAAGCGTAGACTGTTTGAGACATTACTCCCGTGAAGGGAAGTGCTCATGGCGACTGTTGTATTCAATCCCGATGCAATTTCTGTGTTTCATCAACACCCTGATAGTCCAAAGATTACAGAATGCCACTAGATGTGCATCGGAAATTACTACTGGTCTTCAAGGGAACGATCAAAGCGTAGACTGTTTCAGACATTACTCCCATGGAGGAAAGTGCACATGGTGACTGTTGTATTCAATCCAGATGCAATTTCTGTGTTTCATCAACACTCTGATAGTCCACAGATTACAGAATGCCACCAGATGTGCATCGCAAACTACTATTGGTCTTCCAGGGAACGATCAAAGCGTAGACTGTTTGAGACATACCTCCGGTGGAGGAAAGTGCGCATGGCGACTGTTGTATTCAATCCCGATGCAATTTCTGTGTTTCATCAACACTCTGATAGTCCACAGATTACAGAGTGCCACCAGACGTGCATCGGAAACTACTACTGGTCTTCCACGAAACGATCAAAGCGTAGACTGATTGGGAATTACTCCCGTGGAGGAAAGTGCGCATGGTGAATGTTGTATTCAATCCCGATGCAATTTCTGTGTTTCATCAACACTCTGATAGTCCACAGATTACAGAATGCCTCCAGATGTGCATCGGAAACTACTACTGGTCTTCCAGGGAACGATCAAAGCGTAGACTGTTTGAGACAATACTCCCATAGAGGAAAGTTCGCATGGTGACTGTTGTATTCAATCCCGATGCATTATCTGTGTTTCATCAACACTCTGATAGTCCAGAGATTACAGAATGCCTTTAGATGTGCATCGGAAACTACTACTGGTCTTCCAGGGAACGATCAAAGCGTAGACCGTTTGAGACATTACTCCCATGGAGGAAAGTGCACATGGTAACTGTTGTATTCACTTCCGATGCAATTTCTGTGTTTCATCAACACTCTGATAGTCCACAGATTACAGAATGCCACCAGACGTGCATCGGAAGCTACTACTGGTCTTCCTGGTAATGATCAAAGCGTAGACTGTTTGAGACATTACTCCCGTTTAGGAAAGTGCGCATGGTGACTGTTGTATTCAATCCCGATGCAATTTCTGTGCTTCATCAACACTCTGATAGTCCACAGGTTACAGAATGCCACCAGATGTGCATCAGAAACTACTACTGGTCTTCCAGGTAACGATCAAAGCGTAGACTGTTTGAGACATTACTCCCGTGGAGGAAAGTGCGCATGGCGACTGTTGTATTCCATCCCGATGCAATTTCTGTGTTTCATCAACACTCAGATAGTCCACAGATTACAGAATGCCACCGGATGTGCATCGGAAATTACTACTGGTCGTCAAGGGAACGATCAAAGCGTAGACTGTTTCAGACATTACTCCCATGGAGGAAAGTGCGCATGGTGACTGTTGTATTCAATCACGATGCTATTTCTGTGTTTCATCAACACTCTGATAGTCCACAGATTACAGAATGCCACCAGATGTGCATCGCAAACTACTACTGGTCTTCCAGGGAACGATCAAAGCGTAGACTGTTCGAGACATTACTCCCGTTGAGGAAAGTGCGCATGGTGACTGTTGTATTCAATCCCGATGCAATTTCTGTGTTTCATCAACACTCTGATAGTCCACAGATTACATAATGAGTCCAGATGGGCATCGTAAACTACTACTGGTCTTCCAGGGATTGATCAAAGCGTAGACTGTTTGAGAATTACTCCCATGGAGGAAAGTGGGCATGGTGACTGTTGTATTCAATCCCGATGCAATTTCTGTGTTTCATCAACACTCTGATAGTCCACAGATTACAGAATGCCACCAGACGTGCATCGGAAGCTACTACTGGTCTCCCAGGTAACGATCAAAGCGTAGACTGTTGTATTCAATCCCGAGGCAAATTCTGTGTTTCATCAACACTCTGATAGTCCACAGGTTACAGAATGCCACCAGATGTGCATCGGAAACTAATACTGGCCTTCCAGTGAACGATCAAAGCGTAGACTTTTTGAGACATTACTCCCGTGGAGGAAAGTGCGCATGGCGACAGTTGTACTCAATCCCGATGCAATATCTGTGTTTCATCAATAGCCTTATAGTCCACAGAATACAGAATGCATCCAGACGTGCATCGGAAACTACTACTGGTCTTCCAGGGAACGATCAAAGCATAGACTGTTTGAGACATTACTCCCATGGAGGAAAGTGCACATGGTGACTGTTGTATTCAATTCCGATGCAATTTCTGTGTTTCATCAACACTCTGATAGTCCACAGGTTACAGAATGCCACCAGACGTGCATCGGAAGCTAGTACTGGTCTTCCAGGGATCGATCAAAGCATAGACTGTTTGAGACATTACTCCCATGGAGGAAAGTGCACATGGTGACTGTTGTATTCAATCCCGATGCAATTTCTGTGTTTCATCAACACTCTGATAGTCCACAGATTACAGAATGCCACCAGACGTGCATCGGAAGCTACTACTGGTCTCCCAGGTAACGATCAAAGCATAGACTGTTTGAGACATTACTCCCGTGGAGGAAAGTTCGCATGGTGACTGTTAAATTCAATCCCGAGGCAATTTCTGTGTTTCATCAACACTCTGATAGTCCACAGGTTACAGAATGCCACCAGATGTGCATCGGAAACTACTACTGGTCTTCCAGGGAATGATCAAAGGGTAGACTGTTTGAGAATTACTCCCATGGAGGAAAGTGGGAATGGTGACTGTTGTATTCAATCCCGATGCAATTTCTGTGTTTCATAAACACTCTGATAGTCCACAGATAACAGAATGCCAGCAGACGTGCATCGGAAGCTACTACTGGTCTCCCAGGTAACGATCAAGGCGTAGACTGTTTGAGACATTACTCCCGTGGATGAAAGTGCGCATGGTGACTGTTGTATTCAATCCAGATGCAATTTCTGTGTTTCATCAACACTCTGATAGTCCACAGGTTACAAAATGCCTCCAGATGTGCACCGGAAACTACTACTGGTCTTCCAGGGAACGATCAAAGCGTAGACTGTTCGAGACATTAATCCAGTGGAGGAAAGTGCGCATGGCGACTGTTGTACTCAATCCCGATGCAATATCTGTGTTTCATCAAGACTCTGATAGTCCACAGATTACAGAATGCCACCAGACGTGAATTGGAAGCTACTACTGGTCTTCCAGGTAACGATCAAAGTGTAGACTGTTTGAGACATTAATCCCGTGGAGGAAAGTGCTCATGGTGACTGTTGTATTCAATCCCGATGTAATTTCTTTGTTTCATCAACACTCCGATAGTCCACAGGTTACAGAATGCAACCACATGTGCATCGGAAACCACTACTGGTCTTCCAGGCAACGATCAAAGCGCAGACTGTTTGAGACATTACTCCCGTGGAGGAAAGTGCTCATGGCGACTGTTATATTCAATGCCGATGCAATTACTGTGTTTCATCAACACTCCGATAGTCCAAAGATTACAGAATGCCACCAGATGTGCATCGGAATCTACTACTAGTCTTCCAGGAAACGATCAAAGCGTAGACTGTTTGAGACATACCTCCCGTGGAGGAAAGTGCGCATGCTGACTGTTGTATTCAATCCCGAGGCAATTTCTGTGTTTCATCAACTCTTTGAAGGTCCACAGATTACTGATTGTCTCCAGATGTGCATCGGAATCTACTACTGGTCTCAATGGGAACGATCAAAACGTAAACTGTTTGAGAATTACTCCAATGGAGGAGAGTACGCATGCTAACTGTTGTATTCAATCCGGATGCAATTTCTGTGTTTCATCAACACTTTGAACGTCCACAGATTACAGAATGCCACCAGATGTGCATCGGAAACTACTTCTGGTCTTCCAGGGAACGATCAAAGCGTAGACTGTTTGAGACATACCTCCCGTGGAGGAAAGTGCGCATGGTGACTGTTGTATTCAATCCCGATGCAATTTCTGTGTTTCATCAACACTTTGAAGGTCCACAGATTACAGAATGCCACCAGATGTGCATCGGAAACTACTTCTGGTCTTCCAGGGAACGATCAAAGCGTAGACTGTTTGAGACATACCTCCCGTGGAGGAAAGTGCGCATGGTGAATGTTGTATTCAATCCCGATGCAATTTCTGTGTTTCATCAACACTCTGATAGTCCACAGATTACAGAATGCCTCCAGATGTGCACCGGAAACTACTACTGGTCTTCCAGGGAACGAACAAAGCGAAGACTGCTTGAGACATAAATCCCATGGAGGAAAGTTCGCATGGTGACTGTTGTATTCAATCCCGATGCATTTTCCGTGTTTCATCAACACTCTGATAGTCCACAGATTACAGAATGCCTCCAGACGTGCATCGGAAGCGACTACTGGTCTTCCTGGTAATGATCAAAGCGTACACTATTTGAGACATTACTCCCATTTAGGAAAGTGCGCATGGTGACTGTTGTATTCAATCCCGATGCAATTTCTGTGTTTCATCAACACTCTGATAGTCCACAGGTTACAGAATGCCACCAGATGTGCATCAAAAACTACTACTGGTCTTCCAGGGAACGATCAAAGCGTAGACTGTTTGACACATTACTCCCGTGGAGGAAAGTGCGCATGGCGACTGTTGTATTCAATCATGATGCAATTTCTGAGTTTCATCAACACTCTGATAGTCCACAGATTACAGAATGCCACCAGACGTGCATCGGAAGCTACTATTTGTCTCCCAGGTAACGATCAAAACGTAGACTGTTTGAGACATTACTCCTGTGGAGGAAAGTTTGCATGGTGACTGTTGTATTCAATCCCGAGGCAATTTCTGGATTTCATCAGCACTCTGATAGTCCACAGGTTATAGAATGATACCAGATGTGCATCGGAAACTATTACTGGTCTTCCAGGGAACGATCAAAGCGTAGACTGTTTGAGACATTACTCCCGTGGAGGAAAGTGCGCATGGCGACAGTTGTACTCAATCCCGATGCAATATCTGTGTTTCATGAACACTCTGATAGTCCAAAGATTACAGAATGCCACCAGATGTGCATCGGAAATTACTACTGGTCTTCAAGGGAACGATCAAAGCATAGACTGTTTCAGACATTACTCCCATGAAGGAAAGTGCACATGGTGACTGTTGTATTCAATCCCGATGCCATTTCTGTGTTTCATCAACACTCTGATAGTCCACAGATTACAGAATGCCACCAGATGTGCATCGCAAACTACTACTGGTCTTCCAGGGAACGATCAAAGCGTAGACTGTTCGAGACATACCTCCCGTGGAGGAAAGTTCGCATGGTGACTGTTGTATTCAATCCCGTTTCAATTTCTATGTTTCATCAACACTCTGATTGTCCGCAGATTACAGAACGCCACCAGATGTGCACCGAAAACTACTACTGGTCTTCCAGGGAACGATCAAAGCGTAGACAGTTTGAGACATTACTCCCATGGAGGAAAGTGCACATGATGACTGTTGTATTCAATTCCGATGCAATTTCTGTGTTTCATCAACACTCTGATAGTCCACAGATTACAGAGTGCCACCAGACGTGCATCGGAAGCTACTACTGGTCTTGCAGGTAATGATCAAAGCGTAGACTGTTTGAGACATTAATCCCGTGGAGGAAAGTGCTCATGGTGACTGTTGTATTCAATGCCGATGCAATTTCTGTTTTTCATCAACACTCCGATAGTCCACTGGTTACAGAATGCCACCAGATGTGCATCGGGAACTACTACTGGTCTTCCAGGGAACGATCAAAGCGTAGACTGTTCGAGACATACCTCCCGTGGAGGAAAGTTCGCATGGTGACTGTTGTATTCAATCCCGATGCAATTTCTGTGTTTCATCAACACTCTGATAGTCCACAGATTACAGAACGCCACCAGATGTGCACCGGAAACTACTACTGGTCTTCCAGGGAACGTACAAAGCGTGGACAGTTTGAGACATTACTCCCATTGAGGAAAGTGCGCATTCTGACTGTTGTATTCAATCCCGAGGCAATTTCTGTGATTCATCAACACTTTGAAGGTCCACAGTTTACTGATTGGCTCCAGATGTGCATCGGTAACTACTACTGGTCTCAATGGGAACGATCAAAACTTAAACTGTTTGAGAATTACTCCAATGGAGGAAAGTACGCATGCTAACTGTTGTATTCAATCCCGATGCAATTTCTGTGTCTCATCAACACTTTGAAGGTCCACAGATTACAGAATGCCACCAGATGTGCATCGGAAACTACTTCTGGTCTTCCAGGGAACGATCAAAGCGTAGACTGTTTGAGACATTACTCCCGTGGAGGAAAGTGCGCATGGTGACTGTTGTATTCAATCCCGTTGCAATTTCTGTGTTTCATCAACACTCTGGTAGTCCACAGATTACAGAATGCCACCAGATGTGCATCGGAAACTACTACTGGTCTTCATGGGAACGATCAAAGCGTAGACTCATTGGGAATTACTCCCGTGGAGGAAAGTGCGCATGGTGAATGTTGTACTCCATCCCGATGCAATTTCTATGTTTCATCAACACGCTGATAGTCCACAGATTACAGAATGCCTCCCGATGTGCACCGGAAACTACTACTGGTCTTCCAGGGAACGATCAAAGCGAAGACAGCTTGAGACATACCTCCCATAGAGGAAAGTTCGCATGGTGACTGTTGTATTCAATCCCGAGGCAATTTCTGTGTTTCATCAACACTTCGAAGGTCCACAGATTACAGATTGTCTCCAGTTGTGCATCGGAAACTACTACTGGTCTTCCAGGTAATGATCAAAGCGTAGACTGTTTGAGACATTACTCCCGTTTAGGAAAGTGCTCATGGTGACTGTTGTATTCAATCCCGATGCAATTTCTGTGTTTCATCAACACTCTGATAGTCCACAGGTTACAGAATGCCACCAGATGTGCATCAGAAACTACTACTGGTCTTCCAGGGAACGATCAAAGCGTAGACTGTTTGAGACATTACTCCCGTGGAGGAAAGTGCGCATGGCGACTGTTGTATTCAATCCCGATGCAATTTCTGTGTTTCATCAACACTCTGATAGTCCACAGATTACAGAATGCCACCAGACGTGCATCGGAAGCTACTATTGGTCTCCCAGGTAACGATCAAAGCGTAGACTGTTTGAGACGATACTCCCGTTGAGGAAAGTTCGCATGGTGACTGTTGTATTCAATCCCGAGGCAATTTCTGGGTTTCATCAACACTCTGATAGTCCACAGGTTACAGAATGATACCAGATGTGCATCGGAAACTATTACTGGTCTTCCAGGGAACGATCAATGCGTAGACTGTTTGAGACATTACTCCCGTGGAGGAAAGTGCGCATGGTGACTGTTGTATTCAATCCTGATGCAATTTCTGTGTTTCATCAACACTCTGATAGTCCACAGATTACTGAATGCCACCAGATGTGCATCGGAAAATACTACTGGTCTTCCAGGTAACGATCAAAGCGTAGACTGTTTGAGACACTAATCCTGTGGAGGAAAGTACTCATGGTGACTGTTGTATTCAATCCCGATGCAATTTCTGTGTTTCATCAACACTCCGATAGTCCACAGGTTACAGAATGCCACCAGATGTGCATCGGAAACTACTACTGGTCTTCCAGGGAACGATCAAAGCGTAGACTGTTTGAGACATTACTCCCGTGGAGGAAAGTGCGTATGGCGACTGTTGTATTCAATCCCGATACAATTTCTGTGTTTCATGAACACTCTGATGGTCCACAGATTACAGATTGCCATCAGATGGGCGTCGGAAATTACTACTGGTCTTCCAGGGAACGATCAAAGCGTAGACTGTTTGAGACATTACTCCCATAGAGGAAAGTGCGCATGGTAACTGTTGTATTCAACCCCGATGCTATTTCTGTGTTTCATCAACACTTTGAAGGTCCACAGATTACAGATTGTCTCCAGATGTGCATCGGAAACTACCACTGGTCTTCCTGGGAACGATCAAAACGTAGAGAGTTTAAGAATTACTCCCATTGAGGAAAGTACGTATGGTAACTGTTGTATTCAATCCCGATGCAATTTCTGTGTATCATCAACACTTTGACGGTCCACAGATTACAGAATGCCACCAGATGTGCATCGAAAATTACTACTGGTCTTCCAGGGAACGATCAAAGCGTAGACTGTTTGAGACATTACTCCCGTGGAGGAAAGTGCGCATGGTGAATGTTGTATTCAATCCCGATGCAATTTCTGTGTTTCTTCAACACTTTGATAGTCCACAGTTTACAGAATGACTCCAGATGTGCATCGGAAACTACTACTGGTCTTCCAGGGAACGATCAAAGCGTAGACTGTTTAAGACATTACTCCCATGGAGGAAAGTGGGCATGGTGACTGTTGTATTCAATCCCGATGCATTTACTGTGTTTCATCAACACTTTGATGGTCCACAGATTACAGAATGCCACCTGATGTGCATCAGAAACTACTTCTGGTCTTCCAGTTAACGATCAAAGCGTAGACTGTTTGAAACATATACCTCCCGTGGAAGAAAGTGCGCAAAAGTGACTGTTGTATTCAATCCCGATGCAATTTCTGTGTTTTATCAACACTCTGAGAGTTTACAGATTACAGAATGAGTCCAGATGTGCATCGTAAGCTACTACTGGTCTTCCAGGGAATGATCAAAGCGTAGACTGTTTGAGAATTACTCCAATGGAGGAAAGTGGGCATGGTGACTGTTGAATTCAATCCTGATGCAATTTCTGTGTTTCATCAACGCTCTGATAGTCCACAGATTACAGAATGCCACCAGACGTGCATCGGAAGCTACTACTGGTCTCCCAGGTAACGATCAAAGCGTAGACTGTTTGAGACATTACTCCCATGGAGGAAAGTTCGCATGGTGACTGTTGTATTCAATACCGATGCATTTTCTGTGTTTCATCAACACTCTGATAGTCCACAGATTACAGAATGCCTTTAGATGGGCATCGGAAACTACTACTGGTCTTCCAGGGAACGATCAAAGCGTAGACTGTTTGAGAATTACTCCCATAGAGGAAAGTGGGCATGGTGACTGTTGTATTCAATCCTGATGCAATTTCTGTGTTTCATCAACACTCTGATAGTCCACACATTACTGAATGCCACCAGATGTGCATCGGAAAATACTACTGGTCTCCCAGGTAACGATCAAAGCGTAGACTGTTTGAGACATTACTCCCATGGAGGAAAGTGCGCATGGTGACTGTTGTATTCAATCCCGATGCAATTTCTGTGTTTCATAAACTCTCTGATAGTCCACAGATTACAGAATGCCACAAGATGTGCATCGGAAATTACTTCTGGTCTTCCAGGGAACAATCAAAGCGTAGACTGTTTGAGAATTACTCCCATAGAGGAAAGTGGGCATGGTGACTGTTGTATTCAATCCTGATGCAATTTCTGTGTTTCATCAACACTCTGATAGTCCACAGATTACTGAATGCCACCAGATGTGCATCGGAAACAACTACTGGTCTTCCAGGGAACGATCAAAGCGTAGACTCTTTGAGACATTACACCCATAGAGGAAAGTCCGCATGGTAACTGTTGTATTCAATCCCGATGCAATTTCTGTGTTTCATCAACACTTTGAAGGTCCACAGATTACAGATTGTCTCCAGCTGTGCATTGGAAACTACTACTGGTCTTCCTGGGAACGATCAAAACGTAGAGTGTTTGAGAATTACTCCCATTGAGGAAAGTACGCATGGTAACTGTTGTATTCAATCCCGATGCAATTTCTGTGTTTCATCAACACTTTGAAGGTCCACAGATTACAGAATGCCACCAGATGTGCATCTTAAACTACTACTGGTCTTCCAGGGAAATATCAAAGCGTAGACTGTTTGAGACATTACCCCCGTGGAGGTAAGTGCGCATGGCGACTGTTGAATTCAATCCCGATGCAATTTCTGTGTTTCATCAACACTCTGATAGTCCACAGATTACAGAATGCCACCAGATGTGAATCGCAAACTACTACTGGTCTTCCAGGGCACGATCAAAGCGTAGACTGTTCGAGACATACCTCCCGTGGAGGAAAGTGCGCATGGTGACTGTTGTATTCAATCCCAATGCAATTTCTGTGTTTCATCAACACTCAGATAGTCTACAGATTACAGAATGATACCAGATGTGCATCGGAAACTACTACTGGTCTTCCAGGGAACGATCAAAGCGTAGACTGTTTGAGACATTACTCCCATAGAGGAAAGTGCGCATGCTGACTGTTGTATTCAATTCCGATGCAATTTTTGTGTTTCATGAACACTCTGATAGTCCACAGATTACAGAATGCCACCAGACGTGCATCGGAAGCTACTACTGGTCTTCCAGGTAATGATCAAAGCGTAGACTGTATGAGACATTACTCCCATGGAGGAAAGTGCGCATCTTGACTGTTGTATTCAAATTCCGATGCAATTTCTGTGTTTCATCAACAGTCTGATAGTCCACAGATTGCACAATGAATCCAGGTGTGCATCGGAAACTACTACTGGTCTTCCAGGGAACGATCAAAGCGTAGACTGTTTGAGACATTACTCCCGTGGAGGGAAGTGCGCATGGCGACTGTTGTATTCAATCCCGATGCAATTTCTGTGTTTCATCAACACTCTGATGGTCCACAGATTACAGAATGCCACCAGATGTGCATCGGAAGTTACTACTGGTCTTCCAGGGAACGATCATAGCGTAGACTGTTTGAGACATTACACCCATAGAGGAAAGTGCGCATGGTAACTGTTGTATTCAACCCCGATTCAATTTCTGTGTTTCAGCAGCACTTTGAAGGTCTACAGATTACAGATTGTCTCCAGATGTGCATCGGAAACTAACACTGGTCTTCCTGGGAACGATCAAAACGTAGAGTGTTTGAGAATTACTCCCATTGAGGAAAGTGCGCATGGTAACTGTTGTATTCAATCCCGATGCAATTTCTGTGTATCATCAACACTTTGAAGGTCCACAGATTACAGAATGCCACCAGATGTGCATCGGAAATTACTACTGGTCTTCCAGGGAACGATCAAAGCGTAGACTGTTTGAGACATTACTCCCATAGAGGAAAGTGCGCATGCTGACTGTTGTATTCAATCCCGTGGCAATTTTTGTGTTTCATCAACACTTCGAATGACCACAGATTACAGATTGTCTCCAGATGTGCATCGGAAACTACTACTGGTCTTCCTGGGAACGATCAAAACGTAGACTGTTTGAGAATTACTCCCATGGAGGCAAGTACGCATGGTAACTGTTGTATTCAATCCCGATGCAATTTATGTGTTTCATCAACACTTTGAAGGTCCACAGATTACAGATAGTCTCCAGATGTGCATTGGAAACTACTACTGGACTTCCTGGGAACGTTCAAAACGTAGACTGCTTGAGAATTACTCCCATGGACTAAAGTACGAATGGTAACTGTTGTATTTAATCCCGATACAATTTCTGTGTTTCATCAACACTTTGAAGGTACACAGACTACAGAATGCCACCAGATGTGCATCGGAACTACTTCTGGTCTTCCAGTTAACGATCAAAGCGTAGACTGTTTCAGACATATACCTCCCGTGGAAGAAAGTGCGCAAAGTGACTGTTGTATTCAACACCGATGCAATTTCTGTGTTTCATCAACACTCTGAGAGTTTACAGATTACAGAATGAGTCCAGATGTGCATCGTAAGCTACTACTGGTCTTCCAGGGAATGATCAAAGCGTAGACTGTTTGAGAATTACTCCCGTGGAGGAAAGTGGGCATGGTGACTGTTGAATTCAGTCCTGATGCAATTTCTGTGTTTCATCAACGCTCTGATAGTCCACAGATTACAGAATGCCACCAGACGTGCATCGCAAGCTACTACTGGTCTCCCAGGTAACCATCAAAGCGTAGACTGTTTGAGACATTACTCCCATGGAGGAACGTTCGCATGGTAACTGTTGTATTCAATCCCGATGCATTTTCTGTGTTTCATCAACACTCTGATAGTCCACAGATTACAGAATGCCTTTAGATGTGCATCGGAAACTACTACTGGTTTTCCAGGGAACGATCAAAGCGTAGACTGTTTGAGACATTACTCCAGTGGAGGAAAGTGCGCATGGTGACTGTTGTATTCAATCCCGATGCAATATCTGTGTTTCATCAACTCTCTGATAGTCCACAGATTACAGAATGCCACCTGATGTGCATCGGAAATTACTACTGGTCTTCAAGGGAACGATCAAAACGTAGACTGTTTCATACATTACTCCCATGGAGGAAAGTGCGGATGGTGACTGTTGTATTCAATCCCGATGCAATTTCTGTGTTTCATCAACACTCAATACGTCCACAGATTACAGAAAGCCACCAGATGTGCATCGGAAACTACTACTGGTCTTCCAGGGAACGATCAAAGCGTAGACTGTTTGAGACATTACACCCATAGAGGAAAGTGCGCATGGTAACTGTTGTATTCAATCCCGATGCAATTTCTGTGTTTCATCAACACTTTGAAGGTCCACAGATTACAGATTGTCTCCAGATGTGCATTGGAAACTACTACTGGTCTTCCTGGGAACGATCAAAACGTAGAGTGTTTGAGAATTACTCCCATTGAGGAAAGTACGCATGGTAACTGTTGTATTCTATCCCGATGCAATTTCTGTGATTCATCAACACTTTGAAGGTCCACAGATTACAGAATGCCACCAGATGTTCATCGGAAACTACTACTGGTCTTCCAGGGAAATATCAAATCGTAGACTGTTTGAGACATTACCCCCCTGGAGGAAAGTGCGCATGGCGACTGTTGAATTCAATCCCGATGCAATTTCTGTGGTTCATCAACACTCTGATAGTCCACAGATTACAGAATGCCACCAGACGTGCATCGGAAGCTACTACTGGTCTCCCAGGTAACCATCAAAGCGTAGACTGTTTGAGACATTACTCCCATGGAGGAACGTTCGCATGGTAACTGTTGTATTCAATCCCGATGCATTTTCTGTGTTTCATCAACACTCTGATAGTCCACAGATTACAGAATGCCTTTAGATGCGCATCGGAAACTACTACTGGTCTTCCAGGGAACGTTTTAAGCGTAGACCGTTTGAGACATTACTCCCATGGAGGAAAGTGCACATGGTGATTGTTGTATTCAATTCCGATGCAATTTCTGTGTTTCATCAACACTCTGATAGTCCACAGATTACAGAATGCCACTAGACGTGCATTTTAAGCTACTACTGCTCTTCCAGGTAATGATCAAAGCGTAGACTGTTTGAGACATTACTCCCGTGGAGGAAAGTGCTCATGGTGACTGTTGTATTCAATCCCGATGCAATTTCTGCGTTTCATCAACACTCGCTAAGTCCACTGATTACAGAATGCCACCAGATGTGCATCGTAACTACTACTGGTTTTCCAGGGAACGATCAAAGCGTAGACTGTTTGAGACATTACTCCAGTGGAGGAAAGTGCGCATGGTGACTGTTGTATTCAATCCCGATGCAATATCTGTGTTTCATCAACTCTCTGATAGTCCACAGATTACAGAATGCCACCTGATGTGCATCGGAAATTACTACTGGTCTTCAAGGGAACGATCAAAACGTAGACTGTTTCAGACATTACTCCCATGGAGGAAAGTGCGGATGGTGACTGTTGTATTCAATCCCGATGCAATTTCTGTGTTTCATCAACTCTCTGATAGTCCACAGATTACAGAATGCCACCTGATGTGCATCGGAAATTACTACTGGTCTTCAAGGGAACGATCAAAACGTAGACTGTTTCAGACATTACTCCCATGGAGGAAAGTGCGGACGGTGACTGTTGTATTCAACACCGATGCAATTTCTGTGTTTCATCAACACTCTGAGAGTTTACAGATTACAGAATGAGTCCAGATGTGCATCGTAAGCTACTACTGGTCTTCCAGGGAATGATCAAAGCGTAGACTGTTTGAGAATTACTCCTGTGGAGGGAAGTGGGCATGGTGACTGTTGAATTCTGTCCTGATGCAATATCTGTGTTTCATCAACGCTCTGATAGTCCACAGATTACAGAATGCCACCAGACGTGCATCGGAAGCTACTACTGGTCTCCCAGGTAACTATCAAAGCGTAGACTGTTTGAGACATTACTCCCATGGAGGAACGTTCGCATGGTAACTGTTGTATTTAATCCCGATGCATTTTCTGTGTTTCATCAACACTCTGATAGTCCACATATTACCGAATGCTTCCAGATGTGCATCGGAAACTACTGCTGGTCTTCCAGGGAACGATCAAAGCATAGACTGTTTGAGACATTACTCCCATGGAGGAAAGTGCACATGGTGACTGTTGTATTCAATTCCGATGCAATTTCTGTGTTTCATCAACACTCTGATAGTCCACAGGTTACAGAATGCCACCAGACGTGCATCGGAAGCTAGTACTGGTCTTCTAGGTAACGATCAAAGCGTAGACTGTTTGAGACACTAATCCTGTGGAGGAAAGTACTCATGGTGACTGTTGTATTCAATCCCGATGCAATTTCTGTGATTCATCAACACTCCGATAGTCCACAGGTTATAGAATGCCACCAGATGTGCATCGGAAACTACTACTCGTCTTCCAGGGAACGATCAAAGCGTAGACTGTTTGAGACATTACTCCCGTGGAGGAAAGTGCGCATGGCGACTGTTGTATTCAATCTCGATGCAATTTCTGTGTTTCATCAACACTCGAATAGTCCACATATTACAGAATGCCACCAGATGTGCATCGGAAATTACTACTGGCCTTCAAGGGAACGAATAAGCGTAGACTGTTTCAGACATTACTCCCATGGAGGAAAGTGCGGATGATGACTGTCGTATTCAATCCCGATGCAATTTCTGTGTTTCATCAACACTCTGATAGTCCACAGATTACAGAATGCCACCAGATGTGCATCGGAAATTACTACTGGCCTTCCAGAGAACGATCAAAGCGTAGACTGTTTCAGACATAACTCCCATAGAGGAAAGTGCGCATGCTGACTGTTGTATTCAATCCCGAGGCAATTTCTACGTTTCATCAACACTTTGAAAGTCCACAGATTACAGAATGCCACCAGATGTGCATCGGAAACTACTTCTGGTCTTCCAGGGAACGATCAAAGCGTAGACTGTTTGAGACATTACTCCCATGGAGGACAGTTCGCATGGTGACTGTTGTATTCAATCCCGATGCATTTTCTGTGTTTCATCAAGACTCTGATAGTCCACAGATTACAGAATGCCTTTAGATGTGCATCGGAAACTACTACTGGTCTTCCAGGGTACGATCAAAGCGTAGACCGTTTGAGACATTACTCCCATGGAGGAAAGTGCACATGGTGACTGTTGTATTCAATTCCGATGCAATTTCTGTGTTTGATGAACACTCTGATAGTCCACAGATTACAGAATGCCACCAGACGTGCATCGGAAGCTACTACTGGTCTTCCAGGTAATGATCAAAGCGTAGACTAATTGAGACATTACTCCCATGGAGAAAAGTGCGCATCTTGACTATTGTATTCAAATTCCGATGCAATTTCTGTGTTTCATCAACAGTCTGATAGTCCAAGATTAAAGAATGAATCCAGGTGTGCATCGGAAACTACTACTGGTCTTCCAGGGAACGATCAAGGCGTAGACTGTTTGAGACATTACTCCCGTGGAGGAAAGTGCGTATGGCGACTGTTGTATTCAATCCCGATACAATTTCTGTGTTTCATGAACACTCTGATGGTCCACAGATTACAGATTGCCATCAGATGGGCATCGGAAATTACTACTGGTCTTCCAGGGAACGATCAAAGCGTAGACTGTTTGAGACATTACTCCCATAGAGGAAAGTGCGCATGGTAACTGTTGTATTCAACCCCGATGCTATTTCTGTGTTTCATCAACACTTTGAAGGTCCACAGATTACAGATTGTCTCCAGATGTGCATCGGAAACTACCACTGGTCTTCCTGGGAACGATCAAAACGTAGAGAGTTTAAGAATTACTCCCATTGAGGAAAGTACGCATGGTAACTGTTGTATTCAATCCCGATGCAATTTCTGTGTATCATCAACACTTTTACGGTCCACAGATTACAGAATGCCACCAGATGTGCATCGAAAATTACTACTGGTCTTCCAGGGAACGATCAAAGCGTAGACTGTTTGAGACATTACTCCCGTGGAGGAAAGTGCGCAGGGTGAATGTTGTATTCAATCCCGATGCAATTTCTGTGTTTCTTCAACACTTTGATAGTCCACAGTTTACAGAATGACTCCAGATGTGCATCGGAAACTACTACTGGTCTTCCAGGGAACGATCAAAGCGTAGACTGTTTAAGACATTACTCCCATGGAGGAAAGTGGGCATGGTGACTGTTGTATTCAATCCCGATGCATTTACTGTGTTTCATCAACACTTTGATGGTCCACAGATTACAGAATGCCACCTGATGTGCATCAGAAACTACTTCTGGTCTTCCAGTTAACGATCAAAGCGTAGACTGTTTGAGACATATACCTCCCGTGGAAGAAAGTGCGCAAAGTGACTGTTGTATTCAATCCCGATGCAATTTCTGTGTTTCATCAACACTCTGAGAGTTTACAGATTACAGAATGAGTCCAGATGTGCATCGTAAGCTACTACTGGTCTTCCAGGGAATGATCAAATCGTAGACTGTTTGTGAATTACTCCAATGGAGGAAAGTGGGCATGGTGACTGTTGAATTCAATCCTGATGCAATTTCTGTGTTTCATCAACGCTCTGATAGTCCACAGATTACAGAATGCCACCAGACGTGCATCGGAAAATACTACTGGTCTCCCAGGTAACGATCAAAGCGTAGACTGTTTGAGACATTACTCCCATGGAGGAAAGTGCGCATGGTGACTGTTGTATTCAATCCCGATGCGATTTCTGTGTTTCATAAACTCTCTGATAGTCCACAGATTACAGAATGCCACAAGATGTGCATCGGAAATTACTACTGGTCTTCAAGGGAACGATCAAAGCGTAGACTGTTCCAGACATTACTCCCATGGAGGAAAGTGCGGATGGTGACTGTTGTATTCAATCCCGATACAATTTCTGTGTTTCATCAACACTCCCTAAGTCCACAGATTACAGAATGCCACCAGATGTGCATCGGAAACTACTACTGGTCTTCCAGGGAACGATCAAAGCGTAGACTGTTTGAGACATTACACCCATAGAGGAAAGTCCGCATGGTAACTGTTGTATTCAATCCCGATGCAATTTCTGTGTTTCATCAACACTTTGAAGGTCCACAGATTACAGATTGTCTCCAGCTGTGCATTGGAAACTACAACTGGTCTTCCTGGGAACGATCAAAACGTAGAGTGTTTGAGAATTACTCCCACTGAGGAAAGTACGCATGGTAACTGTTGTATTCAATCCCGATGCAATTTCTGTGTTTCATCAACACTTTGAAGGTCCACAGATTACAGAATGCCACCAGATGTGCATCATAAACTACTACTGGTCTTCCAGGGAAATATCAAAGCGTAGACTGTTTGAGACATTACCCCCGTGGAGGAAAGTGCGCATGGCGACTGTTGAATTCAATCCCGATGCAATTTCTGTGTTTCATCAACACTCTGATAGTCCACAGATTACAGAATGCCACCAGATGTGAATCGCAAACTACTACTGGTCTTCCAGGGCACGATCAAAGCGTAGACTGTTCGAGACATACCTCCCGTGGAGGAAAGTGCGCATGGTGACTGTTGTATTCAATCCCAATGCAATTTCTGTGTTTCATCAACACTCAGATAGTCTACAGATTACAGAATGACACCAGATGTGCATCGGAAACTCCTACTGGTCTTCCAGGGAACGATCAAAGCGTAGACTGTTTGAGACATTACTCTCATAGAGGAAAGTGCGCATGCTGACTGTTGTATTCAATTCCGATGCAATTTTTGTGTTTCATGAACACTCTGATAGTCCACAGGTTACAGAATGCCACCAGACGTGCATCGGAAGCTACTACTGGTCTTCCAGGTAATGATCAAAGCGTAGACTGTATGAGACATTACTCCCATGGAGGAAAGTGCGCATCTTGACTGTTGTATTCAAATTCCGATGCAATTTCTGTGTTTCATCAACAGTCTGATAGTCCACAGATTGCAGAATGAATCCAGGTGTGCATCGGAAACTACTACTGGTCTTCCAGGGAACGATCAAAGCGTAGACTGTTTGAGACATTACTCCCGTGGAGGAAAGTGCGCATGGCGATTGTTGTATTCAATCCCGATGCAATTTCTGTGTTTCATCAACACTCTGATGGTCCACTGATTACAGAATGCCACCAGATGTGCATCGGAAGTTACTACTGGTCTTCCAGGGAACGATCATAGCGTAGACTGTTTGAGACATTACACCCATAGAGGAAAGTGCGCATGGTAACTGTTGTATTCAACCCCGATTCAATTTCTGTGTTTCAGCATCACTTTGAAAGTCTACAGATTACAGATTGTCTCTAGATGTGCATCGGAAACTACCACTGGTCTTCCTGGGAACGATCAAAACGTAGAGTGTTTGAGAATTACTCCCATTGAGGAAAGTGCGCATGGTAACTGTTGTATTCAATCCCGATGCAATTTCTGTGTATCATCAACACTTTGAAGGTCCACAGATTACAGAATGCCACCAGATGTGCATCGGAAATTACTACTGGTCTTCCAGGGAACGATCAAAGCGTAGACTGTTTGAGACATTACTCCCATAGAGGAAAGTGCGCATGGTGACTGTTGTATTAGTCCCGTGGCAATTTTTGTGTTTCATCAACACTTCGAATGACCACAGATTACAGATTGTCTCCAGATGTGCATCGGAAACTACTACTGGTCTTCCTGGGAACGATCAAAACGTAGACTGTTTGAGAATTACTCCCATGGAGGCAAGTACGCATGGTAACTGTTGTATTCAATCCCGATGCAATTTATGTGTTTCATCAACACTTTGAAGGTCCACAGATTACAGATTGTCTCCAGATGTGCATTGGAAACTACTACTGGACTTCCTGGGAACGTTCAAAACGTAGACTGCTTGAGAATTACTCCCATGGACTAAAGTACGAATGGTAACTGTTGTATTTAATCCCGATACAATTTCTGTGTTTCATCAACACATTGAAGGTACACAGATTACAGAATGCCACCAGACGTGCATCGGAAGCTACTACTGGTCTCCCAGGTAACCATCAAAGCGTAGACTGTTTGAGACATTACTCCCATGGAGGAACGTTCGCATGGTAACTGTTGTATTCAATCCCGATGCATTTTCTGTGTTTCATCAACACTCTGATAGTCCACAGATTACAGAATGCCTTTAGATGTGCATCGGAAACTACTACTGGTCTTCCAGGGAACGATCAAAGCGTAGACCGTTTGAGACATTACTCCCATGGAGGAAAGTGCACATGGTGATTGTTGTATTCAATTCCGATGCATTTTCTGTGTTTCATCAACACTCTGATAGTCCACAGATTACAGAATGCCACCAGACGTGCATTTTAAGCTACTACTGGTCTTCCAGGTAATGATCAAAGCGTAGACTGTTTGAGACATTACTCCCGTGGAGGAAAGTGCACATGGTGACTGTTGTATTCAATCCCGATGCAATTTCTGTGTTTCATCAACACTCGCTAAGTCCACAGATTACAGAATGCCACCAGATGTGCATCGTAAACTACTACTGGTTTTCCAGGGAACGATCAAAGCGTAGACTGTTTGAGACATTACTCCAGTGGAGGAAAGTGCGCATGGTGACTGTTGTATTCAATCCCGATGCAATATCTCTGTTTCATCAACTCTCTGATAGTCCACAGATTACAGAATGCCACCTGATGTGCATCGGAAATTACTACAGGTCTTCAAGGGAACGATCAAAACGTAGACTGTTTCATACATTACTCCCATGGAGGAAAGTGCGGATGGTGACTGTTGTATTCAATCCCGATGCAATTTCTGTGTTTCATGAACACTCAATAAGTCCACAGATTACAGAAAGCCACCAGATGTGCATCGGAAACTACTACTGGTCTTCCAGGGAACGATCAAAGCGTAGACTGTTTGAGACATTACACCCATAGAGGAAAGTGCGCATGGTAACTGTTGTATTCAATCCCGATGCAATTTCTGTGTTTCATCAACACTTTGAAGGTCCACAGATTACAGATTGTCTCCAGATGTGCATTGGAAACTACTACTGGTCATCCTGGGAACGATCAAAACGTAGAGTGTTTGAGAATTACTCCCATTGAGGAAAGTACGCATGGTAACTGTTGTATTCTATCCCGATGCAATTTCTGTGTTTCATCAACACTTTGAAGGTCCACAGATTACAGAATGCCACCAGATGTGCATCGGAAACTACTACTGGTCTTCCAGGGAAATATCAAAGCGTAGACTGTTTGAGACATTACCCCCCTAGAGGAAAGTGCGTATGGCGACTGTTGAATTCAATCCCGATGCAATTTCTGTGGTTCATCAACACTCTGATAGTCCACAGATTACAGAGTGCCACCAGACGTGCATCGGAAGCTACTACTGGTCTCCCAGGTAACCATCAAAGCGTAGACTGTTTGAGACATTACTCCCATGGAGGAACGTTCGCATGGTAACTGTTGTATTCAATCCCGATGCATTTTCTGTGTTTCATCAACACTCTGATAGTCCACAGATTACAGAATGCCTTTAGATGTGCATCGGAAACTACTACTGGTCTTCCAGGGAACGTTTTAAGCGTAGACCGTTTGAGACATTACTCCCATGGAGGAAAGTGCACATGGTGATTGTTGTATTCAATTCCGATGCAATATCTGTGTTTCATCACAACTCTGATAGTCCACAGATTACAGAATGCCACTAGACGTGCATTTTAAGCTACTACTGGTCTTCCAGGTAATGATCAAAGCGTAGACTGTTTGAGACATTACTCCCGTGGAGGAAAGTGCACATGGTGACTGTTGTATTCAATCCCGATGCAATTTCTGTGTTTCATCAACACTCGCTAAGTCCACAGATTACAGAATGCCACCAGATGTGCATCGTAAACTACTACTGGTTTTCCAGGGAACGATCAAAGCGTAGACTGTTTGAGACATTACTCCAGTGGAGTAAAGTGCGCATGGTGACTGTTGTATTCAATCCCGATGCAATTTCTGTGTTTCATCAACTCTCTGATAGTCCACAGATTACAGAATGCCACCTGATGTGCATCGGAAATTACTACTGGTCTTCAAGGGAACGATCAAAACGTAGACTGTTTCAGACATTACTCCCATGGAGGAAAGTGCGGATGGTGACTGTTGTATTCAATCCCGATGCAATATCTGTGTTTCATCAACACTTTGAAGGTAAACAGATTACAGAATGCCACCTGATGTGCATCGGAACTACTTCTGGTCTTCCAGTTAACGATCAAAGCGTACACTGTTTCAGACATATACCTCACGTGGAAGAAAGTGCGCAAAGTGACTGTTGTATTCAACACCGATGCAATTTCTGTGTTTCATCAACACTCTGAGAGTTTACAGATTACAGAATGAGTCCAGATGTGCATCGTAAGCTACTACTGGTCTTCCAGGGAATGATCAAAGCGTAGACTGTTTGAGAATTACTCCTGTGGAGGGAAGTGGGCATGGTGACTGTTGAATTCAGTCCTGATGCAATTTCTGTGTTTCATCAACGCTCTGATAGTCCACAGATTACAGAATGCCACCAGACGTGCATCGGAAGCTACTACTGGTCTCCCAGGTAACCATCAAAGCGTAGACTGTTTGAGACATTACTCCCATGGAGGAACGTTCGCATGGTAACTGTTGTATTCAATCCCGATGCATTTTCTGTGTTTCATCAACACTCTGATAGTCCACAGATTACAGAATGCCTTTAGATGTGCATCGGAAACTACTACTGGTCTTCCAGGGAACGATCAAAGCGTAGACCGTTTGAGACATTACTCCCATGGAGGAAAGTGCACAGGTGATTGTTGTATTCAATTCCGATGCAATTTCTGTGTTTCATCAACACTCTGATAGTCCACAGATTACAGAATGCCACCAGACGTGCATTTTAAGCTACTACTGGTCTTCCAGGTAATGATCAAAGCGTAGACTGTTTGAGACATTACTCCCGTAGAGGAAAGTGCACATGGTGACTGTTGTATTCAATCCCGATGCAATTTCTGTGTTTCATCAACACTCGCTAAGTCCACAGATTACAGAATGCCACCAGATGTGCATCGTAAACTACTACTGGTTTTCCAGGGAACGATCAAAGCGTAGACTGTTTGAGACATTACTCCAGTGGAGGAAAGTGCGCATGGTGACTGTTGTATTCAATCCCGATGCAATTTCTGTGTTTCATCAACACTTTGAAGGTCCACAGATTACAGATTGTCTCCAGATGTGCATTGGAAACTACTACTGGTCTTCCTGGGAACGATCAAAACGTAGAGTGTTTGAGAATTACTCCCATTGAGGAAAGTACGCATGGTAACTGTTGTATTCTATCCCGATGCAATTTCTGTGTTTCATCAACACTTTGAAGGTCCACAGATTACAGAATGCCACGAGATGTGCATCGGAAACTACTACTGGTCTTCCAGGGAAATATCAAAGCGTAGACTGTTTGAGACATTACCCCCCTGGAGGAAAGTGCGCATGGCGACTGTTGAATTCAATCCCGATGCAATTACTGTGTTTCATCAACACTCTGATAGTCCACAGATTACAGAATGCCACCAGATGTGCATCGCAAACTACTACTGGTCTTCCAGGGAACGATCAAAGCGTAGACTGTTCGAGACATACCTCCCGTGGAGGAAAGTGCGCATGGTGACTGTTGTATTCAATCCCAATGCAATTTCTGTGTTTCATCAACACTCAGATAGTCTACAGATTACAGAATGATACCAGATGTGCATCGGAAACAACTACTGGTCTTCCAGGGAACGATCAAAGCGTAGACTGTTTGAGACATTACTCCCATAGAGGAAAGTGCGCATGCTGACTGTTGTATTCAATCCCGATGCAATTTCTGTGTTTCATCAACACTTTGAATGTCCACAGATTACAGATTGTCTCCAGATGTGCATCGGAAACTACTACTGCTCTTCCTGGGAACGATCAAAACGTAGACTGAGAATTACTCCCATGGAGGAAAGTACGCATGGTAACTGTTGTATTCAATCCCGATGCAATTTCTGTGTTTCATCAACACTTTGAAGGTCCACAGATTACAGATTGTCTCCAGATGTGCATTGGAAACGACTACTGGTCTTCCTGGGAACTTTCAAAACGTAGACTGTTTGAGAATTACTCCCATGGAGGAAAGTAGGCATGGTAACTCTTGTATTCAATCCCGATGCAATTTCTGTGTTTCATCAACACTTTGAAGGTCCACACATTACAGATTGCCACCTGATGTGCATCGGAAACTATTTCTAGTCTTCCAGTTAACGATCGTAGCGTAGACTGTTTGAGACATACCTCCCGCGGAAGAAAGTGCGCAAGGTGACTGTTGTATTCAATCCCGATGCAATTTCTGTGTTTCATCAACACTCTGATAGTCCATAGATTACAGAATGAGTCCAGATGTGCATCGTAAACTACTACTGGTCTTCCAGGGAATGATCAAAGCGTAGACTGTTTGAGAATTACTCCCATGGAGGAATGTGGGCATGGTGACTGTTGTATTCAATCCTGATGCAATTTCTGTGTTTATTCAACACAATGATAGTCCACAGATTACAGAATGTTACCAGACGTGCATCGGAAGCTACTACTGGTCTCCCAGGTAATGATCAAGGCGTAGACTGTTTGAGACATTACTCCCATTGAGTAAAGTGCGCTTGGTGAATGTTGTATTCAATCCCGATGCAACATCTGTGTTTCATCAATACTCTGATAGTCCACAGATTACAGAGTACCTCCAGATGTGCATCGCAAACTACTACTGGTCTTCCGGGGAACGATAAAAGCGTAGAATGTTTGAGACATTACTCCCATTGAGGAAAGTGCACATGGGGACTGTTGTATTCAATTCTGATGCAATTTCTGTGTTTCATCAACACTCTGATAGTCCACAGATTACAGAATGCCACCAGACGTGCATCGGAAGCTACTACTGGTCTTCCAGGTAACGATCAAAGCGTAGACTGTTTGAGACATTACTCCCGTGGAGGAAAGTGCGCATAGTGAATGTTGTATTAAATCCCGATGCAATTTCTGTGTTTCTTCAACACTTTGATAGTCCACAGATTACAGAATGACTCCAGATGTGCATCGGAAACTACTACTGGTCCTCCAGGGAACGATCAAAGCGTAGACTGTTTAAGACATTACTCCCATGGAGGAAAGTGGGCATGGTGACTGTTGTATTCAATCCTGATGCAATTTCTGTGTTTCATCAACACTCTGATAGTCCACAGATTACAGAATGCCACCAGACGTGCATCGGAAGCTACTACTGATCTCCCAGGTAATGATCAAAGCGTAGACTGTTTAAGACATTACTCCCATGGAGTAAAGTGCGCATGGTGACTGTTGTATTCAATCCCGATGCAACATCTGTGTTTCATCAACACTCTGATAGTCCACAGATTACAGAATGCCACCCGACGCGCATCGGAAGCTACTACTGGTCTTCCTGGGAACGATCAAAACGTACAGTGTTTGAGAATTACTCCCATTGAGGAAAGTACGCATGGTAACTGTTGTATTTAATCCCGATGCAATTTCTGTGTTTCATCAACACTTTGAAGGTCCACAGATTACAGAATGCCACCAGATGTGCATCGGAAACTACTACTGGTCTTCCAGGGAAATATCAAAGCGTAGACTGTTTGAGACATTACCCCCGTGGAGGAAAGTGCGCATGGCGACTGTTGAATTCAATCCCGATGCAATTTTTGTGTTTCATCAACACTCTGATAGTCCACAGATTACAGAATGCCACCAGATGTTCATCGCAAACTACTACTGGTCTTCCGGGGAACGATCAAAGCGTAGACTGTTCGAGACATACCTCCCGTGGAGGAAAGTGCGCATGGTGACTGTTGTATTCAATCCCAATGCAATTTCTGTGTTTCATCAACACTCAGATAGTCTACAGATAACAGAATGATACCAGATGTGCATCGGAAACTACTACTGGTCTTCCAGGGAACGATCAAAGCGTAGACTGTTTGAGACATTACTCCCATAGAGGAAAGTGCGCATGATGACTGTTGTATTCAATTCCGATGCAATTTCTGTGTTTCATGAACACTCTGATAGTCCACAGATTACAGGATGCCACCAGACGTGCATCGGAAGCTACCACTGGTCTTCCAGGTAATGATCGAAGCGTAGACTGTTTGAGACATTACTCCCATGGAGGAAAGTGCGCTTCTTGACTGTTGTATTCAAATTCCGATGCAATTTCTGTGTTTCATCAACAGTCTGATAGTCCACAGATTACAGAATGAATCCAGGTGTGCATCGGAAAGTACTACTGGTCTTCCAGGGAACGATCAAAGCGTAGACTGTTAGAGACATTACTCCCGTGGAGGAAAGTGCGCATGGCGACTGTTGTATTCAATCCCGATGCAATTTCTGTGTTTCATCAACACTCTGATGGTCCACAGATTACAGAATGCCACCAGATGTGCATCGGAAATTACTACTGGTCTTCCAGGGAACGATCAAAGCGTAGACTGTTTGAGACATTACTCCCATAGAGGAAAGTGCGCATGGTAACTGTTGTATTCAACCCCGATTCAATTTCTGTGTTTCATCAACACTTTGAAGGTCCACAGATTACAGATTGTCTCCAGATGTGCATCGGAAACTACCACTGGTCTTCCAGGGAACGATCAAAACGTAGAGTGTTTGAGAATTACTCCCATTGAGGAAAGTACGCATGGTAACTGTTGTATTCAATCCCGATGCAATTTCTGTGTTTCATCAACACTTTGAAGGTCCACAGATTACAGATTGTCTCCAGATGTGCATTAGAAACTACTACTGGACTTCCTTGGAACGTCCAAAACGTAGACTGTTTGAGAATTACTCCCATGGACTAAAGTACGCATGGTAACTGTTGTATTCAATCCTGATGCAATTTCTGTGTTTCATCAAAACTTTGAAGGTACACAGATTACAGAATGCCACCTGATGTGCATCGGAAACTACTTCTGGTCTTCCAGTTAACGATCAAGGCGTAGACTGTTTGAGACATATACCTCCCGTGGAAGAAAGTGCGCAAAGTGACTGTTGTATTCAATCAAGATGCAATTTCTGTGTTTCATCAACACTCTGAGAGTTTACAGATTACAGAATGAGTCCAGATGTGCGTCGTAAGCTACTACTGGTCTTCCAGGGAATGATCAAAGCGTAGACTGTTTGTGAATTACTCCCATGGAGGAAAGTGGGCATGGTGACTGTTGAATTCAATCCTGATGCAATTTCTGTGTTTCATCAACGCTCTGATAGTCCACAGATTACAGAATGCCACCAGACGTGCATCGGAAACTACTACTGGTCTCCCAGGTAACGATCAAAGCGTAGACTGTTTGAGACATTACTCCCGTGGAGGAAAGTGCGCATGGTGACTGTTGTATTCAATTCCGATGCAAATTCTGTGTTTCATCAAAACTCTGATAGTCCACAGATTACAGAATGCCACCAGACGTGCATCGGAAGCTACTACTGGTCTTCCAGGTAATGATCAAAGCGTAGACTGTTTGAGACATTACTCCCATGGAGGAAAGTGCACATGGTGACTGTTGTATTCAATCCCGATGCAATTTCTGTGTTTCATCAACACTCTGATAGTCCACAGATTACAGAATGCATCCAGATGTGCATCGGAAATTACTACTGGTCTTCAAGGGAACGATCAAGGCGTATACTGTTTGAGAATTACTCCCATAGAAGAAAGTGGGCATGGTGACTGTTGTATTCAATGCTGATGCAATTTCTGTGTTTCATCAACACTCTGATAGTCCACAGATTACTGAATGCCACCAGACGTGCATCGGAAGCTACTACTGGTCTCCCAGGTAACGATCAAAGCGTAGACTGTTTGAGACATTACTCCCATGGAGGAAAGTGCGCATGGTGACTGTTGTATTCTATCCCGATGCAATTTCTGTGTTTCATCAACACTCTGATAGTCCACAGATTATAGAGTGCCACCAGATGTGCATCGGAAATTACTACTGGTCTTCAAGGGAACGATCAAAGCGTAGACTGTTTCAGACATTACTCCCATGGAGGAAAGTGTGGATGGTGACTGTTGTATTCAATCCCGATGCAATTTCTGTGTTTCATCAACACTCCCTAAGCCCACAGATTACAGAATGCCACCAGATGTGCATCGGAAACTACTACTGGTCTTCCAGGGAACGATAATAGCGTAGACTCTTTGAGACATTACTCCATACAGGAAATTGCGCATGCTGAGTGTTGTACTCAATCCCGATTCAATTTCTGTGTTTCATCAACACTTTGAAGGTCCACAGATTACAGATTGTCTCCAGATGTGCATTGGAAACGACTACTGGTCTTCCTGGGAACTTTTAAAACGTAGACTGTTTGAGAATTACTCCCATGGAAGAAAGTAGGCATGGTAACTCTTGTATTCAATCCCTATGCAATTTCTGTGTTTCATCAACACTTTGAAGGTCCACACATTACAGATTGCCACCTGATGTGCATCGGAAACTATTTCTAGTCTTCCAGTTAACGATAAAAGCGTAGACTGTTTGAGACATACCTCCCGTGGAAGAAAGTGCGCAAGGTGACTGTTGTATTCAATCCCGATGCAATTTCTGTGTTTCATCAACACTCTGATAGTCCACAGATTACAGAATGACTCCAGATGTGCATCGGAAACTACTACTGGTCCTCCAGGGAACGATCAAAGCGTAGACTGTTTAAGACATTACTCCCATGGAGGAAAGTGGGCATGGTGACTGTTGTATTCAATCCTGATGCAATTTCTGTGTTTCATCAACACTCTGATAGTCCACAGTTTACAGAATGCCACCAGACGTGCATCGGAAGCTACTACTGGTCTCCCAGGTAATGATCAAAGCGTAGACTGTTTAAGATATTACCCCCATGGAGTAAAGTGCGCATGGTGACTGTTGTATTCAATCCCGATGCAACATCTGTGTTTCATCAATACTCTGATAGTCCACAGATTACAGAGTACCTCCAGATGTGCATCGCAAACTACTACTGGACTTCCAGGGAACGATAAAAGCGTAGAATGTTTGAGACATTATTCCCATGGAGGAAAGTGCACATGGGGACTGTTGTATTCAATTCCTATGCAATTTCTGTGTTTCATCAACACTCTGATAGTCCACAGATCACAGAATGCCACCCGACGTGCATCGGAAGCTACTACTGGTCTTCCTGGGAACGATCAAAACGTACAGTGTTTGAGAATTACTCCCATTGAGGAAAGTACGCATGGTAACTGTTGTATTTAATCCCGATGCAATTTCTGTGTTTCATCAACACTTTGAAGGTCCGCAGATTACAGAATGCCACAAGATGTGCATCGGAAACTACTACTGGTCTTCCAGGGAAATATCAAAGCGTAGACTGTTTGAGACATTACCCCCGTGGAGGAAAGTGCGCATGGCGACTGTTGAATTCAATCCCGATGCAATTTTTGTGTTTCATCAACACTCTGATAGTCCACAGATTACAGAATGGCACCAGATGTTCATCGCAAACTACTACTGGTCTTCCGGGGAACGATCAAAGCGTAGACTGTTCGAGACATACCTCCCGTGGAGGAAAGTGCGCATGGTGACTGTTGTATTCAATCCCAATGCAATTTCTGTGTTTCATCAACACTCAGATAGTCTACAGATTACAGAATGATACCAGATGTGCATCGGAAACTACTACTGGTCTTCCAGGGAACGATCAAAGCGTAGACTGTTTGAGACATTACTCCCATAGAGGAAAGTGCGCATGATGACTGTTGTATTCAATTCCGATAAATTTCTGTGTTTCATGAACACTCTGATAGTCCACAGATTACAGGATGCCACCAGACGTGCATCGGAAGCTACCACTGGTCTTCCAGGTAATGATCGAAGCGTAGACTGTTTGAGACATTACTCCCATGCAGGAAAGTGCGCTTCTTGACTGTTGTATTCAAATTCCGATTCAATTTCTGTGTTTCATCAACAGTCTGATAGTCCACAGATTGCAGAATGAATCCAGGTGTGCATCGGAAAGTACTACTGGTCTTCCAGGGAACGATCAAAGCGTAGACTGTTTGAGACATTACTCCCATAGAGGAAAGTGCGCATGGTAACTGTTGTATTCAACCCCGATTCAATTTCTGTGTTTCATCAACACTTTGAAGGTCCACAGATTACAGATTGTCTCCAGATGTGCATCGGAAACTACCACTGGTCTTCCAGGGATCGATCAAAACGTAGAGTGTTTGAGAATTACTCCCATTGAGGAAAGTACGCATGGTAACTGTTGTATTCAATCCCGATGCAATTTCTGTGTTTCATCAACACTTTGAAGGTCCACAGATTACAGATTGTCTCCAGATGTGCATTGGAAACTACTACTGGACTTCCTTGGAACGTCCAAAACGTAGACTGTTTGAGAATTACTCCCACGGACTAAAGTACGCATGGTAACTGTTGTATTCAATCCTGATGCAATTTCTGTGTTTCATCAAAACTTTGAAGGTACACAGATTACAGAATGCCACCTGATGTGCATCGGAAACTACTTCTGGTCTTCCAGTTAACGATCAAGGCGTAGACTGTTTGAGACATATACCTCCCGTGGAAGAAAGTGCGCAAAGTGACTGTTGTATTCAATCAAGATGCAATTTCTGTGTTTCATCAACACTCTGAGAGTTTACAGATTACAGAATGAGTCCAGATGTGCGTCGTAAGCTACTACTGGTCTTCCAGGGAATGATCAAAGCGTAGACTGTTTGTGAATTACTCCCATGGAGGTAAGTGGGCTTGGTGACTGTTGAATTCAATCCTGATGCAATTTCTGTGTTTCATCAACGCTCTGATAGTCCACAGATTACAGAATGCCACCAGACGTGCATCGGAAACTACTACTGGTCTCCCAGGTAACGATCAAAGCGTAGACTGTTTGGGACATTACTCCCGTGGAGGAAAGTGCGCATGGTGACTGTTGTATTCAATCCCGATGCAATTTCTGTGTTTCATCAACACTCTGATAGTCCACAGATTACTGAATGCCACCAGATGTGCATCGGAAACTACTACTGGTCTTCCAGGGAACGATCAAAGCGTAGACTGTTTGTGAATTACTCCCATGGAGGGAAGTGCGCATGGTGACTGTTGTATTTAATCCCGTTGCAATTTCTGTGTTTCATCAACAGTCTGGTAGTCCACAGATTTCAGAATGCCTCCAGATGTTCATCGGAAACTACTACTGGTCTTCCAGGGAACGTTCAAAGCGTAGACTGTTTGAGACATTACCCCCATGGTGGAAAGTGCGCATGGTGACTGTGTATTCAATCCCGATGCAATTTCTGTGTTTCATCAACACTCCGATAGTCCACACATTACAGAATGCCACCAGACGTGCATCGGAAGCTACTACTGGTCTTCCAGGTAATGATCAAAGCGTAGACTGTTTGAGACATTACTCCCATGGAGGAAAGTGCACATGGTGACTGTTGTATTCAATCCCGATGCAATTTCTGTGTTTCATCAACACTCCCTAAGTCCACAGATTACAGAATGCCACCAGATGTGCATCGGAAACTACTACTGGTCTTCCAGGGAACGATAATAGCGTAGACTGTTTGAGACATTACTCCATACAGGAAATTGCGCATGCTGAGTGTTGTATTCAATCCCGAGGCAATTTCTATGTTTCATCAACACTTTGAAGGTCCACAGATTACAGATTGTCTCCAGATGTGCATCGGAAACTACTACTGCTCTTTCTGGGAACGATCAAAGCAAAGATTGTTTGAGAATTACTCCCATGGAGGAAAGTACGCATGATAACTGTTGTACTCAATCCCGATTCAATTTCTGTGTTTCATCAACACTTTGAAGGTCCACAGATTACAGATTGCCACCTGATGTGCATCGGAAACTATTTCTAGTCTTCCAGTTAACGATAAACGCGTAGACTGTTTGAGACATACCTCCCGTGGAAGAAAGTGCGCAAGGTGACTGTTGTATTCAATCCCGATGCAATTTCTGTGTTTCATCAACACTCTGATAGTCCATAGATTACAGAATGAGTCCAGATGTGCATCGTAAACTACTACTGCTCTTCCAGGGAATGATCAAAGCGTAGACTGTTTGAGAATTACTCCCATGGAGGAAAGTGGGCATGGTGACTGTTGTATTCAATCCTGATGCAATTTCTGTGTTTATTCAACACACTGATAGTCCACAGATTACAGAATGCCACCAGACGTGCATCGGAAGCTACTACTAGTCTCCCAGGTAATGATCAAAGTGTAGACTGTTTGAGACACTACTCCCATGGAGGAAAGTGCGCATGGTGACTTTTGTATTGAATCCCGATGCAATTTCTGTGTTTCATCAACACTCTGATAGTCCACAGGTTACAGAATGCCACCAGATGTGCATCGGAAACTACTACTGGTCTTCCAGGGAACGATCAAAGCGTAGCCAGTTAGAGACATTACTCCCGTGGAGGAAAGTGCGCATGGCGACTGTTGTATTAAATCCAGATGCAACATCTGTGTTTCATCAGCACTCTGATAGTCCACAGATTACAGAGTGCCTCCAGATGTGCATCGGAAACTACTACTGGTCATCCAGGGAACGATCAAAGCGTAGAATGTTTGAGACCTTACTCCCATGGAGGAAAGTGCACATGGGTACTGTTGTATTCAATTCCGATGCAATTTCTGTGTTTCATCAACACTCTGATAGTCCACAGATTACAGAATGCCACCAGACGTGCATCGGAAGCTACTACTGGTCTTCCAGGTAACGATCAAAGCGTAGACTGTTTGAGACATTACTCCCGTGGAGGAAAGTGCGCATGGTGAATGTTGTATTCAATCCCGATGCAATTTCTGTGTTTCATCAACACTTTGATAGTCCACAGATTACAGAATGACTCCAGATGTGCATCGGAAACTATACTGGTCTTCCAGGGAACGATCAAAGAGTAGACTGTTTAAGACATTACTCCCATGGAGGAAAGTGCGCATGGTGACTGTTGTATTCAATCCCGATGCATTTACTGTGTTTCATCAACACTCTGATAGTCCACAGATTACAGAATGCCTTTAGATGTGCATCGGAAACTACTACTGGTCTTCCAGGGAACGATCAAAGCGTAGAGTGTTTGAGACATTACTCGCATGGAGGAACGTGCACATGGTGACTGTTGTATTCAATTCCGATGCAATTTCTGTGTTTCATCAACACTCTGATAGTCCACAGATTACAGAATGCCACCAGACGTGCATCGGAAGCTGCTACTGGTCTTCCAGATAACGATCGAAGCGTAGGCTGTTTGAGACATTACTCCCATAGAGGAAAGTGAGCATGGTGACTGTTGTATTCAATCTAGATGCAATTTCTGTGTATCATCAACACTCTGATAGTCCACAGGTTACAGTATGCCACCAGATGTGCATCGGAAACTACTACTGGTCTTCCAGGGAACGATCAAAGCGTAGACTGTTTGAGACATTACTCCCGTGGAGGAAAGTGCGCATGGCGACTGTTGTATTCAATCCCGATGCAATTTCTGTGTTTCATCAACACTCTGATCGTCCACAGATTACAGAATGCCACCAGATGTGCATCGCAAATTACAACTGGTCTTGAAGGGAACGATCAATGCGTAGACTGTTTCACACGTTACACCCATGGAGGAAAGTGTGGATGGTGACTGTTCTATTCAATCCCGATGCAATTTATGTGTTTCATCAACACTCCCTAAGTCCACAGATTACAGAAAATCACCAGATGTGCATCGGAAACTACTACTGGTCTTTCAGGGAACGACCAAAGCGTAGACTGTTTGAGACAATACTCCCATAGAGGAAAGTGCGCATGGTAACTGTTGTATTCTATCCCGATGCAATTTCTGTGTTTCATCAACACTTTGAAGGCCCACACATTACAGATTGTCTCCAGATGTGCATTGGAAACTACTACTGGTCTTCCTGGGAACGATCAAAACGTAGAGTGTTTGAGAATTACTCCCATTGAGGAAAGTAGGCATGGTAACTGTTGTATTCAATCCCGATGCAATTTCTGTGTTTCATCAACACTTTCAAGGTCCACAGATTACAGAATGCCACCAGATGTGCATCGGAAACTACTACTGGTCTCCCAGGGAAATATCAAAGCGTAGACTGTTTGAGACATTACGCCCGTGGAGGAATGTGCGCATGGCGACTGTTGAATTCAATCCCGATGCAATTTCTGTGTTTCATCAACACTCTGATAGTCCACAGATTACAGAATGCCACCAGATGTGCATCGCAAACTACTACGGGTCTTCCAGGGAACGATCAAAGCGTAGACTGTTCGAGACATACCTCCCGTGGAGGAAAGTGCGCATGGTGACTGTTGTATTCAATCCCGATGCAATTCCTGTGTTTCATCAACACTCAGATAGTCCACAGATTACAGAATGATACCAGATGTGCATCGGAAACTACTACTGGTCTTACAGGGAACGATCAAAGCGTAGACTGTTTGAGACATTACTCCCATAGAGGAAAGTGCGCATGCTGACTGTTGTATTCAATCCCGAGGCAATTTCTGAGTTTCATCAACACTTTGAAGGTCCACAGATTACAGATTGTCTCCAGATGTGAGTCGGAAACTACTACTGCTCTTCCTGGGAACGATCAAATCGTAGACTGTTTGAGAATTACTCCCATGGAGGAAAGTACGCATGGTAAATGTTGTATTCAATCCCGATGCAATTTCTGTGTTTCATCAAAACTTTGAAGGTCCACAGATTACAGATTGTCTCCAGATGTGCATTGGAAACTACTACTGGTCTTCCTGGGAACGTTCAAAACGTAGACTGATTGAGACATTACTCCCATGGAGGAAAGTGCGCATGGTGACTGTTGTATTCAATCCCGATGCAATTTCTGTGTTTCATCAACACTCTGATAGTCCACAGATTACAGAATGCCACCAGACGTGCATCGGAAATTACTACTGGTCTTCAAGGGAACGATCAAACCGTAGGCTGTATCAGACATTACTCCCATGGAGGGAAGTGCGCATGGTTACTGTTGTATTCACTCCCGATGAAATTTCTGTGTTTCTTTAACACTTTGAAGGTCCACAGATTACAGAATGCCACCAGATGTGCATCGGAAATTACTACTGGTCTTCAAGGGAACGATCAAACCGTAGACTGTATCAGACATTACTCCCATGGAGGAAAGTGCGGATGGTGACTGTTGTATTCAATCCCGATACAATTTCTGTGTTTCATCAACACTCAATAAGTCCACAGATTACAGAATGCCACCAGATGTGCATCGGAAACTACTACTGGTCTTCCAGGGAACGATCAAAGCGTAGACTTTTTGAGACTTTACACCCATAGAGGAAAGTGCGCATGGTAACTGTTGTATTCAATCCCGATGCAATTTCTGTGTTTCATCAACACTTTGAAGGTCCACAGATTACAGAATGCCACCAGATGTGCATCGGAAACTACTACTGGTCTTCCAGGGAAATATCAAAGCGTAGACTGTTTGAGACATTACCCCCGTGGAGGAAAGTGCGCATGGCGACTGTTGAATTCAATCCCGATGCAATTTATGTGTTTCATCAACACTCTGATAGTCCACAGATTACAGAATGCCACCAGATGTGCATCGCAAACTACTACTGGTCTTCCAGGGAACGATCAAAGCGTAGACTGTTCGAGACATACCTCCCGTGGAGGAAAGTGCGCATGGTGACTGTTGTATTCAGTCCCGATGCAATTCCTGTGTTTCATCAACACTCAGATAGTCCACAGATTACAGAATGATACCAGATGTGAATCGGAAACTACTACTGGTCTTACAGGGAACGATCAAAGCGTAGACTGTTTGAGACATTACTCCCATAGAGGAAAGTGCGCATGCTGACTGTTGTATTCAATCCCGAGGCAATTTCTGAGTTTCATCAACACTTTGAAGGTCCACAGATTACAGATTGTCTCCAGATGTGAGTCGGAAACTACTACTGCTCTTCCTGGGAACGTCAAATCGTAGACTGTTTGAGAATTACTCCCATGGAGGAAAGTACGCATGGTAAATGTTGTATTTAATCCCGATGCAATTTCTGTGTTTCATCAAAACTTTGAAGGTCCACAGATTACAGATTGTCTCCAGATGTGCATTGGAAACTACTACTGGTCTTCCTGGGAACGTTCAAAACGTAGACTGATTGAGACATTACTCCCATGGAGGAAAGTGCGCATGGTGACTGTTGTATTCAATCCCGATGCAATTTCTGTGTTTCATCAACACTCTGATAGTCCACAGATTACAGAATGCCACCAGACGTGCATCGGAAATTACTACTGGTCTTCAAGGGAACGATCAAACCGTAGGCTGTATCAGACATTACTCCCATGGAGGGAAGTGCGCATGGTTACTGTTGTATTCACTCCCGATGAAATTTCTGTGTTTCTTTAACACTTTGAAGGTCCACAGATTACAGAATGCCACCAGATGTGCATCGGAAATTACTACTGGTCTCCAAGGGAACGATCAAACCGTAGACTGTATCAGACATTACTCCCATGGAGGAAAGTGCGGATGGTGACTGTTGTATTCAATCCCGATACAATTTCTGTGTTTCATCAACACTCAATAAGTCCACAGATTACAGAATGCCACCAGATGTGCATCGGAAACTACTACTGGTCTTCCAGGGAACGATCAAAGCGTAGACTTTTTGAGACTTTACACCCATAGAGGAAAGTGCGCATGGTAACTGTTGTATTCAATCCCGATGCAATTTCTGTGTTTCATCAACACTTTGAAGGTCCACAGATTACAGAATGCCACCAGATGTGCATCGGAAACTACTACTGGTCTTCCAGGGAAATATCAAAGCGTAGACTGTTTGAGACATTACCCCCGTGGAGGAAAGTGCGCATGGCGACTGTTGAATTCAATCCCGATGCAATTTATGTGTTTCATCAACACTCTGATAGTCCACAGATTACAGAATGCCACCAGATGTGCATCGCAAACTACTACTGGTCTTCCAGGGAACGATCAAAGCGTAGACTGTTCGAGACATACCTCCCGTGGAGGAAAGTGCGCATGGTGACTGTTGTATTCAATCCCAATGCAACTTCTTTGTTTCATCAACACTCAGATAGTCTACAGATTACAGAATGATACCAGATGTGCGTCGGAAACTACTAATGGTCTTCCAGGGAACGATCAAAGCGTAGACTGTTTGAGACATTACTCCCATAGAGGAAAGTGCGCATGCTGAGTGTTGTATTCAATCCCGATGCAATTTCTGTGTTTCATCAACACTTTGAAGGTCCACAGATAACAGATTGTCTCCAGATGTGCATCGGAAACTACTACTGCTCTTTCTGGGAACGATCAAAATGTAGACTGTTTGAGAATTACTCCCATGGAGGAAAGTAGGCATGGTAACTCTTGTATTCAATCCCGATGCAATTTCTGTGTTTCATCAACACTTTGAAGGTCCACACATTACAGATTGCCACCTGATGTGCATCGGAAACTATTTCTAGTCTTCCAGTTAACGATCAAAGCGTAGACTGTTTGAGACATACCTCCCGTGGAAGAAAGTGCGCAAGGTGGCTTTTGTATTCAATCCCGATGCAATTTCTGTGTTTCATCAACACTTTGAAGGTCCACAGATTACAGAATGCCACCAGATGTGCATCGGAAACTACTACTGGTCTTCCAGGGAAATATCAAAGCGTAGACTGTTTCAGACAATACCCCCGTGGAGGAAAGTGCGCATGGAGACTGTTGTATTCAATCCCGATGCAATTTCTGTGTTTCATCAACACTCTGATAGTCCACAGATTACAGAATGCCACCAGATGTGCATCGCAAACTACTACTGGTCTTCCAAGGAACGATCAAAGCGTAGACTGTTCGAGACATACCTCCCGTGGAGGAAAGTGCGCATGGTGACTGTTCTATTCAATCCCGATGCAATTTCTGTGTTTCATCAACACTCAGATAGTCCACAGATTACAGAATGCCACCAGATGTGCATCGGAAACTACTACTGGTCTTCCAGGGAACGATCAAAGCGTAGACTGTTTGAGACATTACTCCCATAGAGGAAAGTGCGCATGCTGACTGTTGTATTCAATCCCGATGCAATTTCTGTGTTTCATCAACACTCTGATAGTCCACAGATTACAGATTGTCTCCAGATGTGCATCGGAAACTACTACTGGTCTTCCTGGGAACGTTAAAATCGTAGACTGTTTGAGAATTACTCCCATGGAGGAAAGTAGGCATGGTAACTGTTCTATTCATTCCCGATGCAATTTCTGTGTTTCATCAACACTCCCTAAGTCCACAGATTACAGAATGCCACCAGATGTGCATCGGAAACTACTACTGGTATTCCAGGGAACGATCAAAGCGTAGCCTGTTAGAGACATTACTCCCTTGGAGGAAAGTGCGCATGGCCACTGTAGTATTGAATCCCGATGCAACATCTGTGTTTCATCAACACTCTGATAGTCCACAGATTACAGAGTGCCTCCAGATGTGCATCGGAAACTACTACTGGTCTTAAAGGGAACGATCAAAGCTTAGACTGTTTGAGACATTACTCCCATGGAGGAAAGTGCACATGGGGACTGTTGTATTCAATTCCGATGCAATTTCTGTGTTTCATCAACACTCTGATAGTCCACAGGTTACAGAATGCCACCAGACGTGCATTGGAAGCTACTACTGGTCTTCCAGGTAACGATCAAAGCGTAGACTGTTTGAGACATTACTCCCGTGGAGGAAAGTGCGCATGGTGAATGTTGTATTCAATCCCGATGCAATTTCTGTGTCTCATCAACACTCTGATAGTCTACAGATTACAGAATGACTCCAGATTTGCACCGGAAACTACTACTGGTCTTCCAGGGAACGATCAAAGCGTAGACTGTTTAAGATATTACTCAAATGGAGGAAAGTGCGCATGGTGACTGTTGTATTCAATCCGATGCATTTACTGTGTTTCATCAACACTCTGATAGTCCATAGATTACAGAATGCCTTTAGATGTGCATCGGAAACTACTACTGGTCTTCCAGGGAACGATCAAAGCGTAGAGTGTTTGAGACATTACTCGCATGTAGGAAAGTGCACATGGTGATTGTTGCATTCAATTCCGATGCAATTTCTGTGTTTCATCAACACTCTGATAATCCACAGATTACAGAATGCCACCAGATGTGCATCGGAAATTACTACTGGTCTTAAAGGGAACGATCAAAGCGTAGACTGTGTCAGACATTACTCCCATGGAGGAAAGTGCGAATGGTGATTGTTTTATTCAATCCCGATGCAATTTCTGTGTTTCATCAACACTCTGATAGTCCACAGATTGCAGAATGCAACCAGATGTGCATCGGAAGCTACTACTGATCTTCGAGGGAACGATCAAAGCGTAGACTGTTCGAGACATACCTCCCGTGGAGGAAAGTGCGCATGGTGACTGTTGTATTCAATCCCGATGCAATTTCTGTGTTTCATCAACACTCCCTAAGTCCACAGATTACAGAATGCCACCAGATGTGCATCGGAAACTACTACTGGTATTCCAGGGAGCGATCAAAGCGTAGACTGTTTGAGACATTACTCCCATAGAGGAAAGTGCGCATGGTATCTGCTGTATTCAATCCCGATGCAATTTCTGTGTTTCATCAACACTTTGAAGGTCCACAGATTACAGATTGTCTCCAGATGTGCATCGGAAACTACTACTGGTCTTCCTGGGAACGATCAAAACGTAGACTGTTTGAGAATTACTCCCATGGAGGAAAGTAAGCATGGTAACTGTTGTATTCAATCCCAATGCAATTTCTGTGTTTCATCAACACTTTGAAGGTCCACAGCTTACAGAATGCCACCAGATGTGCATCGGAAACTACTTCTGGTCTTCCAGGGAACGATCAAAGCGTAGACTGTTTGAGACATTACTCCCATAGAGGAAAGTGCGCATGCTGACTGTTGTATTCAATCCCGATGCAATTTCTGTGTTTCATTAACACTCTGATAGTCCACAGATTACAGATTGTCTCCAGATGTGCATCGGAAACTACTACTGGTCTTCCTGGGAACGATCAAAACGTAGACTGTTTGAGAATTACTCCCATGGAGGAAAGTAGGCATGGTAACTGTTCTATTCATTCCCGATGCAATTTCTGTGTTTCATCAACACTCCCTAAGTCCACAGATTACAGAATGCCACCAGATGTGCATCGGAAACTACTACTGGTATTCCAGGAAACGATCAAAGCGTAGCCTGTTAGAGACATTACTCCCTTGGAGGAAAGTGCGCATGGCCACTGTAGTATTGAATCCCGATGCAACATCTGTGTTTCATCAACACTCTGATAGTCCACAGATTACAGAGTGCCTCCAGATGTGCATCGGAAACTACTACTGGTCTTAAAGGGAACGATCAAAGCTTAGACTGTTTGAGACATTACTCCCATGGAGGAAAGTGCACATGGGGACTGTTGTATTCAATTCCGATGCAATTTCTGTGTTTCATCAACACTCTGATAGTCCACAGGTTACAGAATGCCACCAGACGTGCATTGGAAGCTACTACTGGTCTTCCAGGTAACGATCAAAGCGTAGACTGTTTGAGACATTACTCCCGTGGAGGAAAGTGCGCATGGTGAATGTTGTATTCAATCCCGATGCAATTTCTGTGTTTCATCAACACTCTGATAGTCTACAGATTACAGAATGACTCCAGATTTGCATCGGAAACTACCACTGGTCTTCCGGGGAATGATCAAAGCGTAGACTGTTAGAGACATTACTCCCATGGAGGAAAGTGCGCATGGTGAATGTCGTACTAAATCCCGATGCAATTTCTGTGTTTCATCAACACTCTGATAGTCCACAGATTACAGAATGCCTCCAGATGTGCATCGGAAACTACTACTGGTCTTCCAGGGAACGATCAAAGCGTAAACTCTTTGAGACATTACTCCCATGGAGGAAAGTGCGCATGGTGACTGTTGTATTGAATCTCGATGCAATCTCTGTGTTTCATCAACACTCTGATATTCCACAGATTACAGAATGCCTCCAGATGTGCATCGGAAACCACTTCAGGTCTTCCAGGGAACGATCAAAGCGTAGACTGTTTGAGATATTACTCCCATGGAGGAATGAGCGCATGGTGTCTGTTGTATTCAATCCCGATGCAATTTCTGTGTTTTATCAACACTCTGATAGTCCACAGATTAAAGAATGCCTCCAGATGTGCATCGGAAACTACTTCATGACTTCGAGGGAACTATCAAAGCGTAGACTGTTTGAGACATTACTCCCATTTAGGAAAGTGAGAATGGTTGCTGTTTTATTCAACCCCGATGCAATTTTAGTGTTTCATAAACACTCTGATAGTCCACAGATTACAGAATGCCTCCAGATGTGCATCGGAAACTACTACTGGTCTTCCAGTAAACGATCAAAGCGTAGACAGTTTGAGACATTACTCTCATGGAGGAAAGTGCGCATGGTGACTATTGTATTCAATCCCGATGCAATTTCTGTGTTTCGTCAACACTCTGATAGTCCACAGATTACAGAATGCCTCCAGATGTGCATCGGAAACTACTACTGGTCTTCCGGGGAATGATCAAAGCGTAGACTGTTAGAGACATTACTCCCATGGAGGAAAGTGCGCATGGTGAATGTCGTACTAAATCCCGATGCAATTTCTGTGTTTCATCAACACTCTGATAGTCCACAGATTACAGAATGCCTCCAGATGTGCATCGGAAACTACTACTGGTCTTCCAGGGAACGATCAAAGCGTAAACTCTTTGAGACATTACTCCCATGGAGGAAAGTGCGCATGGTGACTGTTGTATTGAATCTCGATGCAATCTCTGTGTTTCATCAACACTCTGATATTCCACAGATTACAGAAAGCCTCCAGATGTGCATCGGAAACCACTTCAGGTCTTCCAGGGAACGATCAAAGCGTAGACTGTTTGAGATATTACTCCCATGGAGGAAGGAGCGCATGGTGTCTGTTGTATTCAATCCCGATGCAATTTCTGTGTTTTATCAACACTCTGATAGTCCACAGATTAAAGAATGCCTCCAGATGTGCATCGGAAACTACTTCATGACTTCGAGCGAACTATCAAAGCGTAGACTGTTTGAGACATTACTCCCATTTAGGAAAGTGAGAATGGTTGCTGTTTTATTCAACCCCGATGCAATTTTAGTGTTTCATAAACACTCTGATAGTCCACAGATTACAGAATGCCTTCAGATGTGCATCGGAAACTACTACTGGTCTTCCAGGGAACGATCAAAGCGTAGACTGTTTGAGACATTACTCCCATGGAGGAAAGTGCACATGGTGGCTATTGTACTCAATCTTGATGCAATTTTAGTGCTTCATCAACACTCTGATGGTCCACAGATTACAGAGTGCCTAAAGATGTGCATCGGAAATTACTACTGTTCTTCCAGGGAACGATCAAAGTGTAGGCTGTTAGAGACATTACTCCCATGGAGGAAAGTGCGCATGGTGACTGTTGTATTCAATCCCGAAGCAATTTCTGTGTTTCATCAACACTCTGATAGCCCACAGATTACAGAATGCGTCCAGATGTGCATCGGAAACTACTACTAGTCTTCCTATGAACTCAAAGCGTACACTGTTTGAGACATTACTCCCATGGAGGAAAGTGCGGATGGTGACTGTTGTATTCAATCCCGATGCAATTTCTGTGTGTCATCAACACTCTGATAGTCCACAGATTTCAGAATGCCTCCAGATGTGCTTCGGAAACTACTACTGGTCTTCCAGGGAACGAAAAAAGCGTGGACTGTTTGAGACATTACTCCCATAGAGGAAAGTGCGCATGGTGACTGTTTTATTCAATCCCGATGCAATTTCTGTGTTTCATCAACACTCAGTTAGTCCACAGATTTCAGAATGCCTAGAGATGTGCATCGGAAACTACTTCTGGTATTCCAGGGAACGATCACAGCGTAGACTGTTTGAGACATTAATCCCATGGAGGAAAGTGCGGATGGTGCCTGTTGTATTCAATCACGATGCAATTTCTGTGTTTCATTAAAACTTTGATAGTCCACAGATTACAGAATGCCTCCAGATGTGCATCGGAAACTACTACTGGTCTTCCAGGGAACGATCAAAGCGTAGACTCTTTGAGACATTACTCCCATGGAGGAAAGTCCGCATGGTGACTGTTGTATTCAATTCCGATGGAATTTCTGTATTTCATCAACAGGCTGATAGTCCACAGATTACAGGATGCCTCCAGGTGTGCATCGGAAACTACCACTGGTCTTCCTTCGTACGATCAAAGCGTAGTCTGTTTGAGACATTACTCCCATGGAGGAAAGTGCGCATGGTGACTGTTGTATTCAATCCTGATGCAATTTCTGTGTTTCATCAACAGTGTGATAGTCCACAGATTACAGAATGCCTCCAGATGTGCATCGGAAACTACTACTGGTCTTCCGGGGAACGATCAAAGCGTAGACTGTTTGAGACATTACTCCCATGGGGGAAAGGGCGCATGGTGACTGTTGTATACAATTCCGATGCAATTTCTGTGTTTCATCAACAGTCTGATAGTCCACAGATTACAGAATGCCTCCAGGTGTGCATCGGAAACTACTACTGGACTTCCAGGGAACGATCAAAGCGTAGACTGTTTGAGACATTACTCCCATGGAGGAAAGTGCGCATGGTGAATGTCGTACTCAATCCCGATGCAATATCTGTGTTTCATCAACACTCTGATAGTCCACAGATTACAGAATGCCTCCAGATGTGCATCGGAAACTACTACTGGTCTTCCAGGGAACGATCAAAGCGTAAACTCTTTGAGACATTACTCCCATGGACCAAAGTACGCATGGTGACTGTTGTATTCAATCACGATGCAATTTCTGTGTTTCATCAACACTCTGATACTCCACAGATTACAGAATGCCTCCAGATGTGCATCGGAAACTACTACTGGTCTTCCTAGAAACGATCAAAGCGTAGACTGTTTGAGACATTACTCCCATGGAGGAAAGTGCGCATGGTGACTGTTGTATTGAATCTCGATGCAATCTCTGTGTTTCATCAACACTCTGATATTCCACAGATTACAGAATGCCTCCAGATGTGCATCGGAAACCACTTCAGGTCTTCCAGGGAACGATCAAAGCGTAGACTGTTTGAGATATTACTCCCATGGAGGAATGAGCGCATGGTGTCTGTTGTATTCAATCCCGATGCAATTTCTGTGTTTTATCAACACTCTGATAGTCCACAGATTAAAGAATGCCTCCAGATGTGCATTGGAAACTACTTCATGACTTCGAGGGAACTATCAAAGCGTAGACTGTTTGAGACATTACTCCCATTTAGGAAAGTGAGAATGGTTGCTGTTTTATTCAACCCCGATGCAATTTTAGTGTTTCATAAACACTCTGATAGTCCACAGATTACAGAATGCCTTCAGATGTGCATCGGAAACTACTACTGGTCTTCCAGGGAACGATCAAAGCGTAGACTGTTTGAGACATTACTCCCATGGAGGAAAGTGCACATGGTGGCTATTGTACTCAATCTTGATGCAATTTTAGTGCTTCATCAACACTCTGATGGTCCACAGATTACAGAGTGCCTAAAGATGTGCATCGGAAATTACTACCGTTCTTCCAGGGAACGATCAAAGTGTAGGCTGTTAGAGACATTACTCCCATGGAGGAAAGTGCGCATGGTGACTGTTGTATTCAATCCCGAAGCAATTTCTGTGTTTCATCAACACTCTGATAGTCCACAGATTACAGAATGCGTCCAGATGTGCATCGGAAACTACTACTAGTCTTCCTATGAACTCAAAGCGTACACTGTTTGAGACATTACTCCCATGGAGGAAAGTGCGGATGGTGACTGTTGTATTCAATCCCGATGCAATTTCTGTGTGTCATCAACACTCTGATAGTCCACAGATTTCAGAATGCCTCCAGATGTGCATCGGAAACTACTAATGGTCTTCCAGATAACGATCAAAGCGAGGACTGTTTGAGACATTACTCCCATAGAGGAAAGTGCGCATGGTGACTGTTTTATTCAATCCCGATGCAATTTCTGTGTTTCATTAACACTCAGTTAGTCCACAGATTTCGGAATGCCTCCAGATGTGCATCGGAAACTACTTCTGGTATTCCAGGGAACGATCAAAGCGTAGACTGTTTGAGACATTAATCGCATGGAGGAAAGTGCGGATGGTGACTGTTGTATTCAATCCCGATGCAATTTCTGTGTTTCATCAACACTTTGATAGTCCACAGATTACAGAATGCCTCCAGATGTGCATCGGAAACTACTACTGGTCTTCCAGGGAACGATAAAAGCGTAGACTCTTTGACACATTACTCCCATGGAGGAAAGTGCGCATGGTGACTGTTGTGTTCAATTCCGATGCAATTTCTGTATTTCATCAACAGTCTGATAGTCCACAGATTGCAGAATGCATCCAGGTGTGCATCATAAACTACTACTGGACTTCCAGGGAACGATCTAAGCATAGATTGTTAGAGACACTACTACCATGGAGGTAAGTGCTCATGGTGGCTATTGTACTCAATCCCGATGCAATTTTAGTGTTTCATCAACACTCTGATAGTCCACATTTTACAGAATGCCTCCAGATCTGCATCGGAAACTAATACTGGTCTTCCAGGGAACGATCAAAGTGTAGACTGTTAGAGACATTACTCCCATGGAGGAAAGTGCGCATGGTGACTGTTGTATTCAATTCCGATGCAATTTCTGTATTTTATCAACAGTCTGATAGTCCACAGATTACAGAATGCCTCCAGATGAGCATCGGAAACTACTTCAGGTCTTCCAGGGAACGATCAAAGCGTAGACCGTTTGAGACATTACTCCCATTTAGGAAAGTGCGCATGGTGACTGTTTTATTCAATCCCGATGCAATTTCTGTGTTTCATCAACATTCAGTTAATCCACAGATTTCAGAGTGCCTCCAGATGTGCATCGGAAACTACTTCTGGTATTCCAGGGAACGATAAAAAGCGTAGACTGTATGAGATACTACTCCCATGGAGGAAAGTGCGCATGGGGACTGTTGTATTCAATCCTGATGCAATTTCTGTGTTTTATCAACACTCTCATAGTCTACAGATTACAGAATGCCTCCAGATGTGCATCGGAAACTACTACTGGTCTTCCAGGGAACGATCAAAGCGTGGACTGTTTGAGACATTACTCCCATAGAGGAAAGTGCGCATGGTGACTGTTTTATTCAATCCCGATGCAATTTCTGTGTTTCATCAACACTCTGATAGTGCACAGATTACAGAATGCCACCAGATGTGCATCGGAATCTACTACTGGTCTTCCAGGGAACGATCAAAGTGTAGACTGTTAGAGACATTACTCCCATGGAGGAAAGTGCGCAAGGTGACTGTTGTATTCAATCTCGATACAATTTCTGTGTTCCATCAACACTCAGTTAGTCCACAGATTACAGAATGCCACCAGACGTGCATCGGAAACTACTACTGGTCTTCCAGGGAACGATCAAATGGAGACTGTTTCAGACATTAATTCCATGGCGGCAAGTGCGGATGGTGACTGTTGTATTCAATCCCGATGCAATTTCTGTGTTTCATCAACACTCTGATAGTCCACAGATTACAGAATGCTTCCAGATGTGCATCGGAAACAACTTCAGGTCTTCCAGGGAACTATCAAAGCGTAGACTGTTTGAGAATTTACTCCCATGGAGGAAAGAGCGCATGGTGTCTGTTGGATTCAATCCCGATGCAATTTCTCTCTTTTATCAACACTCTGATAGTCCACAGATTACAGAATACCTCCAGATGTGCATCGGAAACTACTTCAGGTCTTCCAGGGACCGATCAAAGCGTAGACTGTTTGAGACATTACTCCCATTTAGGAAAGTGCGAATGGTGACTGTTTTATTCAATCCCGATGCAATTTCTGTGTTTCATCAACACTCTGATAGTCCACAGATTACAAAATTCCTCCAGATGTGCTTCGGAAACTACTACTGGTCTTCCAGGGAACGGTCAAGGCGTAGACTGTTTGAGACATTACTACCATAGAGGAATGTGCGCATGCTGACTGTTGTATTCAATCCCGATGCAATTTCTGTGTTTCATCAACACTCAGTTAGTCCACAGATATCAGAATGCCTCCAGATGTGCATCGGAAACTATTTCTGGTATTCCAGGGAACGATCAAAGCCTAGACTGTCAGAGTCACTACTCCCATGCAGGAAAGTGCGCATGGTGACTGTTGTATTCAATCCCGATGCAATTTCTGTGTTTCATCAAGACTCCGATAGTCCACAGATTACAGAATGCCTATAGAGGTACATCGGAAACTACTACTGGTCTTCCAGGGAACGATAAAGCGTAGACTGTTTGAGATATTACTCCCATGGAGGAAAGTGCGCATGGTGACTGTTGTATTCAATCTCGATGCAATCTCTGTGTTTCATCAACACTCTGATAGTCCACAGATTACAGAATGCCACCAGATGTGCATCCGAAACTACTACTGGTCTTCCAGGGAACGATCAAAGCGTAGACTGTTTGAGACATTACGCCCATAGAGGAAAGTGCGCATGCTGACTGTTGTATTCAATCCCGATGCAATTTCTGTGTTTCATCAACACTCAGTTAGTCCACAGATATCAGAATGCCTCCAGATGTGCATCGGAAACTACTTCTTTTATTCCATGGAACGATCAAAGCGTAGACTGTAAGAGTCACTACTCCCATGGAGGAAAGTGCGCATGGTGATGTTGTATTCAATCCCGATGCAATTTCTGTGTTTCATCAACTCTCTGATAGTCCACAGATTACAGAATGCCTCCAGAGGTGCATCGGAAACTACTACTGGTCTTCCAGGGAACGATCAAAGCGTAGACTGTTTGAGACATTACTCCCATGGAGGAAAGTGCGCATGGTGACTGTTGTATTCAATCCCGATGCAATATCTGTGTTTCATCAACACTCTGATACTCCACAGATTACAGAATGCCTCCAGATGTGCATCGGAAAGTACTACTGGTCTTCCTACGAACGATCAAAGCGTAGACTGTTTGAGACATTTTTCCCATGGAGGAAAGCGCGCATGGTGACTGTTGTATTGAATCCCGATGCAATATCTGTGTTTCGTCAACACTCTGATAGTCCACAGATTACAGGATGCCTCCAGATGAGCATCGGAAACAACTTCAGGTCTTCCAGGGAACTATAAAGGCGTAGACTGTTTGAGAATTTACTCCCATGGAGGAAAGAGGGCATGGTGTCTGTTGTTTTCAATCCCGATGCCATTTCTGTGTTTTATCATCACTCTGATTGTCCACAGATTACAGAATGACTCCAGATGTGCATCGGAAAATACTTCAGGTCTTCCAGGGAACGATCAAATCGTATACTGTTTGAGACATTACTCCCATTTAGGAAAGTGCGCATGGTGACTGTTTTATTCAATCCCGATGCAATATCTGTTTTTCATCAGCACTCTGATAATCCACAGATTACAGAATGCCTTCAGATGTGCATCGGAAACTACTACTGCTTTTCCAGGAAACGATCAAAGAGTAGACTGTTTGAGAAATACTTACGAGGAGAAAATTGCGCATGGTGACTGTTGTATTCAATCCCGATGCAATTTCTGTGTTTCATCAACATTCTGATAGTCCACAGATTACAGAATTCCTCCAGATGTGCATCGGAAACTGCTACTGGTCCTCCAGGGAACGATCAAAGCGTAGACTGTTTGAGACATTACTCCCATGGAGGAAATTGCGTATGGTGACTGTTGTATTCAATCCCGATGCAATTTCTGTGTTTCATCTACACTCAGTTAGTCCACAGATTTCAGAATGCCTCCAGATGTGCATCGGAAACTACTTCAGGTCTTCCAGGGAACTCAAAGCGTACACAGTTTGAGACATTACTCCCATGGAGGAAAGTGCGCATGGTGACTGTTGTATTCAATTCCGATGCAATTTCTGTGTTTCATCAACACTCTGATATTCCACAGATTACAGACTGCCTCCAGATGTGCATCGGAAACTTCTACTGGTCTTCCTAGGAACGATCAAAGCGTAGACAGTTTGAGACGTTACTCCCATGGAGGAAAGAGCGCATGGTGTCTGTTGTATTCAATCCCGATGCAATTTCTGTGTTTCGTCAACACTCTGATAGTCCACAGATTACAGGATGCCTCCAGATGTGCATCGCAAACAACTTCAGGTCTTCCAGGGAACAATCAAAGCGTAGACTGTTTGAGAATTTACTCGCATGGAGGAAAGATGTCATGTTGTCTGTTGTATTCAATCCCGATGCAATTTCTGTGTTTTATCAACACTCTGATTGTCCACAGATTACAGAATGCCTGCAGATGTGCATCGGAAACTACTTCAGGTCTTCCAGGGAACGATCAAAGCGTAGACTGTTAGAGACATTACTCCCATTTAGGAAAGTGCGCATGGTGACTGTTTTATTCAATCCCGATGCAATTTCTGTGTTTCATCAACACTCAGTTAATCCATAGATTTCAGAATGCCCTAGATGTGCATCGGAAACTACTTCTGGTATTCCAGGGAACGATCAAAGCGTAGACTGTTTGAGACATTACTCCCATGGAGGAAAGTGCGCATGGTGACTGTTGTATTCAATTCTGATGCAATTTCTGTATTTCATCAACAGTCTGGTAGTCCACAGATTACAGAATGCCTCCAGATGTGCATCGGAAACTACTTCAGGTCTTCCAGGGAACTCAAAGCGTACACAGTTTGAGACATTACTCCCATGGAGGAAAGTGCGCATGGTGACTGTTGTATTCAATTCCGATGCAATTTCTGTGTTTCGTCAACAGTCTGATAGTCCACATATTACAGAATGCCTAAAGGTGTGCATCGGAGACTACTACTGGACTTCCAGGGACGATCAAAGCGTAGAGTGTTTGAGACATTACTACCATGGAGGAAAGTGCGCATGGTGACTGTTGTATTCAATCCCGATGCAATTTCTGTGTTTCACCTACACTCAGTTAGTCCACAGATTTCAGAATGCCTCCAGATGTGCATCGGAAACTACTTCTGGTATTCCAGGGAACGATCAAAGCGTAGACTGTAAGAGTCACTACTCCCATAGAGGAAAGTGCGCATGGTGACTGTTGTATTCAATCCCGTTGCAATTTCTGTGTTTCATCAATATTTTGATAGTCCACAGATTACAGACTGCCTCCAGATGTGCATCGGAAACTTCTACTGGTCTTCCAGGGAACGATCAAAGCGTAGACTGTTTGAGACATTACTCCCATTTAGGAAAGTGCGCATGGTGACTGTTTTATTCAATCCCGATGCAATTTCTGTGTTTCATCAACACTCAGTTAATCCATAGATTTCAGAATGCCCTAGATGTGCATCGGAAACTACTTCTGGTATTCCAGGGAACGATCAAAGCGTAGACTGTTTGAGACATTACTCCCATGGAGGAAAGTGCGCATGCTGACTGTTGTATTCATTTCCGATGCAATTTCTGTATTTCATCAACAGTCCGGTAGTCCACAGATTACAGAATGCCTCCAGATGTGCATCGGAAACTACTACAGGTCTTCCAGGGAGCTCAAAGCGTACACAGTTTGAGACATTACTCCCATGGAGGAAAGTGCGCATGGTGACTGTTGTATTCAATCTCGATGCCATTTCTGTGTTTCATCAACCCTCTGATAGTCCACAGATTACAGAATGCCACCAGATGTGCATCGGAAATTACTACTGGTCTTCCAGGGAACGATCAAAGCGTAGACTGTTTAAGAATTACTCCCATGGAGGAAAGTGCGCATGGTGACTGTTGCATTCAATTCCGATGCAATTTCTGTGTTTCATCAACAGTCTGATAGTCCACATATTACAGAATGCCTAAAGGTGTGCATCGGAGACTACTACTGGACTTCCAGGGACGATCAAAGCGTAGAGTGTTTGAGACATAACTCCCATGGAGGAAAGTGCGCATGGTGAGTGTTGTATTCAATCCCGATGCAATTTCTGTGTTTCATCAACACTCTGATACTCCACAGATTACAGAATGCCTCCAGATGTGCATCGGAAAGTACTACTGGTCTTCCTACGAACGATCAAAGCGTAGACTGTTTGAGACATTACTCCCATGGAGGAAAGTGCGCATGGTGACTGTTGTATTCAATCCCGATGCAATTTCTGTGTTTCATCTACACTCAGTTAGTCCACAGATTTCAGAATGCCCCCAGATGTGCATCGGAAACTACTTCTGGTATTCCAGGGAACGATCAAAGCGTAGACTGTAAGAGTCACTACTCCCATGGAGGAAAGTGCGCATGGTGACTGTTGTATTCAATTCCGATGCAATTTCTGTATTTCCTCAACAGTCTGATAGTCCACAGATAACAGAATGCCTCCAGATGTGCATCGGAAGCTACTTCAGGTCTTCCAGGGAACGATCAAAGCGTAGACTGTTTGAGACATTACTCCCATTTAGGAAAGTGCGCATGGTGACTGTTTTATTCAATCCCGATCCAATTTCTGTGTTTCATCAGCACTCTGATAGTCCACAGATTACAGAATGCCTTCAGATGTGCATCGGAAACTACTACTGGTCTTCCAGGGAATGATCAAAGCGTAGACTGTTTGAGAATTACTCCCGTGGAGGAAATTGCGCATGGTGACTGTTGTATTCAATCTCGATGCAATTTCTGTGTTTCATCAACACTCTGATAGTCCACAGATTACAGAATGCCTAAAGGTGTGCATCGGAAACTACTACTGGACTTCCAGGGAACGATCAAAGCGTAGTTTGAGACATTACTCCCATGGAGGAAAGTGCGCATGGTGACTGTTGTATTCAATCCCGATGCCATATCTGTGTTTCATCAACACTCTGATACTCTACAGATAACAGAATGCCTCCAGATGTGCATCGGAAACTACTACTGGTCTTCCTACGAACGATCAAAGCGTAGACTGTTTGAGACATGACTCCCATGGAGGAAAGTCCGCATGGTGACTGTTGTATTGAACCCCGATGCAATTTCTGTGTTTCGTCAACACTCTGATAGTCCACAGATTACAGGATGCCTCCATATGTGCATCGGAAACAACTTCAGGTCTTCCAGGGAACTATCAAAGCGTAGACTGTTTGAGAATTTACTCCCATGGAGGAAAGACGGCATGGTATCTGTTGTATTCACTCCCGATGCAATTTCTGTGTTTTATCAACACTCTGATAGTCCACAGATTACAGAATGCCTTCAGATGTGCATCGGAAACTACTACTGGACTTCCAGGGGAATATCAAAGCGTAGACTGTTTGAGACATGACTCCCATGGAGGAAAGTGCGCATGGTGACTGTGGTATTGAATCCCGATGCAATTTCTGTGTTTGGTCAACACTCTGATAGTGCACAGATTACAGAATGCCTCCAGATGTGCATCGGAAACTACTTCAGGTCTTCCAGGGAGCTACCAAAGCGTAGACTCTTTGAGAATTTACTCCCATGGAGGAAAGAGCGCATGGTGTCTGTTGTATTCAATCCCGATGCAAATTCTGTGTTTTATCAACACTCTGATAGTCCACAGATTACAGAATGCCTCCAGATGTGCATAGGACGCTACTTCAGGTCTTCCAGGGAACGATCAAATCGTAGACTGTTTGAGACATTACTCCCATTTAGGAAAGTGCGCAATGTGACTGTTTTATTCATCCCGATTCAAATTTCTGTGTTTCATGAGCACTCTGATAGTCCACAGATTACAGAATGCCTCCAGATGTGAATCGGAAACAACTTCAGGTCTTCCAGGGAACTATGAATGCGTAGACTGTTTGAGAATTTACTCCCATGGAGGAAAGAGCGCATGGTGTATGTTGTATTCAATCACGATGCAATTTCTGTGTTTCATCAACACTCTGACACTCTACAGATAACAGAATGCCTCCAGATGTGCATCGGAAACTACTACTGGTCTTCCTACGAACGATCAAAGCGTAGACTGTTTGAGACATTACTCCCATGGAGGAAAGTGCGCATGGTGACTGTTGTATTGAACCCCGATGCAATTTCTGTGTTTCGTCAACACCCTGATAGTCCACAGATTACAGGATGCCTCCAGATGTGCATCGGAAACAACTTCAGGTCTTCCAGGGAACTATCAAAGCGTAGACTGTTTGAGAATTTACTCCCATGGAGAAAAGACGGCAAGGTGTCTGTTGTATTCAACCCCGATGCAATTTCTGTGTTTTATCAACACTCTGATAGTCCACAGATTACAGAATGCCATCAGATGTGCATCGGAAACTACTACTGGACTTCCAGGGGACTATCAAAGCGTAGACTGTTTGAGACATTACTCTCATGGAGGAAAGTGCTCATGGTGGCTATTGCACTCTATCCCGATGCAATTTTAGTGCTTCATCAACACTCTGATAGTCCACAGATTACAGAATGCCTCCAGATGTGCATCGGATACTACTTCAGGTCTTCAGGGAACGATTAAAGCGTAGACTGCTTGAGACGTTACTCCCATTTAGGAAAGTGCGCATGGTGACTGTTTTATTCAATCCCGATGCAATTTCTGTGTTTCATCAGCACTCTGAGAGTCCACAGATTGCAGAATGCCTTCAGATGTGCTTCGGAAACTACTACTGGTCTTCCAGGGAACGATCAAAGCGTAGACTGTTTGAGAATTACTCCCGTGGAGGAAATTGCGTATGGTGACTGTTGTATTCAATTCCGTGCAGTTTCTGTATTTCATCAACAGTCTGATAGTCCACAGATTACAAATTGCCTCCAGATGTGCTTCGGAAACTACTACAGGTCTTCCAGGGAACTCAAAGCGTACACTGTTTGAGACATTACTCCCATGGAGGAAAGCGCGCATGGTGACTGTTGTATTCAATCTCGATGCAATATCTGTGTTTCATCAACACTGTGATCGTCCACAGATTACAGAATGCCACCAGATGTGCATCGGAAACTACTACTGGTCTTCCAGGGAACGATCAAAGCGTAGACTGTTTGAGAATTACTCCTATGGAGGAAAGTGCGCATGGTGAATGTTGTAGTCAATTCCGATGCAATTTCTGTGTTTCATCAACAGTCTGAAAGTCCACAGATTACAGAATGCCTAAAGGTGTGTATCGGAAACTACTACTGGTCTTCCTAGGAACGATCAAAGCGTAGACTGTTTGAGACATTACTCTCATGGAGGAAAGTGCGCATGGTGACTGTGGTATTGAATCCCGATGCAATTTCTGTGTTTGGTCAACACTCTGATAGTCCACAGATTACAGAATGCCACCAGATGTGCATCGGAAACAACTTCAGGTCTTCCAGGGAACTATGAAAGCGTAGACTGTTTGAGAATTTACTCCCATGGAAGAAAGTGCGCATGGTGACTGTTGTATTCAATCCTCATGCAATTTCTGTGTTTCATCAACACTCTGATACTCCACAGAATACAGAATGCCTCCAGATGTGAATCGGAAACTACTACTGGTCTTCCAGGGAACGATCAAAGCCTTGACTGTTTGAGAATTACTCCCATGGAGGAAAGTGCGCATGGTGACTGTTGTATTCAATTCCGATGCAATTTCTGTGTTTCATCAACAGTCTGATAGTCCACAGATTACAGAATGCCTAAAGGTGTGCATCGGAAACTACTACTGGTCTTCCAGGGAACGATCAAAGCGTAGACTGTTTGAGACATTACTAACATTTAGGAAAGTGCGCATGGTGACTGTTTTATTCCATCCCGATGCAATTTCTGTGTTTTATCAGCACTCTGATAGTCCACAGATTTCAGAATGCCTTCAGATGTGCATCTGAAACAACTACTGGACTTCCAGGGAACGATCAAAGCGTAGAGTGTTTGAGACAATACTCCCATGGAAGAAAGTGCGCATGGTGACTGTTGTATTCAATCCTCATGCAATTTCTGTGTTTCATCAACACTCTGATACTCCACAGAATACAGAATGCCTCCAGATGTGAATCGGAAACTACTACTGGTCCTCCTAGGAACGATCAAAGCGTAGACTGTTTGAGACATTACTCCCATGGAGGAAAGTGCGCATGGTGACTGTTGTATTGAATCCCGATGCAATTTCTGTGTTTCGTCAACACTGTGATAGACCACAGATTACAGAATGCCTCCAGATGTGCATCGGAAACAACTTCAGGTCTTCCAGGGAACTATCAAAGCGTATACTGTTTGAGAATTTACTCCCATGGAGGAAAGAGCGCATGGTGTCTGTTGTGTTCAATCCCGATGCAATTTCTGTGTTTTATCAACACTCTGATAGTCCACAGACTACAGAATGCCTCCACATGTGCATCGGAAGCTACTTCAGGTCTTCCAGGGAACGATCAAAGCGTAGACTGTTTGAGACATTACTGCCATGGAGGAAAGTGCACAATGTGGCTGTTTTATTCAATCCCAATGCAATATCTGTGTTTCATCAACACTCAGTTATCCACAGATTTCAGAATGCTTCCAGATGTGCATCGGAAACTACATCTGGTATTCCAGAAAGCGATCAAAACGTGGACTGTATGAGACACTACTCCCATGGAGGAAAGTGCGCATGGTGACTGTTGTATTCAATCCCGATGCAATATCTGAGTTTCATCAACACTCTGATAGTCCACAGTTTACTGAATGCCTTCAGATGTGCATCGGAAACTACTACTGGTCTTCCAGGGAACGATCAAATCGAAGACTGTTAGAGACATTACCCATATGGAGGAAAGTGCGCATGGTGACTGTTGTATTCAATTCCGATGCAATTTCTGTATTTCATCAACAGTCTGATAATCCACATATTACAGAATGCCTCCAGGTGTGCATCGGAAACTACTACTGGACTTCCAGGGAACGATCAAAGCGTAGACTCTTTGAGACATTACTCCCATGGAGAAAAGTGCTCATGGTGGCTATTGCACTCAATCCCGATCCAATTTTAGTGCTTCATCAACACTCTGATAGTCCACAGATTACAGAATGCATCCAGATGTGCATCGGAAACTACTACTGGTCTTCCAGGGAACGATCAAAGTGTAGACTGTTTGAGACATTACTCCCATTTAGGAAAGTGCGCATGGTGACTGTTGTATTGAATCCCGATGCAATTTCTGTGTTTCATCAACACTCTGATAGTCCACAGTTTACAGAATGCCTCCAGATGTGCATCGGAAACTATTACTGGTCTTCCTAGGAACGATCAAAGCGTAGACAGTTTGAGACATTACTCCCATGGAGGAAAGAGCGCATGGTGTCTGTTGTTTTCAATCCCGATGCAATTTCTGTGTTTCGTCAACACTCGGATAGTCCACAGATTACAGAATGCCTCCAGATGTGAATCGGAAACAACTTCAGGTCTTCCATGGAACTATCAAGGCGTAGACTGTTTGAGAATTTACTCCCATGGAGGAAAGAGCGCATGGTGTCTGTTGTATTCAACCCCGATGCAATTTCTGTGTTGTATCAACACTCTGATAGTCCACAGATTACTGAATGCCTCCAGATGTGCATCGGAAACTACTTTAGGTCTTCCAGGGAACGATCAAAGCGTAGACTGTTTGAGACATTACTCCCATTTAGGAAAGTGCGCATGGCGACTGTTTTATTCAATCTCGAAGCAATCTCTGTGTTTCATCAACACTCTGATACTCCACAGATTACAGAATGCCACCAGATGTGCAACGGAAACTACTACTGGTCTTCCAGGGGACGATCAACGCGTAGACTGTTTGAGAGTTACTCCCATGGAGGAAAGTGGGCATGGTGACTGTTGTATTCAATTCCGATGCAATTTCTGTGTTTCATCAAAAGTCTGATAGTCCACAGATTACAGAATGCCAAAAGGTGTGCATCGGAAACTACTACTGAACTTCCAGTGAACGATCAAAGCGTAGAATGTTTGAGACATTACTCCCATGGAGGAAAGTGCGCATGGTGACTGTTGTATTCAATCCCGATGCAATTTCTGTGTTTCATCAACACACTGATACTCCACAGATTACAGAATCCCTCCAGATGTGCATCGGAAACTGCTACTCTTCTTCCAAGGAACGATCAAAGCGTTGACTGTTTGAGACATTACTCCCATGGAGGAAAGTGCGCATGGTGGCTGTTGTATTGAATCCCGATAGAATTTCTGTGTTTCGTCAACACTCTGATAGTCCACAGATTACAGAATGCCTCCAGATGTGCATCGGAAACAACTTCAGGTCTTCAGGGAACTATCAAAGCGTAGTCTGTTTGAGAATTTACTCCCATGGGGGAAAGAGCGCATGGTGTCTGTTGTATTCAATACCGATGCAATTTCTGTGTTTTATCAACAGTCTGATAGTCCACAGATTACAGAATGCCTCCAGATGTGCATCGGAAACTACTTCAGGCCTTCCAGGGAACGATCAAATCGTAGACTGTTTGAGACATTACTCCCATTTAGGAAAGTGCGCATGGTGACAGTTTTATTCAATCCCGATGCAATTTCTGTGTTTCATCAACACTCAGTTAATCCACAGATTTCAGAATGCCTCCAGATGTGCATCGGAAACTAATTCTGGTATTCCAGGGAACGATAAAAGCGTAGACTGTATGAGACACTACTCCCATGGAGGAAAGTGCGCATGGTGACTGTTGTATTCATTCCCGATGCAATTTCTGGGTTTCATCAACACTCTGATACTCCACAGATTACAGAATGCCTCCAGATGTGCATCGGAAACTACTACTGGTCTTCCTACGAACGGTCAAAGCGTAGACTGTTTGAGACATTACTCCCATGGAAGAAAGTGCGCATGGTGACTGTTGTATTGAATCCCGATGCAATTTCTGTGTTTCGTCAACACTCTGATAGTCCACAGATTACAGGATGCCTCCAGATGTGCATCGGAAACAACTTCAGGTCTTCCAGGGAACTATCAAAGCGTAGACTGTTTGAGACTTTACTCCCATTTAGGAAAGTGCGCATGGTGACTGTTTTATACAATCCCGATGCAATTTCTGTGTTACATCAACACTCAGTTAATTAACAGATTTCAGAATGCCTCCAGATGTGCATCGGAAACTACTTCTGGTATTCCAGGGAACGATCAAGGCGTAGACTGTATGAGACACTACTCCCATGGAGGAAAGTGCAATGGTGACTGTTGTAATCAATCCCGGTGTAATTTCTGTGTTTCACCAACACTCTGATAGTCCACAAATTACAGAATGCCTTCAGATGTGCATCGGAAACTACTACTGGTCGTCCAGGGAACGATCAAAGCGTAGACTGTTTGAGACATTACTCACATGGAGAGAAGTGCGCATGGTGACTGTTGTTTCAATTCCGATGCAATTTCTGTATTTCATCAGCAGTCTGATAATCCACAGATTACAGAATGCCTCCAGGTGTGCATGGGAAACTACTACTGGACTTCCAGGGGACGGTCAAAGCGTAGACTGTTTGAGACATTACTCTCATGGAGGAAAGTGCTCATGGTGGCTATTGCACTCAATCCCGATGCAATTTTAGTGCTTCATCAACACACTGATAGTCCACAGATTACAGAATGCCTCCAGATGTGCATCGGAAACTACTTCAGGTCTTCCAGGGAACGATCAAAGCGTTGATTGCTTGAGACATTACTCCCATTAAGAGAGTGCGCATGGTGACTGTTGTATTCAATCCTCATGCAATTTCTGTGTTTCATCAACACTCTGATACTCCACAAATACAGAATGCCTCCAGATGTGAATCGGAAACTACTACTGGTCTTCCAGGGAACGATCAAAGCCTTGACTGTATGAGAATTACTCCCATGGAGGAAAGTGCGCATGGTGACTGTTGTATTCAATTCCGATGCAATTTCTGTGTTTCATCAACAGTCTGATAGTCCACAGATTACAGAATGCCTAAAAGTGTGCATCGGAAACTACTACTGGTCTTCCAGGGAACGATCAAAGCGTAGACTGTTTGAGACATTACTAACATTTAGGAAAGTGCGCATGGTGACTGTTTTATTCCATCCCGATGCAATTTCTGTGTTTTATCAGCACTCTGATAGTCCACAGATTTCAGAATGCCTTCAGATGTGCATCTGAAACAACTACTGGACTTCCAGGGAACGATCAAAGCGTAGAGTGTTTGAGACAATACTCCCATGGAAGAAAGTGCGCATGGTGACTGTTGTATTCAATCCTCATGCAATTTCTGTGTTTCATCAACACTCTGATACTCCACAGAATACAGAATGCCTCCAGATGTGAATCGGAAACTACTACTGGTCCTCCTAGGAACGATCAAAGCGTAGACTGTTTGAGACATTACTCCCATGGAGGAAAGTGCGCATGGTGACTGTTGTATTGAATCCCGATGCAATTTCTGTGTTTCGTCAACACTGTGATAGACCACAGATTACAGAATGCCTCCAGATGTGCATCGGAAACAACTTCAGGTCTTCCAGGGAACTATCAAAGCGTAGACTGTTTGAGAATTTACTCCCATGGAGGAAAGAGCGCATGGTGTCTGTTGTGTTCAATCCCGATGCAATTTCTGTGTTTTATCAACACTCTGATAGTCCACAGACTACAGAATGCCTCCACATGTGCATCGGAAGCTACTTCAGGTCTTCCAGGGAACGATCAAAGCGTAGACTGTTTGAGACATTACTGCCATGGAGGAAAGTGCACAATGTGGCTGTTTTATTCAATCCCAATGCAATTTCTGTGTTTCATCAACACTCAGTTATCCACAGATTTCAGAATGCTTCCAGATGTGCATCGGAAACTACATCTGGTATTCCAGAAAGCGATCAAAACGTGGACTGTATGAGACACTACTCCCATGGAGGAAAGTGCGCATGGTGACTGTTGTATTCAATCCCGATGCAATATCTGAGTTTCATCAACACTCTGATAGTCCACAGTTTACTGAATGCCTTCAGATGTGCATCGGAAACTACTACTGGTCTTCCAGGGAACGATCAAATCGTAGACTGTTAGAGACATTACCCATATGGAGGAAAGTGCGCATGGTGACTGTTGTATTCAATTCCGATGCAATTTCTGTATTTCATCAACAGTCTGATAATCCACAGATTACAGAATGCCTCCAGGTGTGCATCGGAAACTACTACTGGACTTCCAGGGAACGATCAAAGCGTAGACTCTTTGTGACATTACTCCCATGGAGAAAAGTGCTCATGGTGGCTATTGCACTCAATCCCGATCCAATTTTAGTGCTTCATCAACACTCTGATAGTCCACAGATTACAGAATGCATCCAGATGTGCATCGGAAACTACTACTGGTCTTCCAGGGAACGATCAAAGTGTAGACTGTTTGAGACATTACTCCCATTTAGGAAAGTGCGCATGGTGACTGTTGTATTGAATCCCGATGCAATTTCTGTGTTTCATCAACACTCTGATAGTCCACAGTTTACAGAATGCCTCCAGATGTGCATCGGAAACTATTACTGGTCTTCCTAGGAACGATCAAAGCGTAGACAGTTTGAGACATTACTCCCATGGAGGAAAGAGCGCATGGTGTCTGTTGTTTTCAATCCCGATGCAATTTCTGTGTTTCGTCAACACTCTGATAGTCCACAGATTACAGAATGCCTCCAGATGTGAATCGGAAACAACTTCAGGTCTTCCATGGAACTATCAAGGCGTAGACTGTTTGAGAATATACTCCCATGGAGGAAAGAGCGCATGGTGTCTGTTGTATTCAATCCCGATGCAATTTCTGTGTTGTATCAACACTCTGATAGTCCACAGATTACAGAATGCCTCCAGATGTGCATCGGAAACTACTTTAGGTCTTCCGGGGAACGATCAAAGCGTAGACTGTTTGAGACATTACTCCCATTTAGGAAAGTGCGCATGGCGACTGTTTTATTCAATCTCGAAGCAATCTCTGTGTTTCATCAACACTCTGATACTCCACAGATTACAGAATGCCACCAGATGTGCAACGGAAACTACTACTGGTCTTCCAGGGGACGATCAACGCGTAGACTCTTTGAGAGTTACTCCCATGGAGGAAAGTGGGCATGGTGACTGTTGTATTCAATTCCGAAGCAATTTCTGTGTTTCATCAAAAGTCTGATAGTCCACAGATTACAGAATGCCAAAAGGTGTGCATCGGAAACTACTACTGAACTTCCAGTGAACGATCAAAGCGTAGAATGTTTGAGACATTACTCCCATGGAGGAAAGTGCGCATGGTGACTGTTGTATTCAATCCCGATGCAATTTCTGTGTTTCATCAACACACTGATACTCCACAGATTACAGAATCCCTCCAGATGTGCATCGGAAACTGCTACTCTTCTTCCAAGGAACGATCAAAGCGTTGACTGTTTGAGACATTACTCCCATGGAGGAAAGTGCGCATGGTGGCTGTTGTATTGAATCCCGATAGAATTTCTGTGTTTCGTCAACACTCTGATAGTCCACAGATTACAGAATGCCTCCAGATGTGCATCGGAAACAACTTCAGGTCTTCAGGGAACTATCAAAGCGTAGCCTGTTTGAGAATTTACTCCCATGGAGGAAAGAGCGCATGGTGTCTGTTGTATTCAATACCGATGCAATTTCTGTGTTTTATCAACAGTCTGATAGTCCACAGATTACAGAATGCCTCCAGATGTGCATCGGAAACTACCTCAGGCCTTCCAGGGAACGATCAAATCGTAGACTGTTTGAGACATTACTCCCATTTAGGAAAGTGCGCATGGTGACAGTTTTATTCAATCCCGATGCAATTTCTGTGTTTCATCAACACTCAGTTAATCCACAGATTTCAGAATGCCTCCAGATGTGCATCGGAAACTAATTCTGGTATTCCAGGGAACGATAAAAGCGTAGACTGTATGAGACACTACTCCCATGGAGGAAAGTGCGCATGGTGACTGTTGTATTCATTCCCGATGCAATTTCTGGGTTTCATCAACACTCTGATACTCCACAGATTACAGAATGCCTCCAGATGTGCATCGGAAACTACTACTGGTCTTCCTACGAACGATCAAAGCGTAGACTGTTTGAGACATTACTCCCATGGAAGAAAGTGCGCATGGTGACTGTTGTATTGAATCCCGATGCAATTTCTGTGTTTCGTCAACACTCTGATAGTCCACAGATTACAGGATGCCTCCAGATGTGCATCGGAAACAACTTCAGGTCTTCCAGGGAACTATCAAAGCGTAGACTGTTTGAGACTTTACTCCCATTTAGGAAAGTGCGCATGGTGACTGTTTTATACAATCCCGATGCAATTTCTGTGTTTCATCAACACTCAGTTAATTAACAGATTTCAGAATGCCTCCAGATGTGCATCGGAAACTACTTCTGGTATTCCAGGGAACGATCAAGGCGTAGACTGTATGAGACACTACTCCCATGGAGGAAAGTGCAATGGTGACTGTTGTAATCAATCCCGATGTAATTTCTGTGTTTCACCAACACTCTGATAGTCCACAAATTACAGAATGCCTTCAGATGTGCATCGGAAACTACTACTGGTCGTCCAGGGAACGATCAAAGCGTAGACTGTTTGAGACATTACTCACATGGAGAGAAGTGCGCATGGTGACTGTTGTATTCAATTCCGATGCAATTTCTGTATCTCATCAGCAGTCTGATAATCCACAGATTACAGAATGCCTCCAGGTGTGCATGGGAAACTACTACTGGACTTCCAGGGGCGGTCAAAGCGTAGACTGTTTGAGACATTACTCTCATGGAGGAAAGTGCTCATGGTGGCTATTGCACTCAATCCCGATGCAATTTTAGTGCTTCATCAACACACTGATAGTCCACAGATTACAGAATGCCTCCAGATGTGCATCGGAAACTACTTCAGGTCTTCCAGGGAACGATCAAAGCGTTGATTGCTTGAGACATTACTCTCATTAAGAAAGTGTGCATGGTGACTGTTTTATTCAAACCCGATGCAATATCTGTGTTTCATCAACACTCTGATAGTCCACAGTTTACAGAATGCCTCCAGATGTGCATCGGAAACTACTACTGGTCTTCCAGGGAAAGATCAAAGCGTAGACTGTTTGAGAATTACTCCCATGGAGGAAATTGCGCATGGTGACAGTTGTATTCAATCCCGATGCAATTTCTGTGTCTCATCAACACTATGATAATCCACAGATTACAGAATTCCTCCAGATGTGCATTTGAAACTACATCTGGTATTCCAGGGAACGATCAAAGTGTAGACTGTTTGAGACCTTACTCCCATTTAGGAAAGTGCGCATAGTGACTGTTGTATTCAACCCCGATGCAATTTCTGTGTTTCATCAACACTCTGATACTCCACAGTTTACAGAATGCCTCCAGATGAGCATCGGAAACTATTCCTGGTCTTCCTAGGAACGATCAAAGCGTAGACAGTTTGAGACATTACTCCCATGGAGGAAAGGGCGCATTGTGTCTGTTGTATTCAATCCCGATGCAATTTCTGTGTTTCATCAGCACTCTGATAGTCCACCGATTACAGAATGCCTTCAGATCTGCATCTGAAACTAGTACTGGTCTTCCAGGGAACGATCAAAGCGTAGACAGTTTGAGACATTACTCCCATGGAGGAAAGAGCGCATGGTGTCTGTTGTATTCAATCCCGATGCAATTTCTGTGTTTCATCAGCACTCTGATAGTCCACAGATTACAGAATGCCTTCAGATGTGCATCGAAAACTACTACTGGTCTTCCAGGGAACGATCAAAGCGTAGACTGTTGGAGACATTACTCCCATGGAGGAAAGTGCGCATGGTGACTGTTGTATTGAATCCCAATGCAATTTCTGTGTTTCGTCAACACTCTGATAGTCCACAGATTACAGAATGCCTCCAGATGTGCATCGGAAACAATTTCAGGTCTTCCAGGGAACTATCAAAGCGTAGACTTTTTGAGAATTTACTCCCATGGAGGAAAGAGCGCATGGTGCCTGTTGTATTCAATCCCGATGCAATTTCTGTGTTTTATCAACACTCTGATAGTCCAAAGATTACAGGATGCCTCCAGATGTGCATCGGAAACTACTTCATGTCTTCCAGGGTACGATCAAAGCGTAGACTGTTTGAGACATTACTCCCATTTAGGAAAGTGGGCATGGTGAAGGTCTTATTCAATCCCGATGCAATTTCTGTGTTTCATCAGCACTCTGATAGTCCACAGATTTGAGAATGGCTTCAGATGTGCATCGGAAACTACTACTGGAACGATCAAAGCGTAGACTGTTTGAGACATTACTCCCATGGAGGAAAGTGCGCATGGTGACTTTTGTGTTCGATCCCGATGCAATTTCTGTATTTAATCAGTAGTCTGATAATCCACAGATTACAGAATGCCTCCAGGTGTGCATCGGAAACTACTACTGGACTTCCAGGGAAGGATCAAAGCGTAAACTGTTTGATACATTAATCCCATGGAGGAAAGTGCTCATGGTGGCTATTGCACTCAATCCGGATGCAATTTTAGTGCCTCATCAACACTCTGATAGTCCACAGATTACAGAATGCCTCCAGATATGCATCGGAAACTGTTACTAGTCCTCCAGGGAACGATCATAGTGTAGACTGTTAGAGACATTACTCCCATGGCGGAAAGTGCGCATGGTGACTGTTGTATTCAATCCCGATGCAATTTCTGTGTTTCATCAGCACTCTGATAGTCCACAGATTACAGAATGCCTTCAGATGTGCATCGGAAACTACTACTGGTCTTCCAGGGAACGATCAAAGCGTAGACTGTTTGAGACATTACTCCCATGGAGGAAAGTGCGCATGGTGACTGTTGTATTCAATTTCGATGCAATATCTGTATTTCACCAACAGTCTGATAGTCCACAGATTACAGAATGCCTAAAGGTGTGCATCGGAAACTACTACTGGACTTCCAGGAAACGATCAAAGCGTAGAGTGTTTGAGACATTACTCCCATGGAGGAAAGTGCGCATGGTGACTGTTGTATTGAATTCCGATGCAATTTCTGTGTTTCAAAAACACTCTGATACTCCACAGATTACAGAATGCCTCCAGATGTGCATCGGAAACTACTACTGGTCTTCCAGGGAACGATCAAAGTGTAGACTGTTTGAGACATTACTCCAATTTAGGAAAGTGCCCATGGTGACTGTTGTATTCAACCCCGATGCAATTTCTGTGTTTCATCAATACTCTGATACTCCACAGTTTACAGAATGCATCCACGTGTGCATCGGAAACTACTACTGGACTTCCAGGGAAGGATCAAAGCGTAAACTGTTTGAGACATTACTCCCATGGAGGAAAGTGCTCATGGTGGCTATTGCACTCAATCCCGATGCAATTTTAGTGCTTCATCAACACTCTGATAGTCCACAGATTACAGAATGCCTCAAGATGTGCATCGGAAACTACTTCAGGTCTTCCAGGGAACGATCAAAGCGTAGACTGCTTGAGACATTACTCCCATTTAGGAAAGTGCGCATGGTGACTGTTTTATTCAATCCCGATGCAATTTCTGTGTTTCATCAACACTCTGATAGTCCACAGATTACAAAATGCCTTCAGATGTGCATCGGAAACTACTACTGGTCTTCCAGGGAATGATCAAAGCATAGACTGTTTGAGAATTACTCCCGTGGAGGAAATTGCGCATGGTGACAGTTGTATTCAATCCCGATGCAATTTCTGTGTCTCATCAACACTCTGATAATCTACAGATTACAGAAATCCTCCAGATGTGCATCGGAAACTACTACTGGTCTTCCAGGGAACGATCAAAGCGTAGACTGTTTGAGAATTACTCCTATGGAGGAAAGTGCGCATGGTGAATTTTGTAGTCAATTCCGATGCAATTTCTGTGTTTCATCAACAGTCTGATAGTCCACAGATTACAGAATGCCTAAAGGTGTGCATCGGAAACTACTACTGGACTTCCAGGGAACGATCAAAGCGTAGAGTGTTTGAGACATTACTCCCATGGAGGAAGTGCACATGGTGACTGTTGTATTGAATCCCGATGCAATTTCTGTGTTTCGGCAACACTCTGATAGTCCACAGATTACAGTATGCCTCCAGATGTGCATGGGAAACTACTACTGGACTTCCAGGGGACGATCAAAGCGTAGACTGTTTGAGACATTACTCTCATGGAGGAAAGTGCTCATGGTGGCTATTGCACTCAATCCCGATGCAATTTTAGTGCATCATCAACACTCTGATAGTCCACAGATTACAGAATGCCTCCAGATGTGCATCGGAAACTACTTCAGGTCTCCCAGGGAACGATCAAAGCGTAGACTGTTTGAGAATTACTCCTATGGAGGAAATTGCGCATGGTGACTGTTGTATTCAATCCTGATGCAATTTCTGTGTTTCATCAACACTCTGATACTCCACAGATTACAGAATGCCTCCAGATGTGCATCGGAAACTACTACTGGTCTTCCTAGGAACGATCAAAGCGTAGACTGTTTGAGACATTACTCTCATGGAGGAAAGTGCGCATGGTGACTATTGTATTGAATCCCGATGCAATTTCTGTGTTTCGTCAACACTCTGATAGTCCACAGATTGCAGAATGCCTCCAGATGTGCATCGGAAACAACTTCAGGTCTTCCAGGGAACTATCAAAGCGTAGACTGTTTGAGAATTTACTCCCATGGAGGAAAGAGCGCATGGTGTCTGTTGTATACAATCCCGATGCAATTTCTGTGTTTTATCAACACTCTGATAGTCCACAGATTATAGAATGCCTCCAGATGTGCATAGGAAGCTACTTCAGGTCTTCCAGGGATCGATCAAAGCGTAGACTGTTTGAGACACTACTCCCATTTAGGAAAGTGCGCAATGTGACTGTTTTATTCATCCCGATCTAATTTCTGTGCTTCATCAGCCCTTTGATAGTCCACAGATTACTGAATGCCTTCAGATGTGCATCGGAAACTACTACTGGTCTTCCAGGGAACGATCAAAGCGTAGACTGTTTGAGAATTACTCCCGTGGAGGAAATTGCGCATGGTGACTGTTGTATTCAATCCCGATGCAATTTCTGTCTTTCATCAACAGTCTGAGAGACCACAGATTGCAGAATGCCTAAAGGTGTGCATCGGAAACTACTACTGGACTTCCAGGGAACGATCAAAGCGTAGACTGTTTGAGACATTACTCCCATGGAGGAAAGTGCGCATGGTGACTGTTGTATTGAATCCCGATGCAATTTCTGTGTTTCGTCAACACTCTGATAGTCCACAGATTGCAGAATGCCTCCAGTTGTGCATCGGAAACAACTTCAGGTCTTCCAGGGAACTATCAAAGCGTAGACTGTTTGAGAATTTACTCCCATGGAGGAAAGAGCGCATGGTGACTGTTGTATTCAATCCCGATGCAATTTCTGTGTTTTATCAACACTCTTTTAGTCCACAGATTACAGAATGTCTCCAGATGTGCATCGGAAGCTACTTCAGGTCTTCCAGGGAACGATCAAAGCGTAGACTGTTTGAGACATTACTACCATGGAGGAAAGTGCGCAATGTGACTGTTTTATTCAATCCCGATGCAATATCTGTGTTTCATCAACACTCAGTTAATCCACAGATTTCAGAATGCTTCCAGATGTGCATCGGAAACTACATCTGGTATTCCAGGGAACGATCAAAACGTGGACAGGATGAGACTCTACTCCCCTGGAGGAAAGTGCGCATGGTGACTTTTGTATTCAAACCCGATGCAATTTCTGTGTTTCATCAACACTCTGATAGTCCACAGATTACAGAATGCCTTCAGATGTGCGTCGGAAACTACTACTGGTCTTCCAGGGAACGATCAAAGCGTAGACTGTTTGAGAAATTACTCCCATGGGGGAAAGTGCGCATGGTGACTGTTGTATTCAATTCCGATGCAATTTCTGTATTTCATCAACAGTCTGATAATCCACAGATTACAGAATGCCTCCAGGTGTGCATCGGAAACTACTACTGGACTTCCAGGGAACGATCAAAACGTAGAGTGTTTGAGACATTACTCCCATGGAGGAAAGTGCTCATGGTGGCTATTGCACTCAATCCCGATCCAATTTTAGTGCTTCATCAACACTCTGATAGTCCACAGATTACAGAATGCATCCAGATGTGCATCGGAAACTACTAGTGGTCTTCCAGGGAACGATCAAAGTGTAGACTGTTAGAGACATTACTCCCATGGCGGAAAGTACGCTTGGTGACTGTTGTATTCAATCCCTATGCAATTTCTGTGTTTCATCAACACTCTGACAGTCCACAGATTACAGAATGCCTCCAGATGTGCATTGGAAACTACAACAAGTCTTCCAGGGAACTCAAAGCTTACACTGTTTGAGACATTACTCCCATGGAGGAAAGGGCGCATGGTGACTGTTGTATTCAATCTCGATGCAATTTCTGTGTTTCATCAACACTCTGATACTCCACAGATTACAGAATGCCTCCAGATGTCCATCGGAAACTACTACTGGTCTTCCTAGGAACGATCAAATCGTAGACAGTTTGAGACATCACTCCCATGGAGAAAAGTGCGCATGGTGACTGTTGTATTGAATCCCGATGCAATCTCTGTGTTTCATCAACACTCTGATAGTCCACAAATTACAGAATGTCACCAGATGTGCATCGGAAACTACTACTGGTCTTCCAGGGAACGATCAAAGAGTAGACTGTTAGAGCCATTACTCCCATGGAGGAAAGTGCGCATGGTGACTGTTATATTCAATTCCGATGCAATTTCTGTATTTCATCAACAGACTGATAGTCCACAGATTACAGAATTCCTCCAGATGTGCATCGGAAACTACTACAGGTCTTCCAGGGAACTCAAAGCGTACACTGTTTGAGACATTACTCCCATGGAGGAAAGTGTGCATGGTGACTGTTGTATTCAATCTCGATGCAATTTCTGTGTTTCATCAACACTCAGTTAGTCCACAGATTTCAGAATGCCTACAGATGTGCATCGGAAACTACTTCTGGTATTCCAGGGAACGATCAAAGCGTAGACTATATGAGACACTACTCCCATGGAGGAAAGTGCGCATGGTGACTGTTGTATTCAATCCCGATGCAATTTCTGTGTTTCATAAACACTCTGATAGTCCACAGATTACAGAATGCCTCCAGAAGTGCATCGGAAACTACTACTGGTCTTCCAGGGAACGATCAAAGCGTAGACTGTTAGAGACATTACTCCCATGGAGGAAAGAGCGCATGGTGACTGTTATATTCAATTCCGATGCAATTTCTGTATTTCATCAACAGTCTGATAGTCCACAGATTACAGAATGTATCCAGATGTGCATCGGAAACTACTACAGGTCTTCCAGGGAACTCAAAGCGTACACTGTTTGAGACATTACTCCCATGGAGGAAAGTGCGCATGGTGACTGTTCTACTCAATCCCGATGCAATTTCTGTGTTTCATCAACACTCAGATACTCCACAGATTACAGAATGCCTCCTGATGTGCATCGGAAAGTACTACTGGTCTTCCTAGGAACGATCACATCGTAGACAGTTTGAGACATTACTCCCATGGAGGAAAGTGCGCATGGTGACTGTTGTATTGAATCCCGATGCAATTTCTGTGTTTCGTCAACACTCTGATAGTCCACAGATTACAGAATGCCTCCAGATGTGCATCGGAAACAACTTCAGGTCTTCCAGGGAACTATCAAAGCGTAGACTGATTGAGAATTTACTCCCATGGAGGAAAGAGCGCATGGTGTCTGTTGTATTCAATCCCGATGCAATTTCTGTGTTTCGTCAACACTCTGATAGTCCACAGATTACAGTATGCCTCCAGATGTGCATGGGAAACTACTACTGGACTTCCAGGGGACGATCAAAGCGTAGACTGTTTGAGACATTACTCTCATGGAGGAAAGTGCTCATGGTGGCTATTGCACTCAATCCCGATGCAATTTTAGTGCATCATCAACACTCTGATAGTCCACAGATTACAGAATGCCTCCAGATGTGCATCGGAAACTACTTCAGGTCTCCCAGGGAACGATCAAAGCGTAGACTGTTTGAGAATTACTCCTATGGAGGAAATTGCGCATGGTGACTGTTGTATTCAATCCTGATGCAATTTCTGTGTTTCATCAACACTCTGATACTCCACAGATTACAGAATGCCTCCAGATGTGCATCGGAAACTACTACTGGTCTTCCTAGGAACGATCAAAGCGTAGACTGTTTGAGACATTACTCTCATGGAGGAAAGTGCGCATGGTGACTATTGTATTGAATCCCGATGCAATTTCTGTGTTTCGTCAACACTCTGATAGTCCACAGATTGCAGAATGCCTCCAGATGTGCATCGGAAACAACTTCAGGTCTTCCAGGGAACTATCAAAGCGTAGACTGTTTGAGAATTTACTCCCATGGAGGAAAGAGCGCATGGTGTCTGTTGTATACAATCCCGATGCAATTTCTGTGTTTTATCAACACTCTGATAGTCCACAGATTATAGAATGCCTCCAGATGTGCATAGGAAGCTACTTCAGGTCTTCCAGGGATCGATCAAAGCGTAGACTGTTTGAGACACTACTCCCATTTAGGAAAGTGCGCAATGTGACTGTTTTATTCATCCCGATCTAATTTCTGTGCTTCATCAGCCCTTTGATAGTCCACAGATTACTGAATGCCTTCAGATGTGCATCGGAAACTACTACTGGTCTTCCAGGGAACGATCAAAGCGTAGACTGTTTGAGAATTACTCCCGTGGAGGAAATTGCGCATGGTGACTGTTGTATTCAATCCCGATGCAATTTCTGTCTTTCATCAACAGTCTGAGAGACCACAGATTACAGAATGCCTAAAGGTGTGCATCGGAAACTACTACTGGACTTCCAGGGAACGATCAAAGCGTAGACTCTTTGAGACATTACTCCCATGGAGGAAAGTGCGCATGGTGACTGTTGTATTGAATCCCGATGCAATTTCTGTGTTTCGTCAACACTCTGATAGTCCACAGATTGCAGAATGCCTCCAGATGTGCATCGGAAACAACTTCAGGTCTTCCAGGGAACTATCAAAGCGTAGACTGTTTGAGAATTTACTCCCATGGAGGAAAGAGCGCATGGTGACTGTTGTATTCAATCCCGATGCAATTTCTGTGTTTTATCAACACTGTTTTAGTCCACAGATTACAGAATGTCTCCAGATGTGCATCGGAAGCTACTTCAGGTCTTCCAGGGAACGATCAAAGCGTAGACTGTTTGAGACATTACTACCATGGAGGAAAGTGCGCAATGTGACTGTTTTATTCAATCCCGATGCAATATCTGTGTTTCATCAACACTCAGTTAATCCACAGATTTCAGAATGCTTCCAGATGTGCATCGGAAACTACATCTGGTATTCCAGGGAACGATCAAAACGTGGACAGGATGAGACTCTACTCCCCTGGAGGAAAGTGCGCATGGTGACTGTTGTATTCAAACCCGATGCAATTTCTGTGTTTCATCAACACTCTGATAGTCCACAGATTACAGAATGCCTTCAGATGTGCGTCGGAAACTACTACTGGTCTTCCAGGGAACGATCAAAGCGTAGACTGTTTGAGAAATTACTCCCATGGGGGAAAGTGCGCATGGTGACTGTTGTATTCAATTCCGATGCAATTTCTGTATTTCATCAACAGTCTGATAATCCACAGATTACAGAATGCCTCCAGGTGTGCATCGGAAACAACTACTGGACTTCCAGGGAACGATCAAAACGTAGAGTGTTTGAGACATTACTCCCATGGAGGAAAGTGCTCATGGTGGCTATTGCACTCAATCCCGATCCAATTTTAGTGCTTCATCAACACTCTGATAGTCCACAGATTACAGAATGCATCCAGATGTGCATCGGAAACTACTACTGGTCTTCCAGGGAACGATCAAAGTGTAGACTGTTTGAGACATTACTCCAATTTAGGAAAGTGCGCATGGTGACTGTTGTATTCAACCCCGATGCAATTTCTGTGTTTCATCAATACTCTGATACTCCAAAGTTTACAGAGTGCATCCACGTGTGCATCGGAAACTACTACTGGACTTCCAGGGAAGGATCAAAGCGTAAACTGTTTGAGACATTACTCCCATGGAGGAAAGTGCTCATGGTGGCTATTGCACTCAATCCAAATGCAATTTTAGTGCTTCATCAACACTCTGATAGTCCACAGACTACAGAATGCCTCCAGATGTGCATCGGAAACTACTACTGGTCTTCCAGGGAACGATCATAGTGTAGACTGTTAGAGACATTACTCCCATGGCGGAAAGTACGCTTGGTGACTGTTGTATTCAATCCCTATGCAATTTCTGTGTTTCATCAACACTCTGACAGTCCACAGATTACAGAATGCCTCCAGATGTGCATTGGAAACTGCAACAAGTCTTCCAGGGAACTCAAAGCTTACACTGTTTGAGACATTACTCCCATGGAGGAAAGGGCGCATGGTGACTGTTGTATTCAATCTCGATGCAATTTCTGTGTTTCATCAACACTCTGATACTCCACAGATTACAGAATGCCTCCAGATGTCCATCGGAAACTACTACTGGTCTTCCTAGGAACGATCAAATCGTAGACAGTTTGAGACATCACTCCCATGGAGAAAAGTGCGCATGGTGACTGTTATATTCAATTCCGATGCAATTTCTGTATTTCATCAACAGACTGATAGTCCACAGATTACAGAATTCCTCCAGATGTGCATCGGAAACTACTACAGGTCTTCCAGGGAACTCAAAGCGTACACTGTTTGGGACATTACTCCCATGGAGGAAAGTGTGCATGGTGACTGTTGTATTCAATCTCGATGCAATTTCTGTGTTTCATCAACACTCAGTTAGTCCACAGATTTCAGAATGCCTACAGATGTGCATCGGAAACTACTTCTGGTATTCCAGGGAACGATCAAAGCGTAGACTATATGAGACACTACTCCCATGGAGGAAAGTGCGCATGGTGACTGTTGTATTCAATCCCGATGCAATTTCTGTGTTTCATTAACACTCTGATAGTCCACAGATTACAGAATGCCTCCAGAAGTGCATCGGAAACTACTACTGGTCTTCCAGGGAACGATCAAAGCGTAGACTGTTAGAGACATTACTCCCATGGAGGAAAGAGCGCATGGTGACTGTTATATTCAATTCCGATGCAATTTCTGTATTTCATCAACAGTCTGATAGTCCACAGATTACAGAATGTATCCAGATGTGCATCGGAAACTACTACAGGTCTTCCAGGGAACTCAAAGCGTACACTGTTTGAGACATTACTCCCATGGAGGAAAGTGCGCATGGTGACTGTTCTACTCAATCCCGATGCAATTTCTGTGTTTCATCAACACTCAGATACTCCACAGATTACAGAATGCCTCCTGATGTGCATCGGAAAGTACTACTGGTCTTCCTAGGAACGATCACATCGTAGACAGTTTGAGACATTACTCCCATGGAGGAAAGTGCGCATGGTGACTGTTGTATTGAATCCCGATGCAATTTCTGTGTTTCGTCAACACTCTGATAGTCCACAGATTACAGAATGCCTCCAGATGTGCATCGGAAACAACTTCAGGTCTTCCAGGGAACTATCAAAGCGTAGACTGATTGAGAATTTACTCCCATGGAGGAAAGAGCGCATGGTGTCTGTTGTATTCAATCCCGATGCAATTTCTGTGTTTCATCAACACTCTTATAGTCCACAGATTACAGAATGCCTCCAGATGTGCTTCGGAAACTACTACTGGTCTTCCAGGGAACGATCAAAGCGTAGACTGTTTGAGACATTACTCCCATTTAGGAAAGAGGGCAAGGTGAAGGTTTTATTCAATCCCGATGCAATTTCTGTATTTCATCAGCACTCTGATAGTCCACAGATTACAGAATGCCTTCAGATGTGCATCGGAAACTACTACTGGTCTTCCAGGGAACGATCAAAGCGTAGACTGTTTGAGATATTACTCCCATGGAGGAAAGTGCGCATGGTGACTGTTGTTTTGAATCCCGATGCAATTTCTGTGTTTCGTCAACACTCTGATAGTCCACAGACTACAGAATGCCTCCAGATGTGCATCGGAAACAATTTCAGGTCTTCCAGGGAACTATCAAAGCGTAGACTTTTTGAGAATTTACTCCCATGGAGGAAAGAGCTCATGGTGCCTGTTGTATTCAATCCCGATGCAATTTCTGTGTTTTATCAACACTCTGATAGTCCACAGATTACAGAATGCCTCCAGATGTGCATCGGAAACTACTTCAGGTCTTCCAGGGTACGATCAAAGCGTAGACTGTTTGAGACATTACTCCCATTTAGGAAAGTGTTCATGGTGAAGGTCTTATTCAATCCCGATGCAATTTCTGTGTTTCATCAGCACTCTGATAGTCCACAGATTACAGAATGGCTTCAGATGTGCATCGGAAACTACTACTGGTCTTCCAGGGAACGATCAAAGCGTAGACTGTTTGAGACATTACTCCCACGGAGGAAAGTGCGCATGGTGACTGTTGTATTCAATTCCGATGCAATTTCTGTATTTCATCATCAGTCTGATAATCCACAGATTACAGAATGCCTCCAGGTGTGCATCGGAAACTACTACTGGACTTCCAGGGAAGGATCAAAGCGTAAACTGTTTGAGACATTACTCCCATGGAGAAAAGTGCTCATGGTGGCTATTGCACTCAATCCAAATGCAATTTTATTGCTTCATCAACACTCAGATAGTCCACAGATTACAGAATGCCTCCAGATGTGCATCGAAAACTACTACTGGTCTTCCAGGGAACGATGAAAGCGTAGACTGTTAGAGACATTACTCCCATGGAGGAAAGTTCGCATGGTGACTGTTGTATTCAATTCCGATGCAATTTCTGTACTTCATCATCAGTCTGATAATCCACAGATTACAGCATGTCTCCAGATGTGCATCGGAAACTACTACAGGTCTTCCAGGGAACTCAAAGCGTACACTGTTTGAGACATTACTCCCATGGAGGAAAGTGTGCATGGTGACTGTTGTATTCAATCTCGATGCCATTTCTGTGTTTCATCAACACTCTGATAGTCCACAGATTACAGAATGTCACCAGATATGCATCGGAAACTACTACCGGTCTTCCAGGGAACGATCAAAGCGTAGACTGTTTGAGAATTACTCCCGTTGAGGAAATTGCGCATGGTGAATGTTGTATTCAATACCAATGCAATTTCTGTGTTTCATCAACACTCTGATAGTCCACAGATTACAGAATTCCTCCAGATGTGCAACGGAAACTACTACTTGTCTTCCAGGGAACGATCAAAGCGTAGACTGTTTGAGACATTACTCCCATGGAGGAAAGTGCGCATGGTGACTGTTGTATTCAATCCCGATGCAATTTCTGTGTTTCATCAACACTCAGTTAGTCCACAGATTTCAGAATGCCTACAGATGTGCATCGGAAACTACTTCTGGTATTCCAGGGAACGATCAAAGCGTAGACTATATGAGACACTACTCCCATGAGGGAAAGTGCGCATGGTGACTGTTGTATTCAATCCCGATGCAATTTCTGTGTTTCATCAACACTCTGATAGTCCACAGATTACAGAATGCCTCCAGAAGTGCATCGGAAACTACTACTGGTCTTCCAGGGAACGATCAAAGCGTAGACTGTTTGAGATATTACTCCCATGGAGGAAAGTGCGCATGGTGACTGTTGTTTTGAATCCCGATGCAATTTCTGTGTTTCGTCAACACTCTGATAGTCCACAGACTACAGAATGCCTCCAGATGTGCATCGGAAACAATTTCAGGTCTTCCAGGGAACTATCAAAGCGTAGACTTTTTGAGAATTTACTCCCATGGAGGAAAGAGATAATGGTGCCTGTTGTATTCAATCCCGATGCAATTTCTGTGTTTTATCAACACTCTGATAGTCCACAGATTACAGAATGCCTCCAGATGTGCATCGGAACTACTTCAGGTCTTCCAGGGTACGATCAAAGCGTAGACTGTTTCAGACATTACTCCCATTTAGGAAAGTGTTCATGGTGAAGGTCTTATTCAATCCCGATGCAATTTCTGTGTTTCATCAGCACTCTGATAGTCCACAGATTACAGAATGGCTTCAGATGTGCATCGGAAACTACTACTGGTCTTCCAGGGAACGATCAAAGCGTAGACTGTTTGAGACATTACTCCCACGGAGGAAAGTGCGCATGGTGACTGTTGTATTCAATTCCGATGCAATTTCTGTGTTTCATCATCAGTCTGATAATCCACAGATTACAGAATGCCTCCAGGTGTGCATCGGAAACTACTACTGGACTTCCAGGGAAGGATCAAAGCGTAAACTGTTTGAGACATTACTCCCATGGAGAAAAGTGCTCATGGTGGCTATTGCACTCAATCCAAATGCAATTTTATTGCTTCATCAACACTCAGATAGTCCACAGATTACAGAATGCCTCCAGATGTGCATCGAAAACTACTACTGGTCTTCCAGGGAACGATCAAAGCGTAGACTGTTAGAGACATTACTCCCATGGAGGAAAGTGCGCATGGTGACTGTTGTATTCAATTCCGATGCAATTTCTGTATTTCATCATCAGTCTGATAATCCACAGATTACAGCATGTCTCCAGATGTGCATCGGAAACTACTACAGGTCTTCCAGGGAACTCAAAGCGTACACTGTTTGAGACATTACTCCCATGGAGGAAAGTGTGCATGGTGACTGTTGTATTCAATCTCGATGCCATTTCTGTGTTTCATCAACACTCTGATAGTCCACAGATTACAGAATGTCACCAGATATGCATCGGAAACTACTACCGGTCTTCCAGGGAACGATCAAAGCGTAGACTGTTTGAGAATTACTCCCGTTGAGGAAATTGCGCATGGTGAATGTTGTATTCAATACCGATGCAATTTCTGTGTTTCATCAACACTCTGATAGTCCACAGATTACAGAATTCCTCCAGATGTGCAACGGAAACTACTACTTGTCTTCCAGGGAACGATCAAAGCGTAGACTGTTTGAGACATTACTCCCATGGAGGAAAGTGCGCATGGTGACTGTTGTATTCAATCCCGATGCAATTTCTGTGTTTCATCAACACTCAGTTAGTCCACAGATTTCAGAATGCCTACAGATGTGCATCGGAAACTACTTCTGGTATTCCAGGGAACGATCAAAGCGTAGACTATATGAGACACTACTCCCATGAGGGAAAGTGCGCATGGTGACTGTTGTATTCAATCCCGATGCAATTTCTGTGTTTCATCAACACTCTGATAGTCCACAGATTACAGAATGCCTCCAGAAGTGCATCGGAAACTACTACTGGTCTTCCAGGGAACGATCAAAGCGTAGACTGTTAGAGACATTACTCCCATGGAGGAAAGAGCGCATGGTGACTGTTATATTCAATTCCGATGCAATTTCTGTATTTCATCAACAGTCTGATAGTCCACAGATTACAGAATGTATCAAGATGTGCATCGGAAACTACTACAGGTCTTCCAGGGAACTCAAAGCGTACACTGTTTGAGACATTACTCCCATGGAGGAAAGTGCGCATGGTGACTGTTCTATTCAATCCCGATGCAATTTCTGTGTTTCATCAACACTCAGATACTCCACAGATTACAGAATGCCTCCTGATGTGCATCGGAAACTACAAGAGGTCTTCCAGGGAACTCAAAGCTTATAATGTTTGAGACATTACTCCCATGGAGGAAAGGGCGAATGGTGACTGTTGTATTCAATCTCGATGCAATATCTGTGTTTCGTCAACACTCTGATAGTCCACAGACAACAGAATGCCTCCAGATGTGCATCGGAAACAATTTCAGGTCTTCCAGGGAACTATCAAAGCGTAGACTTTGTGAGAATTTACTCCCATGGAGGAAAGAGCTCATGGTGCCTGTTGTATTCAATCCCGATGCAATTTCTGTGTTTTATCAACACTCTGATAGTCCACAGATTACAGAATGCCTCCAGATGTGCATCGGAAACTACTTCAGGTCTTCCAGGGTACGATCAAAGCGTAGACTGTTTGAGACATTACTCCCATTTAGGAAAGTGTTCATGGTGAAGGTCTTATTCAATCCCGATGCAATTTCTGTGTTTCATCAGCACTCTGATAGTCCACAGATTACAGAATGGCTTCAGATGTGCATCGGAAACTACTACTGGTCTTCCAGGGAACGATCATAGTGTAGACTGTTAGAGACATTACTCCCATGACGGAAAGAGCGCTTGGTGATTGTTGTATTCAATCCCTATGCAATTTCTGTGGTTCATCAACACTCTGACAGTCCACAGATTACAGAATGCCTCCAGATGTGCATTGGAAACTACAAGAGGTCTTCCAGGGAACTCAAAGCTTATAATGTTTGAGACATTACTCCCATGGAGGAAAGGGCGAATGGTGACTGTTGTATTCAATCTCGATGCAATTTCTGTGTTTCATCAACACTCTGATAGTCCACAGATTACAGAATGCCACCAGATGTCCATCGGCATCTACTACTGGTCTTCCAGGGAACGATCAAACGTAGACTGTTTCAGACATTAATCACATGGAGGAAAGTGCTGATGGTGACTGTTGTATTCAATCCCGATGCAATTTCTGTGTTTCATCAACACTCTGATACTCCACAGATTACAGAATGCCTCCATATGTCCATCGGAAACTACTACTGGTCTTCCTAGGAACGATCAAATCGTAGACAGTTTGTGACATCACTCCCATGGAGAAAAGTGCGCATGGTGACTGTTGTATTAAATCCCGATGCAATTTCTGTGTTTCGTCAACACTCTGATAGTCCACAGATTACAGAATGCCTCCAGATGTGCATCGGAAACTACTTCAGGTCTTCCAGGGAACTATCAAAGCGTAGACTGTTTGAGAATTTACTGACATGGAGGAAAGAGCGCATGGTGTCTGTTGTATTCAATCCCGATGCAATTTCTGTGTTTTATCAACACTCTGATAGTCCACAGATTACAGAATGCCTCCAGATGTGCATCGGAAACTACTTCAGGTCTTCCAGGGAGCGATCAAATCGTAGACTGTTTGAGACATTACTCCCATTTAGGAAAGAGCGCATGGTGACTGTTGTATTCAATCCCGATGCAATTTCTGTGTTTCATCAACACTCAGTTGGTCCACAGATTTCAGAAGGCTTCCAGATGTGCATCGGAAACTACTTCTGGTATTCCAGGGAACGATCAAAGCGTAGACTATATGAGACACTACTCCCATGGTGGAAAGTGCGCATGGTGACTGTTGTATTCAATCCCGATGCAATCTCTGTGTTTCATCAACACTCTGATAGTCCACAGATTACAGAATGTCACCAGATGTGCATCGGAAACTACTACTGGTCTTCCAGGGAACGATCAAAGTGTAGACTGTTAGAGACATTACTCCCATGGCGGAAAGTGCGCATGGTGACTGTTTTATTGAATCCCGATGCAATTTCTGTGTTTCACCAGCACTCTGATAGTCCACAGATTACACAACGCATTCAGATGTTCATCGGAAACTACTACAGGTCTTCCAGGGAACTCAAAGCGTACACTGTTTGAGACATTACTCCCATGGAGGAAAGTGCGCATGGTGACTGTTCTATTCAATCCCGATGCAATTTCTGTGTTTCATCAACGCTCAGATACTCCACAGATTACAGAATGCCTCCTGATGTGCATCGGAAAGTACTACTGGTCTTCCTAGGAACGATCACATCGTAGACAGTTTGAGACATTACTCCCATGGAGGAAAGTGCGCATGGTGACTGTTGTATTGAATCCCGATGCAATTTCTGTGTTTCGTCAACACTCTGATAGTCCACAGATTACAGAATGCCTCCAGATGTGCATCGGAAACAACTTCAGGTTTTCCAGGGAACTATCAAAGCGTAGACTGATTGAGAATTTACTCCCATGGAGGAAAGAGCGCATGGTGTCTGTTGTATTCAATCCCGATGCAATTTCTGTGTTTCATCAACACTCTGATAGTCCACAGATTACAGAATGCCTCCAGATGTGCTTCGGAAACTACTACTAGTCTTCCAGGGAACGATCAAAGCGTAGACTGTTTGAGACATTACTCCCATTTAGGAAAGTGGGCAAGGTGAAGGTTTTATTCAATCCCGATGCAATTTCTGTATTTCATCAGCACTCTGATAGTCCACAGATTACAGAATGCCTTCAGATGTGCATCGGAAACTACTACTGGTCTTCCAGGGAACGATCAAAGCGTAGACTGTTTGAGATATTACTCCCATGGAGGAAAGTGCGCATGGTGACTGTTGTTTTGAATCCCGATGCAATTTCTGTGTTTCGTCAACACTCTGATAGTCCACAGACTACAGAATGCCTCCAGATGTGCATCGGAAACAATTTTAGGTCTTCCAGGGAACTATCAAAGCGTAGAGTTTTTGAGAATTTACTCCCATGGAGGAAAGAGCTCATGGTGCCTGTTGAATTCAATCCCGATGCAATTTCTGTGTTTTATCAACACTCTGATAGTCCACAGATTACAGAATGCCTCCAGATGTGCATCGGAAACTACTTCAGGTCTTCCAGGGTACGATCAAAGCGTAGACTGTTTGAGACATTACTCCCATTTAGGAAAGTGTTCATGGTGAAGGTCTTATTCAATCCCGATGCAATTTCTGTATTTCATCATCAGTCTGATAATCCACAGATTACAGAATGCCTCCAGGTGTGCATCGGAAACTACTACTGGACTTCCAGGGAAGGATCAAAGCGTAAACTCTTTGAGACATTACTCCCATGGGGGAAAGTGCGCATGGTGACTGTTGTATTCAATTCCGATGCAATTTCTGTATTTCATCATCAGTCTGATAATCCACAGATTACAGAATGCCTCCAGGTGTGCATCGGAAACTACTACTGGACTTCCAGGGAAGGATCAAAGCGTAAACTGTTTGAGACATTACTCCCATGGGGGAAAGTGCTCATGGTGGCTATTGCACTCAATCCAAATGCAATTTTAGTGCTTCATCAACACTCTGATAGTCCACAGATTACAGAATGCCTCCAGATGTGCATCGGAAACTACTACTGGTCTTCCAGGGAACGATCATAGTGTAGACTGTTAGAGACATTACTCCCATGACGGAAAGTGCGCTTGGTGATTGTTGTATTCAATCCCTATGCAATTTCTGTGTTTCATCAACACTCTGATAGTCCGCAGATTACAGATTGCCACCAGATGTGCATCGGCATCTACTACTGGTCTTCCAGGGAACGATCAAACGTAGACTGTTTCAGACATTAATCACATGGAGGAAAGTGCTGATGGTCACTGTTGTATTCAATCCCGATGCAATTTCTGTGTTTCATCAACACTCTGATACTCCACAGATTACAGAATGCCTCCATATGTCCATCGGAAACTACTACTGGTCTTCCTAGGAACGATCAAATCGTAGACAGTTTGTGACATCACTCCCATGGAGAAAAGTGCGCATGGTGACTGTTGTATTAAATCCCGATGCAATTTCTGTGTTTCGTCAACACTCTGATAGTCCACAGATTACAGAATGCCTCCAGATGTGCATCGGAAATTACTTCAGGTCTTCCAGGGAACTATCAAAGCGTAGACTGTTTGAGAATTTACTGACATGGAGGAAGGAGCGCGTGGTGTCTGTTGTATTCAATCCCGATGCAATTTCTGTGTTTTATCAACACTCTGATAGTCCACAGATTACAGAATGCCTCCAGATGTGCATCGGAAACTACTTCAGGTCTTCCAGGGAGCGATCAAATCGTAGACTGTTTGAGACATTACTCCCATTTAGGAAAGAACGCATGGTGACTGTTGTATTCAATCCCGATGCAATTTCTGTGTTTCATCAACACTCAGTTGGTCCACAGATTTCAGAATGCTTCCAGATGTGCATCGGAAACTACTTCTGGTATTCCAGGGAACGATCAAATTGTAGACTATATGAGACCCTACTCCCATGGTGGAAAGTGCGCATGGTGACTGTTGTATTCAATCCCGATGCAATCTCTGTGTTTCATCAACACTCTGATAGTCCACAGATTACAGAATGTCACCAGATGTGCATCGGAAACTACTACTGGTCTTCCAGGGAGCGGTCAAATAGTAGACTGTTAGAGACATTACTCCCATGGCGGAAAGTGCGCATGGTGACTGTTTTATTGAATCCCGATGCAATTTCTGTGTTTCATCAGCACTCTGATAGTCCACAGATTACACAACGCCTTCAGATGTTCATCGGAAACTACTATTGGTCTTCCAGGGAACGATTAAAACGTAGACTGTTTGAGAATTACTCCCGTTGAGGAAATTGCGCATGGTGACTGTTGTATTCAATCCCGATGCAATTTCTGTGTTTCATCAACACTCAGATACTCCACAGATTACAGAATGCCTCCTGATGTGCATCGGAAAGTACTACTGGTCTTCCTAGGAACGATCACATCGTAGACAGTTTGAGACATTACTCCCATGGAGGAAAGTGCCCATGGTGACTGTTTTATTGAATCCCGATGCAATTTCTGTGTTTCGTCAACACTCTGATAGTCCACAGATTACAGAATGCCTCCAGATGTGCATCGGAAACAACTTCAGGTCTTCCAGGGAACTATCAAAGCGTAGACTGATTGAGAATTTACTCCCATGGAGGAAAGAGCGCATGGTGTCTGTTGTATTCAATCCCGATGCAATTTCTGTGTTTCATCAACACTCTGATAGTCCACAGATTACAGAATTCCTCCAGATGTGCATCGGAATCTACTACTGGTCTTCCAGGGAACGATCAAAGCGTAGACTGAGACATTACTCACATTTAGGAAAGTGCGCATGGTGACTGCTTTATTCAATCCCGATGCAATTTCTGTGTTTCATCAACACTCAGTTAATAAACAGATTTCAGAATGCCTCCAGATGTGCATCGGAAACTACTTCTGGTATTCCAGGGAACTATCAAAGCGTAGACTTTTTGAGAATTTACTCCCATGGAGGAAAGAGCGCATGGTGCCTGTTGTATTCAATCCCGATGCAAATTCTGTGTTTTATCAACACTCTGATAGTCCACAGATTACAGAATGCCTCCAGATGTGCATCGGAAACTACTTCAGGTCTTCCAGGGTACGATCAAGGCGTAGACTGTTTGAGACATTACTCCCATTTAGGAATGTGGGCATGGTGAAGGTCTTATTCAATCCCCATGCAATTTCTGTGTTTCATCAGCACTCTGATAGTCCACAGATTACAGAATGGCTTCAGATGTGCATCGGAAACTACTACTGGTCTTCCAGGGAACGATCAAAGCGTAGACTGTTTGAGACATTACTCCCATGGAGGAAAGTGCGCATGGTGCCTGTTGTAATCAATTCCGATGCAATTTCTGTGTTTCATCAACACTCTGACAGTCCACAGATTACAGAATGCCTCCAGATGTGCATTGGAAACTACAACAGGTCTTCCAGGGAACTCAAAGCTTACACTGTTTGAGACATTACTCCCATGGAGGAAAGGGCGCATGGTGACTGTTGTATTCAATCTCGATGCAATTTCTGTGTTTCATCAACACTCTGATACTCCACAGATTACAGAATGCCTCCAGATGTCCATCGGAAACTACTACTGGTCTTCCTAGGAACGATCAAATCGTACACAGTTTGAGACATCACTCCCATGGGGAAAAGTGCGCATGGTGACTGTTGTATTGAATCCCGATGCAATCTCTGTGTTTCATCAACACTCTGATAGTCCACAGATTACAGAATGTCACCAGATGTGCATCGGAAACTACTACTGGTCTTCCAGGGAACGATCAAAGGGTACACTGTTAGAAAAAATTACTCTTATGGAGGAAAGTGCGCATGGTGACTGTTATATTCAATTACGATGCAATTTCTGTATTTCATCAACAGTCTGATAGTCCACAGATTACAGAATGTCTCCAGATGTGCATCGGAAACTACTACAGGTCTTCCAGGGAACTCAAAGCGTACACTGTTTGAGACATTGCTCCCATGGAGGAAAGTGTGCATGGTGACAGTTGTATTCAATCTCGATGCCATTTCTGTGTTTCATCAACACTCTGATAGTCCACAGATTACAGAATGTCACCAGATATGCATCGGAAACTACTACCGGTCTTCCAGGGAACGATCAAAGCGTAGACTGTTGAGAATTACTCCCATGGAGGAAAGAGCGCATGGTGTGTGTTGTATTCAATCCCGATGCAATTTCTGTGTTTTATCAACACTCTGATAGTCCACAGATTACAGAATGCCTCCAGATGTGCATCGGAAACTACTTCAGGTCTTCCAGGGAGCGATCAAAGCGTAGACTGTTTGAGACATTACTCCCATTTAGGAAAGTGCGCATGGTGACTGTTTTATTGAATCCCGATGCAATTTCTGTGTTTCATCAGCACTCTGTTAGTCCACAGATTACAGAATGCCTTCAGATGTTCATCGGAAACTACTATTGGTCTTCTAGGGAACGATCAAAGCGTAGACTCTTTGAGAATTACTCCCGTTGAGGTAATTGCGCATGGTGACTGTTGTATTCAATCCCGATGCAATTTCTGTGTTTCATCAACACTCTGATAGTCCACAGATTACAGAATTCCTCCAGATGTGCAACGGAAACTACTACTTGTCATCCAGGGAACGATCAAAGCGTAGACTGTTTGAGACATTACTCCCATGGAGGAAAGTGCGCATGGTGACTGTTGTATTCAATCCCGATGCAATTTCTGTGTTTCATCAACACTCAGTTAGTCCACAGATTTCAGAATGCCTACAGATGTGCATCGGAAACTACTTCTGGTATTCCAGGGAACGATCAAAGCGTAGACTATATGAGACACTACTCCCATGGAGGAAAGTGCGCATGGTGACTGTTGTATTCAATCCCGATGCAATATCTGTGTTTTATCAACACTCTGATAGTCCACAGATTACAGAATGCCTCCAGATGTGCATCGGAAACTACTTCAGGTCTTCCAGGGAGCGATCAAAGCGTAGACTGTTTGAGACATTACTCCCATTTAGGAAAGTGCGCATGGTGACTGTTTTATTGAGTCCCGATGCAATTTCTGTGTTTCATCAGCACTCTGTTAGTCCACAGATTACAGAATGCGTTCAGATGTTCATCGGAAACTACTATTGGTCTTCTAGGGAACGATCAAAGCGTAGACTGTTTGAGAATTACTCCCGTTGAGGTAATTGCGCATGGTGACTGTTGTATTCAATCCCGATGCAATTTCTGTGTTTCATCAACACTCTGATAGTCCACAGATTACAGAATTCCTCCAGATGTGCAACGGAAACTAATACTTGTCTTCCAGGGAACGATCAAAGCGTAGACTGTTTGAGACATTACTCCGATGGAGGAAAGTGCGCATGGTGACTGTTGTATTCAATCCCGATGCAATTTCTGTGTTTCATCAACACTCAGTTAGTCCACAGATTTCAGAATGCCTACAGATGTGCATCGGAAACTACTTCTGGTATTCCAGGGAACGATCAAAGCGTAGACTATATGAGACACTACTCCCATGGAGGAAAGTGCGCATGGTGACTGTTGTATTCAATCCCGATGCAATTTCTGTGTTTCGTCAACACTCTGATAGTCCACAGATTACAGAATGCCTCCAGATGTGCATCGGAAACTACTACAGGTCTTCCAGGGAACTCAAAGCGTACACTGTTTGAGACATTACTCCCATGGAGGAAAGTGTGCATGGTGACTGTTGTATTCAATCCCGATGCAATTTCTGTGTTTCATCAACACTCAGATACTCCACAGAATACAGATTGCCTCCTGACGTGCATCGGAAAGTACTACTGGTCTTCCTAGGAACGATCACATCGTAGACAGTTTGAGACATTACTCCCATGGAGGAAAGTGCCCATGGTGACTGTTGTATTGAATCCCGATGCAATTTCTGTGTTTCGTCAACACTCTGATAGTCCACAGATTACAGAATGCCTCCAGATGTGCATCGGAAACAACTTCAGGTCTTCCAGGGAACTATCAAAGCGTAGACTGATTGAGAATTTACTCCCATGGAGGAAAGAGCGCATGGTGTCTGTTGTATTCAATCCCGATGCAATTTCTGTGTTTCATCAACACTCTGATAGTCCACAGATTACAGAATTCCTCCAGATGTGCATCGGAATCTACTACTGGTCTTCCAGGGAACGATCAAAGCGTAGACTGTTTGAGACATTACTCACATTTAGGAAAGTGCGCATGGTGACTGCTTTATTCAATCCCGATGCAATTTCTGTGTTTCATCAACACTCAGTTAATAAACAGATTTCAGAATGCCTCCAGATGTGCATCGGAAACTACTTCTGGTATTCCAGGGAACTATCAAAGCGTAGACTTTTTGAGAATTTACTCCCATGGAGGAAAGAGCGCATGGTGCCTGTTGTATTCAATCCCGATGCAATTTCTGTGTTTTATCAACACTCTGATAGTCCACAGATTACAGAATGCCTCCAGATGTGCATCGGAAACTACTTCAGGTCTTCCAGGGTACGATCAAGGCGTAGACTGTTTGAGACATTACTCCCATTTAGGAAAATGGGCATGGTGAAGGTCTTATTCAATCCCCATGCTATTTCTGTGTTTCATCAGCAATCTGATAGTCCACAGATTACAGAATGGCTTCAGATGTGCATCGGAAACTACTACTGGTCTTCCAGGGAACGATCAAAGCGTAGACAGTTTGAGACATTACTCCCATGGAGGAAAGTGTTCATGGTGACTGTTGTAATCAATTCCGATGCAATTTCTGTATTTCATCATCAGTCTGATAATCCACAGATTACAGAATGCCTCCAGGTGTGCATCGGAAACTACTACTGGACTTCCAGGGAAGGATCAAAGCGTAAACTGTTTGAGACATTACTCCCATGGAGGAAAGTGCTCATGGTGGTTATTGCACTCAATCCAAATGCAATTTTAGTGCTTCATCAACACTCTGATAGTCCACAGATTACAGAATGCCTCCCGATGTGCATCGGAAACTACTACTGGTCTTCCAGGGGACGATCATTGTGTAGACTGTTAGAGACATTACTCCCATGGCGGAAAGTGCGCCTGGTGACTGTTGTATTCAATCCCTATGCAATTTCTGTGTTTCATCAACACTCTGACAGTCCACAGATTACAGAATGCCTCCAGATGTGCATTGGAAACTACAACAGGTCTTCCAGGGAACTCAAAGCTTACACTGTTTGAGACATTACTCCCATGGAGGAAAGTGGGCATGGTGACTGTTGTATTCAATCTCGATGCCATTTCTGTGTTTCATCAACACTCTGATAGTCCACAGATTACAGAATGTCACCAGATATGCATCGGAAACTACTACCGGTCTTCCAGGGAACGATCAAAGCGTAGACTGTTGAGAATTACTCCCATGGAGGAAAGAGCGCATGGTGTGTGTTGTATTCAATCCCGATGCAATTTCTGTGTTTTATCAACACTCTGATAGTCCACAGATTACAGAATGCCTCCAGATGTGCATCGGAAACTACTTCAGGTCTTCCAGGGAGCGATCAAAGCGTAGACTGTTTGAGACATTACTCCCATTTAGGAAAGTGCGCATGGTGACTGTTTTATTGAATCCCGATGCAATTTCTGTGTTTCATCAGCACTCTGTTAGTCCACAGATTACAGAATGCCTTCAGATGTTCATCGGAAACTACTATTGGTCTTCTAGGGAACGATCAAAGCGTAGACTGTTTGAGAATTACTCCCGTTGAGGTAATTGCGCATGGTGACTGTTGTATTCAATCCCGATGCAATTTCTGTGTTTCATCAACACTCTGATAGTCCACAGATTACAGAATGCCTAAAGAAGTGCATCGGAATCTACTACTGGACTTCCAGGGAACGATCAAGCGTAGACAGAGACATTACTCCCATGGAGGAAAGAGCGCATGGTGACTGTTATATTCAATTCCGATGCAATTTCTGTGTTTCATCAGCCTCTGATAGTCCACAGATTACACAACGCCTTCAGATGTTCATCGGAAACTACTATTGGTCTTCCAGGGAACGATCAAAGCGTAGACTGTTTGAGAATTACTCCCGTTGAGGAAATTGCGCATGGTGACTGTTGTATTCAATCCCGATGCAATTTCTGTGTTTCATCAACACTCAGATACTCCACAGATTACAGAATGCCTCCTGATGTGCATCGGAAAGTACTACTGGTCTTCCTAGGACTGATCACATCGTAGACAGTTTTAGACATTACTCCCATGGAGGAAAGAGCCCATGGTGACTGTTGTATTGAATCCCGATGCAATTTCTGTGCTTCGTCAACACTCTGATAGTCCACAGATTACAGAATGCCTCCAGATGTGCATCGGAAACAACTTCAGGTTTTCCAGGGAACTATCAAAGCGTAGACTGATTGAGAATTTACTCCCATGGAGGAAAGAGCGCATGGTGTCTGTTGTATTTAATCCCGATGCAATTTCTGTGTTTCATCAACACTCTGATAGTCCACAGATTACAGAATTCCTCCAGATGTGCATCGGAAACTACTACTGGTCTACCAGGGAACGATCAAAGCGTAGACTGTTTGAGACATTACTCACATTTAGGAAAGTGCGCATGGTGACTGCTTTATTCAATCCCGATGCAATTTCTGTGTTTCATCAACACTCAGTTAATAAACAGATTTCAGAATGCCTCCAGATGTGCATCGGAAACTACTTCAGGTCTTCCAGGGAGCGATCAAAGCGTAGACTGTTTGAGACATTACTCCCATTTAGGAAAGTCCGCATGGTGACTGTTGTATTCAATCCCGATGCAATTTCTGTGTTTCATCAACACTCTGATAGTCCACAGATTACAGAATTCCTCCAGATGGGCAACGGAAACTACCACTTGTCTTCCAGGGAACGGTCAAAGCGTAGACTGTTTGAGACATTACTCGCATGGAGGAAAGTGCGCATGGTGACTGATGTAATCAATCCCGATGCAATTTCTGTGTTTCATCAACACTCAGTTAGTCCACAGGTTTCACAATGCCTACACATGTGCATCGGAAACTACTTCTGGTATTCCAGGGAACGATCAAACCGTAGACTATATGAGACACTACTCCCATGGAGGAAAGTGCGCATGGTGACTGTTGTATTCAATCCCGATGCAATTTCTGTGTTTCATCAACACTCAGATACTCCACAGATTACAGAATGCCTCCTGATGTGCATCGGAAAATACTACTGGTCTTCCTAGGAACGATCACATCGTAGACAGTTTGAGACATTACTCCCATGGAGGAAAGTGCGCATGGTGACTGTTGTATTGAATCCCGATGCAATTTCTGTGTTTCGTCAACACTCTGATAGTCCACAGATTACAGAATGCCTTCAGATGTGCATCGGAAACTACTACTGGTCTTCCAGGGAACGATCAAAACGTAGACTGTTTGAGATATTACTCCCATGGAGGAAAGTGCGCATGGTGACTGTTGTTTTGAATCCCGATGCAATTTCTGTGTTTCGTCAAAACTCTGATAGTCCACAGACTACAGAATGCCTCCAGATGTGCATCGGAAACAATTTAAGGTCTTCCAGGGAACTATCAAAGCGTAGACTTTTTGAGAATTTACTCCCATGGAGGAAAGAGCTCATGGTGCCTGTTGTATTCAATCCCGATGCAATTTCTGTGTTTTATCAACACTCTGATAGTCCACAGATTACAGAATGCCTCCAGATGTGCATCGGAAACTACTTCAGGTCTTCCAGGGTACGATCAAAGCGTAGACTCTTTGAGACATTACTCCCATTTAGGAAAGTGTTCATGGTGAAGGTCTTATTCAATCCCGATGCAATTTCTGTGTTTCATCAGCACTCTGATAGGCCACAGATTACAGAATGGCTTCAGATGTGCATCGGAAACTACTACTGGTCTTCCAGGGAACGATCAAAGCGTAGACTGTTTGAGACATTACTCCCATGGAGGAAAGTGCGCATGGTGACTGTTGTATTCGATTCCGATGCAATATCTGTATTTCATCATCAGTCTGATAATACACAGATTACAGAATGCCTCCAGGTGTGCATCGGAAACTACTACTGGACTTCCAGGGAAGGATCAAAGCGTAAACTGTTTGAGACATTACTCCCATGGAGGAAAGTGCTCATGGTGGCTATTGCACTCAATCCAAATGCAATTTTAGTGCTTCATCAACTCTCTGATAGTCCACAGATTACAGAATGCCTACAGATGTGCATCGGAAACTACTACTGGTCTTCCAGGGAACGATCATAGTGTAGACTGTTAGAGACATTACTCCCATGACGGAAAGTGCGCTTGGTGGCTGTTGTATTTAATCACTATGCAATTTCTGTGTTTCATCAACACTCTGACAGTCCACAGATTACAGAATGCCTCCAGATGTGCATTGGAAACTACAACAGGTCTTCCAGGGAACTCAAAGCTTACACTGTTTGAGACATTACTCCCATGGAGGAAAGGGCGCATGGTGACTGTTGTATTCAATCTCGATGCAATTTCTGTGTTTCATCAACACTCTGATAGTCCACAGATTTCAGAATGCCACCAGATGTGCATCGGCATCTACTACTGGTCTTCCAGGGAACGATCAAACGTAGACTGTTTCAGACATTAATCACATGGAGGAAAGTGCGGATGGTGACTGTTGTATTCAATCCCGATGCAATTTCTGTGTTTCATCAACACTCTGATACTCCACAGATTACAGAATGCGTCCATATCTCCATCGGAAACTACTACTGGTCTTCCTAGGAACGATCAAATCGTAGACAGTTTGTGACATCACTCCCATGGAGAAAAGTGCGCATGGTGACTGTTGTATTGAATCCCGATGCAATTTCTGTGTTTCGTCAACACTCAGTTGGTCCACAGATTTCAGAATGCTTCCAGATGTGCATCGGAAACTACTTCAGGTCTTCCAGGAAACTATCAAAGCATAGACTGTTTGAGAATTTACTGACATGGAGGAAAGAGCGCATGGTGTCTGTTGTATTCAATCCCGATGCAATTTCGGTGTTTTATCAACACTCTGATAGTCCACAGATTACAGAATGCCTGCAGATGTGCATCGGAAACTACTTCAGGTCTTCCAGGGATCGATCAAAGCGTAGACTGTTTGAGACATTACTCCCATTTAGGAAAGTGCGCATGGTGACTGTTGTATTCAATCCCGATGCAATTTCTGTGTTTCATCAACAATCAGTTGGTCCACAGATTTCAGAATTCTTCCAGATGTGCATCGGAAACTACTTCTGGTATTCCAGGGAACGATCAAAGCGTAGACTATATGAGACACTACTCCCATGGTGGAAAGTGCGCATGGTGACTGTTGTATTCAATCCCGATGCAATCTCTGTGTTTCATCAACACTCTGATAGTCCACAGATTACAGAATGTCACCAGATGTGCATCGGAAACTACTACTGGTCTTCCAGGGAACGATCAAAGAGTAGACTGTTAGAGCATTACTCCCATGGCGGAAAGTGCGCATGGTGACTGTTTTATTGAATCCCGATGCAATTTCTGTGTTTCATCAGCACTCTGATAGTCCACAGATTACAGAATGCCTTCAGATGTTCATCGGAAACTACTATTGGTCTTCCAGGGAACGATCAAAGCGTAGACTGTTTGAGAATTACTCCCGTTGAGGAAATTGCGCATGGTGACTGTTGTATTCAATCCCGATGCAATTTCTGTGTTTCATCAACACTCTGATAGTCCACAGATTACAGAATTCCTCCAGATGTGCAACGGAAACTACTACTGGTCTTCCAGGGAACGATCAAAGCGTAAACTGTTTGAGACATTACTCCCATTAAGGAAAGTGCGCATGGTGACTGTTGTATTCAATCCCGATGCAATTTCTGTATTTCATCAACACTCAGTTAGTCCACAGATTTCAGAATGCCTACAGATGTGCATCGGAAACTACTTCTGGTATTCCAGGGAACGATCAAAGCGTAGACTATATGAGACACTACTCCCATGGAGGAAAGCGCGCATGGTGACTGTTGTATTCAATCCCGATGCAATTTCTGTGTTTCATCAACACTCTTGTAGTCCACAGATTACAGAATGCCTCCAGAAGTGCATCGGAAACTACTACTGGTCTTCCAGGGAACGATCAAAGCGTAGACTGTTAGAGACATTACTCCCATGGAGGAAAGAGCGCATGGTGACTGTTATATTCAATTCCGATGCAATTTCTGTATTTCATCAACAGTCTGATAGTCCACAGATTACAGATTGTCTCCAGATGTGCATCGGAAACTTCTACAGGTCTTCCAGGGAACTCAAAGCGTACACTGTTTGAGACATTACTCCCATGGAGGAAAGTGCGCATGGTGACTGTTGTATTCAATCCCGATGCAATTTCTGTGTTTCATCAACACTCAGATACTCCACAGATTACAGAATGCCTCCTGATGAGCATCGAAAAGTACTACTGGTCTTCCTAGGAACGATCACATCGTAGACAGTTTGAGACATTACTCCCATGGAGGAAAGTGCGCATGGTGACTGTTGTATTGAATCCCGATGCAATTTCTGTGTTTCGTCAACACTCTGACAGTCCACAGATTACAGAATGCCTCCAGTTGTGCATCGGAAACAACTTCAGGTCTTCCAGGGAACTATCAAAGCGTAGACTGATTGAGACTTTACTCCCATGGAGGAAAGAGCGCATGGTGTCTGTTGTATTCAATCCCGATGCAATTTCTATGTTTCATCAACACTCTGATAGTCGACAGATTACAGAATTCCTCCAGATGTGCATCGGAAACTACTACTGGTCTTCCAGGGAACGATCAAAGCGTAGACTGTTTGAGACATTACTCACATTTAGGAAAGTGCGCATGGTGACTGCTTTATTCAATCCCGATGCAATTTCTGTGTTTCATCAACACTCAGTTAATCCACAGATTTCAGAATGCCTCCAGATGTGCATCGAAAACTACTTCTGGTATTCCAGGGAACGATCAAAGCGTACACTGTATGAGACACTACTCCCATGGAGGAAAGTGCGCATGGTGACTGTTGTATTCAATCCCGATGCAATTTCTGTGTTTCATCAACACTCTGATAGTTCACAGATTACAGAATGCCTCCAGATGTGCATCGGAAACTACTACTGGTGTTATAGGGAACGATCAAAGCGTAGACTGTTAGAGACATTACTCCCATGGAGGAAAGTGCGCATGGTGACTGATATATTCAATTACGAAGCAATTTCTGTGTTTCATCAACAGTCTAATACTCCACAGATTACAGAATGCCTCCAGATGTGCATCGGAAACAACTTCAGATCTTCCAGGGAACTATCAAAGCGTAGACCGTTTGAGAATTTACTCCCCTGGAGGAAAGAGCGCATGGTGTGTGTTGTATTCAATCCCGATGCATTTTCTGTGTTTTATCAACACTCTGATAGTCCACAGATTACAGAATGCCTCCAGATGTGCATCGGAAGCTTCTTCAGGTCTTCCAGGGATCGATCAAAGCGTATACTGCTTGAGACATTACTCGTATTTAGGTAAGTGCGCATGGTGACTGTTTTATTCAATCCCGAAGCAACTTCTGTGTTTCATCAGCACTCAGTAAATCCACAGATTTCAGATTGCCTCCAGATGTGCATCGGAAACTACTTCTCGTATTCCAGGGAACGATCAAAGCGTAGACTGTATGAGACACTACTCCCACTGAGAAAAGTGCGCATGGTGACTGTTGTAATCAATCCAGATGCAATTTCTGTGTTTCATCAACACTCTGATAGTCCACAGATTACAGAATGCCTCCAGATGTGCATCGGAAACTACTAATGGTCTTCCAGGGAACGATCAAAGCATAGACTGTTAGAGACATTACTCCCATGGAGGAAAGAGCGCATGTTGACTGTTATATTCAATTCCGATGCAATTTCTGTATTTCATCAACAGTCTGATAGACCACAGATTACAGAATGTCTCCAGATGTGCATCGGAAACTACTACAGGTCTTCCAGGGATCGATCAAAGCGTAGACTGTTTGAGACATTACTCCCATTTAGGAAAGTGCGCATGGTGACTGTTGTATTCAATCCCGATGCAATTTCTGTGTTTCATCAACACTCAGTTGGTCCACAGATTACAGAATGCCACCAGATATGCTTCGGAAACTACTACTGGTCTTCCAGGGAACGATCAAAGCGTAGACTGTTTGAGAATTACTCCCATGGAGGAAAGAGCGCATGGTGTCTGTTGTATTCAATCCCGATGCAATATCTGTGTTTTATCAACACTCTGATAGTCCACAGATTACAGAATGCTTCCAGATGTGCACCGGAAACTACTACTGGTGTTATAGGGAACGATCAAAGCGTAGACAGTTTGAGACATTACTCCCATGGAGGAAAGTGCATATGGTGACTGTTGTATTCAATCCCGATGCAATTTCTGTGTTTCATCAACACTCAGATACTCCACAGATTACAGAATGCCTCCTGATGTGCATCGGAAAGTACTACTGGTCTTCCTAGGAACGATCACATCGTAGACAGTTTGAGACATTACTCCCATGGAGGAAAGTGCGCATGGTGACTGTTGTATTGAATCCCGATGCAATTTCTGTGTTTCGTCAACACTCTGATAGTCCACAGATTACAGAATGCATCCAGATGTGCATCGGAAACAACTTCAGGTCTTCCAGGGAACTATCAAAGCGTAGACTGATTGAGAATTTACTCCCATGGAGCAAAGAACGCACGGTGTCTGTTGTATTCAATCCCGATGCAATTTCTGTGTTTCATCAACACTCTGATAGAACACAGTTACAGAATTCCTCCAGATGTGCATCGGAAACTACTACGGGTCTTGCAGGGAACGATCAAAGCGTAGACTGTTTGAGACATTACTCACATTTAGGAAAGTGCGCATGGTGACTGCTTTATTCAATCCCGATGCAATTTCTGTGTTTCATCAACACTCAGTTAATCCACAGATTTCAGAATGCCTCCAGATGTGCATCGGAAACTACTTCTGGTATTCCAGGGATCGATTAAAGCGTAGACTGCTTGAGACATTACTCACATTTAGGAAAGAGCGCATGGTGACTGTTGTATTCAATCCCGATGCAATTTCTGTGTTTCATCAACACTCTGATAGTCCACAGATTACAGAATGCCATTAGATGTGCATCAGAAACTACTACTGGTCTTCCAGGGAACGATCAAACGTAGACTGTTTGAGACATTACTCCCATTTAGGAAAGTGCGCATGGTGACTGTTGTATTCAATCCCGATGCAATTTCTGTATATCATCAACAGTCTGATAATCCACAGATTACAGAATGCCTCCAGGTGTGCATCGGAATCTACTACTGGTCTTCCAGGGAACGATCAAACGTAGACTGTTTGAGACATTACTCCCATTTAGGAAAGTGCGCATGGTGACTGCTTTATTCAATCCCGATGCAATTTCTGTGTTTCATCAACACTCAGTTAATCCACAGATTTCAGAATGCCTCCAGATGTGCATCGGAAACTACTTCTGGTATTCCAGGGATCGATTAAAGCGTAGACTGCTTGAGACATTACTCACATTTAGGAAAGGGCGCATGGTGACTGTTTTATTCAATCCCGATGCAACTTCTGTGTTTCATCAGCACTCAGTTAATCCACAGATTTGAGATTGCCTCCAGATGTGCATCGGAAACTACTTCTCGTATTCCAGGGAACGATCAAAGCGTAGACTGTATGAGACACTACTCCCATTGGGAAAAGTGCGCATGGTGACTGTTGTAATCAATCCAGATGCAATTTCTGTGTTTCATCAACATTCTGATAGTCCACAGATTACAGAAGCTTTCGGATGTGCATCGGAATCTACTACTGGTTTTCCAGGGAACGATCAAAGCGTAGACTGTTTGAGACATTACTCCCATGGAGAAAAGTGCGCATGGTGACTGTTGTATTCAATTCCGATGCAATTTCTGTATATCATCAACAGTCTGATAATCCACAGATTACAGAATGCCACCAGATGTGCATCGGAAACTACTACTAGTCTTCCAGGGAACGATCAAACGTAGACTGTTTGAGACATTACTCCCATTTAGGAAAGTGCGCATGGTGACTGTTGTATTCAATCCCGATGCAATTTCTGTGTTTCATCAACACTCTGATAGTCCACAGATTACGGAATGCCTATAGATGTGCTGCATGGGTAACAACTTCAGGTCTTCCAGGGAACTATCAAAGCGTAGACTGTTTGAGCATTTACTCCCATGGAGGAAAGAGCGCATGGTGTCTGTTGTATTCAATCCCGATGCAATTGCTTTGTTTTATCAAAACTCTGAAAGTACACAGATTACAGAATGCCTCCAGGTGTCCATCGGAAACTACTTCAGCTCTTCCAGGGAACGATCAAAGCGTAGACTGTCTGAGACATTCCTCCCATTTAGGAAAGTGCGAATGGTGACTGTTTTATTCAATCCCGATGCAATTTCTGTGTTTCATCAACACTCAGTTAGTCCACAGATTTCAGAATGCCTCCAGATGTGCATCGGAAACTACTTCTGGTATTCCAGGGAACGATCAAAGCGTAGACTGTTTGACACACTACTCCCATGGAGGAAACTGCGCATGGTGACTGTTGTATTCAATCCCGATGCAATTTCTGTGTTTCTTCAACACTCTGATAGTCCACAGAGTACAGAATGCGTCCAGATGTGCACCGGAAACAACTTCAGGTCTTCCAGGGAGCGATCAAAGCGTAGACTGTTTGAGACATTACTCCCATTTAGGAAAGTGCGCATGGTGACTGTTTTATTCAATCCCGATGCAATTTCTGTGTTTCATCAGCACTCTGATAGTCCACAGATTACAGAATGCCTTCAAATGTGCATCGGAAACTACTACTGGTCTTCCAGGGAACGATCAAAGCGTAGACTGTTTGAGAATTACTACCGTTGAGGAAATTGCACATGGTGACTGTTGTATTCAATCCCGAAGCAATTTCTGTTTTTCATCAACATTTTGATAGTCCACAGATTACAGAATTCCTCCAGATGTGCATCGGAAACTACTACTGGTCTTCCTGGGAACGATCAAAGCGTAGACAGTTTGAAACATTACTCCCATGGAGGAAAGTGCGCATGGTGACTGTTGCATTCAATCCCGATGCAATTTCTGTGTTTCATTAACACTCAGTTAGTCCACAGATTTCAGAATGCCTCCAGATGTGCATCGGTAACTACTTCTGGTATTCCAGGGAACGATCCAACCGTAGACTGTATGAGACACTACTCCCTTGGAGGAAAGTGCGCATGGTGACTGTTGTATTCAATCCCGATGCAATTTCTGTGTTTCGTCAACACTCTGATAGTCCACAGATTACAGAATTCCTCCAGATGGGCAACGGAAACTACTACTGGCCTTCCAGGGAACGATCAAAGCGTAGACTGTTTGAGACATTACTCCCATTGAGGAAAGTGCGCATGGTGACTGTTATATTCAATTCCGATGCAATATCTGTATTTCATCAACACTCTGATAGTCCACAGATTACAGAATGCCTTCAGATGTGCATCGGAAACTAGTACAGGTCTTCCAGGGAACTCAAAGCGTACACTGTTTAAGACATTACTCTTATGGAGGAAAGTGCGCATGGTGACTGTTGTATTCAATCCCGATGCAATTTCTGTGTTTCATCAACACTCAGTTAGTCCACAGATATCAGAATGCCTCCAGATGTGCATCGGAAACTACTTCTGGTATTCCAGGGAACGATCCAAGCGTAGAACGTATGAGACACTACTCCCATGGAGGAAAGTGCGCATGGTGACTGTTATATTCAATTCCGATGCAATTTCTGTATTTCATCAACAGTCTGATCGTCCACAGATTACAGAATGCCTTCAGAATTGCATCGGAAACTACTACAGGTCTTCCAGGGAACTCAAAGCGTACACTGTTTGAGACATTACTCCTATGGAGGAAAGTGCGCATGGTGACTGTTGTAATCAATCCCGATGCAATTTCTGTGATTCATCAACACTCTGATAGTCCACAGATTACAGATTGCTTTCAGATGTGCATCGGAAACTACTACTGGTCTTCCAGGGAACGATAAAAGCTTAGACTGTTTGAGACATTAATCCCATGGAGGAAAGTGCGGATGGTGACTGTTGTATTCAATCCCGATGCAATTTCTGTGTTTCATCAACACTCTGATAGCCAACAGATTACGGAATGCCTCCAGATGTGCATCGGAAACTACTACTGGTCTTCCAGGGAACGATCAGAGCGTAGACTGTTGAGACATTACTCCCATGGAGGAAAGTGCGTATGGCGACTGTGGTATTCAATCCCGATGCAATTTCTGTGTTTCATCAACACTCTTATACTCCACAGATTACGGAATTCCTCCAGATGTGCATCGGAAACTACTACAGGTGTTCCAGGGAACGATCAAAGCGTAGACTTTTTGAGACATTACTCACATTAGGAAAGTGCGCATGGTGACTGCTTTATTCAATCCCGATGCAATTTCTGTGTTTTATCAACACTCAGTTAATCCACAGATTTCAGAATGCCTCCAGATGTGCATCGGAAACTACTTCTGGTATTCCAGGGAGCGATCAAAGCGTAGACTGTATGAGACACTACTCCCATGGAGGAAAGTGCGCATGGTGACTGTTATATTCAATCCCGATGCAATTTCTGAGTTTCATCAACACTCTGATAGTCCACAGATTACAGAATGCCTAGAGATGTGCATCGGAAACTACTACTGGTCTTACAGGGAACGATCAAAGCGTAGACTGTTGGAGACATTACTCCCATGGAGGAAAGTGCGCATGGTGACTGTTATATTCAATTCCGATGCAATTTCTGTATTTCATCAACAGTCTGATAGTCCACAGATTACAGAATGCCTCCAGTTGTGCATCGGATACTATTACAGGTCTTCCAGGGAACTCAAAGCGTACACTGTTTGAGACATTACTCCCATGGATTAAAGTACGCATGGTGACTGTTGTATTCAATCTCGATGCAATTTCTGTGTTTCATCAACACTCTGATAGTCCACAGATTACAGAATGCCACCAGATGTGCATCGGAGACTACTACTGGTCTTCCAGGGAACGATCAAAGTGTAAACTGTTTGAGAATTACTCCCATGGAGGAAAGTGCGCATGGTGACTGTTGTATTCAATCCCGATGCAATTTCTGTGTTTTATCAACAGTCTGATACTCCACAGATTACAGAATGCCTCCAGATGTGCATCGGAAACTACTACTGGTCTTCCTAGGAACTATCAAAGCGTAGACTGTTTGAGACATTACTCCCATGAAGGAAAGTGCGCATGGTGACTGTTGTATTCAATCCCGATGCAATTTCTGTGTTTCGTCAACACTCTGATAGTCCACAGATTACAGAATGCCTCCAGATGTGCATCGGAAACAACTTCAGATCTTCCAGGGAACTATCAAAGCGTAGACTGTTTGAGAATTTACTCCCATGGAGGAAAGAGCGCATGGTGTCTGTTGTATTCAATCCCGATGCAATTTCTGTGTTTTATCAACACTCTGATAGTCCACAGATTACAGAATGCCTCCAGATGTGCGTCGGAAACTACTTCAGGTCTTCCAGGGAACGATCAAAGCGTAGACTGTTTGAGACATTACTCCCATGGAGGAAAGTGCGCATGGTGACTGTTGTATTCAATTCCGATGCAATTCTTGTATTTCATCAACAGTCTGATAATCCACAGATTACAGAATGCCTCCAGTTGTGCATCGGAAACTACTACTGGACTTCCAGGGAACGGTCAAAGCGTAGACTGTTAGAGACATTACTCCCATGGCGGAAAGTGCGCATGGTGACTGTTGTATTCATCCCGATGCAATTTCTGTGTTTCATCAACACTCTGATACTCCACAGATTACAGAATGCCTAGAGATGTGCATCGGAAACTACTACTGGTCTTACAGGGAACGATCAAAGCGTAGACTGTTGGAGACATTACTCCCATGGAGGAAAGTGCGCATGGTGACTGTTATATTCAATTCCGATGCAATTTCTGTATTTCATCAACAGTCTGATAGTCCACAGATAACAGAATGCCTCCAGTTGTGCATCGGATACTACTACAGGTCTTCCAGGGAACTCAAAGCGTACACTGTTTGAGACATTACTCCCATGGATTAAAGTACGCATGGTGACTGTTGTATTCAATCTCGATGCAATTTCTGTGTTTCATCAACACTCTGATAGTCCACAGATTACAGAATGCCACCAGATGTGCATCGGAGACTACTACTGGTCTTCCAGGGAACGATCAAAGTAATCTGTTTAAGAATTACTCCCATGGAGGAAAGTGCGCAAGGTGACTGTTGTATTCAATCCCGATGCAATTTCTGTGTTTCGTCAACACTCTGATAGTCCACAGATTACACAATGCCTCCAGATGTGCATCGGAAACAACTTCAGATCTTCCAGGGAACTATCAAAGCGTAGACTGTTTGAGAATTTACTCCCATGGAGGAAAGAGCGCATGGTGTCTGTTGTATTCAATCCCGATGCAATTTCTGTGTTTTATCAACACTCTGATAGTCCACAGATTACAGAATGCCTCCAGATGTGCATCGGAAACTACTTCAGGTCTTCCAGGGAACGATCAAAGCGTAGACTGCTTGAGACATTACTCACATTTAAGAAAGTGCGCATGGTGACTGTTTTATTCAATCACGATGCAATTTCTGTGTTTCATCAACACTCAGGTAATCCACAGATTTCAGAATGCCTCCAGATGTGCATTGGAAACTACTTCTCGTATTCCAGGGAACGATCAAAGTGTAGACTGTATGAGACACTACTCCCATGGAGAAAAGTGCGCATGGTGACTGTTTTAATCAATCCCGATGCAATTTCTGTGTTTCATCAACACTCTGATAGTCCACAGATTACAGAATGCTTTCAGATGCGCATAGGAAACTACTACTGGTCTTCCAGGGAACGATCAAAGCGTAGACTGTTTGAGACATTACTCCCATGGATGAAAGTGCGCATGGTGACTGTTGTATTCAATTCCGATGCAATTCTTGTATTTCATCAACAGTCTGATAATCCACAGATTACAGAATGCCTCCAGTTGTGCATCGGAAACTACTACTGGACTTCCAGGGAACGGTCAAAGCGTAGACTGTTAGAGACATTACTCCCATGGCGGAAGGTGCGCATGGTGACTGTTGTATTCATCCCGATGCAATTTCTGTGTTTCATCAACACTCTGATACTCCACAGATTACAGAATGCCTCCAGATGTGCATCGGAAACTACTACTGGTATTCCTAGGAACGATCAAATCGTAGACAGTTTGAGACATTACTCCCATGGAGGAAGGTAAGCATCGTGACTGTTGTATTCAATCCCGATGCAATTTCTGTGTTTCATTAACACTCTGATAGTCCACAGATTACAGAATGCCTCCAGATGTGCATAGGAAACTACTACAGGTCTTCCAGGGAACTCAAAGCTTACACTGATTGAGACAGTACTCCCATGGAGGAAAGGGCGCATGGTGACTGTTGTATTTAATCTCGATGCAATTTCTGTGTTTCAACACTCTGATAGTCTACAGATTACACAATGCCACCAGATGTGCATCGGAATCTACTACTGGTCTTCTAGGTATCGATCAAACGTAGACTGTTTGAGAATTACTCCCATGGAGGAAAGGGCGCATGGTGACTGTTGTATTCAATCCCGATGCAATTTCTGTGTTTCATCAATACTCTGATACTCCACAGATTACAGAATGCCTGCAGATGTGCATCGGAAACAACTTCAGGTCTTCCAGGGAACTATCAAAGCGTAGAATGTTTGAGAATTTACTCCCATGGAGGAAAGAGCGCATGGTGTCTGTTGTATTCAATCCCGATGCAATTTCTGTTTTTCATCAACACTCTGATAGTCCACAGATTACAGAATTCCTCCAGATGTGCATCGGAATCTACTACTGGTCTTCTAGGGATCGATCAAACGTAGACTGTTTGAGAATTATTCCCATGGTGGAAAGTGCGCATGGTGACTGTTGTATTCAATTCCGATGCAATTTCTGTGTTTCATCAACAGTCTGATACTCCACAGGTTACAGAAGGCCTCCAGATGTGCATCGGAAACTACTACTGGTCTTCCTAGGAACGATCAAAGCGTAGACTGTTTGAGACATTACTCCCATGGAGGAAAGTGCGCATGGTGACTGTTGTATTCAATCCCGATGCAATTTCTGTGTTTCGTCAACACTCTGATAGTCCACAGATTACAGAATGCCTCCAGATGTGCATCGGAATCAACTTCAGGTCTTCCAGGGAACTATCAAAGGGTAGTCTGTTTGTGAATTTACTCCCATGGAGAAAAGAGCGCATGGTGTTTGTTGTATTCAATGCCGATGCAATTTCTGTGTTTTATCAACACTCTGATAGACCACAGATTACAGAATGCCTCCAGATGTGCATCGGAAACTACTTCAGGTCTTCCTGGTAACGATCAAAGCGTAAACTGTTTGAGACATTACTCACATTTAGGAAAGTGCGCATGGTGACGGTTTTATTCATTCCCGATGCAATTTCTGTGTTTCATCAACACTCAGTTAATCCACAGATTTCAGAATGCCTCCAGATGTGCATCGGAAACTATTTCTGGTATTCCAGTGAACGATCAAAGCGTAGACTGTATGAGACACTACTCCCATGGAAGAAAGTGCGCATGGTGACTGTTGTAATCAATCCCGATGCAATTTCTGTGTTTCAGGAACACTCTGATAGTCCACAGATTACAGAATGCTTTCAGATGTGCATCGGAAACTACTACTGGTCTTCCAGGGAACGATCGAAGCGTAGACTGTTTGAGACATTACTCCCATGGAGGAAATTGCGCATGGTGACTTTTGTATTCAATCTCGATGCAATTTCTGTGTTTCATCAACACTCTGATAGTCCACAGATTACAGAAAGCCACCAGATGTGCATCGGAATCTACTACTGGTCTTCCAGGGAACGATAATAAGTAGACTGTTTGAGACATTAATCCCATGGAGGAAAGTGCGGATGGTGACTGTTGTATTCAATCCAGATGCAATTTCTGTGTTCCATCAACACTCTGATTGTCCACAGATTACAGAATGCCTCCAGATGTGCATCGGAAATTACTACTGGTCTTCCAGGGAACAATGAAAGGTAGACTGTTTGAGAATTTACTCCCATGGAGGAAAGAGCGCATGGTGTCTGTTGTATTCAATCCCGTTGCAATTTCTGTGTTTCATCAACACTCTGATAGTCCACAGTTTACAGAATTCCTCCAGATGTGCATCGGAAACTACTACTGGTCTTCCAGGGAACGATCAAACCGTAAACTGTTTGAGACATTAATCCCATGAAGGAAAGTGCGCATGGTGACTGTTGTATTCAATCCCGATGCAATTTCTGTGTTTCATCAACACTCTGATAGTCCACAGATTACAGAATGCCTCCTGATGTGCATCGGAATGTAACACTGGTCTTCCAGGGAACGATCAAAGAGTAGACTGTTTGAGACATTACTAACATGGAGGAAAGTGCGGATGGTGACGTATTCAATCCCGATGCAATTTCTGTGTTTCATCAACACTTTCAATTTCCACGGATTACAGAATGCCTCCAGATGTGCATCCGAAACTACTACTGGTCTTCCACAGAACGATCAAAGAGTACACTGTTTGAGACACTACTACCGTTTAGGAAAGTGCGCATGGTGACTGTTGTATTCAATCCCGATGCAATTTCTGTGTTTCATCAACACTCTGGTAGTCCACAGATTACAGAATGATACCAGACGTGCATCGGAAACTGCTACAGGTCTTCCAGGTAACGATCAAATCGTAGACTGTTTGAGACATTACTCCCGTGGAGGAAAGTGCGCATGGTGAATGTTGTATTCAACCCCGATGCAATTTCTGTGTTTCATCAACACTCTGATAGTCCACAGATTACAGAATTCCTTTAGATGTGCAACGGAAACTACTACTGGTCTTCCTGCGAACGATCAAAGAGTAGACTGTTTGAGACATCACTCCCATGGAGGAAAGAGCGCATGGTGTCTGTTGTATTCGATTCCGATGCAATTTCTGTGTTTCATCAACACTCTGATAGTCCACAGATTACAGAATTCCTCCAGATGTGCATCGGAAACTACTACTGGCCTTCCAGGGAACGATCAAATCGTAGACTGTTTGAGACATTACTCCCGTGGAGGAAAGTGCGCTTGGTGACTGTTGTATTCAATCCCGATGCAATTTCTGTGTTTCATCAACACTCTGATAGTCCACAGATTACAGAATGCCAACAGTTGTGCAACGGAAACTACTACTGGTCTTCCAGGGAACGATAAAAGCGTAGACTGTTTGAGAAATACTCCTGTGAATGAAATTCCGCATGGTGACTGTTGTATTCAATCCCGATGCAAAGTCTGTGTTTCATCAACACTCTGATAATCCACAGATTACAGAATGCCTCCAGATGTGCATTGGAAACTAGTACTGCTCTTCCAGGAAACGATCAAAGCGTAGACTGTTTGAGACATTACTCACATGGAGGAAAGTGCGCATGGTGTCTGTTGTATTCAATCCCGATGCAATATCTGTGTTGCATCAACAGTGTGATAGTCCACAGATTACTGAATGCCACCAGATGTGCATCGCAAACTACTACTGGTCTTCCAGGGAACGATCAAAGCGTAGACTGTTTGAGATATACCTCCCGTGGAGGAAAGTGCGCATGGTGACTCTTGTATTCATTCCCGATGCAATTTCTGTGTTTCATCAACAATCTGATAGTCCACAGATTACAGAATGCCAACAGTTGTGCAACGGAAACTACTACTGGTCTTCCAGGGAACGATAAAAGCGTAGACAGATTGAGACATACCTCCCGTGGAGGAAAGTGCACATGGTGACTGTTGTATTCAACCCCGATGCAATTTCTGTGTTTCATCAACACTCTGATAGTCCACAGATTACAGAATGCCAACAGTTGTGCAACGGAAACTACTACTGGTCTTCCAGGGAACGATAAAATCGTAGACTGTTTGAGAAATACTCCTGTGAAGGAAATTGCGCATGGTGACTGTTGTATTCAATCCCGATACAATGTCTGTGTTTCATCAACACTCTGATAGTCCACAGATTACAGAATGCCTCCAGATGTGCATCGGAAACTACTAATGCTCTTCCAGGGAACGATCAAAGCGTAGACTGAGACATTACTCACATGGAGGAAAGTGCGCATGGTGTCTGTTGTATTCAATCCCGATGCAATATCTATGTTGCATCAACAGTGTGATAGTCCACAGATTACAGAATGCCTCCAGATGTGCATCGGAAACTACTACTGGTCTTCCAGGGAACGAACAAAGCGTAGACTGTTTGAGACATTACTCCCATGGAGGAAACAGCGCATGGTGACTGTTGTATTCAATCCTGATGCATTTTCTGTGTTTCATCAACACTCTGATAGTCCACAGATTACAGAATTCCTTTAGATGTGCATCGGAAACTACTACTGGTCTTCCCCCAAACGATCTAAGAGTAGACTGTTTGAGACATCACTCCCATGGAGGAAAAGTGCACATCGTGACTGTTGTATTCAATTCCGATGCAATTTCTGTGTTTCATCAAAACTCTGACAGTCCACAGATTACAGATGCCACCAGACGTGCATCGGAAACTGCTACTGGTCTTCCAGGTAACGATCAAAGCGTAGACTGTTTAAGACATTACCCCCGTGCAGGAAAGTGTGCATGGTGACTGTTGTATTCAATCCCGATGCAATTTCTGTGTTTCATCAACACTCTGATAGTCCACAGATTACAGAATGCCTCTAGATGTGCAACGGAAACTACTACTGGTCTTCCAGTAAATGATCAAATCGTAGACTGTTTGAGACATTACTCCCATAGAGGAAATTGCGCATGGTGTCTGTTGCATTCAATCCCGATGCAATTTCTGTGTTTCATCAACACTCTGATAGTCCACAGATTACAGAATGCCTCCTGATGTGCATCGGAATGTAACACTGGTCTTCCAGGGAACGATCAAAGAGTAGACTGTTTGAGACATTACTAACATGGAGGAAAGTGCGGATGGTGACGTATTCAATCCCGATGCAATTTCTGTGTTTCATCAACACTTTGAAGTTCCACGGATAACAGAATGCCTCCAGATGTGCATCGGAAACTACTACTGGTCTTCCACAGAACGATCAAAGAGTACACTGTTTGAGACACTACTACTGTTTAGAAAAGTGCGCATGGTGACTGTTGTATTCAATTCCGATGCAAAGTCTGTGTTTCATCAACACTCTGATAATCCACAGATTACAGAATGCCTCCAGATGTGCATCGGAAACTACTACTGCTCTTCCAGGGAACGATCAAAGCGTAGACTGTTTGAGACATTACTCACATGGAGGAAAGAGCGCATGGTGTCTGTTGTATTCAATCCCGATGCAATATCTGTGTTGCATCAACAGTGTGATAGTCCACAGATTACAGAATGCCTCCAGATGTGCATCGGAAACTACTACTGGACTTCCAGGGAACGAACAAAGCGTAGACTGTTTGAGACATTACTCCCATGGAGGAAAGAGCGCATGGTGACTGTTGTATTCAACCCCGATCAATTTCTGTGTTTCATCAACACTGTGATAGTCCACAGATTACAGAATGCCACCAGATGTGCATCGGAAATTACTACTGGTCTTCCAGGGAACGATCAAAGCGTAGACTGTTTGAGACATTACTCCCATGGAGGAAAGTGCTGATGGTGACAGTTGTATTCGATCCCGATGCAAATTTCTGTGTTTCATCAACACTCTGAGAGTCCACAGATTACTGAATGCCACCAGATGTGCATCGCAAACTACTACTGGTCTTCCAGGGAACGATCAAAGCGTAGACTGTTTGAGAACCACCTCCCGTGGAGGAAAGTGCGCATGGTGACTGTTGTATTCAATCCCGATGCAATTTCTGTGTTTCATCAACACTCTGATAGTCCACAGATTACAGAATTCCTTTAGATGTGCATCGGAAACTACTACTGGTCTTCCTCCGAACGATCTAAAAGTAGACTGTTTGAGACATCACTCCCATGTAGGAAAAGTGCACATCGTGACTGTTGTATTCAATTCCGATGCAATTTCCTTGTTTCATCAACACTCTGACAGTCCACAGATTACAGAATGCCACCAGACGTGCATCGGAAACTGCTACTGGTCTTCCAGGTAACGATCAAAGCGTAGACTGTTTGAGACATTACCCCCGTGCAGGAAAGTGTGCATGGTGACTGTTGTATTCAATCCCGATGCAATTTCTGTGTTTCATCAACACTCTGATAGTCCACAGATTACAGAATGCCTCTAGATGTGCAACGGAAACTACTACTGGTCTTCCAGTGAACGATCAAAGCGTAGACTGTTTGAGACATAACTCCCATAGAGGAAATTGCGCATGGTGTCTGTTGTATTCAATCCCGATGCAATTTCTGTGTTTCATCAACACTCTGATAGTCCAGAGATTACAGAATTCCTCCAGATGTACATCGGAAACTACTACTGGTCTTCCAGGGAACGATCAAACCGTAAACTGTTTGAGACATTAATCCCATGGAGGAAAGTGCGCATGGTGACTGTTGTATTCAATCCCGATGCAATTTCTGTGTTTCATCAACACTCTGATAGTCCACAGATTACAGAATGCCTCCTGATGTGCATCGGAAACTACTACTGGTCTTCCAGGGAACGATAAAAGCGTAGACTGTTTGAGACATACCTCCCGTGGAGGAAAGTGCGCATGGTGACTGTTGTATTCAATCCCGATGCAATTTCTGTGTTTCATCAACACTCTGGTAGTCCACAGATTACAGAATGCCACCAGATGTGCATCGGAAACTACTACTGGTCTTCCAGGGTACGATCAAAGCGTAGACTGTTTGAGACATTACTCCCGTGGAGGAAAGTGCGGATGGTGACAGTTGTATTCAATCCCGATGCAATTTTCTGTGTTTCATCAACACTCTGAGAGTCCACAGATTACTGAATGCCACCAGATGTGCATCGCAAACTACTACTGATCTTCCAGGGAACGATCAAAGCGTAGACTGTTTGAGACATATCTCCCGTGGAGGAAAGTGCGCATGGTAATTGTTGTATTCAATCCCGATGCCATTTCTGTGTTTCATCAACACTCTGTTAGTCCACAGATTACAGAATGCCAACAGTTGTGCAACGGAAACTACTACTGGTCTTCCAGGGAACGATGAAAACGTAGACTGTTTGAGACATACCTCCCGTGGAGGAAAGTGCGCATGGTGACTGTTGTAATCAATCCCGATGCAATTTCTGTGTTTCATCAACACTCTGATAGTCCACAGATTACAGAATGCCAACAGTTGTGCAACGGAAACTACTACTGGTCTTCCAGGGAACGATAAAAGCGTGGACTGATTAAGAAATACTCCTGTGAAGGAAATTGCGCATGGTGACTGTTGTATTCTATCCCGATGCAAAGTCTGTGTTTCATCAACACTCTGATAGTCCACAGATTACAGAATGCCTCCAGATGTGCATCAGAAACTACTACTGCTCTTCCAGGGAACGATCAAAGCGTAGACTGTTTGAGACATTACTCACATGGAGGAAAGTGCGCATGGTGTCTGTTGCATTCAATCCCGATGCAATATCTGTGTTGCATCAACAGTGTGATAGTCCACAGATTACCGAATGCCTCCAGATGTGCATCGGAAACTACTACTGGTCTTCCAGGGAACGAACAAAGCGTAGACTGTTTAAGACATTACTCCCATGGAGAAAAGAGCGCATGGTGACTGTTGTATTCAATCCCGATGCAATTTCTGTGTTTCATCAACACTCTGATATTCCACAGATTACAGAATGCCACCAGATGTGCATCGGAAATTACTACTGGTCTTCCAGGGAACGATCAAATCGTAGACTGTTTCAGACATTACTCCCATGGAGGAAAGTGCGGATGGTGACAGTTGTATTCAATCCCGATGCAAATTTCTGTGTTTCATCAACACTCTGAGAGTCCACAGATTACTGAATGCCACCAGATGTGCATCGCAAACTACTACTGGTCTTCCAGGGAACGATAAAAGCGTAGACAGTTTGAGACATACCTCCCGTGGAGGAAAGTGCGCATGGTGAATGTTGTATTCAATCCCGATGCAATTTCTGTGTTTCATCAACACTCTGATAGTCCACAGATTACAGAATACCAACAGTTGTGCAACGGAAACTACTACTGGTCTTCCAGGGAACGATAAAAGCGTAGACTGTTTGAGACATACCTCCCGTCGAGGAAAGTGCGCATGGTGACTGTTGTATTCAATCACGATGCAATTTCTGTGTTTCATCAACACTCTGATAGTCCACAGATTACAGAATGCCAAAAGTTGTGCAACGGAAACTACTACTGATCTTCCAGGGAACGATAAAAACGTAGACTGTTTGAGAAATACTCCTGTGAAGGAAATTGCGCATGGTGCTGTTGTATTCAATCAAGATGCAATGTCTGTATTTCATCAACACTCTGATAGTCCACAGACTACAGAATGCCTCCAGATGTGCATCGGAAACTACTAATGCTCTTCCAGGGAACGATCAAAGCGTAGACTGTTTGAGACATTACTCACATGGAGGTAAGTGCGGATGGTGTCTGTTGTATTCAATCCCGATGCAATATCTGTGTTGCATCAACAGTGTGATAGTCCACAGATTACTGAATGCCACCAGATGTGCATCGCAAACTACTACTGGTCTTCCAGGGAACGATCAAAGCGTAGACTGTTTGAGACATACCTCCGGTGGAGGAAAGTGCGCATGGTGACTGTTGTATTCAATCCCGATGCAATTTCTGTGTTTCATCAACACTCTGATAGTCCACAGATTACAGAATGCCAACAGTTGTGCAACGGAAACTACTACTGGTCTTCCAGGGAACGATAAAAGCGTAGACTGTTTGAGACATACCTCCCGTGGAGGAAAGTGCGCATGGTGACTGTTGTATTCAACCCCGATGCAATTTCTGTGTTTCATCAACACTCTGATAGTCCACAGATTACAGAATGCCAACAGTTGTGCAACGGAAAGTACTACTGGTCTTCCAGGGAAAGATAAAATCGTAGACTGTTTGAGACATTACTCACATGGAGGAAAGTGCGCACGGTGTCTGTTGTATTCAATCCCGATGCAATATCTGTGTTTCATCAACAGTGTGATAGTCCACAGATTACAGAATGCCTCCAGATGTGCATCGGAAACTACTACTGGTCTTCCAGGGAACGAACAAAGCGTAGACTGTTTGAGACATTACTCCCATGGAGGAAAGAGCGCATGGTGACTGTTGTATTCAATCCCGATGCATTTTCTGTGTTTCATCAACACTCTGATAGTCCACAGATTACAGAATTCCTTTAGATGTGCATCGGAAACTACTACTGGTCTTCCTGCGAACGATCAAAGAGTAGACTGTTTGAGACATCACTCCCATGGAGGAAAAGTGCACATCGTGATTGTTGTATTCAATTCCGATGCAATTTCTGTGTTTCATCAACACTCTGACAGTCCACAGATTGCAGAATGCCACCAGACGTGCATCGGAAACTGCTACTGGTCTTCCAGGTAACGATCAAAGCGTAGACTGTTTAAGACATTACTCCTGTAGAGGAAAGTGCGCATGGTGACTTTTGTATTCAACCTTGATAAAATTTCTGTTTTTAATCAACACTCTGATAGTCCACAGATTACAGAATGCCACCAGATGTGCATGGCAAACTACTACTGGTCTTCCAGGGAACGATCAAAGCATACACTGTTTGAGACATTACCCCCGTGAGGAAAGTGTGCATGGTGACTGTTGTATTCAATCCCGATGCAATTTCTGTGTTTCATCAACACTCTGATAGTCCACAGATTACAGAATGCCTCTAGATGTGCAACGGAAACTACTACTGGTCTTCCAGTAAACGATCAAAGCGTAGACTGTTTGAGACATTACTCCCATAAAGGAAAGTGCGCATGGTGACTGTTGTATTCAATCCCGATGCAATTTCAGTGTTTCATCAATACTCAGTTAGACCACAGATTTCAGAATGCCTCCAGATGTGCATCGGAAAGTACTTCTGGTCTTCCAGGGAACGATCAAAGCGTAGACTGTATGAGACACTACTCCCATGGAGTACAGTGCTCATGGTGACTTTTGTATTCCATCCCGATGCAATTTCTGTGTTTCATCAACACTCTGCTAGTTCACAGATTACAGAATGCCTCCACATGTGCATCGGAAACTACTTCAGGTCTTCCAGGGAAAGATCAAAGCGTAGACTGTTTGAGACATTACTCCCATGGAGGGAAGTGCGCAAGGTGACTGTTTTATTCAATACCGATTCAATTTCTGTGTTTCATCAACACTCTGATAGTCAAAGAATTACAGAATGTCACCAGTTGTGCAACGGAAACTACCACTGGTCATCCAGGGAACGATCAAACCGTAGACTGAGAATTACTCCCGTGAAGGAAAGTAAGCATGGTGACTGTTGTATTCAATCCCGATGCAATGTCTCTGTTTCATCAACACTCTGATGGTCCACAGATTACAGAATGCCTCTAGATGTGCAACGGAAACTACTACTGGTCTTCCAGTAAACGATCAAAGCGTAGACTGCTTGAGACATTACTCCCATAGAGAAAGTGCGCATGGTGATTGTTGTATTCAATCCCGATGCAATTTCAGTGTTTCATCAACACTCAGTTAGACCACAGATTTCAGAATTCCTCCAGATGTGCATCGGAAACTACTACTGCTCTTCCAGGGAACGATCAAAGCGTAGACTGTTTGAGACATTACTCACATGGAGGAAAGTGCGCATGGTGTCTGTTGTATTCAATCCCGATGCAATATCTGTGTTGCATCAACAGTGTGATAGTCCACAGATTACTGAATGCCACCAGATGTGCATCGCAAACTACTACTGGTCTTCCAGGGAACGATCAAAGCGTAGACTGTTTGAGACATACCTCCCGTGGAGGAAAGTGCGCATGGTGACTGTTGTATTCATTCCCGATGCAATTTCTGTGTTTCATCAACAATCTGATAGTCCACAGATTACAGAATGCCAACAGTTGTGCAACGGAAACTACTACTGGTCTTCCAGGGAACGATAAAAGCGTAGACAGATTGAGACATACCTCCCGTGGAGGAAAGTGCGCATGGTGACTGTTGTATTCAACCCCGATGCAATTTCTGTGTTTCATCAACACTCTGATAGTCCACAGATAACAGAATGCCAACAGTTGTGCAACGGAAACTACTACTGGTCTTCCAGGGAACGATAAAATCGTAGACTGTTTGAGAAATACTCCTGTGAAGGAAATTGCGCATGGTGACTGTTGTATTCAATCCCGATACAATGTCTGTGTTTCATCAACACTCTGATAGTCCACAGATTACAGAATGCCTCCAGATGTGCATCGGAAACTACTAATGCTCTTCCAGGGAACGATCAAAGCGTAGACTGAGACATTACTCACATGGAGGAAAGTGCGCATGGTGTCTGTTGTATTCAATCCCGATGCAATATCTATGTTGCATCAACAGTGTGATAGTCCACAGATTACAGAATGCCTCCAGATGTGCATCGGAAGCTACTACTGGTCTTCCAGGGAACGAACAAAGCGTAGACTGTTTGAGACATTACTCCCATGGAGGAAAGAGCGCATGGTGACTGTTGTATTCAATCCTGATGCATTTTCTGTGTTTCATCAACACTCTGATAGTCCACAGATTACAGAATTCCTTTAGATGTGCATCGGAAACTACTACTGGTCTTCCCCCAAACGATCTAAGAGTAGACTGTTTGAGACATCACTCCCATGGAGGAAAAGTGCACATCGTGACTGTTGTATTCAATTCCGATGCAATTTCTGTGTTTCATCAAAACTCTGACAGTCCACAGATTACAGAATGCCACCAGACGTGCATCGGAAACTGCTACTGGTCTTCCAGGTAACGATCAAAGCGTAGACTGTTTAAGACATTACCCCCGTGCAGGAAAGTGTGCATGGTGACTGTTGTATTCAATCCCGATGCAATTTCTGTGTTTCATCAACACTCTGATAGTCCACAGATTACAGAATGCCTCTAGATGTGCAACGGAAACTACTACTGGTCTTCCAGTAAATGATCAAATCGTAGACTGTTTGAGACATTACTCCCATAGAGGAAATTGCGCATGGTGTCTGTTGCATTCAATCCCGATGCAATTTGTGTGTTTCATCAACACTCTGATAGACCACAGATTACAGAATTCCTCCAGATGTGCATCGGAAACTACTACTGGTCTTCCAGGGAACGATCAAACCGTAAACTGTTTGAGACATTAATCCCATGGAGGAATGTGCGCATGGTGACTGTTGTATTCAATCCCGATGCAATTTCTGTGTTTCATCAACACTCTGATAGTCCACAGATTACAGAATGCCTCCTGATGTGCATCGGAATGTAACACTGGTCTTCCAGGGAACGATCAAAGAGTAGACTGTTTGAGACATTACTAACATGGAGGAAAGTGCGGATGGTGACGTATTCAATCCCGATGCAATTTCTGTGTTTCATCAACACTTTGAAGTTCCACGGATAACAGAATGCCTCCAGATGTGCATCGGAAACTACTACTGGTCTTCCACAGAACGATCAAAGAGTACACTGTTTGAGACACTACTACTGTTTAGGAAAGTGCGCATGGTGACTGTTGTATTCAATTCCGATGCAAAGTCTGTGTTTCATCAACACTCTGATAATCCACAGATTACAGAATGCCTCCAGATGTGCATCGGAAACTACTACTGCTCTTCCAGGGAACGATCAAAGCGTAGACTGTTTGAGACATTACTCACATGGAGGAAAGTGCGCATGGTGTCTGTTGTATTCAATCCCGATGCAATATCTGTGTTGCATCAACAGTGTGATAGTCCACAGATTACAGAATGCCTCCAGATGTGCATCGGAAACTACTACTGGACTTCCAGGGAACGAACAAAGCGTAGACTGTTTGAGACATTACTCCCATGGAGGAAAGAGCGCATGGTGACTGTTGTATTCAACCCCGATCAATTTCTGTGTTTCATCAACACTGTGATAGTCCACAGATTACAGAATGCCAACAGATGTGCATCGGAAATTACTACTGGTCTTCCAGGGAACGATCAAAGCGTAGACTGTTTGAGACATTACTCCCATGGAGGAAAGTGCTGATGGTGACAGTTGTATTCAATCCCGATGCAAATTTCTGTGTTTCATCAACACTCTGAGAGTCCACAGATTACTGAATGCCACCAGATGTGCATCGCAAACTACTACTGGTCTTCCAGGGAACGATCAAAGCGTAGACTGTTTGAGAACTACCTCCCGTGGAGGAAAGTGAGCATGGTGACTGTTGTATTCAATCCCGATGCAATTTCTGTGTTTCATCAACACTCTGATAGTCCACAGATTACAGAATTCCTTTAGATGTGCATCGGAAACTACTACTGGTCTTCCTCCGAACGATCTAAAAGTAGACTGTTTGAGACATCACTCCCATGGAGGAAAAGTGCACATCGTGACTGTTGTATTCAATTCCGATGCAATTTCCTTGTTTCATCAACACTCTGACAGTCCACAGATTACAGAATGCCACCAGACGTGCATCGGAAACTGCTACTGGTCTTCCAGGTAACGATCAAAGCGTAGACTGTTTGAGACATTACCCCCGTGCAGGAAAGTGTGCATGGTGACTGTTGTATTCAATCCCGATGCAATTTCTGTGTTTCATCAACACTCTGATAGTCCACAGATTACAGAATGCCTCTAGATGTGCAACGGAAACTACTACTGGTCTTCCAGAGAACGATCAAAGCGTAGACTGTTTGAGACATAACTCCCATAGAGGAAATTGCGCATGGTGTCTGTTGTATTCAATCCCGATGCAATTTCTGTGTTTCATCAACACTCTGATAGTCCACAGATTACAGAATTCCTATAGATGTACATCGGAAACTACTACTGGTCTTCCAGGGAACGATCAAACCGTAAACTGTTTGAGACATTAATCCCATGGAGGAAAGTGCGCATGGTGACTGTTGTATTCAATCCCGATGCAATTTCTGTGTTTCATCAACACTCTGATAGTCCACAGATTACAGAATGCCTCCTGATGTGCATCGGAAACTACTACTGGTCTTCCAGGGAACGATAAAAGCGTAGACTGTTTGAGACATACCTCCCGTGGAGGAAAGTGCGCATGGTGACTGTTGTATTCAATCCCGATGCAATTTCTGTGTTTCATCAACACTCTGGTAGTCCACAGATTACAGAATGCCACCAGACGTGCATCGGAAACTGCTACAGGTCTTCCAGGTAACGATCAAATCGTAGACTGTTTGAGACACTACTCCCGTGGAGGAAAGTGCGCATGGTGAATGTTGTATTCAACCCCGATGCAATTTCTGTGTTTCTTCAACACTCTGATAGTCCACAGGTTACAGAATGCCACCAGATGTGCATCGGAAACTACTACTGGTCTTCCAGGGTACGATCAAAGCGTAGACTGTTTGAGACATTACTCCCGTGGAGGAAAGTGCGGATGGTGACAGTTGTATTCAATCCCGATGCAATTTTCTGTGTTTCATCAACACTCTGAGAGTCCACAGATTACTGAATGCCACCAGATGTGCATCGCAAACTACTACTGATCTTCCAGGGAACGATCAAAGCGTAGACTGTTTGAGACATATCTCCCGTGGAGGAAAGTGCGCATGGTAATTGTTGTATTCAATCCCGATGCCATTTCTGTGTTTCATCAACACTCTGTTAGTCCACAGATTACAGAATGCCAACAGTTGTGCAACGGAAACTACTACTGGTCTTCCAGGGAACGATGAAAACGTAGACTGTTTGAGACATACCTCCCGTGGAGGAAAGTACGCATGGTGACTGTTGTAATCAATCCCGATGCAATTTCTGTGTTTCATCAACACTCTGATAGTCCACAGATTACAGAATGCCAACAGTTGTGCAACGGAAACTACTACTGGTCTTCCAGGGAACGATAAAAGCGTGTACTGATTAAGAAATACTCCTGTGAAGGAAATTGCGCATGGTGACTGTTGTATTCTATCCCGATGCAAAGTCTGTGTTTCATCAACACTCTGATAGTCCACAGATTACAGAATGCCTCCAGATGTGCATCAGAAACTACTACTGCTCTTCCAGGGAACGATCAAAGCGTAGACTGTTTGAGACATTACTCACATGGAGGAAAGTGCGCATGGTGTCTGTTGCATTCAATCCCGATGCAATATCTGTGTTGCATCAACAGTGTGATAGTCCACAGATTACCGAATGCCTCCAGATGTGCATCGGAAACTACTACTGGTCTTCCAGGGAACGAACAAAGCGTAGACTGTTTAAGACATTACTCCCATGGAGGAAAGAGCGCATGGTGACTGTTGTATTCAATCCCGATGCAATTTCTGTGTTTCATCAACACTCTGATAGTCCACAGATTACAGAATGCCACCAGATGTGCATCGGAAATTACTACTGGTCTTCCAGGGAACGATCAAATCGTAGACTGTTTCAGACATTACTCCCATGGAGGAAAGTGCGGATGGTGACAGTTGTATTCAATCCCGATGCAAATTTCTGTGTTTCATCAACACTCTGAGAGTCCACAGATTACTGAATGCCACCAGATGTGCATCGCAAACTACTACTGGTCTTCCAGGGAACGATAAAAGCGTAGACAGTTTGAGACATACCTCCCGTGGATGAAAGTGCGCATGGTGACTGTTGTATTCAATCCCGATGCAATTTCTGTGTTTCATCAACACTCTGATAGTCCACAGATTACAGAATACCAACAGTTGTGCAACGGAAACTACTACTGGTCTTCCAGGGAACGATAAAAGCGTAGACTGTTTGAGACATACCTCCCGTCGAGGAAAGTGCGCATGGTGACTGTTGTATTCAATCACGATGCAATTTCTGTGTTTCATCAACACTCTGATAGTCCACAGATTACAGAATGCCAAAAGTTGTGCAACGGAAACTACTACTGATCTTGCAGGGAACGATAAAAACGTAGACTGTTTGAGAAATACTCCTGTGAAGGAAATTGCACATGGTGACTGTTGTATTCAATCAAGATGCAATGTCTGTATTTCATCAACACTCTGATAGTCCACAGACTACAGAATGCCTCCAGATGTGCATCGGAAACTACTAATGCTCTTCCAGGGAACGATCAAAGCGTAGACTGTTTGAGACATTACTCACATGGAGGTAAGTGCGCATGGTGTCTGTTGTATTCAATCCCGATGCAATATCTGTGTTGCATCAACAGTGTGATAGTCCACAGATTACTGAATGCCACCAGATGTGCATCGCAAACTACTACTGGTCTTCCAGGGAACGATCAAAGCGTAGACTGTTTGAGACATACCTCCGGTGGAGGAAAGTGCGCATGGTGACTGTTGTATTCAATCCCGATGCAATTTCTGTGTTTCATCAACACTCTGATAGTCCACAGATTACAGAATGCCAACAGTTGTGCAACGGAAACTACTACTGGTCTTCCAGGGAACGATAAAAGCGTAGACTGTTTGAGACATACCTCCCGTGGAGGAAAGTGCGCATGGTGACTGTTGTATTCAACCCCGATGCAATTTCTGTGTTTCATCAACACTCTGATAGTCCACAGATTACAGAATGCCAACAGTTGTGCAACGGAAAGTACTACTGGTCTTCCAGGGAAAGATAAAATCGTAGACTGTTTGAGAAATACTCCTGTGAAGGTAATTGCGCATGGTGACTGTTGTATTCAATCCCGATGCAATGTCTGTGTTTCATCAACACTCTGATAGTCCACAGATTACAGAATGCCTCCAGATGTGCATCGGAAACTACTAATGCTCTTCCAGGGAACGATCAAATCGTAGACTGTTTGAGACATTACTCACATGGAGGAAAGTGCGCACGGTGTCTGTTGTATTCAATCCCGATGCAATATCTGTGTTTCATCAACAGTGTGATAGTCCACAGATTACAGAATGCCTCCAGATGTGCATCGGAAACTACTACTGGTCTTCCAGGGAACGAACAAAGCGTAGACTGTTTGAGACATTACTCCCATGGAGGAAAGAGCGCATGGTGACTGTTGTATTCAATCCCGATGCATTTTCTGTGTTTCATCAACACTCTGATAGTCCACAGATTACAGAATTCCTTTAGATGTGCATCGGAAACTACTACTGGTCTTCCTGCGAACGATCAAAGAGTAGACTGTTTGAGACATCACTCCCATGGAGGAAAAGTGCACATCGTGATTGTTGTATTCAATTCCGATGCAATTTCTGTGTTTCATCAACACTCTGACAGTCCACAGATTGCAGAATGCCACCAGACGTGCATCGGAAACTGCTACTGGTCTTCCAGGTAACGATCAAAGCGTAGACTGTTTAAGACATTACTCCTGTAGAGGAAAGTGCGCATGGTGACTTTTGTATTCAACCTTGATAAAATTTCTGTTTTTAATCAACACTCTGATAGTCCACAGATTACAGAATGCCACCAGATGTGCATGGCAAACTACTACTGGTCTTCCAGGGAACGATCAAAGCATACACTGTTTGAGACATTACCCCCGTGCAGGAAAGTGTGCATGGTGACTGTTGTATTCAATCCCGATGCAATTTCTGTGTTTCATCAACACTCTGATAGTCCACAGATTACAGAATGCCTGTAGATGTGCAACGGAAACTACTACTGGTCTTCCAGTAAACGATCAAAGCGTAGACTGTTTGAGACATTACTCCCATAAAGGAAAGTGCGCATGGTGACTTGTATTCAATCCCGATGCAATTTCAGTGTTTCATCAATACTCAGTTAGACCACAGATTTCAGAATGCCTCCAGATGTGCATCGGGAAGTACTTCTGATCTTCCAGGGAACGATCAAAGCGTAGACTGTATGAGACACTACTCCCATGGAGTACAGTGCTCATGGTGACTTTTGTATTCCATCCCGATGCAATTTCTGTGTTTCATCAACACTCTGCTAGTTCACAGATTACAGAATGCCTCCAGATGTGCATCGGAAACTACTAGTGGTCTTCCAGGGAACGATCAAAGCGTAGACTGTTTGAGACATTACTCCCAGGGAGAAATTGCGCATGGTGACTGTTGTACTCAATCCCGATGCAATTTCTGTGTTTCATCAACACTCTGATAGTCCACAGATTACAGAATGCCTCCACATGTGCATCGGAAACTACTTCAGGTCTTCCAGGGAAAGATCAAAGCGTAGACTGTTTGAGACATTACTCCCATGGAGGGAAGTGCGCAAGGTGACTGTTTTATTCAATACCGATTCAATTTCTGTGTTTCATCAACACTCTGATAGTCAAAGAATTACAGAATGTCACCAGTTGTGCAACGGAAACTACCACTGGTCATCCAGGGAACGATCAAACCGTAGACTGAGAATTACTCCCGTGAAGGAAAGTAAGCATGGTGACTGTTGTATTCAATCCCGATGCAATGTCTCTGTTTCATCAACACTCTGATGGTCCACAGATTACAGAATGCCTCTAGATGTGCAACGGAAACTACTACTGGTCTTCCAGTAAACGATCAAAGCGTAGACTGTTTGAGACATTACTCCCATAGAGGAAAGTGCGCATGGTGACTGTTGTATTCAATCCCGATGCAATTTCAGTGTTTCATCAACACTCAGTTAGACCACAGATTTCAGAATGCCACCAGATGTGCTTCGAAAACTACTACTGGTCTTCCAGGGAACGATCAAAGCGTAGACTGTTTGAGACATTACTCCCATGGAGGAAAGTGCGCATGGTGACTGTTGTATTCAATCCCGATGCAATTTCTGTGTTTCATCAACACTCTGATAGTCCACAGATTACAGAATGCCTCTAGATGTGCAACGGAAACTACTACTGGTCTTCCAGTAAACGATCAAAGCGTAGACTGTTTGAGACATTACTCCCATAGAGAAAGTGCGCATGGTGAGTGTTGTATTCAATCCCGATGCAATTTCAGTGTTTCATCAACACTCAGTTAGACCACAGATTTCAGAATGCCTCCAGATGTGCATCTGAAACTACTACTGCTCTTCCAGGGAACGATCAAAGCGTAGACTATTTGAGACATTACTCACATGGAGGAAAGTGCGCATGGTGTCTGTTGTATTCAATCCCGATGCAATATCTGTGTTGCATCAACAGTGTGATAGTCCACAGATTACAGAATGCCTCCAGATGTGAATCGGAAACTACTACTGGTCTTCCAGGGAACGAACAAAGCCTAGACTGTTTGAGACAATACTCCCATGGAGGCAGGAGCGCATGGTGACTGTTGTACTCAATCCCGATGCATTTTCCGTGTTTCATCAACACTCTGATAGTCCACAGATTACAGAATGCCTCCAGACGTGCATCGGAAGCGACTACTGGTCTTCCTGGTAATGATCAAAACGTACACTGTTTGAGACATTACTCCCGTTTAGGAAAGTGCGCATGGTGACTGTTGTATTCAATCCCGATGCAATTTCTGTGTTTCATCAACACTCTGATAGTCCACAGATTACAGAATTCCTTTAGATGTGCATCGGAAACTACTACTGGTCTTCCAGTAAACGATCAAAGCGTAGACTGTTTGAGACATTACTCCCATAGAGGAAAGTGCGCATGGTGACTGTTGTATTCAATCCCGATGCAATTTCAGTGTTTCATCAACACTCAGTTAGACCACAGATTTCAGAATACCACCAGATGTGCATCGAAAACTACTACTGGTCTTCCAGGGAACGATCAAAGCGTAGACTGTTTGAGACATTACTCCCATGGAGGAAAGTGCGCTTGGTGACTGTTGTATTCAATCCCGATGCAATTTCTTTGTTTCATCAACACTCTGATAGTCCACAGATTACAGAATGCCTCTAGATGTGCAACGGAAACTACTACTGGTCTTCCAGTAAACGATCAAAGCGTAGACTGTTTGAGACATAACTCACCTGGAGGAAAGTGCGCATGGTGTCTGTTGTATTCAATCCCGATGCAATATCTGTGTTGCATCAACAGTGTGATAGTCCACAGATTACAGAATGCCTCCAGATGTGCATCGGAAACTACTACTGGTCTTCCAGGGAACGAACAAAGTCTAGACTGTTTGAGACAATACTCCCTTGGAGGAAAGAACGCATGGTGACTGTTGTATTCAATCCCGATGCAATTTCTGTGTTTCATCAACACTCTGATAGTCCACAGATTACAGAATGCCAACAGTTGTGCATCGGAAAGTACTACTGGTCTTCCAGGGAACGATCAAAGCGTAGACTGTTAGAGACATTACTCCCGTGGAGGAAAGTGCGCATGGCGACTGTTGTATTCAATCCCGATGCAATTTCTGTGTTTCATCAACACTCTGATGGTCCACAGATTACAGAATGCCACCAGATGTGCATCGGAAATTACTACTGGTCTTCCAGGGAACGATCAAAGCGTAGACTGTTTGAGACATTACTCCCATAGAGGAAAGTGCGCATGGTAACTGTTGTATTCAACCCCGATTCAATTTCTGTGTTTCATCAACACTTTGAAGGTCCACAGATTACAGATTGTCTCCAGATGTGCATCGGAAACTACCACTGGTCTTCCAGGGAACGATCAAAACGTAGAGTGTTTGAGAATTACTCCCATTGAGGAAAGTACGCATGGTAACTGTTGTATTCAATCCCGATGCAATTTCTGTGTTTCATCAACACTTTGAAGGTCCACAGATTACAGATTGTCTCCAGATGTGCATTGGAAACTACTACTGGACTTCCTTGGAACGTCCAAAACGTAGACTGTTTGAGAATTACTCCCATGGACTAAAGTACGCATGGTAACTGTTGTATTCAATCCTGATGCAATTTCTGTGTTTCATCAAAACTTTGAAGGTACACAGATTACAGAATGCCACCTGATGTGCATCGGAAACTACTTCTGGTCTTCCAGTTAACGATCAAGGCGTAGACTGTTTGAGACATATACCTCCCGTGGAAGAAAGTGCGCAAAGTGACTGTTGTATTCAATCAAGATGCAATTTCTGTGTTTCATCAACACTCTGAGAGTTTACAGATTACAGAATGAGTCCAGATGTGCGTCGTAAGCTACTACTGGTCTTCCAGGGAATGATCAAAGCGTAGACTGTTTGTGAATTACTCCCATGGAGGTAAGTGGGCTTGGTGACTGTTGAATTCAATCCTGATGCAATTTCTGTGTTTCATCAACGCTCTGATAGTCCACAGATTACAGAATGCCACCAGACGTGCATCGGAAACTACTACTGGTCTCCCAGGTAACGATCAAAGCGTAGACTGTTTGGGACATTACTCCCGTGGAGGAAAGTGCGCATGGTGACTGTTGTATTCAATCCCGATGCAATTTCTGTGTTTCATCAACACTCTGATAGTCCACAGATTACTGAATGCCACCAGATGTGCATCGGAAACTACTACTGGTCTTCCAGGGAACGATCAAAGCGTAGACTGTTTGTGAATTACTCCCATGGAGGGAAGTGCGCATGGTGACTGTTGTATTTAATCCCGTTGCAATTTCTGTGTTTCATCAACAGTCTGGTAGTCCACAGATTTCAGAATGCCTCCAGATGTTCATCGGAAACTACTACTGGTCTTCCAGGGAACGTTCAAAGCGTAGACTGTTTGAGACATTACCCCCATGGTGGAAAGTGCGCATGGTGACTGTGTATTCAATCCCGATGCAATTTCTGTGTTTCATCAACACTCCGATAGTCCACACATTACAGAATGCCTCCAGATGTGCATCAGAAACTACTACTGGTATTCCAGGGAACGATCAAAGCGTAAACTCTTTGAGATATTACTCCCATGGAGGAAAGTGCGCATGGTGACTATTGTATTCAATTCCGATGCAAATTCTGTGTTTCATCAAAACTCTGATAGTCCACAGATTACAGAATGCCACCAGACGTGCATCGGAAGCTACTACTGGTCTTCCAGGTAATGATCAAAGCGTAGACTGTTTGAGACATTACTCCCATGGAGGAAAGTGCACATGGTGACTGTTGTATTCAATCCCGATGCAATTTCTGTGTTTCATCAACACTCCCTAAGTCCACAGATTACAGAATGCCACCAGATGTGCATCGGAAACTACTACTGGTCTTCCAGGGAACGATAATAGCGTAGACTGTTTGAGACATTACTCCATACAGGAAATTGCGCATGCTGAGTGTTGTATTCAATCCCGAGGCAATTTCTATGTTTCATCAACACTTTGAAGGTCCACAGATTACAGATTGTCTCCAGATGTGCATCGGAAACTACTACTGCTCTTTCTGGGAACGATCAAAACAAAGATTGTTTGAGAATTACTCCCATGGAGGAAAGTACGCATGGTAACTGTTGTACTCAATCCCGATTCAATTTCTGTGTTTCATCAACACTTTGAAGGTCCACAGATTACAGATTGCCACCTGATGTGCATCGGAAACTATTTCTAGTCTTCCAGTTAACGATAAACGCGTAGACTGTTTGAGACATACCTCCCGTGGAAGAAAGTGCGCAAGGTGACTGTTGTATTCAATCCCGATGCAATTTCTGTGTTTCATCAACACTCTGATAGTCCATAGATTACAGAATGAGTCCAGATGTGCATCGTAAACTACTACTGCTCTTCCAGGGAATGATCAAAGCGTAGACTGTTTGAGAATTACTCCCATGGAGGAAAGTGGGCATGGTGACTGTTGTATTCAATCCTGATGCAATTTCTGTGTTTATTCAACACACTGATAGTCCACAGATTACAGAATGCCACCAGACGTGCATCGGAAGCTACTACTGGTCTCCCAGGTAATGATCAAAGTGTAGACTGTTTGAGACACTACTCCCATGGAGGAAAGTGCGCATGGTGACTTTTGTATTGAATCCCGATGCAATTTCTGTGTTTCATCAACACTCTGATAGTCCACAGGTTACAGAATGCCACCAGATGTGCATCGGAAACTACTACTGGTCTTCCAGGGAACGATCAAAGCGTAGCCTGTTAGAGACATTACTCCCGTGGAGGAAAGTGCGCATGGCGACTGTTGTATTAAATCCAGATGCAACATCTGTGTTTCATCAGCACTCTGATAGTCCACAGATTACAGAGTGCCTCCAGATGTGCATCGGAAACTACTACTGGTCATCCAGGGAACGATCAAAGCATAGAATGTTTGAGACCTTACTCCCATGGAAGAAAGTGCACATGGGTACTGTTGTATTCAATTCCGATGCAATTTCTGTGTTTCATCAACACTCTGATAGTCCACAGATTACAGAATGCCACCAGACGTGCATCGGAAGCTACTACTGGTCTTCCAGGTAACGATCAAAGCGTAGACTGTTTGAGACATTACTCCCGTGGAGGAAAGTGCGCATGGTGAATGTTGTATTCAATCCCGATGCAATTTCTGTGTTTCATCAACACTTTGATAGTCCACAGATTACAGAATGACTCCAGATGTGCATCGGAAACTATACTGGTCTTCCAGGGAACGATCAAAGCGTAGACTGTTTAAGACATTACTAGCATGGAGGAAAGTGCGCATGGTGACTGTTGTATTCATTCCCGATGCATTTACTGTGTTTCATCAACACTCTGATAGTCCACAGATTACAGAATGCCTTTAGATGTGCATCGGAAACTACTACTGGTCTTCCAGGGAACGATCAAAGCGTAGAGTGTTTGAGACATTACTCGCATGGAGGAACGTGCACATGGTGACTGTTGTATTCAATTCCGATGCAATTTCTGTGTTTCATCAACACTCTGATAGTCCACAGATTACAGAATGCCACCAGACGTGCATCGGAAGCTGCTACTGGTCTTCCAGATAACGATCAAAGCGTAGGCTGTTTGAGACATTACTCCCATAGAGGAAAGTGAGCATGGTGACTGTTGTATTCAATCTAGATGCAATTTCTGTGTATCATCAACACTCTGATAGTCCACAGGTTACAGTATGCCACCAGATGTGCATCGGAAACTACTACTGGTCTTCCAGGGAACGATCAAAGCGTAGACTGTTTGAGACATTACTCCCGTGGAGGAAAGTGCGCATGGCGACTGTTGTATTCAATCCCGATGCAATTTCTGTGTTTCATCAACACTCTGATCGTCCACAGATTACAGAATGCCACCAGATGTGCATCGCAAATTACAACTGGTCTTGAAGGGAACGATCAATGCGTAGACTGTTTCACACGTTACACCCATGGAGGAAAGTGTGGATGGTGACTGTTTTATTCAATCCCGATGCAATTTATGTGTTTCATCAACACTCCCTAAGTCCACAGATTACAGAAAATCACCAGATGTGCATCGGAAACTACTACTGGTCTTTCAGGGAACGATCAAAGCGTAGACTGTTTGAGACAATACTCCCATAGAGGAAAGTGCGCATGGTAACTGTTGTATTCTATCCCGATGCAATTTCTGTGTTTCATCAACACTTTGAAGGCCCACACATTACAGATTGTCTCCAGATGTGCATTGGAAACTACTACTGGTCTTCCTGGGAACGATCAAAACGTAGAGTGTTTGAGAATTACTCCCATTGAGGAAAGTAGGCATGGTAACTGTTGTATTCAATCCCGATGCAATTTCTGTGTTTCATCAACACTTTCAAGGTCCACAGATTACAGAATGCCACCAGATGTGCATCGGAAACTACTACTGGTCTCCCAGGGAAATATCAAAGCGTAGACTGTTTGAGACATTACGCCCGTGGAGGAATGTGCGCATGGCGACTGTTGAATTCAATCCCGATGCAATTTCTGTGTTTCATCAACACTCTGATAGTCCACAGATTACAGAATGCCACCAGATGTGCATCGCAAACTACTACGGGTCTTCCAGGGAACGATCAAAGCGTAGACTGTTCGAGACATACCTCCCGTGGAGGAAAGTGCGCATGGTGACTGTTGTATTCAATCCCGATGCAATTCCTGTGTTTCATCAACACTCAGATAGTCCACAGATTACAGAATGATACCAGATGTGCATCGGAAACTACTACTGGTCTTACAGGGAACGATCAAAGCGTAGACTGTTTGAGACATTACTCCCATAGAGGAAAGTGCGCATGCTGACTGTTGTATTCAATCCCGAGGCAATTTCTGAGTTTCATCAACACTTTGAAGGTCCACAGATTACAGATTGTCTCCAGATGTGAGTCGGAAACTACTACTGCTCTTCCTGGGAACGATCAAATCGTAGACTGTTTGAGAATTACTCCCATGGAGGAATGTACGCATGGTAAATGTTGTATTCAATCCCGATGCAATTTCTGTGTTTCATCAAAACTTTGAAGGTCCACAGATTACAGATTGTCTCCAGATGTGCATTGGAAACTACTACTGGTCTTCCTGGGAACGTTCAAAACGTAGACTGATTGAGACATTACTCCCATGGAGGAAAGTGCGCATGGTGACTGTTGTATTCAATCCCGATGCAATTTCTGTGTTTCATCAACACTCTGATAGTCCACAGATTACAGAATGCCACCAGACGTGCATCGGAAATTACTACTGGTCTTCAAGGGAACGATCAAACCGTAGGCTGTATCAGACATTACTCCCATGGAGGGAAGTGCGCATGGTTACTGTTGTATTCACTCCCGATGAAATTTCTGTGTTTCTTTAACACTTTGAAGGTCCACAGATTACAGAATGCCACCAGATGTGCATCGGAAATTACTACTGGTCTTCAAGGGAACGATCAAACCGTAGACTGTATCAGACATTACTCCCATGGAGGAAAGTGCGGATGGTGACTGTTGTATTCAATCCCGATACAATTTCTGTGTTTCATCAACACTCAATAAGTCCACAGATTACAGAATGCCACCAGATGTGCATCGGAAACTACTACTGGTCTTCCAGGGAACGATCAAAGCGTAGACTTTTTGAGACTTTACACCCATAGAGGAAAGTGCGCATGGTAACTGTTGTATTCAATCCCGATGCAATTTCTGTGTTTCATCAACACTTTGAAGGTCCACAGATTACAGAATGCCACCAGATGTGCATCGGAAACTACTACTGGTCTTCCAGGGAAATATCAAAGCGTAGACTGTTTGAGACATTACCCCCGTGGAGGAAAGTGCGCATGGCGACTGTTGAATTCAATCCCGATGCAATTTATGTGTTTCATCAACACTCTGATAGTCCACAGATTACAGAATGCCACCAGATGTGCATCGCAAACTACTACTGGTCTTCCAGGGAACGATCAAAGCGTAGACTGTTCGAGACATACCTCCCGTGGAGGAAAGTGCGCATGGTGACTGTTGTATTCAGTCCCGATGCAATTCCTGTGTTTCATCAACACTCAAGTAGTCCACAGATTACAGAATGATACCAGATGTGAATCGGAAACTACTACTGGTCTTACAGGGAACGATCAAAGCGTAGACTGTTTGAGACATTACTCCCATAGAGGAAAGTGCGCATGCTGACTGTTGTATTCAATCCCGAGGCAATTTCTGAGTTTCATCAACACTTTGAAGGTCCACAGATTACAGATTGTCTCCAGATGTGAGTCGGAAACTACTACTGCTCTTCCTGGGAACGATCAAATCGTAGACTGTTTGAGAATTACTCCCATGGAGGAAAGTACGCATGGTAAATGTTGTATTCAATCCCGATGCAATTTCTGTGTTTCATCAAAACTTTGAAGGTCCACAGATTACAGATTGTCTCCAGATGTGCATTGGAAACTACTACTGGTCTTCCTGGGAACGTTCAAAACGTAGACTGATTGAGACATTACTCCCATGGAGGAAAGTGCGCATGGTGACTGTTGTATTCAATCCCGATGCAATTTCTGTGTTTCATCAACACTCTGATAGTCCACAGATTACAGAATGCCACCAGACGTGCATCGGAAATTACTACTGGTCTTCAAGGGAACGATCAAACCGTAGACTGTATCAGACATTACTCCCATGGAGGGAACTGCGCATGGTTACTGTTGTATTCACTCCCGATGAAATTTCTGTGTTTCTTTAACACTTTGAAAGTCCACAGATTACAGAATGCCACCAGATGTGCATCGGAAATTACTACTGGTCTCCAAGGGAACGATCAAACCGTAGACTGTATCAGACATTACTCCCATGGAGGAAAGTGCGGATGGTGACTGTTGTATTCAATCCCGACACAATTTCTGTGTTTCATCAACACTCAATAAGTCCACAGATTACAGAATGCCACCAGATGTGCATCGGAAACTACTACTGGTCTTCCAGGGAACGATCACAGCGTAGACTTTTTGAGACTTTACACCCATAGAGGAAAGTGCGCATGGTAACTGTTGTATTCAATCCCGATGCAATTTCTGTGTTTCATCAACACTTTGAAGGTCCACAGATTACAGAATGCCACCAGATGTGCATCGGAAACTACTACTGGTCTTCCAGGGAAATATCAAAGCGTAGACTGTTTGAGACATTACCCCCGTGGAGGAAAGTGCGCATGGCGACTGTTGAATTCAATCCCGATGCAATTTATGTGTTTCATCAACACTCTGATAGTCCACAGATTACAGAATGCCACCAGATGTGCATCGCAAACTACTACTGGTCTTCCAGGGAACGATCAAAGCGTAGACTGTTCGAGACATACCTCCCGTGGAGGAAAGTGCGCATGGTGACTGTTGTATTCAATCCCAATGCAACTTCTTTGTTTCATCAACACTCAGATAGTCTACAGATTACAGAATGATACCAGATGTGCGTCGGAAACTACTAATGGTCTTCCAGGGAACGATCAAAGCGTAGACTGTTTGAGACATTACTCCCATAGAGGAAAGTGCGCATGCTGAGTGTTGTATTCAATCCCGATGCAATTTCTGTGTTTCATCAACACTTTGAAGGTCCACAGATAACAGATTGTCTCCAGATGTGCATCGGAAACTACTACTGCTCTTTCTGGGAACGATCAAAATGTAGACTGTTTGAGAATTACTCCCATGGAGGAAAGTAGGCATGGTAACTCTTGTATTCAATCCCGATGCAATTTCTGTGTTTCATCAACACTTTGAAGGTCCACACATTACAGATTGCCACCTGATGTGCATCGGAAACTATTTCTAGTCTTCCAGTTAACGATCAAAGCGTAGACTGTTTGAGACATACCTCCCGTGGAAGAAAGTGCGCAAGGTGGCTTTTGTATTCAATCCCGATGCAATTTCTGTGTTTCATCAACACTTTGAAGGTCCACAGATTACAGAATGCCACCAGATGTGCATCGGAAACTACTACTGGTCTTCCAGGGAAATATCAAAGCGTAGACTGTTTCAGACAATACCCCCGTGGAGGAAAGTGCGCATGGAGACTGTTGTATTCAATCCCGATGCAATTTCTGTGTTTCATCAACACTCTGATAGTCCACAGATTACAGAATGCCACCAGATGTGCATCGCAAACTACTATTGGTCTTCCAAGGAACGATCAAAGCGTAGACTGTTCGAGACATACCTCCCGTGGAGGAAAGTGCGCATGGTGACTGTTCTATTCAATCCCGATGCAATTTCTGTGTTTCATCAACACTCAGATAGTCCACAGATTACAGAATGCCACCAGATGTGCATCGGAAACTACTACTGGTCTTCCAGGGAACGATCAAAGCGTAGACTGTTTGAGACATTACTCCCATAGAGGAAAGTGCGCATGCTGACTGTTGTATTCAATCCCGATGCAATTTCTGTGTTTCATCAAGACTCTGATAGTCCACAGATTACAGATTGTCTCCAGATGTGCATCGGAAACTACTACTGGTCTTCCTGGGAACGATCAAAACGTAGACTGTTTGAGAATTACTCCCATGGAGGAAAGTAGGCATGGTAACTGTTCTATTCATTCCCGATGCAATTTCTGTGTTTCATCAACACTCCCTAAGTCCACAGATTACAGAATGCCACCAGATGTGCATCGGAAACTACTACTGGTATTCCAGGGAACGATCAAAGCGTAGCCTGTTAGAGACATTACTCCCGTGGAGGAAAGTGCGCATGGCCACTGTAGTATTGAATCCCGATGCAACATCTGTGTTTCATCAACACTCTGATAGTCCACAGATTACAGAGTGCCTCCAGATGTGCATCGGAAACTTCTACTGGTCTTAAAGGGAACGATCAAAGCTTAGACTGTTTGAGACATTACTCCCATGGAGGAAAGTGCACATGGGGACTGTTGTATTCAATTCCGATGCAATTTCTGTGTTTCATCAACACTCTGATAGTCCACAGGTTACAGAATGCCACCAGACGTGCATTGGAAGCTACTACTGGTCTTCCAGGTAACGATCAAAGCGTAGACTGTTTGAGACATTACTCCCGTGGAGGAAAGTGCGCATGGTGAATGTTGTATTCAATCCCGATGCAATTTCTGTGTTTCATCAACACTCTGATGGTCTACAGATTACAGAATGACTCCAGATTTGCACCGGAAACTACTACTGGTCTTCCAGGGAACGATCAAAGCGTAGACTGTTTAAGATATTACTCAAATGGAGGAAAGTGCGCATGGTGACTGTTGTATTCAATCCGATGCATTTACTGTGTTTCATCAACACTCTGATAGTCCATAGATTACAGAATGCCTTTAGATGTGCATCGGAAACTACTACTGGTCTCCCAGGGAACGATCAAAGCGTAGAGTGTTTGAGACATTACTCGCATGTAGGAAAGTGCACATGGTGATTGTTGTATTCAATTCCGATGCAATTTCTGTGTTTCATCAACACTCTGATAATCCACAGATTACAGAATGCCACCAGATGTGCATCGGAAATTACTACTGGTCTTAAAGGGAACGATCAAAGCGTAGACTGTGTCAGACATTACTCCCATGGAGGAAAGTGCGAATGGTGATTGTTTTATTCAATCCCGATGCAATTTCTGTGTTTCATCAACACTCTGATAGTCCACAGATTGCAGAATGCAACCAGATGTGCATCGGAAGCTACTACTGATCTTCGAGGGAACGATCAAAGCGTAGACTGTTCGAGACATACCTCCCGTGGAGGAAAGTGCGCATGGTGACTGTTGTATTCAATCCCGATGCAATTTCTGTGTTTCATCAACACTCCCTAAGTCCACAGATTACAGAATGCCACCAGATGTGCATCGGAAACTACTACTGGTATTCCAGGGAGCGATCAAAGCGTAGACTGTTTGAGACATTACTCCCATAGAGGAAAGTGCGCATGGTATCTGCTGTATTCAATCCCGATGCAATTTCTGTGTTTCATCAACACTTTGAAGGTCCACAGATTACAGATTGTCTCCAGATGTGCATCGGAAACTACTACTGGTCTTCCTGGGAACGATCAAAACGTAGACTGTTTGAGAATTACTCCCATGGAGGAAAGTAAGCATGGTAACTGTTGTATTCAATCCCAATGCAATTTCTGTGTTTCATCAACACTTTGAAGGTCCACAGCTTACAGAATGCCACCAGATGTGCATCGGAAACTACTTCTGGTCTTCCAGGGAACGATCAAAGCGTAGACTGTTTGAGACATTACTCCCGTGGAGGAAAGTGCGCATGGTGAATGTTGTATTCAATCCCGATGCAATTTCTGTGTTTCATCAACACTCTGATGGTCTACAGATTACAGAATGACTCCAGATTTGCACCGGAAACTACTACTGGTCTTCCAGGGAACGATCAAAGCGTAGACTGTTTAAGATATTACTCAAATGGAGGAAAGTGCGCATGGTGACTGTTGTATTCAATCCGATGCATTTACTGTGTTTCATCAACACTCTGATAGTCCATAGATTACAGAATGCCTTTAGATGTGCATCGGAAACTACTACTGGTCTCCCAGGGAACGATCAAAGCGTAGAGTGTTTGAGACATTACTCGCATGTAGGAAAGTGCACATGGTGATTGTTGTATTCAATTCCGATGCAATTTCTGTGTTTCATCAACACTCTGATAATCCACAGATTACAGAATGCCACCAGATGTGCATCGGAAATTACTACTGGTCTTAAAGGGAACGATCAAAGCGTAGACTGTGTCAGACATTACTCCCATGGAGGAAAGTGCGAATGGTGATTGTTTTATTCAATCCCGATGCAATTTCTGTGTTTCATCAACACTCTGATAGTCCACAGATTGCAGAATGCAACCAGATGTGCATCGGAAGCTACTACTGATCTTCGAGGGAACGATCAAAGCGTAGACTGTTCGAGACATACCTCCCGTGGAGGAAAGTGCGCATGGTGACTGTTGTATTCAATCCCGATGCAATTTCTGTGTTTCATCAACACTCCCTAAGTCCACAGATTACAGAATGCCACCAGATGTGCATCGGAAACTACTACTGGTATTCCAGGGAGCGATCAAAGCGTAGACTGTTTGAGACATTACTCCCATAGAGGAAAGTGCGCATGGTATCTGCTGTATTCAATCCCGATGCAATTTCTGTGTTTCATCAACACTTTGAAGGTCCACAGATTACAGATTGTCTCCAGATGTGCATCGGAAACTACTACTGGTCTTCCTGGGAACGATCAAAACGTAGACTGTTTGAGAATTACTCCCATGGAGGAAAGTAAGCATGGTAACTGTTGTATTCAATCCCAATGCAATTTCTGTGTTTCATCAACACTTTGAAGGTCCACAGCTTACAGAATGCCACCAGATGTGCATCGGAAACTACTTCTGGTCTTCCAGGGAACGATCAAAGCGTAGACTGTTTGAGACATTACTCCCATAGAGGAAAGTGCGCATGCTGACTGTTGTATTCAATCCCGATGCAATTTCTGTGTTTCATTAACACTCTGATAGTCCACAGATTACAGATTGTCTCCAGATGTGCATCGGAAACTACTACTGGTCTTCCTGGGAACGATCAAAACGTAGACTGTTTGAGAATTACTCCCATGGAGTAAAGTAGGCATGGTAACTGTTCTATTCATTCCCGATGCAATTTCTGTGTTTCATCAACACTCCCTAAGTCCACAGATTACAGAATGCCACCAGATGTGCATCGGAAACTACTACTGGTATTCCAGGGAACGATCAAAGCGTAGCCTGTTAGAGACATTACTCCCTTGGAGGAAAGTGCGCATGGCCACTGTAGTATTGAATCCCGATGCAACATCTGTGTTTCATCAACACTCTGATAGTCCACAGATTACAGAGTGCCTCCAGATGTGCATCGGAAACTACTACTGGTCTTAAAGGGAACGATCAAAGCTTAGACTGTTTGAGACATTACTCCCATGGAGGAAAGTGCACATGGGGACTGTTGTATTCAATTCCGATGCAATTTCTGTGTTTCATCAACACTCTGATAGTCCACAGGTTACAGAATGCCACCAGACGTGCATTGGAAGCTACTACTGGTCTTCCAGGTAACGATCAAAGCGTAGACTGTTTGAGACATTACTCCCGTGGAGGAAAGTGCGCATGGTGAATGTTGTATTCAATCCCGATGCAATTTCTGTGTTTCATCAACACTCTGATAGTCTACAGATTACAGAATGGCTCCAGATTTGCACCGGAAACTACTACTGGTCTTCCAGGGAACGATCAAAGCGTAGACTGTTTAAGATATTACTCAAATGGAGGAAAGTGCGCATGGTGACTGTTGTATTCAATCCGATGCATTTACTGTGTTTCATCAACACTCTGATAGTCCATAGATTACAGAATGCCTTTAGATGTGCATCGGAAACTACTACTGGTCTTCCAGGGAACGATCAAAGCGTAGAGTGTTTGAGACATTACTCGCATGTAGGAAAGTGCACATGGTGATTGTTGTATTCAATTCCGATGCAATTTCTGTGTTTCATCAACACTCTGATAATCCACAGATTACAGAATGCCACCAGATGTGCATCGGAAATTACTACTGGTCTTAAAGGGAACGATCAAAGCGTAGACTGTGTCAGACATTACTCCCATGGAGGAAAGTGCGAATGGTGATTGTTTTATTCAATCCCGATGCAATTTCTGTGTTTCATCAACACTCTGATAGTCCACAGATTGCAGAATGCAACCAGATGTGCATCGGAAGCTACTACTGATCTTCGAGGGAACGATCAAAGCGTAGACTGTTCGAGACATACCTCCCGTGGAGGAAAGTGCGCATGGTGACTGTTGTATTCAATCCCGATGCAATTTCTGTGTTTCATCAACACTCCCTAAGTCCACAGATTACAGAATGCCACCAGATGTGCATCGGAAACTACTACTGGTATTCCAGGGAGCGATCAAAGCGTAGACTGTTTGAGACATTACTCCCATAGAGGAAAGTGCGCATGGTATCTGCTGTATTCAATCCCGATGCAATTTCTGTGTTTCATCAACACTTTGAAGGTCCACAGATTACAGATTGTCTCCAGATGTGCATCGGAAACTACTACTGGTCTTCCTGGGAACGATCAAAACGTAGACTGTTTGAGAATTACTCCCATGGAGGAAAGTAAGCATGGTAACTGTTGTATTGAATCCCAATGCAATTTCTGTGTTTCATCAACACTTTGAAGGTCCACAGCTTACAGAATGCCACCAGATGTGCATCGGAAACTACTTCTGGTCTTCCAGGGAACGATCAAAGCGTAGACTGTTTGAGACATTACTCCCATAGAGGAAAGTGCGCATGCTGACTGTTGTATTCAATCCCGATGCAATTTCTGTGTTTCATTAACACTCTGATAGTCCACAGATTACAGATTGTCTCCAGATGTGCATCGGAAACTACTACTGGTCTTCCTGGGAACGATCAAAACGTAGACTGTTTGAGAATTACTCCCATGGAGGAAAGTAGGCATGGTAACTGTTCTATTCATTCCCGATGCAATTTCTGTGTTTCATCAATACTCCCTAAGTCCACAGATTACAGAATGCCACCAGATGTGCATCGGAAACTACTACTGGTATTCCAGGGAACGATCAAAGCGTAGCCTGTTAGAGACATTACTCCCTTGGAGGAAAGTGCGCATGGCCACTGTTGTATTGAATCCCGATGCAACATCTGTGTTTCATCAACACTCTGATAGTCCACAGATTACAGAGTGCCTCCAGATGTGCATCGGAAACTACTACTGGTCTTAAAGGGAACGATCAAAGCTTAGACTGTTTGAGACATTACTCCCATGGAGGAAAGTGCACATGGGGACTGTTGTATTCAATTCCGATGCAATTTCTGTGTTTCATCAACACTCTGATAGTCCACAGATTACAGAATGCCTCCAGACGTGCATTGGAAGCTACTACTGGTCTTCCAGGTAACGATCAAAGCGTAGACTGTTTGAGACATTACTCCCGTGGAGGAAAGTGCGCATGGTGAATGTTGTATTCAATCCCGATGCAATTTCTGTGTTTCATCAACGCTCTGATAGTCTACAGATTACAGAATGACTCCAGATTTGCATCGGAAACTACTACTGGTCTTCCAGGGAACGATCAAAGCGTAGACTGTTTAAGACATTACTCAAATGGAGGAAAGTGCGCATGGTGACTGTTGTATTCAATCCGATGCATTTACTGTGTTTCATCAACACTCTGATAGTCCATAGATTACAGAATGCCTTTAGATGTGCATCGGAAACTACTACTGGTCTTCCAGGGAACGATCAAAGCGTAGAGTGTTTGAGACATTACTCGCATGGAGGAAAGTGCACATGGTGATTGTTGTATTCAATTCCGATGCAATTTCTGTGTTTCATCAACACTCTGATAATCCACAGATTACAGAATGCCACCAGATGTGCATCGGAAATTACTACTGGTCTTGAAGGGAACGATCAAAGCGTAGACTGTGTCAGACATTACTCCCATGGAGGAAAGTGCGAATGGTGATTGTTTTATTCAATCCCGATGCAGTTTCTGTGTTTCATCAACACTCTGATAGTCCACAGATTGCAGAATGCAACCAGATGTGCATCGGAAGCTACTACTGATCTTCGAGGGAACGATCAAAGCGTAGACTGTTCGAGACATACCTCCCGTGGAGGAAAGTGCGCATGGTGACTGTTGTATTCAATCCCGATGCAATTTCTGTGTTTCATCAACACTCCCTAAGTCCACAGATTACAGAATGCCACCAGATGTGCATCGGAAACTACTACTGGTATTCCAGGGAGCGATCAAAGCGTAGACTGTTTGAGACATTACTCCCATAGAGGAAAGTGCGCATGGTATCTGCTGTATTCAATCCCGATGCAATTTCTGTGTTTCATCAACACTTTGAAGGTCCACAGATTACAGATTGTCTCCAGATGTGCATCGGAAACTACTACTGGTCTTCCTGGGAACGATCAAAACGTAGACTGTTTGAGAATTACTCCCATGGAGGAAAGTAAGCATGGTAACTGTTGTATTGAATCCCAATGCAATTTCTGTGTTTCATCAACACTTTGAAGGTCCACAGCTTACAGAATGCCACCAGATGTGCATCGGAAACTACTTCTGGTCTTCCAGGGAACGATCAAAGCGTAGACTGTTTGAGACATTACTCCCATAGAGGAAAGTGCGCATGCTGACTGTTGTATTCAATCCCGATGCAATTTCTGTGTTTCATTAACACTCTGATAGTCCACAGATTACAGATTGTCTCCAGATGTGCATCGGAAACTACTACTGGTCTTCCTGGGAACGATCAAAACGTAGACTGTTTGAGAATTACTCCCATGGAGGAAAGTAGGCATGGTAACTGTTCTATTCATTCCCGATGCAATTTCTGTGTTTCATCAATACTCCCTAAGTCCACAGATTACAGAATGCCACCAGATGTGCATCGGAAACTACTACTGGTATTCCAGGGAACGATCAAAGCGTAGCCTGTTAGAGACATTACTCCCTTGGAGGAAAGTGCGCATGGCCACTGTTGTATTGAATCCCGATGCAACATCTGTGTTTCATCAACACTCTGATAGTCCACAGATTACAGAGTGCCTCCAGATGTGCATCGGAAACTACTACTGGTCTTAAAGGGAACGATCAAAGCTTAGACTGTTTGAGACATTACTCCCATGGAGGAAAGTGCACATGGGGACTGTTGTATTCAATTCCGATGCAATTTCTGTGTTTCATCAACACTCTGATAGTCCACAGATTACAGAATGCCTCCAGACGTGCATTGGAAGCTACTACTGGTCTTCCAGGTAACGATCAAAGCGTAGACTGTTTGAGACATTACTCCCGTGGAGGAAAGTGCGCATGGTGAATGTTGTATTCAATCCCGATGCAATTTCTGTGTTTCATCAACGCTCTGATAGTCTACAGATTACAGAATGACTCCAGATTTGCATCGGAAACTACTACTGGTCTTCCAGGGAACGATCAAAGCGTAGACTGTTTAAGACATTACTCAAATGGAGGAAAGTGCGCATGGTGACTGTTGTATTCAATCCGATGCATTTACTGTGTTTCATCAACACTCTGATAGTCCATAGATTACAGAATGCCTTTAGATGTGCATCGGAAACTACTACTGGTCTTCCAGGGAACGATCAAAGCGTAGAGTGTTTGAGACATTACTCGCATGGAGGAAAGTGCACATGGTGATTGTTGTATTCAATTCCGATGCAATTTCTGTGTTTCATCAACACTCTGATAATCCACAGATTACAGAATGCCACCAGATGTGCATCGGAAATTACTACTGGTCTTGAAGGGAACGATCAAAGCGTAGACTGTGTCAGACATTACTCCCATGGAGGAAAGTGCGAATGGTGATTGTTTTATTCAATCCCGATGCAGTTTCTGTGTTTCATCAACACTCTGATAGTCCACAGATTGCAGAATGCAACCAGATGTGCATCGGAAGCTACTACTGATCTTCGAGGGAACGATCAAAGCGTAGACTGTTCGAGACATACCTCCCGTGGAGGAAAGTGCGCATGGTGACTGTTGTATTCAATCCCGATGCAATTTCTGTGTTTCATCAACACTCCCTAAGTCCACAGATTACAGAATGCCACCAGATGTGCATCGGAAACTACTACTGGTATTCCAGGGAGCGATCAAAGCGTAGACTGTTTGAGACATTACTCCCATAGAGGAAAGTGCGCATGGTATCTGCTGTATTCAATCCCGATGCAATTTCTGTGTTTCATCAACACTTTGAAGGTCCACAGATTACAGATTGTCTCCAGATGTGCATCGGAAACTACTACTGGTCTTCCTGGGAACGATCAAAACGTAGACGGTTTGAGAATTACTCCCATGGAGGAAAGTAAGCATGGTAACTGTTGTATTCAATCCCAATGCAATTTCTGTGTTTCATCAACACTTTGAAGGTCCACAGCTTACAGAATGCCACCAGATGTGCATCGGAAACTACTTCTGGTCTTCCAGGGAACGATCAAAGCGTAGACTGTTTGAGACATTACTCCCATAGAGGAAAGTGCGCATGCTGACTGTTGTATTCAATCCCGATGCAATTTCTGTGTTTCATTAACACTCTGATAGTCCACAGATTACAGATTGTCTCCAGATGTGCATCGGAAACTACTACTGGTCTTCCTGGGAACGATCAAAACGTAGACTGTTTGAGAATTACTCCCATGGAGGAAAGTAGGCATGGTAACTGTTCTATTCATTCCCGATGCAATTTCTGTGTTTCATCAACACTCCCTAAGTCCACAGATTACAGAATGCCACCAGATGTGCATCGGAAACTACTACTGGTATTCCAGGGAACGATCAAAGCGTAGCCTGTTAGAGACATTACTCCCTTGGAGGAAAGTGCGCATGGCCACTGTTGTATTGAATCCCGATGCAACATCTGTGTTTCATCAACACTCTGATAGTCCACAGATTACAGAGTGCCTCCAGATGTGCATCGGAAACTACTACTGGTCTTAAAGGGAACGATCAAAGCTTAGACTGTTTGAGACATTACTCCCATGGAGGAAAGTGCACATGGGGACTGTTGTATTCAATTCCGATGCAATTTCTGTGTTTTTCGTCAACACTCTGATAGTCCACAGATTACAGAATGCCTCCAGACGTGCATTGGAAGCTACTACTGGTCTTCCAGGTAACGATCAAAGCGTAGACTGTTTGAGACATTACTCCCGTGGAGGAAAGTGCGCATGGTGAATGTTGTATTCAATCCCGATGCAATTTCTGTGTTTCATCAACGCTCTGATAGTCTACAGATTACAGAATGACTCCAGATTTGCATCGGAAACTACTACTGGTCTTCCAGGGAACGATCAAAGCGTAGACTGTTTAAGACATTACTCAAATGGAGGAAAGTGCGCATGGTGACTGTTGTATTCAATCCGATGCATTTACTGTGTTTCATCAACACTCTGATAGTCCATAGATACAGAATGCCTTTAGATGTGCATCGGAAACTACTACTGGTCTTCCAGGGAACGATCAAAGCGTAGAGTGTTTGAGACATTACTCGCATGGAGGAAAGTGCACATGGTGATTGTTGTATTCAATTCCGATGCAATTTCTGTGTTTCATCAACACTCTGATAATCCACAGATTACAGAATGCCACCAGATGTGCATCGGAAATTACTACTGGTCTTGAAGGGAACGATCAAAGCGTAGACTGTGTCAGACATTACTCCCATGGAGGAAAGTGCGAATGGTGATTGTTTTATTCAATCCCGATGCAGTTTCTGTGTTTCATCAACACTCTGATAGTCCACAGATTGCAGAATGCAACCAGATGTGCATCGGAAGCTACTACTGATCTTCGAGGGAACGATCAAAGCGTAGACTGTTCGAGACATACCTCCCGTGGAGGAAAGTGCGCATGGTGACTGTTGTATTCAATCCCGATGCAATTTCTGTGTTTCATCAACACTCCCTAAGTCCACAGATTACAGAATGCCACCAGATGTGCATCGGAAACTACTACTGGTATTCCAGGGAGCGATCAAAACGTAGACTGTTTGAGAATTACTCCCATGGAGGAAAGTAAGCATGGTAACTGTTGTATTCAATCCCAATGCAATTTCTGTGTTTCATCAACACTTTGAAGGTCCACAGCTTACAGAATGCCACCAGATGTGCATCGGAAACTACTTCTGGTCTTCCAGGGAACGATCAAAGCGTAGACTGTTTGAGACATTACTCCCATAGAGGAAAGTGCGCATGCTGACTGTTGTATTCAATCCCGATGCAATTTCTGTGTTTCATTAACACTCTGATAGTCCACAGATTACAGATTGTCTCCAGATGTGCATCGGAAACTACTACTGGTCTTCCTGGGAACGATCAAAACGTAGACTGTTTGAGAATTACTCCCATGGAGGAAAGTAGGCATGGTAACTGTTCTATTCATTCCCGATGCAATTTCTGTGTTTCATCAACACTCCCTAAGTCCACAGATTACAGAATGCCACCAGATGTGCATCGGAAACTACTACTGGTATTCCAGGGAACGATCAAAGCGTAGCCTGTTAGAGACATTACTCCCTTGGAGGAAAGTGCGCATGGCCACTGTAGTATTGAATCCCGATGCAACATCTGTGTTTCATCAACACTCTGATAGTCCACAGATTACAGAGTGCCTCCAGATGTGCATCGGAAACTACTACTGGTCTTAAAGGGAACGATCAAAGCTTAGACTGTTTGAGACATTACTCCCATGGAGGAAAGTGCACATGGGGACTGTTGTATTCAATTCCGATGCAATTTCTGTGTTTCATCAACACTCTGATAGTCCACAGGTTACAGAATGCCACCAGACGTGCATTGGAAGCTACTACTGGTCTTCCAGGTAACGATCAAAGCGTAGACTGTTTGAGACATTACTCCCGTGGAGGAAAGTGCGCATGGTGAATGTTGTATTCTATCCCGATGCAATTTCTGTGTTTCATCAACACTCTGATAATCTACAGATTACAGAATGACTCCAGATTTGCATCGGAAACTACTACTGGTCTTCCAGGGAACGATCAAAGCGTAGACTGTTTAAAACATTACTCAAATGGAGGAAAGTGCGCATGGTGACTGTTGTATTCAATCCGATGTATTTACTGTGTTTCATCAACACTCTGATAGTCCATAGATTACAGAATGCCTTTAGATGTGCATCGGAAACTACTACTGGTCTTCCAGGGAACGATCAAAGCGTAGAGTGTTTGAGACATTACTCGCATGGAGGAAAGTGCACATGGTGATTGTTGTATTCAATTCCGATGCAATTTCTGTGTTTCATCAACACTCTGATAATCCACAGATTACAGAATGCCACCAGATGTGCATCGGAAATTACTACTGGTCTTGAAGGGAACGATCAAAGCGTAGACTGTGTCAGACATTACTCCCATGGAGGAAAGTGCGAATGGTGATTGTTTTATTCAATCCCAATGCAATTTCTGTGTTTCATCAACACTCTGATAGTCCACAGATTGCAGAATGCAACCAGATGTGCATCGGAAGCTACTACTGATCTTCGAGGGAACGATCAAAGCGTAGACTGTTCGAGACATACCTCCCGTGGAGGAAAGTGCGCATGGTGACTGTTGTATTCAATCCCGATGCAATTTCTGTGTTTCATCAACACTCCCTAAGTCCACAGATTACAGAATGCCACCAGATGTGCATCGGAAACTACTACTGGTATTCCAGGGAGCGATCAAAGCGTAGACTGTTTGAGACATTACTCCCATAGAGGAAAGTGCGCATGGTATCTGCTGTATTCAATCCCGAAGCAATTTCTGTGTTTCATCAACACTTTGAAGGTCCACAGATTACAGATTGTCTCCAGATGTGCATCGGAAACTACTACTGGTCTTCCTGGGAACGATCAAAACGTAGACTGTTTGAGAATTACTCCCATGGAGGAAAGTAAGCATGGTAACTGTTGTATTCAATCCCAATGCAATTACTGTGTTTCATCAACACTTTGAAGGTCCACAGCTTACAGAATGCCACCAGATGTGCATCGGAAACTACTTCTGGTCTTCCAGGGAACGATCAAAGCGTAGACTGTTTGAGACATTACTCCCATAGAGGAAAGTGCGCATGCTGACTGTTGTATTCAATGCCGATGCAATTTCTGTGTTTCATCAACACTTTGAATGTCCACAGGTTACAGATTGTCTCCAGATGTGCATCGGAAACTACTACTGGTCTTCCTGGGAACGATCAAAACGTAGAGTGTTTGAGAATTACTCCCATGGAGGAAAGTAGGCATGGTAACTGTTGTATTCAATCCCGATGCAATTTCTGTGTTTCATCAACACTTTGAACATCCACAGATTACAGAATGCCACCTGATGTGTATCGGAAACTACTTCTGGTCTTCCAGTTAACGATCAAAGCGTAGACTGTTTGAGACATACCTCCCGTGGAAGAAAGTGCGCAAGGTGACTGTTGTATTCAATCCCGATGCAATTTCTGTGTTTCATCAACACTCTGATAGTTTACAGATTACAGAGTGAGTCCAGATGAGCATCGTAAGCTACTACTGGTCTTCCAGGGAATGATCAAAGCGTAGACTGTTTGAGAATTACTCCCAAGGAGGAAAGTGTGCATAGTGACTGTTGTATTCAATCCTGATGCAATTTCTGTATTTTTTCAACACTCTGATAGTCCACAGATTACAGAATGCCACCAGACGTGCATCGGAAGCTACTACTGGTCTCCCAGGTAACGATCAAAGCGTAGACTGTTTGAGACATTACTCCCGTGGAGGAAAGTGCGCATGGTGACTGTTGTATTCAATCCCGATGCAATTTCTGTGTTTCATCTATACTCTGATAGTCCACAGGTTACAGAATGCCTCCAGATGTGCATCGGAAACTACTACTTATCTTCCAGGGAACGATCAAAGCGTAGACTGTTTGAGACTTTACTCCCACGGAGGAAAGTTCACATGGTGACTGTTATATTCAACCCCGATGCAATTTCTTTGTTTTATCAACACTCTGATAGTCCACAGATTACAGAATGCCTCCAGATGTGCATCGGAAACTACTACTGGTCTTAAAGGGAACGATCAAAGCGTAGACTGTTTGAGACATTACTCCCGTGGAGGAAAGTGCGCATGGTGACTGTTGTATTCAATCCAGATGCAATTTCTGTGTTTCATCTATACTCTGATAGTCCACAGGTTACAGAATGCCTCCAGATGTACATCGGAAACTACTACTGGTCTTCCAGGGAACGATCAAAGCGTAGACTGTTTGAGACTTTACTCCCACGGAGGAAAGTGCGCATGGCGACTGTTGTATTGAATCCCGATGCAACATCTGTGTTTCATCAACACTCTGATAGTCCACAGATTACAGAGTGCCTCCAGATGTGCATCGGAAACTACTACTGGTCTTAAAGGGAACGATCAAAGCATAGACTGTTTGAGACATTACTCCCGTGGAGGAAAGTGCGCATGGTGACTGTTGTATTCAATCCCGATGCAATTTCTGTGTTTCATCTATACTCTGATAGTCCACAGGTTACAGAATGCCTCCAGATGTGCATCGGAAACTACTACTGGTCTTCCAGGGAACGATCAAAGCGTAGAACGTTTGAGACTTTACTCCCACGGAGGAAAGTTCGCATGGTGACTGTTGTATTCAATCCCGATGCAATTTCTTTGTTTTATCAACACTCTGATAGTCCACAGATTACAGAATGCCACCAGATGTGCATCGGAAATTACTACTGGTCTTGAAGGGAACGATCAAAGCGTAGACTGTGTCAGACATTACTCCCATGGAGGAAAGTGCGAATGGTGATTGTTTTATTCAGTCCCGATGCAATTTCTGTGTTTCATCAACACTCCCTAAGTCCACAGATTAAAGAATGCCACCAGATGTGCATCGGAAACTACTACTGGTATTCCAGGGAGCGATCAAAGCGTAGACTGTTTGAGACATTACTCCCATAGAGGAAAGTGCGCATGGTATCTGCTGTATTCAATCCCGATGCAATTTCTGTGTTTCATCAACACTTTGAAGGTCCACAGATTACAGATTGTCTCCAGATGTGCATCGGAAACTACTACTGGTCTTCCTGGGAACGATCAACACGTAGACTGTTTGAGAATTACTCCCATGGAGGAAAGTAAGCATGGTAACTGTTGTATTCAATCCCAATGCAATTTCTGTGTTTCATCAACACTTTGAAGGTCCACAGCTTACAGAATGCCACCAGATGAGCATCGGAAACTACTTCTGGTCTTCCAGGGAACGATCAAAGCGTAGACTGTTTGAGAAATACCTCCCGTGGAGGAAAGTTCGCGTGGTGAGTGTTGTATTCAATCCCGATGCAATTTCTGTGTTTCATCAACACTCTGATAGTCCACAGGTTACAGAATGCCTCCAGATGTGTATCGGAAACTACTACTGGTCTTCCAGGGAACGATCAAAGCGTAGACTGTTTGAGACATTACTCCCATAGAGGAAAGTGCGCATGCTGACTGTTGTATTCAATCCCGATGCAATTTCTGTGTTTCATCAACACTTTGAAGGTCCACAGATTACAGATTGTCTCCAGATGTGCATCGGAAACTACTACTGGTCTTCCTGGGAACGATCAAAACGTAGAGTGTTTGAGAATTACTCCCATGGAGGAAAGTAGGCATGGTAACTGTTGTATTCAATCCCGATGCAATTTCTGTGTTTCATCAACACTCTGATAGTTTACAGATTACAGAGTGTGTCCAGATGAGCATCGTAAGCTACTACTGGTCTTCCAGGGAATGATCAAAGCGTAGACTGTTTGAGAATTACTCCCAAGGAGGAAAGTGTGCATAGTGACTGTTGTATTCAATCCTGATGCAATATCTGTGTTTTTTTCAACTCTCTGATAGTCCACAGATTACAGAATGCCACCAGACGTGCATCGGAAGCTACTACTGGTCTCCCAGGTAACGATCAAAGCGTAGACTGTTTGAGACATTACTCCCGTGGAGGAAAGTGCGCATGGTGTCTGTTGTATTCAATCCCGATGCAATTTCTGTGTTTCATCTATACTCTGATAGTCCACAGGTTACAGAATGATTCCAGATGTGCATCGGAAACTACCACTGGTCTTCCAGGGAACGATCAAAGCGTAGACTGTTTGAGACTTTACTCCCACGGAGGAAAGTTCGCATGGTGACTGTTGTATTCAATCCCGATGCAATTTCTTTGTTTTATCAACACTCTGATAGTCCATAGATTACAGAATGCCTCCAGATGTGCATCGGAAACTACTACTGGTCTTAAAGGGAACGATCAAAGCGTAGACTGTTTGAGACATTACTCCCGTGGAGGAAAGTGCGCATGGTGACTGTTGTATTCAATCCCGATGCAATTTCTGTGTTTCATCTATACTCTGATAGTCCACAGGTTACAGAATGCCTCCAGATGTGCATCGGAAACTACTACTGGTCTTCCAGGGAACGATCAAAGCGTAGACTGTTTGAGACTTTACTCCCACGGAGGAAAGTGCGCATGGCGACTGTTGTATTGAATACCGATGCAACATCTGTGTTTCATCAACACTCTGATAGTCCACAGATTACAGAGTGCCTCCAGATGTGCATCGGAAACTACTACTGGTCTTAAAGGGAACGATCAAAGCGTAGACTGTTTGAGACATTACTCCCATGGAGGAAAGTGCACATGGGGACTGTTGTATTCAATTCCGATGCAATTTCTGTGTTTCATCAACACTCTGATAGTCCACAGATTACTGAATGCCACCAGACGTGCCACGGAAGCTACTACTGGTCCTCCAGGTAACGATCAAAGCGTAGACTGTTTGAGACATTACTCCAGTGGAGAAAAGTGCGCATGGTGAATGTTGTATTCAATCCCGATGCAATTTCTGTGTTTCATCAACACTCTGATAGTCCACAGATTACAGAATGCCTTTAGATGTGCATCGCAAACTACTACTGGTCTTCCAGGGAACGATCAAAGCGTAGACTGTTTGAGACATTACTCCCATGGAGGAAAGTGCACATGGTGACTGTTGTATTCAATTCCGATGCAATTTCTGTGTTTCATCAACACTCCCTAAGCCCACAGATTACAGAATGCCACCAGATGTGCATCGGAAGCTACTACTGATCTTCGAGGGAACGATCAAAGCGTAGACTGTTCGAGACATAAGTCCCGTGGAGGAAAGTGCGCATGGTGACTGTTGTATTCAATCCCGATGCAATTTCTGTGTTTCATCAACACTCCCTAAGTCCACAGATTACAGAATGCCACCAGATGTGCATAGGAAACTACTACTGGTATTCCAGGGAGCGATCAATGCGTAGACTGTTTGAGACATTACTCCCATAGAGGAAAGTGCGCATGGTATCTGCTGTATTCAATCCCGATGCAATTTCTGTGTTTCATCAACATTTTGAAGGTCCACAGATTACAGATTGTCTCCAGATGTGCATCGGAAACTACTACTGGTCTTCCTGGGAACGATCAAAACGTAGACTGTTTGAGAATTACTCCCATGAAGGAAAGTAAGCATGGTAACTGTTGTATTCAATCCCAATGCAATTTCTGTGTTTCATCAACACTTTGAAGGTCCACAGATTACAGATTGTCTCCAGATGTGCATCGGAAACTACTACTGGTCTTCCTGGGAACGATCAAAACCTAGAGTGTTTGAGAATTACTCCCATGGAGGAAAGTGGGCATGGTAACTGTTGTACTCAGTCCCGATGCAATTTCTGTGTTTCATCAACACTTTGAACATCCACAGATTACAGAATGCCACCTGATGTGTATCGGAAACTACTTCTGGTCTTCCAGTTAACGATCAAAGCGTAGACTGTTTGAGACATACCTCCCGTGGAAGAAAGTGCGCAAGGTGACTGTTGTATTCAATCCCGATGCAATTTCTGTGTTTCATCAACACTCTGATAGTTTACAGATTACAGAGTGAGTCCAGATGAGCATCGTAAGCTACTACTGGTCTTCCAGGGAATGATCAAAGCGTAGACTGTTTGAGAATTACTCCCAAGGAGGAAAGTGTGCATAGTGACTGTTGTATTCAATCCTGATGCAATTTCTGTGTTTTTTCAACACTCTGATAGTCCACAGATTACAGAATGCCACCAGACGTGCATCGGAAGCTACTACTGTTCTCCCAGGTAACGATCAAAGCGTAGACTGTTTGAGACATTACTCCCGTGGAGGAAGGTTCGCATGGTGACTGTTGTATTCAATCCCGATGCAATTTCTTTGTTTTATCAACACTCTGATAGTCCACAGATTACAGAATGCCACCAGATGTGCATCGGAAATTACTACTGGTCTTGAAGGGAACGATCAAAGCGTAGACTGTGTCAGACATTACTCCCATGGAGGAAAGTGCGAATGGTGATTGTTTTATTCAATCCCGATGCAATTTCTGTGTTTCATCAACTCTCTGATAGTCCACAGATTGCAGAATGCAACCAGATGTGCATCGGAAACTACTACTAGTATTCCAGGGAGCGATCAAAGCGTAGACTGTTTGAGGCATTACTCCCATAGAGGAAAGTGCGCATGGTATCTGCTGTATTCAATCCCGATGCAATTTCTGTGTTTCATCAACACTTTGAAGGTCCACAGATTACAGATTGTCTCCAGATGTGCATCGGAAACTACTACTGGTCTTCCTGGGAACGATCAAATCGTAGACTGTTTGAGAATTACTCCCATGGAGGAAAGTAAGCATGGTAACTGTTGTATTCAATCCCAATGCAATTTCTGTGTTTCATCAACACTTTGAAGGTCCACAGCTTACAGAATGCCACCAGATGTGCATCGGAAACTACTTCTGGTCTTCCAGGGATCGATCAAAGCGTAGACTGTTTGAGACATACCTCCCGTGGAGGAAAGTGCGCGTGGTGAGTGTTGTATTCAATCCCGATGCAATTTCTGTGTTTCATCAACACTCTGATAGTCCACAGGTTACAGAATGCCTCCAGATGTGTATCGGAAACTACTACTGGTCTTCCAGGGAACGATCAAAGCGTAGACTGTTTGAGACATTACTCCCATAGAGGAAAGTGCGCATGCTGACTGTTGTATTCAATCCCGATGCAATTTCTGTGTTTCATCAACACTTTGAAGGTCCACAGATTACAGATTGTCTCCAGATGTGCATCGGAAACTACTACTGGTCTTCCTGGGAACGATCAAAACGTAGAGTGTTTGAGAATTACTCCCATGGAGGAAAGTAGTCATGGTAACTGTTGTATTCAATCCCGATGCAATTTCTGTGTTTCATCAACACTTTGAACATCCACAGATTACAGAATGCCACCTGATGTGTATCGGAAACTACTTCTGGTCTTCCAGTTAACGATCAAAGCGTAGACTGTTTGAGACATACCTCCCGTGGAAGAAAGTGCGCAAGGTGACTGTTGTATTCAATCCCGATGCAATTTCTGTGTTTCATCAACACTCTGATAGTTTACAGATTACAGAGTGAGTCCAGATGAGCATCGTAAGCTACTACTGGTCTTAAAGGGAACGATCAAAGCGTAGACTGTTTGAGACATTACTCCCATGGAGGAAAGTGCACATGGGGACTGTTGTATTCAATTCCGATGCAATTTCTGTGTTTCATCAACACTCTGATAGTCCACAGATTACAGAATGCCACCAGACGTGCATCGGAAGCTACTACTGGTCTCCCAGGTAACGATCAAAGCGTAGACTGTTTGAGACATTACTCCCGTGGAGGAAAGTGCGCAAGGTGACTGTTGTATTCAATCCCGATGCAATTTCTGTGTTTCATCAACACTCTGATAGTCCACAGGTTACAGAATGCCTCCAGATGTGTATCGGAAACTACTACTGGTCTTCCAGGGAATGATCAAAGCGTAGACTGTTTGAGAATTACTCCCAAGGAGGAAAGTGTGCATAGTGACTGTTGTATTCAATCCTGATGCAATTTCTGTGTTTTTTCAACACTCTGATAGTCCACAGATTACAGAATGCCACCAGACGTGCATCGGAAGCTACTACTGGTCTCCCAGGTAACGATCAAAGCGTAGACTGTTTGAGACATTACTCCCGTGGAGGAAAGTGCGCATGGTGACTGTTGTATTCAATCCCGATGCAATTTCTGTGTTTCATCTATACTCCGATAGTCCACTTGTTACAGAATGCCTCCAGATGTGCATTGGAAACTTCTACTGGTTTTCCAGGGAACGATCAAAGCGTAGACTGTTTGAGACTTTACTCCCACGGAGGAAAGTTCGCATGGTGACTGTTGTATTCAAGCCGGATGCAATTTCTTTGTTTTATCAACACACTGATAGTCCACAGATTACAGAATGCCTCCAGATGTGCATCGGAAACTACTACTGGTCTTAAAGGGAACGATCAAAGCGTAGACTGTTTGAGACATTACTCCCGTGGAGGAAAGTGCGCATGGTGACTGTTGTATTCAATCCCGATGCAATTTCTGTGTTTCATCTATACTCTGATAGTCCACAGGTTACAGAATGCCTCCAGATGTGCATCGGAAACTACTACTGGTCTTCCAGGGAACGATCAAAGCGTAGACTGTTTGAGACTTTACTCCCATGGAGGAAAGTGCGCATGGCGACTGTTGTATTGAATCCCGATGCAACATCTGTGTTTCATCAACACTCTGATAGTCCACAGATTACAGAGTGCCTCCAGATGTGCATCGGAAACTACTACTGGTCTTAAAGGGAACGATCAAAGCGTAGACTGTTTGAGACATTACTCCCATGGAGGAAAGTGCACATGGGGACTGTTGTATTCAATTCCGATGCAATTTCTGTGTTTCATCAACACTCTGATAGTCCACAGATTACTGAATGCCACCAGACGTGCCACGGAAGCTACTACTGGTCCTCCAGGTAACGATCAAAGCGTAGACTGTTTGAGACATACCTCCCGTAGAGGAAAGTGCGCATGGTGAGTGTTGTATTGAATCCCGATGCAATTTCTGTGTTTCATCAACACTCTGATAGTCCACAGATTACAGATTGCCACCAGATGTGCATCGGAAACTACTACTGGTCTTCCAGGGAACGATCAAAGCGTAAACTGTTTGGGAATTACTCTCTGGAGGAAAGAGCGCATGGTGAATGTTGTATTGAATCCCGATGAAATTCCTGTGTTTCATCAACACTCTGATAGTCCACAGATTACAGAATGCCTCCAGATGTGCATCGGAAACTACTACTGGTCTTCCAGGGAACGATCAAAGCGTAGACTGTTTGAGACATTACTCCCGTGGAGGAAAGTGCGCATGGTGACTGTTGTATTCAATCCCGATGCAATTTCTGTGTTTCATCTATACTCTGATAGTCCACAGGTTACAGAATGCCTCCAGATGTGCATCGGAAACTACTACTGGTCTTCCAGGGAACGATCAAAGCGTAGACTGTTTGAGACTTTACTCCCACGGAGGAAAGTGCGCATGGCGACTGTTGTATTGAATCCCGATGCAACATCTGTGTTTCATCAACACTCTGATAGTCCACAGATTACAGAGTGCCTCCAGATGTGCATCGGAAACTACTACTGGTCTTAAAGGGAACGATCAAAGCGTAGACTGTTTGAGACATTACTCCCATGGAGGAAAGTGCACATGGGGACTGTTGTATTCAATTCCGATGCAATTTCAGTGTTTCATCAACACTCTGATAGTCCACAGATTACTGAATGCCACCAGACGTGCCACGGAAGCTACTACTGGTCCTCCAGGTAACGATCAAAGCGTAGACTGTTTGAGACATTACTCCAGTGGAGGAAAGTGCGCATGGTGAATGTTGTATTCAATCCCGATGCAATTTCTGTGTTTCATCAACACTCTGATAGTCCACAGATTACAGAATGCCTTTAGATGTGCATCGCAAACTACTACTGGTCTTCCAGGGAACGATCAAAGCGTAGACTGTTTGAGACATTACTCCCATGGAGGAAAGTGCACATGGTGACTGTTGTATTCAATTCCGATGCAATTTCTGTGTTTCATCAACACTCCCTAAGCCCACAGATTACAGAATGCCACCAGATGTGCATCGGAAGCTACTACTGATCTTCGAGGGAACGATCAAAGCGTAGACTGTTCGAGACATAAGTCCCGTGGAGGAAAGTGCGCATGGTGACTGTTGTATTCAATCCCGATGCAATTTCTGTGTTTCATCAACACTCCCTAAGTCCACAGATTACAGAATTCCACCAGATGTGCATCGGAAACTACTACTGGTATTCCAGGGAGCGATCAAAGCGTAGACTGTTTGAGACATTACTCCCATAGAGGAAAGTGCGCATGGTATCTGCTGTATTCAATCCCGATGCAATTTCTGTGTTTCATCAACACTTTGAAGGTCCACAGATTACAGATTGTCTCCAGATGTGCATCGGAAACTACTACTGGTCTTCCTGGGAACGATCAAAACGTAGACTGTTTGAGAATTACTCCCATGAAGGAAAGTAAGCATGGTAACTGTTGTATTCAATCCCAATGCAATTTCTGTGTTTCATCAACACTTTGAAGGTCCACAGATTACAGATTGTCTCCAGATGTGCATCGGAAACTACTACTGGTCTTCCTGGGAACGATCAAAACCTAGAGTGTTTGAGAATTACTCCCATGGAGGAAAGTAGGCATGGTAACTGTTGTACTCAGTCCCGATGCAATTTCTGTGTTTCATCAACACTTTGAACATCCACAGATTACAGAATGCCACCTGATGTGTATCGGAAACTACTTCTGGTCTTCCAGTTAACGATCAAAGCGTAGACTGTTTGAGACATACCTCCCGTGGAAGAAAGTGCGCAAGGTGACTGTTGTATTCAATCCCGATGCAATTTCTGTGTTTCATCAACACTCTGATAGTTTACAGATTACAGAGTGAGTCCAGATGAGCATCGTAAGCTACTACTGGTCTTCCAGGGAATGATCAAAGCGTAGACTGTTTGAGAATTACTCCCAAGGAGGAAAGTGTGCATAGTGACTGTTGTATTCAATCCTGATGCAATTTCTGTGTTTTTTCAACACTCTGATAGTCCACAGATTACAGAATGCCACCAGACGTGCATCGGAAGCTACTACTGGTCTCCCAGGTAACGATCAAAGCGTAGACTGTTTGAGACATTACTCCCGTGGAGGAAAGTGCGCATGGTGACTGTTGTATTCAATCCCGATGCAATTTCTGTGTTTCATCTATACTCTGATAGTCCACAGATTACAGAATGCCACCAGATGTGCATCGGAAATTACTACTGGTCTTGAAGGGAACGATCAAAGCGTAGACTGTGTCAGACATTACTCCCATGGAGGAAAGTGCGAATGGTGATTGTTTTATTCAATCCCGATGCAATTTCTGTGTTTCATCAACACTCTGATAGTCCACAGATTGCAGAATGCAACCAGATGTGCATCGGAAGCTACTACTGATCTTCGAGGGAACGATCAAAGCGTAGACTGTTCGAGACATACCTCCCGTGGAGGAAAGTGCGCATGGTGACTGTTGTATTCAATCCCGATGCAATTTCTGTGTTTCATCAACACTCCCTAAGTCCACAGATTACAGAATGCCACCAGATGTGCATCGGAAACTACTACTGGTATTCCAGGGAGCGATCAAAGCGTAGACTGTTTGAGACATTACTCCCATAGAGGAAAGTGCGCATGGTATCTGCTGTATTCAATCCCGATGCAATTTCTGTGTTTCATCAACACTTTGAAGGTCCACAGATTACAGATTGTCTCCAGATGTGCATCGGAAACTACTACTGGTCTTCCTGGGAACGATCAAATCGTAGACTGTTTGAGAATTACTCCCATGGAGGAAAGTAAGCATGGTAACTGTTGTATTCAATCCCAATGCAATTTCTGTGTTTCATCAACACTTTGAAGGTCCACAGCTTACAGAATGCCACCAGATGTGCATCGGAAACTACTTCTGGTCTTCCAGGGATCGATCAAAGCGTAGACTGTTTGAGACATACCTCCCGTGGTGGAAAGTGCGCGTGGTGAGTGTTGTATTCAATACCGATGCAATTTCTGTGTTTCATCAACACTCTGATAGTCCACAGGTTACAGAATGCCTCCAGATGTGTATCGGAAACTACTACTGGTCTTCCAGGGAACGATCAAAGCGTAGACTGTTTGAGACATTACTCCCATAGAGGAAAGTGCGCATGCTGACTGTTGTATTCAATCCCGATGCAATTTCTGTGTTTCATCAACACTTTGAAGGTCCACAGATTACAGATTGTCTCCAGATGTGCATCGGAAACTACTACTGGTCTTCCTGGGAACGATCAAAACGTAGAGTGTTTGAGAATTACTCCCATGGAGGAAAGTAGGCATGGTAACTGTTGTATTCAATCCCGATGCAATTTCTGTGTTTCATCAACACTTTGAACATCCACAGATTACAGAATGCCACCTGATGTGTATCGGAAACTACTTCTGGTCTTCCAGTTAACGATCAAAGCGTAGACTGTTTGAGACATACCTCCCGTGGAAGAAAGTGCGCAAGGTGACTGTTGTATTCAATCCCGATGCAATTTCTGTGTTTCATCAACACTCTGATAGTTTACAGATTACAGAGTGAGTCCAGATGAGCATCGTAAGCTACTGCTGGTCTTCCAGGGAATGATCAAAGCGTAGACTGTTTGAGAATTACTCCCAAGGAGGAAAGTGTGCATAGTGACTGTTGTATTCAATCCTGATGCAATTTCTGTGTTTTTTCAACACTCTGATAGTCCACAGATTACAGAATGCCACCAGACGTGCATCGGAAGCTACTACTGGTCTCCCAGGTAAAGATCAAAGCGTAGACTGTTTGAGACATTACTCCCGTGGAGGAAAGTGCGCATGGTGACTGTTGTATTCAATCCCGATGCAATTTCTGTGTTTCATCTATACTCTGATAGTCCACTTGTTACAGAATGCCTCCAGATGTGCATCGGAAACTTCTACTGGTTTTCCAGGGAACGATCAAAGCGTAGACTGTTTGGGACTTTACTCCCACGGAGGAAAGTTCGCATGGTGACTGTTGTATTCAATCCCGATGCAATTTCTTTGTTTTATCAACACTCTGATAGTCCACAGATTACAGAATGCCTCCAGATGTGCATCGGAAACTACTACTGGTCTTCCTGGGAACGATCAAAACCTAGAGTGTTTGAGAATTACTCCCATGGAGGAAAGTAGGCATGGTAACTGTTGTACTCAGTCCCGATGCAATTTCTGTGTTTCATCAACACTTTGAACATCCACAGATTACAGAATGCCACCTGATGTGTATCGGAAACTACTTCTGGTCTTCCAGGTAACGATCAAAGCGTAGACTGTTTGAGACATACCTCCAGTGGAAGAAAGTGCGCAAGGTGACTGTTGTATTCAATCCCGATGCAATTTCTGTGTTTCATCAACACTCTGATAGTTTACAGATTACAGAGTGAGTCCAGATGAGCATCGTAAGCTACTACTGGTCTTCCAGGGAATGATCAAAGCGTAGACTGTTTGAGAATTACTCCCAAGGAGGAAAGTGTGCATAGTGACTGTTGTATTCAATCCTGATGCAATTTCTGTGTTTTTTCAACACTCTGATAGTCCACAGATTACAGAATGCCACCAGACGTGCATCGGAAGCTACTACTGGTCTCCCAGGTAACGATCAAAGCGTAGACTGTTTGAGACATTACTCCCGTGGAGGTAAGTGCGCATGGTGACTGTTGTATTCAATCCCGATGCAATTTATGTGTTTCATCTATACTCTGATAGTCCACAGGTTACAGAATGCCTCCAGATGTGCATCGGAAACTACTACTGGTCTTCCAGGGAACGATCAAAGCGTAGAACGTTTGAGACTTTACTCCCACGGAGGAAAGTTCGCATGGTGACTGTTGTATTCAATCCCGATGCAATTTCTTTGTTTTATCAACACTCTGATAGTCCACAGATTACAGAATGCCACCAGATGTGCATCGGAAATTACTACTGGTCTTGAAGGGAACGATCAAAGCGTAGACTGTGTCAGACATTACTCCCATGGAGGAAAGTGCGAATGGTGATTGTTTTATTCAATCCCGATGCAATTTCTGTGTTTCATCAACACTCTGATAGTCCACAGATTGCAGAATGCAACCAGATGTGCATCGGAAGCTACTACTGATCTTCGAGGGAACGATCAAAGCGTAGACTGTTCGAGACATACCTCCCGTGGAGGAAAGTGCGCATGGTGACTGTTGTATTCAATCCCGATGCAATTTCTGTGTTTCATCAACACTCCCTAAGTCCACAGATTACAGAATGCCACCAGATGTGCATCGGAAACTACTACTGGTATTCCAGGGAGCGATCAAAGCGTAGACTGTTTGAGACATTATTCCCATAGAGGAAAGTGCGCATGGTATCTGCTGTATTCAATCCCGATGCAATTTCTGTGTTTCATCAACACTTTGAAGGTCCACAGATTACAGATTGTCTCCAGATGTGCATCGGAAACTACTACTGGTCTACCTGGGAACGATCAAATCGTAGACTGTTTTAGAATTACTCCCATGGAGGAAAGTAAGCATGGTAACTGTTGTATTCAATCCCAATGCAATCTCTGTGTTTCATCAACACTTTGAAGGTCCACAGCTTACAGAATGCCACCAGATGTGCATCGGAAACTACTTCTGGTCTTCCAGGGATCGATCAAAGCGTAGACTGTTTGAGACATACCTCCCGTGGTGGAAAGTGCGCGTGGTGAGTGTTGTATTCAATCCCGATGCAATTTCTGTGTTTCATCAACACTCTGATAGTCCACAGGTTACAGAATGCCTCCAGATGTGTATCGGAAACTACTACTGGTCTTCCAGGGAACGATCAAAGCGTAGACTGTTTGAGACATTACTGCCATAGAGGAAAGTGCGCATGCTGACTGTTGTATTCAATCCCGATGCAATTTCTGTGTTTCATCAACACTTTGAAGGTCCACAGATTACAGATTGTCTCCAGATGTGCATCGGAAACTACTACCGGTCTTCCTGGGAACGATCAAAACGTAGAGTGTTTGAGAATTACTCCCATGGAGGAAAGTAGGCATGGTAACTGTTGTATTCAATCCCGATGCAATTTCTGTGTTTCATCAACACTTTGAACATCCACAGATTTCAGAATGCCACCTGATGTGTATCGGAAACTACTTCTGGTCTTCCAGTTAACGATCAAAGCGTAGACTGTTTCAGACATACCTCCCGTGGAAGAAAGTGCGCAAGGTGACTGTTGTATTCAATCCCGATGCAATTTCTGTGTTTCATCAACACTCTGATAGTTTACAGATTACAGAGTGAGTCCAGATGAGCATCGTAAGCTACTACTGGTCTTCCAGGGAATGATCAAAGCGTAGACTGTTTGAGAATTACTCCCAAGGAGGAAAGTGTGCATAGTGACTGTTGTATTCAATCCTGATGCAATTTCTGTGTTTTTTCAACACTCTGATAGTCCACAGATTACAGAATGCCACCAGACGTGCATCGGAAGCTACTACTGGTCTCCCAGGTAACGATGAAAGCGTAGACTGTTTGAGACATTACTCCCGTGGAGGAAAGTGCGCATGGTGACTGTTGTATTCAATCCCGATGCAATTTCTGTGTTTCATCTATACTCTGATAGTCCACTTGTTACAGAATGCCTCCAGATGTGCATCGGAAACTTCTACTGGTTTTCCAGGGAACGATCAAAGCGTAGACTGTTTGAGACTTTACTCCCACGGAGGAAAGTTCGCATGGTGACTGTTGTATTCAATCCCGATGCAATTTCTTTGTATTATCAACACTCTGATAGTCCACAGATTACAGAATGCCTCCAGATGTGCATCGGAAACTACTACTGGTCTTAAAGGGAACGATCAAAGCGTAGACTGTTTGAGACATTACTCCCGTGGAGGAAAGTGCGCATGGTGACTGTTGTATTCAATCCCGATGCAATTTCTGTGTTTCATCTATACTCTGATAGTCCACAGGTTACAGAATGCCTCCAGATGTGCATCGGAAACTACTACTGGTCTTCCAGGGAACGATCAAAGCGTAGACTGTTTGAGACTTTACTCCCACGGAGGAAAGTGCGCATGGCGACTGTTGTATTGAATCCCGATGCAACATCTGTGTTTCATCAACACTCTGATAGTCCACAGATTACAGAGTGCCTCCAGATGTGCATCGGAAACTACTACTGGTCTTAAAGGGAACGATCAAAGCGTAGACTGTTTGAGACATTACTCCCATGGAGGAAAGTGCACATGGGGACTGTTGTATTCAATTCCGATGCAATTTCTGTGTTTCATCAACACTCTGATAGTCCACAGATTACTGAATGCCACCAGACGTGCCACGGAAGCTACTACTGGTCCTCCAGGTAACGATCAAAGCGTAGACTGTTTGAGACATACCTCCCGTAGAGGAAAGTGCGCATGGTGAGTGTTGTATTCAATCCCGATGCAATTTCTGTGTTTCATCAACACTCTGATAGTCCACAGATTACAGAATGCCACCAGATGTGCATCGGAAACTACTACTGGTCTTCCAGGGAACGATCAAAGCGTAAACTGTTTGGGAATTACTCTCTGGAGGAAAGAGCGCATGGTGAATGTTGTATTGAATCCCGATGAAATTCCTGTGTTTCATCAACACTCTGATAGTCCACAGATTACAGAATGCCTCCAGATGTGCATCGGAAACTACTACTGGTCTTCCAGGGAACGATCAAAGCGTAGACTGTTTGAGACATTACTACCATGGTGGAAAGTGCGCATGGTGACTGTTGTATTTAATCCCGATGCATTTTCTGTGTTCCATCAACACTCAGATAGTCCACAGATTACAGAATGCCTTTAGATCTGCATCGCAAACTACTACTGGTCTTCCAGGGAACGATCAAAGCGTAAACTGTTTGAGACATTACTTCCATGGAGGAAAGTGCACATGGTGACTGTTGTATTCAATTCCGATGCAATTTCTGTGTTTCATCAACACTCCCTAAGTCCACAGATTACAGAATGCCACTAGATGTGCATCGGAAACTACTACTGGTCCTCCAGGGAACGATAATAGCGTAGACTGTTTGAGACATTACTCCCATAGAGGAAAGTGCGCATTGTAACAGTTGTATTGAATCCCGTTGCAATTACTGTGCTTCACCAACACTTTGAAGGTCCACAGATTACAGATTGTCTCCAGATGTGCATCGGAAACTACCACTGGTCTTCCTGGGAACGATCAAAACGTAGAGTGTTTGAGAATTACTCCCATTCAGGAAAGTACGCATGGTAACTGTCGTATTCAATCCCGATGCAATTTCTGTGTTTCATCAACACTTTGAAGGTCCACAGATTACAGAATGCCACCAGATGTGCATCGGAAACTACTACTGGTCTTCCAGGGAAATATCAAAGCGTAGACTGTTTGAGACAATACCCCCGTGGAGGAAAGTGCGCATGGAGACTGTTGTATTCAATCCCGATGCAATTTCTGTGTTTCATCAACACTCTGATAGTCCACAGATTACAGAATGCCACCAGATGTGCATCGGAAACTACTACTGGTCTTCCAGGGAACGATCAAAGCGTAGACTGTTCGAGACATACCTCCCGTGAAGAAAGTGCGCATGGTGACTGTTCTATTCAATCCCGATATAATTTCTGTGTTTCATCAACACTCAGATAGTCCACAGATTACAGAATGCCACCAGATGTGCATCGGAAACTACTACTGGTCTTCCAGGGAACGATCAAAGCGTAGACTGTTTGAGACATTACTCCCATAGAGGAAAGTGCGCATGCTGACTGTTGTATTCAATCCCGATGCAATTTCTGTGTTTCATCAACACTCTGATAGTCCACAGATTACAGATTGTCTCCAGATGTGCATCGGAAACTACTACTGGTCTTCCTGGGACGATCAAAACGTAGACTGTTTGAGAATTACTCCCATGGAGGAAAGTAGGCATGGTAACTGTTCTATTCAATCCCGATGCAATTTCTGTGTTTCATCAACACGCCCTAAGTCCACAGATTACAGAATGCCACCAGATGTGCATCGGAAACTACTACTGGTATTCCAGGGAACGATCAAAGCATAGCCTGTTAGAGACATTACTCCCGTGGAGGAAAGTGCGCATGGCCACTGTTGTATTGAATCCCGATGCAGCATCTGTGTTTCATCAACACTCTGATAGTCCACAGATTACAGAGTGCCTCCAGATGTGCATCGGAAACTACTACTGGTCTTAAAGGGATCGATCAAAGCGTAGACTGTTTAAGACATTACTCAAATGGAGGAAAGTGCGCATGGTGACTGTTGTATTCAATTCCGATGCAATTTCTGTGTTTCATCAACACTCTGATAGTCCACAGATTACAGAATGCCACCAGATGTGCATCGGAAATTACTACTGGTCTTGAAGGGAACGATCAAAGCGTAGACTGTGTCAGACATTACTCCCATGGAGGAAAGTGCGGATGGAGATTGTTTTATTCAATCCCGATGCAATTTCTGTGTTTCATCAACACTCTGATAGTCCACAGATTGCAGAATGGAACCAGATGTGCATCGGAAACTACTACTGGTATTCCAGGGAGCGATCAAAGCGTAGACTCTTTGAGACATTACTCCCATAGAGGAAAGTGCGCATGGTAACTGTTGTATTCAATCCCGATGCAATTTCTGTGTTTCATCAACACTTTGAAGGTCCACAGATTACAGATTGTCTCCAGATGTGCATCGGAAACTACTACTGGTCATCCTGGGAACGACCAAAACGTAGACTGTTTCAGAATTACTCCCATGGAGGAAAGTAAGCATGGTAACTGTTGTATTCAATCCCAATGCAATATCTGTGTTTCATCAACACTTTGAAGGTCTACAGCTTACAGAATGCCACCAGATGTGCATCGGAAACTACTTCTGGTCTTCCAGGGAACGTTCAAAGCGTAGACTGTTTGAGACATACCTCCCGTAGAGGAAAGTGCGCGTGGTGAGTGTTGTATTCAATCCCGATGCAATTTCTGTGTTTCATCAATACTCTGATAGTCCACAGATTACAGAATGCCACCAGATGTGCATCGGAAACTACTACCGGTCTTCCAGGGAACGATCAAAGCGTAAACTGTTTGGGAATTACTCTCTGGAGGAAAGAGCGCATGGTGAATGTTGTATTGAATCCCGATGAAATTTCTGTGTTTCATCAACACTCTGATAGTCCACAGATTACAGAATGCCTCCAGATGTGCATCGGAAACTACTACTGGTCTTCCAGGGAACGATCAAAGCGTAGACTGTTTGAGACATTACTCCCATGGAGGAAAGTGCGCGTGGTGACTGTTGTATTTAATCCCGATGCATTTTCTGTGTTCCATCAACACTCTGATAGTCCACAGATTACAGAATGCCTTTAGATGTGCATCGCAAACTACCACTGGTCTTAAAGGGAACGATCAAAGCGTAGACTGTTTGAGACATTACTCCCATGGAGGAAAGAGCACATGGTGACTGTTGTATTCAATTCCGATGCAATTTCTGTGTTTCATCAACACTCCCTAAGCCCACAGATTACAGAATGCCACCAGATGTGCATCGGAAACTACTACTGGTCTTCCAGGGAACGATAATAGCGTAGACTGTTTGAGACATTACCCCATAGAGGAAAGTGCGCATGGTAACTGTTGTATTCAATCCCGATGCAATTTCTGTGTTTCATCAACACTTTGAAGGCCCACAGATTACAGAATGCCACCAGATGTGCATCGGAAACTACTACTCGTCTTCCAGGGAAATATCAAAGCGTAGACTGTTTGAGACATTACCCCCGTGGAGGAAAGTGCGCATGGCGACTGTTGTATTCAATCCCGAGCAATTTCTGTGTTTCATCAACACTGTGATAGTCCACAGATTACAGAATGCCACCAGATGTGCATCGCAGACTACTACAGGTCTTCCAGGGAACGATCAAAGCGTAGACTGTTCTAGACATACCTCCCGTGGAGGAAAGTGCGCATGGTGACTGTTCTATTCAATCCCGATGCAATTTCTGTGTTTCATCAACACTCAGATAGTCCACAGATTACAGAATGCCACCAGATGTGCATCGGAAACTACTACTGGTCTTCCAGGGAACGATCAAAACGTAGACTGTTTGAGACATTACTCCCATAGAGGAAAGTGCGCATGCTGACTCTTGTATTCAATCCCGATGCAATTTCTGTGTTTCATCAACACTTTGAAGGTCCACAGATTACAGATTGTCTCCAGATGTGCATCGGAAACTACTACTGGTCTTCCTGGGAACGATCAAAACGTAGACTGTTTGAGAATTACTCCCATGGAGGAAAGTAGGCATGGTAACTGTTCTATTCAATCCCGATGCAATTTCTGTGTTTCATCAACACTCCCTAAGTCCACAGATTACAGAATGCCACCAGATGTGCATCGGAAACTACTACTGGTCTTCCAGGGAAATATCAAAGCGTAGACTGTTTGAGACAATACCCCCGTGGAGGAAAGTGCGCATGGAGACTGTTGTATTCAATCCCGATGCAATTTCTGTGTTTCATCAACACTCTGATAGTCCACAGATTACAGAATGCCACCAGATGTGCATCGGAAACTACTACTGGTCTTCCAGGGAACGATCAAAGCGTAGACTGTTCGAGACATACCTCCCGTGAAGAAAGTGCGCATGGTGACTGTTCTATTCAATCCCGATATAATTTCTGTGTTTCATCAACACTCAGATAGTCCACAGATTACAGAATGCCACCAGATGTGCATCGGAAACTACTACTGGTCTTCCAGGGAACGATCAAAGCGTAGACTGTTTGAGACATTACTCCCATAGAGGAAAGTGCGCATGCTGACTGTTGTATTCAATCCCGATGCAATTTCTGTGTTTCATCAACACTCTGATAGTCCACAGATTACAGATTGTCTCCAGATGTGCATCGGAAACTACTACTGGTCTTCCTGGGACGATCAAAACGTAGACTGTTTGAGAATTACTCCCATGGAGGAAAGTAGGCATGGTAACTGTTCTATTCAATCCCGATGCAATTTCTGTGTTTCATCAACACGCCCTAAGTCCACAGATTACAGAATGCCACCAGATGTGCATCGGAAACTACTACTGGTATTCCAGGGAACGATCAAAGCATAGCCTGTTAGAGACATTACTCCCGTGGAGGAAAGTGCGCATGGCCACTGTTGTATTGAATCCCGATGCAGCATCTGTGTTTCATCAACACTCTGATAGTCCACAGATTACAGAGTGCCTCCAGATGTGCATCGGAAACTACTACTGGTCTTAAAGGGATCGATCAAAGCGTAGACTGTTTAAGACATTACTCAAATGGAGGAAAGTGCGCATGGTGACTGTTGTATTCAATTCCGATGCAATTTCTGTGTTTCATCAACACTCTGATAGTCCACAGATTACAGAATGCCACCAGATGTGCATCGGAAATTACTACTGGTCTTGAAGGGAACGATCAAAGCGTAGACTGTGTCAGACATTACTCCCATGGAGGAAAGTGCGCGTGGTGACTGTTGTATTTAATCCCGATGCATTTTCTGTGTTCCATCAACACTCTGATAGTCCACAGATTACAGAATGCCTTTAGATGTGCATCGCAAACTACCACTGGTCTTAAAGGGAACGATCAAAGCGTAGACTGTTTGAGACATTACTCCCATGGAGGAAAGAGCACATGGTGACTGTTGTATTCAATTCCGATGCAATTTCTGTGTTTCATCAACACTCCCTAAGTCCACAGATTACAGAATGCCACCAGATGTGCATCGGAAACTACTACTGGTATTCCAGGGAGCGATCAAAGCGTAGACTCTTTGAGACATTACTCCCATAGAGGAAAGTGCGCATGGTAACTGTTGTATTCAATCCCGATGCAATTTCTGTGTTTCATCAACACTTTGAAGGTCCACAGATTACAGATTGTCTCCAGATGTGCATCGGAAACTACTACTGGTCATCCTGGGAACGACCAAAACGTAGACTGTTTCAGAATTACTCCCATGGAGGAAAGTAAGCATGGTAACTGTTGTATTCAATCCCAATGCAATATCTGTGTTTCATCAACACTTTGAAGGTCTACAGCTTACAGAATGCCACCAGATGTGCATCGGAAACTACTTCTGGTCTTCCAGGGAACGTTCAAAGCGTAGACTGTTTGAGACATACCTCCCGTAGAGGAAAGTGCGCGTGGTGAGTGTTGTATTCAATCCCGATGCAATTTCTGTGTTTCATCAATACTCTGATAGTCCACAGATTACAGAATGCCACCAGATGTGCATCGGAAACTACTACCGGTCTTCCAGGGAACGATCAAAGCGTAAACTGTTTGGGAATTACTCTCTGGAGGAAAGAGCGCATGGTGAATGTTGTATTGAATCCCGATGAAATTTCTGTGTTTCATCAACACTCTGATAGTCCACAGATTACAGAATGCCTCCAGATGTGCATCGGAAACTACTACTGGTCTTCCAGGGAACGATCAAAGCGTAGACTGTTTGAGACATTACTCCCATGGAGGAAAGTGCGCGTGGTGACTGTTGTATTTAATCCCGATGCATTTTCTGTGTTCCATCAACACTCTGATAGTCCACAGATTACAGAATGCCTTTAGATGTGCATCGCAAACTACCACTGGTCTTAAAGGGAACGATCAAAGCGTAGACTGTTTGAGACATTACTCCCATGGAGGAAAGAGCACATGGTGACTGTTGTATTCAATTCCGATGCAATTTCTGTGTTTCATCAACACTCCCTAAGCCCACAGATTACAGAATGCCACCAGATGTGCATCGGAAACTACTACTGGTCTTCCAGGGAACGATAATAGCGTAGACTGTTTGAGACATTACCCCATAGAGGAAAGTGCGCATGGTAACTGTTGTATTCAATCCCGATGCAATTTCTGTGTTTCATCAACACTTTGAAGGCCCACAGATTACAGAATGCCACCAGATGTGCATCGGAAACTACTACTCGTCTTCCAGGGAAATATCAAAGCGTAGACTGTTTGAGACATTACCCCCGTGGAGGAAAGTGCGCATGGCGACTGTTGTATTCAATCCCGAGCAATTTCTGTGTTTCATCAACACTGTGATAGTCCACAGATTACAGAATGCCACCAGATGTGCATCGCAGACTACTACAGGTCTTCCAGGGAACGATCAAAGCGTAGACTGTTCTAGACATACCTCCCGTGGAGGAAAGTGCGCATGGTGACTGTTCTATTCAATCCCGATGCAATTTCTGTGTTTCATCAACACTCAGATAGTCCACAGATTACAGAATGCCACCAGATGTGCATCGGAAACTACTACTGGTCTTCCAGGGAACGATCAAAACGTAGACTGTTTGAGACATTACTCCCATAGAGGAAAGTGCGCATGCTGACTCTTGTATTCAATCCCGATGCAATTTCTGTGTTTCATCAACACTTTGAAGGTCCACAGATTACAGATTGTCTCCAGATGTGCATCGGAAACTACTACTGGTCTTCCTGGGAACGATCAAAACGTAGACTGTTTGAGAATTACTCCCATGGAGGAAAGTAGGCATGGTAACTGTTGTATTCAATCCCGATGCAATTTCTGTGTTTCATCAACATTTTGAACATCCACAGATTACAGAATGCCACCTGATGTGCATCGGAAACTACTTCTGGTCTTCCAGTTAACGATCAAAGCGTAGACTGTTTGAGACATACCTCCCGTGGAAGAAAGTGCGCAAGGTGACTGTTGTATTCAATCCCGATGCAATTTCTGTGTTTCATCAACACTCTGATAGTTTACAGATTACAGAGTGAGTCCAGATGGGCATCGTAAGCTACTACTGGTCTTCCAGGGAATGATCAAAGCGTAGACTGTTTGAGAATTACTCCCATGGAGGAAAGTGTGCATAGTGGCTGTCATATTCAATCCTGATGCAATTTCTGTGTTTTTTCAACACTCTGATAGTCCACAGATTACAGAATGCCACCAGACGTGCATCGGAAGCTACTACTGGTCTCCCAGGTAACGATCAAAGCGTAGACTGTTTGAGACATTACTCCCGTGGAGGGAAGTGCGCATGGTGACTGTTGTATTCAATCCCGATGCAATTTCTGTGTTTCATCTATACTCTGATAGTCCACAGGTTACAGAATGCCTCCAGATGTGCATCAGAAACTACTACTGGCCTTCCAGGGAACGATTAAAGCGTAGACTGTTTGAGAGTTTACTCCCACGTAAGGAAAGTTCGCATGGTGACTGTTGTATTCAATCCCGATGCAATTTCTTTGTTTTAACAACACTCTGATAGTCCACAGATTACAGAATGCCTCCAGATGTGCATCGGAAACTACTACTGGTCTTCCAAGGAACGATCAAAGCGTAAACTGCTTGAGACAGTACTCCCATGGAGGAAAGAGCGCATGGTGACTGTTGTATTCAATCCCGATGCAATTTTGGTTTCATCAACACTCTGATAGTCCAAAGATTACAGAATTTCTCCAGATGTGCATCGGAAACTACTACTGGTCTTCCAGGGAACGATCAACGCGTAGACCGTTTGAGACATTACTCCCATGGAGAAAATGCACATGGTGACTGTTGTATTCATTTCCGATGCAATTTCTGTGTTTCATCAACACTCTGATAGTGCATAGATTACAGAATGCCACCAGACGTGCATTGGAAGCTACTACTGGTCTGCCAGGTATTGATCAAAGCGTAGACTCTTTGAGACTTTACTCCCGTGGAGGAAAGTGCACATGGTGACTGTTGTATTCAATCCCGATGCAATTTCTGTGTTTCATCAACACTCCCTAAGTCCACAGATTACAGAATGCCACCAGATGTGCATCGGAAACTACTACTGGTCTTCCAGGGAACGATCAAAGCGTAGACTGTTTGAGACATTACTCCCGTTTAGGAAAGTGCGCATGGCGACTGTTGTATTCAATCCTGATGCAATTTCTCTGTTTCATCAACACTCTGATAGTCCACAGATTACTGAATGCCACCAGACATGCATCGGAAGCTACTACTGGTCTCCCAGGTAACGATCAAAGCGTAGACTGTTTGAGACAGTACTCCCGTGTAGGAAAGTGCGCATGGTGACTGTTGTATTCAATCCTGATGCAATTTCTCTGTTTCATCAACACTCTGATAGTCCACAGATTACAGAATGCCACCAGATATCCATCGGAAACTACTACTGGTCTTCCAGGGAACGATCAAAGCGTAGACTGTTTGAGACATTACTCCCGTGGAGGAAAGTGTGCATGGCGAATGTGGTATTCAATCCCGATGCAATTTCTGTGTTTCATCAACACTCTGATAGTCCACAGATTACAGAATGCCACCAGATGTCCATCGGAAATTACTACAGGTCCTCAAGTAAACGATCAAATGGTAGACAGTTTCAGACACTACTCCCATGGAGGAAAGTGCGCATGGTGATTGTTGTATTCAATCCCGATGCAATTTCAGTGTTTCATCAACACTCTGATAGTCCACAGATTACAGAATGCCTCCAGATATGCATCGGAAACTACTACTGGTCTTCCAGGGAACGATCAAAGCGTAAACTGTTTGAGACATTACTTCCATGGAGGAAAGTGCACATGGTGACTGTTGTATTCAATTCCGATGCAATTTCTGTGTTTCATCAACACTCCCTAAGTCCACAGATTACAGAATGCCACTAGATGTGCATCGGAAACTACTACTGGTCCTCCAGGGAACGATAATGGCGTAGACTGTTTGAGACATTACTCCCATAGAGGAAAGTGCGCATTGTAACAGTTGTATTGAATCCCGTTGCAATTACTGTGTTTCACCAACACTTTGAAGGTCCACAGATTACAGATTGTCTCCAGATGTGCATCGGAAACTACCACTGGTCTTCCTGGGAACGATCAAAACGTAGAGTGTTTGAGAATTACTCCCATTCAGGAAAGTACGCATGGTAACTGTCGTATTCAATCCCGATGCAATTTCTGTGTTTCATCAACACTTTGAAGGTCCACAGATTACAGAATGCCACCAGATGTGCATCGGAAACTACTACTGGTCTTCCAGGGAAATATCAAAGCGTAGACTGTTTGAGACAATACCCCCGTGGAGGAAAGTGCGCATGGAGACTGTTGTATTCAATCCCGATGCAATTTCTGTGTTTCATCAACACTCTGATAGTCCACAGATTACAGAATGCCACCAGATGTGCATCGCAAACTACTACTGGTCTTCCAGGGAACGATCAAAGCGTAGACTGTTCGAGACATACCTCCCGTGGAGGAAAGTGCGCATGGTGACTGTTCTATTCAATCCCGATATAATTTCTGTGTTTCATCAACACTCAGATAGTCCACAGATTACAGAATGCCACCAGATGTGCATCGGAAACTACTACTGGTCTTCCAGGGAACGTTCAAAGCGTAGACTGTTTGAGACCTTACTCCCATAGAGGAAAGTGCGCATGCTGACTGTTGTATTCAATCCCGATGCAATTTCTGTGTTTCATCAACACTCTGATAGTCCACAGATTACAGATTGTCTCCAGATGTGCATCGGAAACTACTACTGGTCTTCCTGGGACGATCAAAACGTAGACTGTTTGAGAATTACTCCCATGGCGGAAAGTTGGCATGGTAACTGTTCTATTCAATCCCGATGCAATTTCTGTGTTTCATCAACACTCCCTAAGTCCACAGATTACAGAATGCCACCACATGTGCATCGGAAACTACTACTGGTATTCCAGGGAACGATCAAAGCGTAGCCTGTTAGAGACATTACTCCCGTGGAGGAAAGTGCGCATGGCCACTGTTGTATTGAATCCCGATGCAGCATCTGTGTTTCATCAACACTCTGATAGTCCACAGATTACAGAGTGCCTCCAGATGTGCATCGGAAACTACTACTGGTCTTAAAGGGAACGATCAAAGCGTAGACTGTTTAAGACATTACTCAAATGGAGGAAAGTGCGCATGGTGACTGTTGTATTCAATCCGATGCATTTACTATGTTTCATCAAAACTCTGATAGTCCATAGATTACAGAATGCCTTTAGATGTGCATCGGAAACTACTACTGGTCTTCCAGGGAACGATCAAAGCGTAGAGTGTTTGAGACATTACTCGCATGGAGGAAAGTGCACATGGTGACTGTTGTATTCAATTCCGATGCAATTTCTGTGTTTCATCAACACTCTGATAGTCCACAGATTACAGAATGCCACCAGATGTGCATCGGAAATTACTACTGGTCTTGAAGGGAACGATCAAAGCGTAGACTGTGTCAGACATTACTCCCATGGAGGAAAGTGCGGATGGTGATTGTTTTATTCAATCCCGATGCAATTTCTGTGTTTCATCAACACTCTGATAGTCCACAGATTGCAGAATGGAACCAGATGTGCATCGGAAGCTACTACTGATCTTCGAGGGAACGATCAAAGCGTAGACTGTTCGAGACATACCTCCCGTGGAGGAAGGTGCGCATGGTGACTATTGTATTCAATCCCGATGCAATTTCTGTGTTTCATCAACACTCCCTAGGTCCACAGATTACAGAATGCCACCAGATGTGCATCGGAAACTACTACTGGTATTCCAGGGAGCGATCAAAGCGTAGACTCTTTGAGACATTACTCCCATAGAGGAAAGTGCGCATGGTAACTGTTGTATTCAATCCCGATGCAATTTCTGTGTTTCATCAACACTTTGAAGGTCCACAGATTACAGATTGTCTCCAGATGTGCATCGGAAACTACTACTGGTCATCCTGGGAACGACCAAAACGTAGACTGTTTCAGAATTACTCCCATGGAGGAAAGTAAGCATGGTAACTGTTGTATTCAATCCCAATGCAATATCTGTGTTTCATCAACACTTTGAAGGTCCACAGCTTACAGAATGCCACCAGATGTGCATCGGAAACTACTTCTGGTCTTCCAGGGAACGATCAAAGCGTAGACTGTTTGAGACATACCTCCCGTAGAGGAAAGTGCGCGTGGTGAGTGTTGTATTCAACCCCGATGCAATTTCTGTGTTTCATCAATACTCTGATAGTCCACAGATTACAGAATGCCACCAGATGTGCATCGGAAACTACTACCGGTCTTCCAGGGAACGATCAAAGCGTAAACTGTTTGGGAATTACTCTCTGGAGGAAAGAGCGCATGGTGAATGTTGTATTGAATCCCGATGAAATTTCTGTGTTTCATCAACACTCTGATAGTCCACAGATTACAGAATGCCTCCAGATGTGCATCGGAAACTACTACTGGTCTTCCAGGGAACGATCAAAGCGTAGACTGTTTGAGACATTACTCCCATGGAGGAAAGTGCGCATGGTGACTGTTGTATTTAATCCCGATGCATTTTCTGTGTTCCATCAACACTCTGATAGTCCACAGATTACAGAATGCCTTTAGATGTGCATCGCAAACTACCACTGGTCTTAAAGGGAACGATCAAAGCGTAGACTGTTTGAGACATTACTCCCATGGAGGAAAGAGCACATGGTGACTGTTGTATTCAATTCCGATGCAATTTCTGTGTTTCATCAACACTCCCTAAGCCCACAGATTACAGAATGCCACCAGATGTGCATCGGAAACTACTACTGGTCTTCCAGGGAACGATAATAGCGTAGACTGTTTGAGACTTTACCCCATAGAGGAAAGTGCGCATGGTAACTGTTGTATTCAATCCCGATGCAATTTCTGTGTTTCATCAACACTTTGAAGGCCCACAGATTACAGAATGCCACCAGATGTGCATCGGAAACTACTACTCTTCTTCCAGGGAAATATCAAAGCGTAGACTGTTTGAGACATTACCCCCGTGGAGGAAAGTGCGCATGGCGACTGTTGTATTCAATCCCGAGCAATTTCTGTGTTTCATCAACACTCAGATAGTCCACAGATTACAGAATGCCACCAGATGTGCATCGGAAACTACTACTGGTCTTCCAGGGAACGATCAAAACGTAGACTGTTTGAGACATTACTCCCATAGAGGAAAGTGCGCATGCTGACTCTTGTATTCAATCCCGATGCAATTTCTGTGTTTCATCAACACTTTGAAGGTCCACAGATTACAGATTGTCTCCAGATGTGCATCGGAAACTACTACTGGTCTTCCTGGGAACGATCAAAACGTAGACTGTTTGAGAATTACTCCCATGGAGGAAAGTAGGCATGGTAACTGTTGTATTCAATCCCGATGCAATTTCTGTGTTTCATCAACACTTTGAACATCCACAGATTACAGAATGCCACCTGATGTGCATCGGAAACTACTTCTGGTCTTCCAGTTAACGATCAAAGCGTAGACTGTTTGAGACATACCTCCCGTGGAAGAAAGTGCGCAAGGTGACTGTTGTATTCAATCCCGATGCAATTTCTGTGTTTCATCAACACTCTGATAGTTTACAGATTACAGAGTGAGTCCAGATGGGCATCGTAAGCTACTACTGGTCTTCCAGGGAATGATCAAAGCGTAGACTGTTTGAGAATTACTCCCATGGAGGAAAGTGTGCATAGTGACTGTCATATTCAATCCTGATGCAATTTCTGTGTTTTTTCAACACTCTGATAGTCCACAGATTACAGAATGCCACCAGACGTGCATCAGAAACTACTACTGGCCTTCCAGGGAACGATTAAAGCGTAGACTGTTTGAGACTTTACTCCCACGTAAGGAAAGTTCGCATGGTGACTGTTGTATTCAATCCCGATGCAATTTCTTTGTTTTAACAACACTCTGATAGCCCACAGATTACAGAATGCCTCCAAATGTGCATCGGAAACTACTACTGGTCTTCCAAGGAACGATCAAAACGTAAACTGCTTGAGACATTACTCCCATGGAGGAAAGAGAGCATGGTGACTGTTGTATTCAATCCCGATGCAATTTTGGTTTCATCAACACTCTGATAGTCCACAGATTACAGAATTTCTCCAGATGTGCATCGGAAACTACTACTGGTCTTCCAGGGAACGATCAAAGCGTAGACCGTTTGAGACATTACTCCCATGGAGAAAATGCACATGGTGACTGTTGTATTCATTTCCGATGCAATTTCTGTGTTTCATCAACACTCTGATAGTGCATAGATTACAGAATGCCACCAGACGTGCATTGGAAGCTACTACTGGTCTTCCAGGTATTGATCAAAGCGTAGACTCTTTGAGACTTTACTCCCGTGGAGGAAAGTGCACATGGTGACTGTTGTATTCAATCCCGATGCAATTTCTGTGTTTCATCAACACTCCCTAAGTCCACAGATTACAGAATGCCACCAGATGTGCATCGGAAACTACTACTGGTCTTCCAGGGAACGATCAAAGCGTAGACTGTTTGAGACATTACTCCCGTTTAGGAAAGTGCGTATGGCGACTGTTGTATTCAATCCTGATGCAATTTCTCTGTTTCATCAACACTCTGATAGTCCACAGATTACTGAATGCCACCAGACATGCATCGGAAGCTACTACTGGTCTCCCAGGTAACGATCAAAGCGTAGACTGTTTGAGACAGTACTCCCGTGTAGGAAAGTGCGCATGGTGACTGTTGTATTCAATCCTGATGCAATTTCTCTGTTTCATCAACACTCTGATAGTCCACAGATTACAGAATGCCACCAGATATGCATCGGAAACTACTACTGGTCTTCCAGGGAACGATCAAAGCGTAGACTGTTTGAGACATTACTCCCGTGGAGGAAAGTGTGCATGGCGAATGTTGTATTCAATCCCGATGCAATTTCTGTGTTTCATCAACACTCTGATAGTCCACAGATTACAGAATGCCACCAGATGTCCATCGGAAATTACTACTGGTCCTCAAGTAAACGATCAAATGGTAGACAGTTTCAGACACTACTCCCATGGAGGAAAGTGCGCATGGTGATTGTTGTATTCAATCCCGATGCAATTTCAGTGTTTCATCAACACTCTGATAGTCCACAGATTACAGAATGCCTCCAGATATGCATCGGAAACTACTACTGGTCTTCCAGGGAACGATCAAAGCGTAGACTATTTGAGACATTACTCCCGTGGAGGAAAGTGTGCATGGCGAATGTTGTATTCAATCCCGATGCAATTTCTGTGTTTCATCAACACTCTGATAGTCCACAGATTACAGAATGCCACCAGATGTCCATCGGAAATTACTACTGGTCTTCAAGTAAACGATCAAAGGGTAGACAGTTTCAGACACTACTCCCATGGAGGAAAGTGCGGATGGTGACTGTTGTATTTAATCCCGATGCAATTTTTGTGTTTCATGAACACTCTGATAGTCAACAGATTACAGAATGCCACCAGACGTGCATCGCAAACTACTACTGGTCTTCCAGGGAACGATCAAAGCGTAGACTGATCGAGACATACTTCCCGTGGAGTAAAGGGCGAATGGTAACTGTTGTATTCAATCCCGATGCAATTTCTGTGTTTCATCAAAAATTTGAAGGTCCACAGATTACAGATTGTCTCCAGATGTGCATCGGAAACTACTACTGGTCTTCCTGGGAACGATCAAAACGTAGAGTGTTTGAGAATTACTCCCATTGAGGAAAGTGCGCATGGTAACTGTTGTATTCAATCCCGATGCAATTTCTGTGTTTTATCAACACTCAGATAGTCCACAGATTACAGAGTGCCTCCAGATGTGCATCGGAAACTACTACTGGGCTTCCAGGGAGCGATCAAAGCGTAGCCTGTTTGAGACATTACTCCCGTCGAGGAAAGTGCGCATGGCGAATGTTGTATTCAATCCCGATGCAATTTCAGTGTTTCATCAACACTCTGATAGTCCACAGATTACATAATGCCTCCAGATGTGCATCGCAAACTACTACTGGTCTTCCAGGGAACGATCAAAGCGTAGACTGTTCGAGACATACCTCCCGTGGAGGAAACTGCTCATGGTGACTGTTGCATTCAATCCCGATGCAATTTCTGTGTTTCATCAACACTCAGATAGTCCACAGATTACAGAGTGCCTCCAGATGTGCATCGGAAACTACTACTGGTCTTCCAGGGAACGATCAAAGCGTAGACTGTTTGAGACATTACTCCCATAGAGGAAAGTGCGCATTCTGACTGTTGTATTCAATCCCGAGGCAATTTCGGTGTTTCATCAACACTTTGAAGGTCCACAGATTACAGATTGCCACCTAATGTGCATCGGAAACTATTTCTGGTCTTCCAGTTAACGAACAAAGCGTAGACTGTTTGAGACATACCTAACGTGGAAGAAAGTGCGCAAGGTGACTGTTGTATTCAATCTCGATGCAATTTCTGTGTTTCATCAACACTCTGATAGTCCACATATTACAGAATGCCACCAGATGTGCATCGGAAACTACTACTGGGCTTCCAGGGAACGATCAAAGCGTAGCCCGTTTGAGACATTACTCCCGACGAGGAAAGTGCGCATTGCGACTGTTGTATACAATCCCGATGCAACATCTGTGTTTCATCAACACTCTGATAGTCCACAGATTACAGAGTGCCTCCAGATGTGCATCGGAAACTACTACTGGTCTTCCAGGGAACGATCAAAGCGTAGACTGTTTGAGACATTACACCCATGGAGGAAAGTGTGCATGGAGAATGTTGTATTCAATCCCGATGCAATTTCTGTGTTTCATCAACACTCTGATGGTCCACAGATTACAGAATGCCACCAGATGTCCATCGGAAATTACTACTGGTCTTCAAGTAAACGATCAAAGGGTAGACAGTTTCAGACACTACCCCACGGAGGAAAGTGCGGATGGTGACTGTTGTATTCAATCCCGATGCAATTTCTGTGTTTCATGAACACTCTGATAGTCAACAGATTACAGAATGCCACCAGACGAGCATCGCAAACTACTACTGGTCTTCCAGGGAACGATCAAAGCGTAGTCTGATCGAGACATACTTCCCGTGGAGTAAAGTGCGAATGGTAACTGTTGTATTCAATTCCGATGCAGTTTCTGTGTTTCATCAATTCTCCCTAAGTCCACAGATAACAGAATGCCACCAGATGTGCATCGGAAACTACTACTGGTCTTCCAGGGAACGATCAAAGCGTAGACTCTTTGAGACATACCTCCCGTGGAGGAAACTGCTCATGGTGACTGTTGCATTCAATCCCGATGCAATTTCTGTGTTTCATCAACACTCAGATAGTCCACAGATTACAGAGTGCCTCCAGATGTGCATCGGAAACAACTACTGGTCTTCCAGGGAACGATCAAAGCGTAGACTGTTTGAGACATTACTCCCATAGAGGAAAGTGCGCATTCTGACTGTTGTATTCAATCCCGAGGCAATTTCGGTGTTTCATCAACACTTTGAAGGTCCACAGATTACAGATTGCCACCTAATGTGCATCGGAAACTATTTCTGGTCTTCCAGTTAACGAACAAAGCGTAGACTGTTTGAGACATACCTAACGTGGAAGAAAGTGCGCAAGGTGACTGTTGTATTCAATCCCGATGCAATTCCTGTGTTTCATCAACACTCTGATAGTCCACATATTACAGAATGCCACCAGATGTTCATCGGAAACTACTACTGGGCTTCCAGGGAACGATCAAAGCGTAGCCTGTTTGAGACATTACTCCCGACGAGGAAAGTGCGCATGGCGACTGTTGTATACAATCCCGATGGAACATCTGTGTTTCATCAACACTCTGATAGTCCACAGATTACAGAGTGCCTCCAGATGTGCATCGGAAACTACTACTGGTCTTCCAGGGAACGATCAAAGCGTAGACTGTTTGAGACATTACACCCATGGAGGAAAGTGTGCATGGCGAATGTTGTATTCAATCCCGATGCAATTTCTGTGTTTCATCAACACTCTGATAGTCCACAGATTACAGAATGCCACCAAATGTCCATCGGAAATTACTACTGGTCTTCAAGTAAACGATCAAAGTGTAGACAGTTTCAGACACTACTCCCACGGAGGAAAGTGAGGATGGTGACTGTTGTATTCAATCCCGATGCAATTTCTGTGTTTCATGAACACTCTGAGAGTCAACAGATTACAGAATGCCACCAGACGTCCATCGCACACTACTACTGGTCTTCCAGGGAACGATCAAAGCGTAGACTGATCGAGACATACTTCCCGTGGAGTAAAGGGCGAATGGTAACTGTTGTATTCAATTCCGATGCAGTTTCTGTGTTTCATCACTTCTCCCTAAGTCCACAGATAACAGAATGCCACCAGATGTGCATCGGAAACTACTACTGGGCTCCCAGGGAACGATCAAAGCGTAGACTGTTTGAGACATACCTCCCGTGGAGGAAACTGCTCATGGTGACTGTTGCATTCAATCCCGATGCAATTTCTGTGTTTCATCAACACTCAGATAGTCCACAGATTACAGAGTGCCTCCAGATGTGCATCGGAAACAACTACTGGTCTCCCAGGTAACGATCAAAGCGTAGACTGTTTGAGACATTACTCCCGTGAAGGAAATAGCGCATGGTGACTGTTGTATTAAATCCCGATGCAATTTCTGTGTTTCATCTACACTCTGACAGTCCACAGGTTACAGAATGCCAGCAGATGTGCATCGGAAACTACTACTGGACTTCCAGGGAACGATCAAAGCGTAGCCTGTTTGAGACATTACTCCCGTGGAGGAAGTGCGCATGGCGACTATTGTATTCAATGCCGATGCAACATCTGTGTTTCATCAGCAATCAGATAGTCCACAGATTACAGAGTGCCTCCAGATGTGCATCGGAAACTAGTACTGGTCTTCCAGGGAACGATCAAAGCCTAGGGTGTTTGAGACATTACACCCATGGAGGAAAGTGCGCATGGCGACTGTTGTACTCAATCCCGATGCAATTTCTGTGTTTCATCAACACTCTGCTGGTCCACAGATTACAGAATGCCACCAGATGTGAATCGGAAACTACTACTAGTCTTCCAAGGAACGATCAAAGCGTAGACTGTGTGAGACATTATTCACATAGAGGAAAGTGCTCATGCTGACTGTTGTATTCAATCCCGAGGCATTTTCTGTGTTTCATCAACACTTTGAAGGTCCACAGATTACAGATTGTCTCCAGATGTGCATTCGAAACTACTACTGGTCTTCCTGGGAACGATCAAAACGTAGACTGTTTGAGAATTACTCCCATGGAGGAAAGTACGCATGGTAACTGTTGTATTCAATCCCGAGGCAATTTCTGTGTTTCATCAACACTTTGAAGGTCTACAGATTACAGAATGCCACCAGATGTGCATCGGAAACTACTTCTGGTCTTCCAGGGAACGATCAAAGCGTAGACTGTTTGAGGCATACCTCCCTTTGAGGAAAATGCGCATCTTGACTGTTGCATTCAATCCCGATGCAATTTCTTTGTTTCATCAACACTCTGATAGTCCACAGATTACAGAATTGCCACCAGATGTGCATCGGAAACTACTACTGGTCTTCCTGGGAACGATCAAAGCGTAGACTGTTTGATACATACCTCCCGTGGAGGAAAGTGCGCATGGTGACTGTTGTATTCAATCCCGATGCAATTTCTGTGTTTCATCAACACTCTGATAGTCCACAGATTACACAATGCCACCAGACGTGCATCGGACGCTACTACTGGTCTTCCAGGGAACGATCAAAGCGTAGACTTTTTGAGACATTACTCCCATGGAGGAAAGTGCGCATGGCGACTGTTGTATTCAATCCCGATGCAATTTCTGTGTTTCATCAACACTCTGATAGTCCACAGATTACAGAATGGCACCAGTTGTGAATCGGAAATTACTACTGGTCTTCAAGGGAACGATCAAAGCGTAGACTGTTTCAGACATTACTCCCATGGAGGAAAGTGCGCATGGTGACTGTTGCATTCAATCGCGAAGCAATTTCTTTGTTTCATCAACACTCTGATAGTCCACACCTAACAGAATGCCTCCAGATGTGCATCGGAAACTACTACTGGTCTTCCGGGGAACGATCAAACGTAGACTGTTTGAGACATGACTCCCATGGAGGCAAGTGCGCATGGTGACTGTTGTATTCAATCCCTATGCATTTTCTGTGTTTCATCAACAATCTGATAGACCACAGATTACAGAATGCATTTAGATGTGCATCGGAAACTACTACTGGTCTTCCAGGGAACGATCAAAGCGTAGACTGTTGGAGACATTACTCCCATGGAGGAAGGTGCACATGGTGAATGTTGTATTCAATTCCGGTGCTATTTCTGTTTTTCATCAACACTCTGATTGTCCACAGATTACAGAATGCCACCAGACGTGCATTGGAAGCTACTACTGGTCTTCCAGGTAACGATCAAAGTGTAGACTGTTTGAGACACAACTCCCGGGGAGGAAAGTGCGCATGGTGACTGTTGTATTCAATCCCGATGCAATTTCTGTGTTTCATCAACACTCTTATAGTCCACTGGTTACAGACTGCCACCAGATGTGCATCGGAAACTACTACTGGTCTTCCAGGGATCGATCAAAGCGTAGACTGTTTGAGATACTCCCGTGGAGGAAAGTGCGCATGGCGACTATTGTATTCAATCCCGATGCAATTTCTGTGTTTCATCAACACTCCCTAAGTCCACAGATTACAGAATGCCACCAGATGTGCATCGGAAACTACTACTGGCTGCCAGGGAACGATCAAAGCGTAGACTGTTTGAGACATTACTGTCATAGAGGAAAGTGCGCATGCTGACTGTTGTATTCAATCCCGAGGCAATATCTGTGTTTCATCAACACTTTGATAGTCCACACCTTACAGAATGCCTCCAGATGTGCATCGGAAACTACTACTGGTCTTCCGGGGAACGATCAAAGCGTAGACTGTTTGAGACATGACTCCCATGGAGGCAAGTGCGCATGGTGACTGTTGTATTCAATCCCTATCCATTTTCTGTGTTCCATCAACACTCCCTAAGTCCACAGATTACAGACTGCCACCAGATGTGCATCGGAAACTACTACTGGTCTTCCAGGGAACGATCAAAGCGTAGACTGTTTGGGAATTACTCTCTATAGTAAAGAGCGCATGGTGAATGTTGTATTCAATCCCGATGAAATTTCTGTGTTTCATCAACACTCTGATAGTCCACACCTTACAGAATGCCTCCAGATGTGCATCGGAAACTACTACTGGTCTTCCGGGGAACGATCAAAGCGTAGACTGTTTGAGACATGACTCCCATGGAGGCAAGTGCGCATGGTGACTGTTGTATTCAATCCCTATGCATTTTCTGTGTTCCATCAACACTCCCTAAGTCCACAGATTACAGAATGCCACCAGATGTGCATCGCAAACTACTACTGGTCTTCCAGGGAACGATCAAGCGTAGACTGTTTGAGACATTACTCCCATAGAGGAAAGTGCACATGGTGACTGTTGTATTTAATTCCGATGCAATTTCTGTGTTTCATCAACACTCTGATTGTCCACAGATTACAGAATGCCACCAGATGTGCATCGGAAACTACTACTGGTCTTCCTAGGATCGATTAAATCGTAGACTGTTCGAGATACTTCTGTGGAGGAAAGTGCGCATGGCGACTGTTGTATTCAATCCCGACGCAATTTCTGTGATTCATCAACACTCTGATAGTCCACAGACTACAGAATGCCACCAGACGTGCATCGGAAATTACTACTGGTCTTCAAGGGAACGATCAAAGCGTAGACTGTTTGGGAATTACTCCCGTGGAGGAAAGTGCGCATGGTGAATGTTGTATTCAATCCCGATGGAATTTCTGTGTTTCATCAACACTCTGGTAGTCCACAGATTACAGAATGCCTCCAGATGTGCATCGGAAACTACTACTGGTCTTCCAGGGATCGATCAAAGCGTAGACTGTTTGAGATACTCCCGTGGAGGAAAGAGCGCATGGCGACTGTTGTATTCAATCCCGATGCAATTTCTGTGTTTCATCAACACTCTGATAGTCCACAGATTATAGAATGCCACCAGATGTGCCTCGGAAATTACTACTGGTCTTCAAGGGAACGATCAAAGCGTAGACTGTTTCAGACATTACTACCATGGAGGAAAGTGCGGATGGTGTCTGTTGTATTCAATCCCGATGCATTTTCTGTGTTTCATCAACAATCTGATAGACCACAGATTACAGAATGCATTTAGATGTGCATCGGAAACTACTTCTGGTCTTCCAGGGAACGATAAAAGCGTAGACTGTTGGAGACATTACTCCCATGGAGGAAGGTGCACATGGTGAATGTTGTATTCAATTCCATTGCTATTTCTGTTTTTCATCAACACTCTGATAGTCCACAGATTACAGAATGCCACCAGACGTGCATCGGAAGCTACTACTGGTCTTCCAGGTAACGATCAAAGTGTAGACTGTTTGAGACATAACTCCCGGGGAGGAAAGTGCGCATGGTGACTGTTGTATTCAATCCCGATGCAATTTCTGTGTTTCATCAACACTCTTATAGTCCACTGGTTACAGACTGCCACCAGATGTGCATCGGAAACTACTACTGGTCGTCCAGGGATCGATCAAAGCGTAGACTCTTTGAGATACTCCCGTGGAGGAAAGTGCGCATATCGACTATTGTATTCAATCCCGATGCAATTTCTGTGTTTCATCAACACTCCCTAAGTCCACAGATTACAGAATGCCACCAGATGTGCATCGGAAACTACTACTGGCTGCCAGGGAACGATCAAAGCGTAGACTGTTTGAGACATTACTGTCATAGAGGAAAGTGCGCATGCTGACTGTTGTATTCAATCCCGAGGCAATATCTGTGTTTCATCAACACTTTGAAGGTCCACAGATTACAGATTGTCTCCAGATGTGCATCGGAAACTACTACTGGTCTTCCTGGGAACGATCAAAACGTAGACTGTTTGAGAATTACTCCCACGGAGGAAAGTACTCATGGTAACTGTTGTATTCAATCCCGATGCAATGTCTGTGTTTCATCAACACTCTGATAGTCCACAGATTACAGAATGCCACCAGACGTGCATCGGTAACTACTACTGGTCTTCCAAAGATCGATCAATGCGTAGACTGTTTGAGACATAACTCCCATGGAGGAAAGTTCGCATGGTGAATGTTGTATTGAATCCCGATGCAATTTCTGTGTTTCATCAACACTCAGTTAGTCCACAGATTTCAGAATGCCTCCAGATGTGCATCGGAAAGTACTACTGGTCTTCCAGGGAACGATCAAAGCGTAGACTGTATGTGACACTACTCCCATGGAGGAAAGTGCGCATGGTGACTGTTGTATTCAATCCCGATGCAATTTCTGTGTTTCATCAACACTCTGATAGTCCACAGATTACAGAATGCCTTCAGATGTGCATCGGAAACTACGACTGGACTTCCAGGGAACGATCAAAGCGTAGACTGTATGAGACATTACTCCCATGGAGGAAAGTGCGCATGGTGACTGTTGTACTCAATCCCGATGCAATTTTAGTGCTTCATCAACACTCTGATAGTCCACAGATTACAGAATGGCTCCAGATGTGCATTGGAAACCACTACTGGTCTTCCAGAGAACGATCAAAGCGTAGACTGTTTGACACACTACTAGCATCGAGGTAAGTGCGCATGGTGACTGTTGTATTCAATCCCGATGCAATTTCTGTGTTTCATCAACACTCTGATAGTCCACAGATTTCAGAATGCCTCTAGATGTGCATCGGAAACTACTACTGGTCTCACAGGGAAAGATCAAAGCGTAGACTGTTTTAGACATTACTCCCATGGAGGAAAGTGCGCATGGTGACCGTTGTATTCAATCCCGATGCAATTTCTATGTTTCATCAACACTCTGATAGTCCACAGATTACAGAATGCCACCAGATGTGCATCGGAGACTACTACTGGTCTTCCAGGGAATGATCAAAGACTAGACTGTTTGAGACACTGCACCCGTGGAGGAAAGTGCGCATGGTGTCTGTTGTAATAAATCCCGATGCAATTTCTGAGTTCCATCAACACTCTGATAGTCAACAGATTACAGAATTCCACCAGACGCGCATCGGAAAATACTACTGGTCTTGCAGGGAACGATCAAAACGTAGACTGTTTCAGAAGTTACTCCCATAGAGGAGAGTGCTGATGGTGACTGTTGTATTCAATCCCGATGCAATTTCTGTGTTTCATAATTACTCGATAGTCCACAGATTACAGAATGCCACCAGATGTGCATCGGAAACTATACTGGTCTTCCAGGGAATGATCAAAGCGTACACTGTTTTAGACATTACTCCCGTGGAGGAAAGTGTGCATGGTGACTGTTGAAATCAATCCCGATGCAATTTCTGTGTTTCATCAACACTCTGATAGTCCACAGATTACAGAATGCTACCAGATGTGCATCAGAAGCTACTACTGGTCTTCCAGGGAACGATCAAAGCGTAGACTGTTTGAGAATTACTCGCATGGAGGAAAGTGCGCATGGTGACTGTTGTATTAAATCCCGATGCAGTTTCAGTGTTTCATCAACAGTCTGATAGTCCACAGATTACAGACTGCCTCCTGATGTGCATCGGAAACTACTACTGGTCTTCCATTGAACGATCAATGCGTAGACTGTTTGAGACATTAATCCCATCGAGGAAAGTGATCATGGTGACGGTTGTATTCAATCCCGATGCAATTTCTGTGTTTCATCGACACTCTGATAGTTCACAGATTACAGAATGCCTGCTGATGTGCATCGGAAGCTACTACTGGTCTTCCAGGGAACGATCAAAGCGTAAACTGTTTGAGACATTACTCCCATCGAGGAAAGTGCGCATGGTGACTGTTGTATTCAATCCCGATGCAATTTCTGTGTTTCATCAACACTCTGATACACCACAGATTACAGAATGCCTCCAGATGTGCATCGGAAACTACTTCAGGTCTTCCAGGGACCGATCAAAGCGTAGACTGCTTAAGACATTACTCCCATGGGGGAAAGTGCGCATGGTGACTGTTGCATTCAATCGCGAAGCAATTTCTTTGTTTCATCAACACTCTGATAGTCCACACCTAACAGAATGCCTCCAGATGTGCATCGGAAACTACTACTGGTCTTCCGGGGAACGATCAAACGTAGACTGTTTGAGACATGACTCCCATGGAGGCAAGTGCGCATGGTGACTGTTGTATTCAATCCCTATGCATTTTCTGTGTTTCATCAACAATCTGATAGACCACAGATTACAGAATGCATTTAGATGTGCATCGGAAACTACTACTGGTCTTCCAGGGAACGATCAAAGCGTAGACTGTTGGAGACATTACTCCCATGGAGGAAGGTGCACATGGTGAATGTTGTATTCAATTCCGGTGCTATTTCTGTTTTTCATCAACACTCTGATTGTCCACAGATTACAGAATGCCACCAGACGTGCATTGGAAGCTACTACTGGTCTTCCAGGTAACGATCAAAGTGTAGACTGTTTGAGACACAACTCCCGGGGAGGAAAGTGCGCATGGTGACTGTTGTATTCAATCCCGATGCAATTTCTGTGTTTCATCAACACTCTTATAGTCCACTGGTTACAGACTGCCACCAGATGTGCATCGGAAACTACTACTGGTCTTCCAGGGATCGATCAAAGCGTAGACTGTTTGAGATACTCCCGTGGAGGAAAGTGCGCATGGCGACTATTGTATTCAATCCCGATGCAATTTCTGTGTTTCATCAACACTCCCTAAGTCCACAGATTACAGAATGCCACCAGATGTGCATCGGAAACTACTACTGGCTGCCAGGGAACGATCAAAGCGTAGACTGTTTGAGACATTACTGTCATAGAGGAAAGTGCGCATGCTGACTGTTGTATTCAATCCCGAGGCAATATCTGTGTTTCATCAACACTTTGATAGTCCACACCTTACAGAATGCCTCCAGATGTGCATCGGAAACTACTACTGGTCTTCCGGGGAACGATCAAAGCGTAGACTGTTTGAGACATGACTCCCATGGAGGCAAGTGCGCATGGTGACTGTTGTATTCAATCCCTATCCATTTTCTGTGTTCCATCAACACTCCCTAAGTCCACAGATTACAGACTGCCACCAGATGTGCATCGGAAACTACTACTGGTCTTCCAGGGAACGATCAAAGCGTAGACTGTTTGGGAATTACTCTCTATAGTAAAGAGCGCATGGTGAATGTTGTATTCAATCCCGATGAAATTTCTGTGTTTCATCAACACTCTGATAGTCCACACCTTACAGAATGCCTCCAGATGTGCATCGGAAACTACTACTGGTCTTCCGGGGAACGATCAAAGCGTAGACTGTTTGAGACATGACTCCCATGGAGGCAAGTGCGCATGGTGACTGTTGTATTCAATCCCTATGCATTTTCTGTGTTCCATCAACACTCCCTAAGTCCACAGATTACAGAATGCCACCAGATGTGCATCGCAAACTACTACTGGTCTTCCAGGGAACGATCAAGCGTAGACTGTTTGAGACATTACTCCCATAGAGGAAAGTGCACATGGTGACTGTTGTATTTAATTCCGATGCAATTTCTGTGTTTCATCAACACTCTGATTGTCCACAGATTACAGAATGCCACCAGATGTGCATCGGAAACTACTACTGGTCTTCCTAGGATCGATTAAATCGTAGACTGTTCGAGATACTTCTGTGGAGGAAAGTGCGCATGGCGACTGTTGTATTCAATCCCGACGCAATTTCTGTGATTCATCAACACTCTGATAGTCCACAGACTACAGAATGCCACCAGACGTGCATCGGAAATTACTACTGGTCTTCAAGGGAACGATCAAAGCGTAGACTGTTTGGGAATTACTCCCGTGGTGGAAAGTGCGCATGGTGAATGTTGTATTCAATCCCGATGGAATTTCTGTGTTTCATCAACACTCTGGTAGTCCACAGATTACAGAATGCCTCCAGATGTGCATCGGAAACTACTACTGGTCTTCCAGGGATCGATCAAAGCGTAGACTGTTTGAGATACTCCCGTGGAGGAAAGAGCGCATGGCGACTGTTGTATTCAATCCCGATGCAATTTCTGTGTTTCATCAACACTCTGATAGTCCACAGATTATAGAATGCCACCAGATGTGCCTCGGAAATTACTACTGGTCTTCAAGGGAACGATCAAAGCGTAGACTGTTTCAGACATTACTACCATGGAGGAAAGTGCGGATGGTGTCTGTTGTATTCAATCCCGATGCATTTTCTGTGTTTCATCAACAATCTGATAGACCACAGATTACAGAATGCATTTAGATGTGCATCGGAAACTACTTCTGGTCTTCCAGGGAACGATAAAAGCGTAGACTGTTGGAGACATTACTCCCATGGAGGAAGGTGCACATGGTGAATGTTGTATTCAATTCCATTGCTATTTCTGTTTTTCATCAACACTCTGATAGTCCACAGATTACAGAATGCCACCAGACGTGCATCGGAAGCTACTACTGGTCTTCCAGGTAACGATCAAAGTGTAGACTGTTTGAGACATAACTCCCGGGGAGGAAAGTGCGCATGGTGACTGTTGTATTCAATCCCGATGCAATTTCTGTGTTTCATCAACACTCTTATAGTCCACTGGTTACAGACTGCCACCAGATGTGCATCGGAAACTACTACTGGTCGTCCAGGGATCGATCAAAGCGTAGACTCTTTGAGATACTCCCGTAGAGGAAAGTGCGCATATCGACTATTGTATTCAATCCCGATGCAATTTCTGTGTTTCATCAACACTCCCTAAGTCCACAGATTACAGAATGCCACCAGATGTGCATCGGAAACTACTACTGGCTGCCAGGGAACGATCAAAGCGTAGACTGTTTGAGACATTACTGTCATAGAGGAAAGTGCGCATGCTGACTGTTGTATTCAATCCCGAGGCAATATCTGTGTTTCATCAACACTTTGAAGGTCCACAGATTACAGATTGTCTCCAGATGTGCATCGGAAACTACTACTGGTCTTCCTGGGAACGATCAAAACGTAGACTGTTTGAGAATTACTCCCACGGAGGAAAGTACTCATGGTAACTGTTGTATTCAATCCCGATGCAATGTCTGTGTTTCATCAACACTCTGATAGTCCACAGATTACAGAATGCCACCAGACGTGCATCGGTAACTACTACTGGTCTTCCAAAGATCGATCAATGCGTAGACTGTTTGAGACATAACTCCCATGGAGGAAAGTTCGCATGGTGAATGTTGTATTGAATCCCGATGCAATTTCTGTGTTTCATCAACACTCAGTTAGTCCACAGATTTCAGAATGCCTCCAGATGTGCATCGGAAAGTACTACTGGTCTTCCAGGGAACGATCAAAGCGTAGACTGTATGTGACACTACTCCCATGGAGGAAAGTGCGCATGGTGACTGTTGTATTCAATCCCGATGCAATTTCTGTGTTTCATCAACACTCTGATAGTCCACAGATTACAGAATGCCTTCAGATGTGCATCGGAAACTACGACTGGACTTCCAGGGAACGATCAAAGCGTAGACTGTATGAGACATTACTCCCATGGAGGAAAGTGCGCATGGTGACTGTTGTACTCAATCCCGATGCAATTTTAGTGCTTCATCAACACTCTGATAGTCCACAGATTACAGAATGGCTCCAGATGTGCATTGGAAACCACTACTGGTCTTCCAGAGAACGATCAAAGCGTAGACTGTTTGACACACTACTAGCATCGAGGTAAGTGCGCATGGTGACTGTTGTATTCAATCCCGATGCAATTTCTGTGTTTCATCAACACTCTGATAGTCCACAGATTTCAGAATGCCTCTAGATGTGCATCGGAAACTACTACTGGTCTCACAGGGAAAGATCAAAGCGTAGACTGTTTTAGACATTACTCCCATGGAGGAAAGTGCGCATGGTGACCGTTGTATTCAATCCCGATGCAATTTCTATGTTTCATCAACACTCTGATAGTCCACAGATTACAGAATGCCACCAGATGTGCATCGGAGACTACTACTGGTCTTCCAGGGAATGATCAAAGACTAGACTGTTTGAGACACTGCACCCGTGGAGGAAAGTGCGCATGGTGTCTGTTGTAATAAATCCCGATGCAATTTCTGAGTTCCATCAACACTCTGATAGTCAACAGATTACAGAATTCCACCAGACGCGCATCGGAAAATACTACTGGTCTTGCAGGGAACGATCAAAACGTAGACTGTTTCAGAAGTTACTCCCATAGAGGAGAGTGCTGATGGTGACTGTTGTATTCAATCCCGATGCAATTTCTGTGTTTCATAATTACTCGATAGTCCACAGATTACAGAATGCCACCAGATGTGCATCGGAAACTATACTGGTCTTCCAGGGAATGATCAAAGCGTACACTGTTTTAGACATTACTCCCGTGGAGGAAAGTGTGCATGGTGACTGTTGAAATCAATCCCGATGCAATTTCTGTGTTTCATCAACACTCTGATAGTCCACAGATTACAGAATGCTACCAGATGTGCATCAGAAGCTACTACTGGTCTTCCAGGGAACGATCAAAGCGTAGACTGTTTGAGAATTACTCGCATGGAGGAAAGTGCGCATGGTGACTGTTGTATTAAATCCCGATGCAGTTTCAGTGTTTCATCAACAGTCTGATAGTCCACAGATTACAGACTGCCTCCTGATGTGCATCGGAAACTACTACTGGTCTTCCAGGGAACGATCAATGCGTAGACTGTTTGAGGCATTAATCCCATCGAGGAAAGTGATCATGGTGACGGTTGTATTCAATCCCGATGCAATTTCTGTGTTTCATCGACACTCTGATAGTTCACAGATTACAGAATGCCTGCTGATGTGCATCGGAAGCTACTACTGGTCTTCCAGGGAACGATCAAAGCGTAAACTGTTTGAGACATTACTCCCATCGAGGAAAGTGCGCATGGTGACTGTTGTATTCAATCCCGATGCAATTTCTGTGTTTCATCAACACTCTGATACACCACAGATTACAGAATGCCTCCAGATGTGCATCGGAAACTACTTCAGGTCTTCCAGGGACCGATCAAAGCGTAGACTGCTTAAGACATTACTCCCATGGGGGAAAGTGTACATGGTGACAGTTGTATTCAATCCCGAGGCAATTTCTGTGTTTCATCAACACTCTGATGGTCCACAGATTACAGAATGCCTCCAGATGTGCATCGGAAACTACTTCAGGTTTTCCAATGAACGATCATGGCGTACACTGTTTGAGACAATACTGCCATGGAGGAAAGTGCGCAAGATGACAGTTGTATTGAATCCCGATGAAATTTCTGTGTTTCACAACACTCTGATAGTCCACAGATTACAGAATGATTCCAGATGTGCATCGGAAACTACTACTGGTTTTCCAGGGAACGGTCAAAGCGTAAACTCTTTGAGACATTACTCCCATGGAGGAAATTGCGCATGGTGGCTGTTGTATTCAATCCCGATGCAATTTCTGTGTTTCATCAACACTCTAAAAGTCCACAGATTACAGAATGCTTCCAGATGTGCATCGGAAACTACTACTGGTCTTCCTAGGAACGATCAAAGCGCAGACTGTTTGAGACATTACTCCCATGGAGGAATGTGCGCATGGTGACTGTTGTATTGAATCCCGATGCAATTTCTGTGTTTCATCAACACTCTGATAGTCCACAGATTACAGAATGCCTCCAGATGTGCATCTGAAATTACTTCAGGTCTTCCAGGGAACGATCAAAGCGTAGACTGTTTGAGACATTACTCCCATGGAGGAAAGTGCGCATGGTGATTTTTGTATTCAATCCCGATGCAATTTCTTTGTTTCATCAACACTCTGATAGGCCACTGATTACAGAATGTCTCCAGATGTGCATCGGAAACTACTACTGGTCTTCCAGGGGACGATCAAAAACGTAGACTGTTTGAGACATTAATCCCATGGTGAAAAGTGCGCATGGTGACTGTTATATTCAATCCCGATGAATTTTCTGTGTTTCATCAACACTCTGATAGTCCACAGATTACAGAATGCCTTTAGATGTGCATCGCTAACTACTACTGGTCTTCCTGGGAACAATAAAAGAGAAGACTGTTTGAGACATTACTCCCATGGAGGAAAGGGCACATGGTGACTGTTGTATTCAATTCCGATGCATTTTCTGTGTTTCATCAACACTCTGATAGTCCACAGATTACAGAATTCCATTAGACGTGCATCCGAAACTGCTACTGGTCTTCCAGGTAACGATCAAAGCGTAGACTGTTTGAGACATTACTCCCGTGGAGGAAAGTGCTCATGGTGACTGTTGTATTCAATCCCGATGCAATTTCTGTGTTTCATCAACACTCTGATAGTCCAAAAGTTACAGAATGCCACCAGATGTGCATCGGAAAGTACTACTGCTCTTCCAGGGAACGATCAAAGCGTAGACTGTTTGAGACATTTCTCCCGTGGAGGAAAGTGCGCAGCGCGACTGTTGTATTCAATCCCGATGCAGTTTCTGTGTTTCATCAACACTCTGATAGTCCACAGATTACAGAATGCCACCAGATGTGCAACGGAAACTACTACTGGTCTTCCAGGGAACGATCAAAGCGTAGACTGTTTGAGAATTACTCCCGTGAAGGAAAGTGCGCATGGTGATTGTTGTATTCAATCCCGATGCAATTTCTGTGTTTCATCAACACTCTGATAGTCCACAGATTACAGAATGCCTCTAGATGTGCATCGAAAACTCCATCTGGCCTTCCAGGGAAGGATCAAAACGTAGACTGAATGAGATACTACTCCCCTGGAGGAAAGTGCGCATGGTGACAGTTGTATTCAATCCCGATGCAATTTCTGGTTTCATCAACAAACTGATAGTCCACAGATTACAGAATGCCTCCAGATGTTCATCGATAACTACTACTGGTCTTCAAGGGAACGGTCAAAAACGTAGACGGTTTGAGACATTCCTCTCATGGAGGAAAGTGCGCATGGTGACTCTTGTATTCAATCCCGATGCAATTTCTGTGTTTCAAGAACACTCCGATTGTCCACAGATCACAGAATGCCTCCAGATGTGCATCGGAAACTACTACTGGTCTTCCAGGAAATGATCAAAGCGTAGACTGTTAGAGACATTACTCCCATGGAGGAAAGTGCGCATGGTGACTGTCGTATACAAACCCGATGCAATTTCTGTGTTTCATCAGCACTCTGATTGTCCACAGATTACAGAATGTCTCCAGATGTGAATCGGAAAATACTACTGGTCTTCCTGGGAACGTTCAAAACGTAGACTGTTTGAGAATTACTCCCATGGAGGAAAGTAAGCATGGTGACTTTTGTATTCAATCCCGATGCAACTTCTGTGTTTCATTAACACTTTGAAGGTCCACAGATTACAGAATGCCACCCGAAGTGCATCGGAAACTACTTCTGGTTTTCCAGTTAACGATCAAAGCGTAGACTGTTTCAGACATTACTCCCGTGGAGGAAAGTGCGGATGGTGACTGTTGTATTCAATCCCGATGCAAATTTCTGAGTTTCATCAACACTCTGATAGTCCACAGATTACAGAATGCCACCAGATGTGCATCGCAAACTACTACTGGTCTTCCAGGGAACGATCAAAGCGTAGACTGTTTGAGACATACCTCCCGTGGAGGAAAGTGCGCATGGTGACTGTGGTATTCAATCCCAATGAAATTTCTGTGTTTCATCAACACACTGATAGTCCACAGACTACATAATGCCACCAGATGCGCATCGAAAACTACTACTGGTCTTCCAGGGAACGATCAAAGCGTAGACTGTTTGAGACATTACTCCCTTGGAGGAAAGTGCGCATGGTGACTGTTGTATTCAATCCCGATGCAGTTTCAGTGTTTCATCAACAGTCTGATAGTCCACAGATTACAGACTGCCTCCAGATGTGCATCGGAAACTACTACTGGTCTTCCAGGGAACGATCAAAGCGTAGACTGTTTGAGACATTACTCCCATGGAGGAAAGTGCGGATGGTGACTGTTGTATTCAATCCCGATGCAATTTCTGTGTTTCATAATTACTCTGATAGTCCACAGATTACAGAATGCCACCAGATGTGCAGCGGAAACTACACTGGTCTTCCAGGGAACGATCAAAGCGTACACTGTTTTACAAATTACTCCCGTGGAGGAAAGTGTGCATGGTGACTGTTGAAATCAATCGCGATGCAATTTCTGTGTTTCATCAACACTCTGATAGTCCACAGATTACAGAATGCCACCAGATGTGCATCAGAAGCTACTACTGGTCTTCCAGGGAACGATCAAAGCGTAGACTCTTTGAGAATTACTCGCATGGAGGAAAGTGCGCATGGTGACTGTTGTATTCAATCCCGATGCAGTTTCAGTGTTTCATCAACAGTCTGATAGTCCACAGATTACACACTGCCTCCAGATGTGCATCGGAAACTACTACTGGTCTTCCAGGAAACGATCAAAGCGTAGACTGTTTGAGACATTACTCCCATCGAGGAGAGTGCTCATGGTGACTGTTGTATTCAATCGCAATGCCATTTCTGTGTTTCATCAACACTCTGATAGTAAACTGATTACAGAGTGCCTCCAGATGTGCATCGGAAACTACTTCTGGTCTATCAGGGAACAATCAAAGCGTAGACTGTTTGAGACACTACTCCCATGGAGGAAAGTGCGCATGGTGACGGTTGAATTCAATCCCGATGCAATTTCTGTGTTTCATCGACACTCTGATAGTTCACAGATTACAGATCGAATGCTGATGTGCATCGGAAGCTACTACTGGTCTTCCAGGGAACGATCAAAGCGTAAACTGTTTGAGACATTACTCCCATCGAGGAAAGTGCGCATGGTGACTGTTGCATTCAATCCCGATGCAATTTCTGTGTTTCATCAACACTGTGATACACCACAGATTACAGAATGCCTCCAGATGTGCATCGGAAACTACTTCAGGTCTTCCAGGGAACGATCAAAGCGTAGACTGCTTAAGACATTACTCCCATGGGGGAAAGTGTGCATGGTGACAGTTGTATTCAATCCCGAGGCAATTTCTGTGTTTCATCAACACTCTGATGGTCCACAGATTACAGAATGGCTCCAGATGTGCATCGGAAACTACTTCAGGTTTTCCAATGAACGATCATGGCGTACACTGTTTGAGACAATACTGCCATGGAGGAAAGTGCGCCAGATGACAGTTGTATTGAATCCCGATGCAATTTCTGTGTTTCATCAACACTCTGAGAGTCCACAGATTACAGAATGCCTCCAGATGTGCATCGGAAACTACTACTGGTCTTCCAGGGAACGATCAAAGCGTAGACAGTTTGAGACATTACTCCCATGGAGGAAAGTGCGCATGGTGACTGTTGTATTCTATTCCGATGCAATTTCTGTGTTTCATCAACAGTCTGATAGTCCACAGATTACAGAATGCCTCCAGGTGTGCATCGGAAACTACAACTGGACTTCCAGGAACCGATCCAAGCGTAGACAGTTTGAGACATTACTCCCATGGAGGAAAGTGCGCATGGTGACTGTTGTACTCAATCCCGATGCAAATTCTGTGTTTCATCAACACTCAGATAGTCCACAGATTACAGAAAGATTCCAAATGCGCATCGGAAACTACTTCAGGTCTTCCAGGGAACGATCAAAGCGTAAACTCTTTGAGACATTACTCCCATGGAGGAAATTGCGCATGGTGGCTGTTGTATTCAATCCCGATGCAATTTCTGTGTTTCATCAACACTCTAAAACTCCACAGATTACAGAATGCTTCCAGATGTGCATCGGAAACTACTACTGGTCTTCCTAGGATCGATCAAAGCTTAGACTGTTTGAGACATTACTCCCATGGAGGAATGTGCGCATGGTGACTGTTGTATTGAATCCCGATGCAATTTCTGTGTTTCATCAACACTCTGATAGTCCACAGATTACAGAATGCCTCCAGATGTGCATCTGAAATTACTTCAGGTCTTCCAGGGAACGATCAAAGCGTAGACAGTTTGAGACATTACTCCCATGGAGGAAAGTGCGCATGGTGATTTTTGTATTCAATACCGATGCAATTTCTTTGTTTCATCAACACTCTGATAGGCCACAGATTACAGAATGTCTCCAGATGTGCATCGGAAACTACTACTGGTCTTCCAGGGGACGATCAAAAACGTAGACTGTTTGAGACATTACTCCCATGGAGAAAAGTGCGCATGGTGACTGTTATATTCAATTCCGATGCATTTTCTGTGTTTCATCAACACTCTGATAGTCCACAGATTACAGAATGCCTTTAGATGTGCATCGCTAACTACTACTGGTCTTCCTGGGAACAATAAAAGAGAAGACTGTTTGAGACATTACTCCCATGGAGGAAAGGGCACATGGTGACTGTTGTATTCAATTCCGATGCATTTTCTGTGTTTCATCAACACTCTGATAGTCCACAGATTACAGAATTCCATTAGACGTGAATCCGAAACTGCTACTGGTCTTCCAGGTAATGATCAAAGCGTAGACTGTTTGAGACATTACTCCCGTGGAGGAAAGTGCGCATGGTGACTGTTGTATTCAACCCCGATGCAATTTCTGTGTTTCATCAACACTCTGATAGTCCAAAAGTTACAGAATGCCACCAGATGTGCATCGGAAAGTACTACTGGTCTTCCAGAGAACGATCAAAGCGTAGACTGTTTGAGACATTTCTCCCGTGGAGGAAAGTGCGCAGGGCGACTGTTGTAATCAATCCCGATGCAGTTTCTGTGTTTCATCAACACTCTGATAGTCCACAGATTGCAGAATGCCACCAGATGTGCAACGGATACTACTACTGGTCTTCCAGGGAACGATCAAAGCGTAGACTGTTTGAGAATTACTCCCGTGAAGGAAAGTGCGCATGGTGATTGTTGTATTAAAACCCGATGCAATTTCTGTGTTTCATCAACACTCTGATAGTCCACAGATTACAGAATGCCTCTAGATGTGCATCGAAAACTCCTTCTGGTCTTCCAGGGAACGATCAAAGCGTAGACTGAATGAGACACTACTCCCCTGGAGGAAAGTGCGCATGGTGACAGTTGTATTCAATCCCGATGCAATTTCTGTGTTTCATCAACAAACTGATAGTCCACAGATTACAGAATGCCTCCAGATGTGCATCAATAACTACTACTGGTCTTCAAGGGACTTGTCAAAAACGTAGACTGTTTGAGACATTCCTCTCATGGAGGAAAGAGCGCATGGTGACTCTTGTATTCAATCCCGATGCAATTTCTGTGTTTCAACAACACTCCGATAGTCCACAGATCACAGAATGCCTCCAGATGTGCAACGGAAACTACTACTGGTCTTCCTGGAAATGATCAAAGCGTAGACTGTTAGAGACATTACTCCCATGGAGGAAAGTGCGCATGGTGACTGTCGTATACAAACCCGATGCAATTTCTGTGTTTCATCAACACTCTGATTGTCCACAGATTACAGAATGTCTCCAGATGTGAATCGGAAAATACTACTGGTCTTCCAGGGAACGATCAAGGCGTCGCTGTTTGAGACATTACTCCCATAGAAGAAAGTGCGCATGCTGACTGTTGTATTCAATCCCGAGGCAATTTCTGTGTTTCATCAACACTTTGAAGGTCCACAGGTTACAGATTGTCTCCAGATGTGCATCGGAAACTACTACTGGTCTTCCTGGGAACGTTCAAAACGTAGACTGTTTGAGAATTACTCCCATGGAGGAAAGTACGCATGGTAACTGTTGTATTCAATCCCGATGCAACTTCTGTGTTTCATCAACACTTTGAAGATCCACAGATTACAGAATGCCACCTGATGTGCATCGGAAACTACTTCTGGTTTTCCAGTTAACGATCAAAGCGTAGACTGTTTGAGACATACCTCCCATGGAGGAAAGTGCGCATGGTGACTGTTGTATTCAATCCCAATGCAATTTCTTTGTTTCATCAACACTCTGATAGTCCACAGACTACATAATGCCACCAGATGTGCATCGAAAACTACTACTGGTCTTCCAGGGAACGATCAAAGCGTAGACTGTTTGAGACATTACTCCCTTGGAGGAAAGTGCGCATTGTGACTGTTGTATTCAATCCCGATGCAATTCCTGTGTTTCATCAACACTCTGATAGTCCACAGATTACAGAATGCCTCCAGATGTGCATCGGAAACTACTACTGGTCTTCCAGGGATCGATCAATGCGTAGACTGTTTGAGACATTACTCCCATGGAGGAAAGTTCGCATGGTGACTGTTGTATTGAATCCCGATGCAATTTCTGTGTTTCATCAACACTCTGATAGTCCACAGATTACACAATGCATCCAGATGTGCATCGGAAAGTACTACTGGTCTTCCAGGGACGATCAAAGCGTAGACTGTTTAAGACATTACTCCCATGGATGAAAGTGCGCATGGTGACTGTTGTATTCAATCCCGATGCAAATTCTGTGTTTCATCAAGACTCTAATAGTCCACAGATTACAGAATGCCTCCAGATGTGCATCGGAAACTACTACTGGTCTTCCAGGGAACGATCAAAGCGTAGACGGTTTGAGACAATACTCCCATGGAGGAAAGTGCGCATGGTGACCGTTTTCTTCAATCCCGATGCAATTTCTGTGTTTCATCAGCACTCTGATACTCCATAGATTACAGAATGCCTCCAGATGTGCATCGGAAACTACTACTAGTCTTCCAGGGAACGATCAAAGCGTAGACTGTTTGAGACATTACTCCCATGGAGGAATGTGCACATGGTGACTGTTGTATTCAATCCCGATGCAATTTCTGTGTTTCATCAACACTCTGATAGTCCACAGATTACAGAATTTCACCAGACGTGCATCGGAAACTGCTATTGGTCTTCCAGGTAACGATCAAAGCGTAGACTGTTTGAGACATTACTCCCGTGGAGGAAAGTGCACATGGTGATTGTTGTATTCAATTCCGATTCAATTTCGGTGTTTCATCAACACTCTGACAGTAAACAGATTACAGAATGCCACCAGACGTGCATCGGAAACTGCTACTGGTCTTCCAGGTAACGTTCAAAGCATAGACTGTTTGAGACATTACTTCCGTGGAGGAAAGTTCGCATGGTGACTGTTGTATTCAACCCCGATGGAATTTCTGTGTTTCATCAACACTCTGATAGTCCACAGATTACAGAATGCCTCCAGATTTGCATCGGAAACTACTTCAGGTCTTCTGGGGAACGATCGAAGCGTAGACTATTTGAGACAGTACTCCCATGGAGGAAACTGCGCATGGTGACTGTTGTATTCAATCTCGATGCAATTTCTGTGTTTCTTCAGCACTCTGATAGTCCACAGATTACAGAATGCCTCTAGATGTGCATCGGAAACTACTACTGGTCTTCCAGGGAACGATCAAAGCGTAGACTGTTTGAGACATTACTCCCATGGAGGAATGTGCACATGGTGACTGTTGTATTCAATCCCGATGCAATTTCTGTGTTTCATCAACACTCTGATAGTCCACAGATTACAGAATTTCACCAGACGTGCATCGGAAACTGCCTTTGGTCTTCCAGGTAACGATCAAAGCGTAGACTGTTTGAGACATTACTCCCGTTAAGGAAAGTGCACATGGTGATTGTTGTATTCAATTCCGATGCAATTTCGGTGTTTCATAAACACTCTGACAGTAAACAGATTACAGAATGCCACCAGACGTGCATCGGAAACTGCTACTGGTCTTCCAGGTAACGTTCAAAGCATAGACTGTTTGAGACATTACTTCCGTGGAGGAAAGTGCGCATGGTGACTGTTGTATTCAACCCCGATGGAATTTCTGTGTTTAATCAACACTCTGATAGTCCACAGGTTATAGAATGCCACCAGATGTGTATCGGAAACTACTACTTGTCTTCCAGGGAACGATCAAAGCGTAGACTGTTTGAGACATTACTCCCGTGGAGGAAAGTGCTCATGGCGACTGTTGCATTCAATCCCGATGCAAATTCTGTGTTTCATCAACACTCTAATAGTCCACAGATTACAGAATGCCTCCAGATGTGCATCGGAAACTACTACTTGTCTTCCAGGGAACGATCAAAGCGTAGACGTTTGAGAATTACTCCCATGGAGGAAACTGCGAATGGTGACTGTTGTATTCAATCCCGATGCAATATCTGTTTTTCATCAACACTCTGATAGTCCACAGATTACAGAATGCCACCAGACGTGCATCGGAAACTGCTACTGGTCTTCCAGGTAACTATCAAAGCGTACATTGTTTGAGACATTACTCCCGTGGAGGAAAGTGCGCATGGTGAATGTTGCATACAACCCAGATGCAATTTCTGTGTTTCATCAACACTCTGATAGTCCACAGGTTACAGAATGCCACCAGATGTGCATCGGAAACTACTACTGGTCTTCCAGGGAACGATCAAAACGTAGACTGTTTGAGACATTACTCCCGTGGAGTAAAGTGCGCATGGCGACTGTTGTATTCAATCCCGATGGAATTTCTGAGTTTCATCAACACTCTGATATTCCACAGATTACAGAATGCCACCAAATGTGCATCGAAAACTACTACTGGTCTTCCAGGGAATGATCAAAGCGTAGACTGTATGAGACACTTCTCCCATGGAGGAAAGTGCGCATGGTGACTGTTGTATTCAATCCCGATGCAAATTCTGTGTTTCATCAACACTCTGATAGTCCACAGATTACAGAATGCCTCCAGATGTGCATCGGAATGTACTACTGGTCTTCCAGGGCACGATCAAAGCCTAGACTTTTTATGACATTACTCCCATGGATGAAAGTGCGCATGGTGACTGTTGTATTCAATCCCGATGCAAATTCTGTGTTTCATCAACACTCTTATAGTCCACAGATTACAGAATGCCTCCAGATGTGCATCGGAAACTACTACTGGTCTTCCAGGGAACGATCAAAGCGTAGACTGTTTGAGACATTACTCACATGGAGGAAAGTGCGCATGGTGCCTGTTGTATTCAATCGCGATGCAATTTCTGTGTTGCATCAACAGTGCGATAGTCCACAGATTACAGAATGCCTCCAGATGTGCATCGGAAACTACTACTAGTCTTCCTGGGAACGATCAAAGCGTAGACTGTTTGAGACATTACTCCCATGGAGGAAAGTGCGCATGGTGACTGTTTTATTCAATCCCGATGCAATTTCTGTGTTTCATCAGCACTCTGATACTCCACAGATTACAGAATGCCTCCAGATGTGCATCGGAAACTACTACTAGTCTTCCTGGGAACGATCAAAGCGTAGACTGTTTGAGACATTACTCCCATGGAGGAAAGTGCGCATGGTGACTGTTGTATTCAATCCCGAAGCAATATCTGTGTTTCATCAACACTCTGATAGTCCACAGATTACAGAATGCCTCCACATGTGCATCGAAACCACTTCAGGTCTTCCAGGGAACGATCAAAGCGTAGTCTGTTTCAGACATTACTCCCATGGAGGAAAGTGCGCATGGTGACTGTAGTATTCAATCCCGATGCAATTTCTGTGTTTCATCAACACTCTGACAGTCCACAGATTACAGAATGCCTCCTGATTTGCATCGGAAACTACTTCAGGTCTTCCGGGGAACGATCGAATCGTAGACTATTTGAGACAGTACTCCCATGGAGGAAAGTGCGCATGGTGACTGTTGTATTCAATCCCGATGCAATTTCTGTGTTTCATCAGCACTCTGATAGTCCACAGATTACAGAATGCCTCTAGATGTGCATCGGAAACTACTACTGGTCTTCCAGGGAACGATCAAAGCGTAGACTGTTTGAGACATTACTCCCATGGACGAATGTGCACATGGTGACTGTTGTATTCAATCCCGATGCAATTGCTGTGTTTCATCAACACTCTGATAGTCCACAGATTACAGAATGTCACCAGACGTGCATCGGAAACTGCTATTGGTCTTCCAGGTAACGATCAAATCGTAGACTGTTTGAGACATTACTCCCGTGGAGGAAAGTGCACATGGTGATTGTTGTATTCAATTCCGATGCAATTTCGGTGTTTCATCAACACTCTGAAAGTCCACAGATTACAGAATGCCACCAGACGTGCATCGGAAAATTGCTACTGGTCTTCCAGGTAACGTTCAAAGCATAGACTGTTTGAGACATTACTTCCGTGGAGGAAAGTGCGCATGGTGACTGTTGTATTCAACCCCGATGCAATTTCTGTGTTTAATCAACACTTTGATAGTCCACAGGTTATAGAATGCCACCAGATGTGCATCGGAAACTACTACTTGTCTTCCAGGGAACGATCAAAGCGTAGACGTTTGAGAATTACTCCCATGGAGGAAAATGCGAATGGTGAGTGTTGTATTCAATCCCGATGCAATATCTGTGTTCCATCAACACTCTGATAGTCCACAGATTACAGAATGCCACCAACCGTGCATCGGAAACTGCTACTGGTCTTCCACGTAACATTCAAAGCGTACATTGTTTGAGACAAAACTCCCGTGGAGGAAAGTGCGCATGGTGAATTTTGCATACAACCCAGATGCAATTTCTGTGTTTCATCAACACTCTGATAGTCCACAGATTACAGAATGCCACCAAATGTGCATCGAAAACTACTACTGCTCTTCCAGGGAACGATCAAAGCGTAGACTGTATGAGACACTACTCCCATCTAGGAAAGTGCGCATGGTGACTGTTGTATTCAATCCCGATGCAATTTTCTGTGTTTCATCAACACTCCGATAGTCGACAGATTACAGAATGCCACCAGATGTGCATCGCAAACTACTACTGGTCTTCCAGGGAACGATCAAAGCGTAGACTGTTTAAGAATTACTCCCGTGAAGGAAAGTGCGCATGGTGACTGTTGTAATCAATCCCGATGCAATGTCTGTGTTTCATCAACACTCTGATAGTCCACAGATTACAGAAAGGGACCAGATGTGCATCGGAAATTACTACTAGTCTTCCAGGGAACGATCAAAGCGTAGACTGTTTCAGACATTACTCCCATGGAGGAAAGTGCGGATGGTGACTGTTGTATTCAATCCCGATGCAAATTCTGTGTTTCATCAACACTCTGATAGTCCACAGATTACAGAATGCCACCAGATGTGCATCGGAAACTACTACTGGGCTTCCGGGGAATGATCAAAGCGTAGACTGTTTGAGAATTACTAACGTGAAGGAAAGTGCGCATGGTGACTATTGTATTCAATCCCGATGCAATGTCTGTGTGTCATCAACACTCTGGTAGTCCACAGATTACAGAATGCCACCAGATGTGCATCGGAAACTACTACTGGTCTTCCAGGGAACGATCAAAGCGTAGACTGTTTGAGACATTACTCACATTTAGGAAAGTGCGGATGGTGCCTGTTGTATTCAATCCCGATGCAATTTCTGTGTTTCATCAACACTCTGACAGTCCACAGATTACAGAATGCCACCAGACGTGCATCGGAAACTACTACTGGTCTTCCAGATAACGATCAAAGCGTAGACTGTTTGAGAATTACTAACGTGAAGAAAAGTGCGCATGGTGACTGTTGTATTCAATCCCGATGCAATATCTGTGTTGCATCAACAGTGCGATAGTCCACAGATTACAGAATGCCTCCAGACGTGCATCGGAAACTGCTACTGGTCTTCCAGGTAACGATCAAAGCGTAGACTGTTTGAGACACTACTCCCGTGGAGGAAAGTGCACATGGTGAATGTTGTATTCAATTCCGATGCAATTTCTGTGTTACATCAACACTCTGACAGTCCACAGATTACAGAATGCCACCAGGCGTGCATCGGAAACTGCTACTGGTCTTCCAGGTAACGATCAAAGCGTAGACTGTTTGAGATATTACTCCCCTGGAGGAAAGTGCTCATGGGGACTGTTGTAATCAATCCCGATGCAATGTCTGTGTTTCATCAACACTCTGATAGTCCACAGATTACAGAATGCATCCACATGTGCATCGGAAACTACTACTGGTCTTCCAGGGATCGATCAAATCGTAGACTGTTTGAGACATTACTCACATGGAGGAAAGTGAGCATGGTGCCTGTTGTATTCAATCCCGATGCAATATCTGTGTTGCATCAACAGTGTGATAGTCCACAGATTACAGAATACCTCCAGACGTGCATCGGAAACTGCTACTGGTCTTCCAGATAACGATCAAAGCGTAGACTGTTTGAGAATTACTAACGTGAAGGAAAGTGCGCATGGTGACTATTGTATTCAATCCCGATGCAATGTCTGTGTGTCATCAACACTCTGGTAGTCCACAGATTACAGAATGCCTCCAGATGTGCATCGGAAACTACTACTGGTCTTCCAGGGAACGATCAAAGCGTAGACTGTTTGAGACATTACTCACATTTAGGAAAGTGCGGATGGTGCCTGTTGTATTCAATCCCGATGCAATTTCAGTGTTTCATCAACACTCTGACAGTCCACAGATTACAGAATGCCACCAGACGTGCATCGGAAACTACTACTGGTCTTCCAGATAACGATCAAAGCGTAGACTGTTTGAGAATTACTAGCGTGAAGGAAAGTGCGCATGGTGACTGTTGTATTCAATCCCGATGCAATATCTGTGTTGCATCAACAGTGTGATAGTCCACAGATTACAGAATGCCTCCAGACGTGCATCGGAAACTGCTACTGGTCTTCCAGGTAACGATCAAAGCGTAGACTGTTTGAGACACTACTCCCGTGGAGGAAAGTGCACATGGTGAATGTTGTATTCAATTCCGATGCAATTTCTGTGTTACATCAACACTCTGACAGTCCACAGATTACAGAATGCCACCAGACGTGCATCGGAAACTGCTACTGGTCTTCCAGGTAACGATCAAAGCGTAGACTGTTTGAGATATTACTCCCCTGGAGGAAAGTGCTCATGGGAACTGTTGTATTCAATCCTGATGCAATTTCTGTGTTTCATCAACACTCTGATAGTCCACAGATTACAGAATGCCATCAGATGAGCAACGGAAACTACTACTGGTCTTCCAGGGTACGATCAAAGCGTAGACTGTTTGAGACATTACTCACATTGAGGAAAGTGCGGATGGTGCCTGTTGTATTCAATCCCGATGCAATTTCTGTGTTGCATCAACAGTGTGATAGTCCACAGATTACAGAATGCCTCCAGATGTGCATCGGGAACTACTACTGGTCTTCCAGGGAACGAACAAAGCGTAGACTGTTTGAGACATAACTCCCATGGAGGAAAGCGCGCATGGTGACTGTTGTATTCAATCCCGATGCATTTTCTGTGTTTCATCAACACTCTGATACTCCACAGATTACAGAATGCCTTTGAATGTGCATCGGAAACTACTACTGGTCTTCCTGGGAACGATCAAAGAGTAGACTGTTTGAGAAATTACTCCCATGGAGGAAGGTGCACATGGTGACTCTTGTATTCAATTCCGATGCAATTTCTGTGTTTCATCAACACTCTGACAGTCCACAGATTACAGAATGCCACCAGACGTGCATCGGAAACTACTACTGGTCTTCTACGTAACGATCAAAGCGTAGACTGTTTGAGACATTACTCCCGTGGAGGAAAGTGCGCATGGTGACTGTTGTATTCAACCCCGATGCAATTTCTGTGTTTAATCAACACTCTGATAGTCCACAGGTTACAGAATGCCACCAGATGTGCATCGGATACTACTACTGGTATTCCAGGGAACGATCAAAGCGTAGATTGTTTGGGACATTACTCCCGTGGAGGAAAGTGCGCATGCTGACTGTTGTATTCAATCCCGATGCAATTTCTGTGTTTCATCAACACTCTGATAGTCCACAGATTACAGAGTGCCACCAGATGTGCATCGGAAACTACTAATGGTTTTCCAGGGAATGATCAAAGCGTAGACTGTATGAGACACTACTCCCATGGTGGAAAGTGCGCATGGTGCCTGTTGTATTCAATCCCGATGCAATTTCTGTGTTGCATCAACAGTGCGATAGTCCACAGATTACAGAATGCCTCCAGATGTGCATCGGAAACTACTACTAGTCTTCCTGGGAACGATCAAAGCGTAGACTGTTTGAGACATTACTCCCATGGAGGAAAGTGCGCATGGTGACTGTTTTATTCAATCCCGGTGCAATTTCTGTGTTTCATCAGCACTCTGATACTCCACAGATTACAGAATGCCTCCAGATGTGCATCGGAAACTACTACTAGTCTTCCTGGGAACGATCAAAGCGTAGACTGTTTGAGACATTACTCCCATGGAGGAAAGTGCGCATGGTGACTGTTGTATTCAATCCCGACGCAATATCTGTGTTTCATCAACACTCTGATAGTCCACAGATTACAGAATCCCTCCACATGTGCATCGAAACCACTTCAGGTCTTCCAGGGAACGATCAAAGCGTAGTCTGTTTCAGACATTACTCCCATGGAGGAAAGTGCGCATGGTGCCTGTTGTATTCAATCCCGATGCAATTTCTGTGTTTCATCAGCACTCTGATAGTCCACAGATTACAGAATGCCTCTAGATGTGCATCGGAAACTACTACTGGTCTTCCAGGGAACGAATAAAGCGTAGACTGTTTGAGACATTACTCCCATGGACGAATGTGCACATGGTGACTGTTGTATTCAATCCCGATGCAATTTCTGTGTTTCATCAACACTCTGATAGTCCACAGATTACAGAATGTCACCAGACGTGCATCGGAAACTGCTATTGGTCTTCCAGGTAACGATCAAAGCGTAGACTGGTTGAGACATTACTCCCGTGGAGGAAAGTGCACATGGTGATTGTTGTATTCAATTCCGATGCAATTTCGGTGTTTCATCAACACTCTGAAAGTCCACAGATTACAGAATGCCACCAGACGTGCATCGGAAACTGCTACTGGTCTTCCAGGTAACATTCAAAGCGTACATTGTTTGAGACAAAACTCCCGTGGAGGAAAGTGCGCATGGTGAATTTTGCATACAACCCAGATGCAATTTCTGTGTTTCATCAACACTCTGATAGTCCACAGATTACAGAATGCCTCCAGATGTGCATCGGAAACTACTACTGGTCTTCCAGGGAACGATCAAAGCGTAGACTGCTTGAGACATTACTCCCGTGGAGGAAATTGCACATGGTGACTGTTGTATTCAATCCCGATGCAATTTCTGTGTTTCATCAACACTCTGATAGTCCACAGATTACAGAAAGGGACCAGATGTGCATCGGAAATTACTACTGGTCTTCCAGGGAACGATCAAAGCGTAGACTGTTTCAGACATTACTCCCATGGAGGAAAGTGCGCATGGTGACTGTTGTATTCAATCCCGATGCAATTTCTGTGTTTCATCAACACTCTGATAGTCCACAGATTACAGAATGCCTCCAGATGTGCATCGGAAACTACTACTGGTCTTCCAGGGAACGATCAAAGCGTACACTGTTTGAGACATTACACCCATGGAGGAAAGTGCGCATGGTGACTGTTGAAATCAATCCCGATGCAATTTCTGTGTTTCATCAACACTCTGATAGTCCACAGATTACAGAATGCCACCAGATGTGCATCGGAAGCTACTACTGGTCTCCCAGGGTAGGATCAAAGCGTAGACTGTTTTAAAAATTACTCTCATGGAGGAAAGTGCGCATGGTGACTATTGTACTCAATTCCGATGCAATTTTAGTGCTTCATCAACACTCTGATAGTACACAGATTACAGAATGCCTCCAGATGTGCATCGGAAACTACTACTGGTCTTCCAGGGAACGATCAAATCGTAGACTGTTTGAGACATTACTCACATGGAGGAAAGTGAGCATGGTGCCTGTTGTATTCAATCCCGATGCAATATCTGTGTTGCATCAACAGTGTGATAGTCCACAGATTACAGAATACCTCCAGACGTGCATCGGAAACTGCTACTGGTCTTCCAGATAAAGATCAAAGCGTAGACTGTTTGAGAATTACTAACGTGAAGGAAAGTGCGCATGGTGACTATTGTATTCAATCCCGATGCAATGTCTGTGTGTCATCAACACTCTGGTAGTCCACAGATTACAGAATGCCTCCAGATGTGCATCGGAAACTACTACTGGTCTTCCAGGTAACGATCAAAGCGTAGACTGTTTGAGACATTACTCACATTTAGGAAAGTGCGGATGGTGCCTGTTGTATTCAATCCAGATGCAATTTCTCTGTTTCATCAACACTCTGACAGTCCACAGATTACAGAATGCCTCCAGACGTGCATCGGAAACTACTACTGGTCTTCTACGTAACGATCAAAGCGTAGACTGTTTGAGACATTACTGCCATGGAGGAAAGTGCGCATGGTGACTGTTGTATGCAATTCCGATGCAATTTCTGTGTATCATCAACAACCTGATAGTCCACAGATTACTGAATGCCTCCAGATGTGCATCGAAAACCACTACTGGTCTTCATATGAACGATCAAAGCGTAGACTATTACAGTCATATCTCCCGTGGAGGAAAGTGCGCATGGTGACTGTTGTATTCAATCCCGATGCAATTTCTGAGTTTCATCAACACTCTGATAGTCCACAGATTACAGAATGCCACCAGATGTGCATTGGAAACAACTACTGGTCTTGCAGGGAACGATCAAAACGTAGACCTTTTCAGACATTACTAACATGGAGGAGAGTGCGGATGGTGACTGTTGTATTCAATCCCGAAGCAATTTCTGTGTTTCATCAACACTCTGATAGTCCACAGATTACAGAATGCCACCAGATGTGCATCGGAAACTACTACTGGTCTTCCAGGGAACGATCAAAGCATATAGTGTTTGAGATATTACTCTCGTGGAAAAAAAGTGTGCATGGTGACTGTTGAAATCAATCGCGATGCAATTTCTGTGTTTCATCAACACTCTGATGGTCCACAGATTACAGAATGCCTCCAGATGTGAATCGGAAACTACTACTGATCTTCCAGGGAACGATCAAAGCGTAGACAGTTTGACACATTACTCCCATGGAGGAAAGTGCGCATGGTGACTGTTGTATTCGATCCCGACTCAATTTCTGTGTTTCATCAACACTCAGTTAGTCCACAGATTTCAAAATGCCTCCAGATGTGCTTGGGAAACGACTACTGGTCTTCCAGGGAACGATCAAAGCGTAGACTGTTTGAGACATTACTCCTAACGAGGAAAGTGCGTATGGTGACTGTTGTATTCAATCCCGATGCAATTTCTGTGCTTCATCAACACTCTGATAGTCCACAGATTACAGAATGCCTCCAGATGTGCATCGGAAACTACTACTGGTCTTCCAAGGAACGATCAAAGCGTAGACTGTTTGAGACATTACTCCCATGGAGGAAAGTGCGCGTGGTGACTGTTGTATTCAATCCTGATGCAATTTCTGTGTTTCATCAACACTCTGATACTCCACAGCTTACAGAATGCCTCCAGATGTGCATCGGAAACTACTACTGGTCTTCCTAGGAACGATCAAAACGTAGACTGTTTAAGACATTAAACACATTTAGGAAAGTGCGCATGGTGACTGTTTTATTCAATGCCGATGCAATTTCTGTGTTCCATCAGCACTCTGATAGTCCACAGATTACAGAATGCCTTCAGATGTGCATCAGAAACTACTACTGGCCTTCCAGGGAACGATAAAAGCGTAGACTGTTTGAGACATTACCCCCATGGAGGAAAGTGGGCATGGTGTCTGTTGTATTCAATTCCGATGCAATTTCTGTGTTCATCAACAGTCTGATAGTCCACAGATTACAGAATGCCTCCAGGTGTGCATCGGAAACTACTACTGGACATCCAGGGAGAGATCAAAGCGTAGACCGTTTGAGACATTACTCGCATAGAGTAAAGTGCGCATGGTGACTATTGTACTTAATCCCGATGCAATTTTAGTGCTTCATCAACACTCTGATAGTCCCCAGATTACAGAATGCAAACAGCTGTCCATCGGAAACTACTACTGGTCTCCCAGTGAACGATCAAAGCGTAGACTCTTTGAGACATACCTCCCGTGGAGGAAAGTGCGCATTGTGACTGTTGTATTCAATCCCGATGCAATTTCTGTGTTTTATCAACACTCTGATAGTCCACAGATTACAGAATGAATCCAGATGTGAATCGGAAACTACAACTGGTCTTCCAGGGAACGATCAAAGCGTAAACTCTTTGAGACATTACTCCCATGGAGTAAGGTAAGCATCGATACTGTTGTATACAATCCCGGTGCAATTTCTGTGTTTCATCAACACTCTGATACTCCACAGATTACAGAATGCCTCCAGATATGCATCGGAAACTACTACTGGTCCTCCACGGAACGATCAAAGCGTAGACCGTTTGTGACATTACTCCCATGGAGGAAAGTTCGCATGGTGACTGTTGTATTGAATTCCGATGCAATTTCTGTATTTCATCAACAGTCTGATAGTCCACAGATTGCAGAATGCCTCCAGGTGTGCATCGGGAACTACTACTGGACTTCCAGGGAACGATCAAAGCGTAGACAGTTTGAGACATTACTCCCATGGAGGATAGTGCGCATGGTGACTATTGTACTCAATTCCGATGCAATTTTAGTGCTTCATCAATACTCTGATAGTACGCAGATTACAGAATGCCTCCAGATGTGCATCGGAAACTACTACTGGTCTCCCTGTGAACGATCAAAGCGTAGACTCTTTGAGACATACCTCCCGTGGAGGAAAGTGCGCATTGTGACTGTTGTATTCAATCCCGATGCAATTTCTGTGTTTCATCAACACTCTGATAGTCCACAGATTACAGAATGCCTCCAGATGTGCATCGGAAACTACTACTAGTCTTCCAGGGAACTCAAAGCGTACACTGTTTGAGACATTACTCCTATTGAGGAAAGTGCACATGGTGACAGTTGTATTCAATCTCGATGCAATTTCTGTGTTTCATCAACACTCTGATAGTCCACAGATTACAGAATGCCACCAGATGTGCATCGGAATCTACTACTGGTCTTCCAGGGAACGATCAAACGTAGACTGTATCAGACATTACTCCCATGGAGGAAAGTGCGGATGGTGACTTTTGCATTCAATCCCGATGCAATTTCTGTGTTTCATCAACACTCTGATAGTCCACAGATTACAGAATGCCTCCAGGTGTGCATCGGAAACTACTACTGGTCTTCCTAGGAACGATCAAAGCGTAGACTGTTTGAGACATTACACCCATGGAGGAAAGTGCGCATGGTGACTGTTGAAATCAATCCCGATGCAATTTCTGTGTTTCATCAACACTCTAATAGTCCACAGATTAACAGAATGGCACCAGATGTGCATCGGAAGCTACTACTGGTCTTCCAGGGAAGGATCAAAGCGTAGACTGTTTTAAACATTACTCCCATGGAGGAAAGTGCGCATGGTGACTATTGTACTCAATTCCGATGCAATTTTAGTGCTTCATCAACACTCTGATAGTACACAGATTACTGAATGCCTCCAGATGTGCATCGGAAACTACTACTGGTCTTCCAGGGAACGATCAAAGTGTAGACTGCTAGAGACATTACTCCCATGTAGGAAAGTGCGCATGGTGAATATTGTATTCAACAATGATGCAATATCTGTGTTTAATCAACACTCTGATAGTCCACAGATTACAGAGTGCCACCAGATGTGCATCGGAAACTACTAATGGTTTTCCAGGGAATGATCAAAGCGTAGACTGTATGAGACACTACTCCCATGGTGGAAAGTGCGCATGGTGCCTGTTGTATTCAATCCCGATGCAATTTCTGTGTTGCATCAACAGTGCGATAGTCCACAGATTACAGAATGCCTCCAGATGTGCATCGGAAACTACTACTAGTCTTCCTGGGAACGATCAAAGCGTAGACTGTTTGAGACATTACTCCCATGGAGGAAAGTGCGCATGGTGACTGTTTTATTCAATCCCGGTGCAATTTCTGTGTTTCATCAGCACTCTGATACTCCACAGATTACAGAATGCCTCCAGATGTGCATCGGAAACTACTACTAGTCTTCCTGGGAACGATCAAAGCGTAGACTGTTTGAGACATTACTCCCATGGAGGAAAGTGCGCATGGTGACTGTTGTATTCAATCCCGACGCAATATCTGTGTTTCATCAACACTCTGATAGTCCACAGATTACAGAATCCCTCCACATGTGCATCGAAACCACTTCAGGTCTTCCAGGGAACGATCAAAGCGTAGTCTGTTTCAGACATTACTCCCATGGAGGAAAGTGCGCATGGTGCCTGTTGTATTCAATCCCGATGCAATTTCTGTGTTTCATCAGCACTCTGATAGTCCACAGATTACAGAATGCCTCTAGATGTGCATCGGAAACTACTACTGGTCTTCCAGGGAACGAATAAAGCGTAGACTGTTTGAGACATTACTCCCATGGACGAATGTGCACATGGTGACTGTTGTATTCAATCCCGATGCAATTTCTGTGTTTCATCAACACTCTGATAGTCCACAGATTACAGAATGTCACCAGACGTGCATCGGAAACTGCTATTGGTCTTCCAGGTAACGATCAAAGCGTAGACTGGTTGAGACATTACTCCCGTGGAGGAAAGTGCACATGGTGATTGTTGTATTCAATTCCGATGCAATTTCGGTGTTTCATCAACACTCTGAAAGTCCACAGATTACAGAATGCCACCAGACGTGCATCGGAAACTGCTACTGGTCTTCCAGGTAACATTCAAAGCGTACATTGTTTGAGACAAAACTCCCGTGGAGGAAAGTGCGCATGGTGAATTTTGCATACAACCCAGATGCAATTTCTGTGTTTCATCAACACTCTGATAGTCCACAGATTACAGAATGCCTCCAGATGTGCATCGGAAACTACTACTGGTCTTCCAGGGAACGATCAAAGCGTAGACTGCTTGAGACATTACTCCCGTGGAGGAAATTGCACATGGTGACTGTTGTATTCAATCCCGATGCAATTTCTGTGTTTCATCAACACTCTGATAGTCCACAGATTACAGAAAGGGACCAGATGTGCATCGGAAATTACTACTGGTCTTCCAGGGAACGATCAAAGCGTAGACTGTTTCAGACATTACTCCCATGGAGGAAAGTGCGCATGGTGACTGTTGTATTCAATCCCGATGCAATTTCTGTGTTTCATCAACACTCTGATAGTCCACAGATTACAGAATGCCTCCAGATGTGCATCGGAAACTACTACTGGTCTTCCAGGGAACGATCAAAGCGTACACTGTTTGAGACATTACACCCATGGAGGAAAGTGCGCATGGTGACTGTTGAAATCAATCCCGATGCAATTTCTGTGTTTCATCAACACTCTGATAGTCCACAGATTACAGAATGCCACCAGATGTGCATCGGAAGCTACTACTGGTCTCCCAGGGTAGGATCAAAGCGTAGACTGTTTTAAAAATTACTCTCATGGAGGAAAGTGCGCATGGTGACTATTGTACTCAATTCCGATGCAATTTTAGTGCTTCATCAACACTCTGATAGTACACAGATTACAGAATGCCTCCAGATGTGCATCGGAAACTACTACTGGTCTTCCAGGGAACGATCAAATCGTAGACTGTTTGAGACATTACTCACATGGAGGAAAGTGAGCATGGTGCCTGTTGTATTCAATCCCGATGCAATATCTGTGTTGCATCAACAGTGTGATAGTCCACAGATTACAGAATACCTCCAGACGTGCATCGGAAACTGCTACTGGTCTTCCAGATAAAGATCAAAGCGTAGACTGTTTGAGAATTACTAACGTGAAGGAAAGTGCGCATGGTGACTATTGTATTCAATCCCGATGCAATGTCTGTGTGTCATCAACACTCTGGTAGTCCACAGATTACAGAATGCCTCCAGATGTGCATCGGAAACTACTACTGGTCTTCCAGGTAACGATCAAAGCGTAGACTGTTTGAGACATTACTCACATTTAGGAAAGTGCGGATGGTGCCTGTTGTATTCAATCCAGATGCAATTTCTCTGTTTCATCAACACTCTGACAGTCCACAGATTACAGAATGCCTCCAGACGTGCATCGGAAACTACTACTGGTCTTCTACGTAACGATCAAAGCGTAGACTGTTTGAGACATTACTGCCATGGAGGAAAGTGCGCATGGTGACTGTTGTATGCAATTCCGATGCAATTTCTGTGTATCATCAACAACCTGATAGTCCACAGATTACTGAATGCCTCCAGATGTGCATCGAAAACCACTACTGGTCTTCATATGAACGATCAAAGCGTAGACTATTACAGTCATATCTCCCGTGGAGGAAAGTGCGCATGGTGACTGTTGTATTCAATCCCGATGCAATTTCTGAGTTTCATCAACACTCTGATAGTCCACAGATTACAGAATGCCACCAGATGTGCATTGGAAACAACTACTGGTCTTGCAGGGAACGATCAAAACGTAGACCTTTTCAGACATTACTAACATGGAGGAGAGTGCGGATGGTGACTGTTGTATTCAATCCCGAAGCAATTTCTGTGTTTCATCAACACTCTGATAGTCCACAGATTACAGAATGCCACCAGATGTGCATCGGAAACTACTACTGGTCTTCCAGGGAACGATCAAAGCATATAGTGTTTGAGATATTACTCTCGTGGAAAAAAAGTGTGCATGGTGACTGTTGAAATCAATCGCGATGCAATTTCTGTGTTTCATCAACACTCTGATGGTCCACAGATTACAGAATGCCTCCAGATGTGAATCGGAAACTACTACTGATCTTCCAGGGAACGATCAAAGCGTAGACAGTTTGACACATTACTCCCATGGAGGAAAGTGCGCATGGTGACTGTTGTATTCGATCCCGACTCAATTTCTGTGTTTCATCAACACTCAGTTAGTCCACAGATTTCAAAATGCCTCCAGATGTGCTTGGGAAACGACTACTGGTCTTCCAGGGAACGATCAAAGCGTAGACTGTTTGAGACATTACTCCTAACGAGGAAAGTGCGTATGGTGACTGTTGTATTCAATCCCGATGCAATTTCTGTGCTTCATCAACACTCTGATAGTCCACAGATTACAGAATGCCTCCAGATGTGCATCGGAAACTACTACTGGTCTTCCAAGGAACGATCAAAGCGTAGACTGTTTGAGACATTACTCCCATGGAGGAAAGTGCGCGTGGTGACTGTTGTATTCAATCCTGATGCAATTTCTGTGTTTCATCAACACTCTGATACTCCACAGCTTACAGAATGCCTCCAGATGTGCATCGGAAACTACTACTGGTCTTCCTAGGAACGATCAAAACGTAGACTGTTTAAGACATTAAACACATTTAGGAAAGTGCGCATGGTGACTGTTTTATTCAATGCCGATGCAATTTCTGTGTTCCATCAGCACTCTGATAGTCCACAGATTACAGAATGCCTTCAGATGTGCATCAGAAACTACTACTGGCCTTCCAGGGAACGATAAAAGCGTAGACTGTTTGAGACATTACCCCCATGGAGGAAAGTGGGCATGGTGTCTGTTGTATTCAATTCCGATGCAATTTCTGTGTTCATCAACAGTCTGATAGTCCACAGATTACAGAATGCCTCCAGGTGTGCATCGGAAACTACTACTGGACATCCAGGGAGAGATCAAAGCGTAGACCGTTTGAGACATTACTCGCATAGAGTAAAGTGCGCATGGTGACTATTGTACTTAATCCCGATGCAATTTTAGTGCTTCATCAACACTCTGATAGTCCCCAGATTACAGAATGCAAACAGCTGTCCATCGGAAACTACTACTGGTCTCCCAGTGAACGATCAAAGCGTAGACTCTTTGAGACATACCTCCCGTGGAGGAAAGTGCGCCTTGTGACTGTTGTATTCAATCCCGATGCAATTTCTGTGTTTTATCAACACTCTGATAGTCCACAGATTACAGAATGAATCCAGATGTGAATCGGAAACTACAACTGGTCTTCCAGGGAACGATCAAAGCGTAAACTCTTTGAGACATTACTCCCATGGAGTAAGGTAAGCATCGATACTGTTGTATACAATCCCGGTGCAATTTCTGTGTTTCATCAACACTCTGATACTCCACAGATTACAGAATGCCTCCAGATATGCATCGGAAACTACTACTGGTCCTCCACGGAACGATCAAAGCGTAGACCGTTTGTGACATTACTCCCATGGAGGAAAGTTCGCATGGTGACTGTTGTATTGAATTCCGATGCAATTTCTGTATTTCATCAACAGTCTGATAGTCCACAGATTGCAGAATGCCTCCAGGTGTGCATCGGGAACTACTACTGGACTTCCAGGGAACGATCAAAGCGTAGACAGTTTGAGACATTACTCCCATGGAGGATAGTGCGCATGGTGACTATTGTACTCAATTCCGATGCAATTTTAGTGCTTCATCAATACTCTGATAGTACGCAGATTACAGAATGCCTCCAGATGTGCATCGGAAACTACTACTGGTCTCCCTGTGAACGATCAAAGCGTAGACTCTTTGAGACATACCTCCCGTGGAGGAAAGTGCGCATTGTGACTGTTGTATTCAATCCCGATGCAATTTCTGTGTTTCATCAACACTCTGATAGTCCACAGATTACAGAATGCCTCCAGATGTGCATCGGAAACTACTACTAGTCTTCCAGGGAACTCAAAGCGTACACTGTTTGAGACATTACTCCTATTGAGGAAAGTGCACATGGTGACAGTTGTATTCAATCTCGATGCAATTTCTGTGTTTCATCAACACTCTGATAGTCCACAGATTACAGAATGCCACCAGATGTGCATCGGAATCTACTACTGGTCTTCCAGGGAACGATCAAACGTAGACTGTATCAGACATTACTCCCATGGAGGAAAGTGCGGATGGTGACTTTTGCATTCAATCCCGATGCAATTTCTGTGTTTCATCAACACTCTGATAGTCCACAGATTACAGAATGCCTCCAGGTGTGCATCGGAAACTACTACTGGTCTTCCTAGGAACGATCAAAGCGTAGACTGTTTGAGACATTACACCCATGGAGGAAAGTGCGCATGGTGACTGTTGAAATCAATCCCGATGCAATTTCTGTGTTTCATCAACACTCTAATAGTCCACAGATTAACAGAATGGCACCAGATGTGCATCGGAAGCTACTACTGGTCTTCCAGGGAAGGATCAAAGCGTAGACTGTTTTAAACATTACTCCCATGGAGGAAAGTGCGCATGGTGACTATTGTACTCAATTCCGATGCAATTTTAGTGCTTCATCAACACTCTGATAGTACACAGATTACTGAATGCCTCCAGATGTGCATCGGAAACTACTACTGGTCTTCCAGGGAACGATCAAAGTGTAGACTGCTAGAGACATTACTCCCATGTAGGAAAGTGCGCATGGTGAATATTGTATTCAACAATGATGCAATATCTGTGTTTAATCAACACTCTGATAGTCCACAGATTACAGAATGCCTCTAGATGTGCATCGGAAACTTTTACTGGTCTTCCAGTTAACGATCAAAGCATAGACTGTTTGAGACATTACTGCCATGGAGGAAAGTGCGCATGGTGACTGTTGTATTCAATTCCGATGCAATTTCTGTGTATCATCAACAACCTGATAGTCCACAGATTACTGAATGCCTCCAGATGAGCATCGGAAACCACTACTGGTCTTCATATGAACGATCAAAGCGTAGACTGTTACAGTCATATCTCCCGTGGAGGAAAGTGCGCATGGTGACTGTTGTATTCAATCCCGATGCAATTTCTGTGTTTCATCAACACTCTGATAGTCCACAGATTACAGAATGCCACCAGATGTGCATCGGAAACTACTACTGGTCTTGCAGGGAACGATCAAAACGTAGACCTTTTCAGACATTACTAACATGGAGGAGAGTGCGGATGGTGACTGTTGTATTCAATCCCGAAGCAATTTCTGTGTTTCATCAACACTCTGATAGTCCACAGATTACAGAATGCCACCAGATGTGCATCGGAAACTACTACTGGTCTTCCAGGGAACGATCAAAGCATACAGTGTTTGAGATATTACTCCCGTGGAGGAAAGTGTGCATGGTGACTGTTGAAATCAATCGCGATGCAAATTCTGTGTTTCATCAACACTCTGATGGTCCACAGATTACGGAATGCCTCCAGATGTGAATCGGAAACTACTACTGATCTTCCAGGGAACGATCAAAGAGTAGACAGTTTGACACATTACTCCCATGGAGGAAAGTGAGCATGGTGACTGTTGTATTCAATTCCGATGCAATTTCTGTGTTTCATCAACACTCTGATAGTCCACAGATTACAGAATGCCTCCAGATGTGCATCGGAAACTACTACTGGTCTTCCAAGGAACGATCAAAGCGTAGACTGTTTGAGACATTACTCCCATGGAGGAAAGTGCGCATGGTGACTGTTGTACCCAATCCCGATGCAATTTCTGTGTTTCATCAACACTCTGATAGTCCACACATTACAGAACGCCTCCAGATGTGCATCGGAAACTACTCCTGGTCTTACAGGGAACGATCAAAGCGTACACTCCTTGAGACATTACTCCCATGGAGGAAAGTGCGCGTGGTGACTGTTGTATTCAATCCTGATGCAATTTCTGTGTTTCATCAACACTCTGATACTCCACAGCTTACAGAATGCCTCCAGATGTGCATCGGAAACTACTACTGGTCTTCCTAGGAACGATCAAAGCGTAGACTGTTTAAGACATTAAACACATTTAGGAAAGTGCGCATGGTGACTGTTTTATTCAATCCCGATGCAATTTCTGTGTTCCATCAGCACTCTGATAGTCCACAGATTACAGAATGCCTTCAGATGTGCATCGGAAACTACTACTGGCCTTCCAGGGAACGATAAAAGCGTAGACTGTTTGAGACATTACCCCCATGGAGGAAAGTGGGCATGGTGTCTGTTGTATTCAATTCCGATGCAATTTCTGTGTTCATCAACAGTCTGATAGTCCACAGATTACAGAATGCCTCCAGGTGTGCATCGGAAACTACTACTGGACATCCAGGAAGAGATCAAAGCGTAGACTGTTTGAGACATTACTCGCATAGAGTAAAGTGCGCATGGTGACTATTGTACTTAATCCCGATGCAATTTTAGTGCTTCATCAACACTCTGATAGTCCCCAGATTACAGAATGCAAACAGCTGTGCATCGGAAACTACTACTGGTCTCCCAGTGAACGATCAAAGCGTAGACTCTTTGAGACATACCTCCCGTGGAGGAAAGTGCGCATTGTGACTGTTGTATTCAATCCCGATGCAATTTCTGTGTTTCATCAACACTCTGATAGTCCACAGATTACAGAATGAATCCAGATGTGAATCGGAAACTACAACTGGTCTTCCAGGGAACGATCAAAGCGTAAACTCTTTGAGACATTACTCCCATGGAGTAAGGTAAGCATCGATACTGTTGTATACAATCCCGGTGCAATTTCTGTGTTTCATCAACACTCTGATACTCCACAGATTACAGAATGCCTCCAGATATGCATCGGAAACTACTACTGGTCTTCCAGGGAACGATCAAAGCGTAGACCGTTTGTGACATTACTCCCATGGAGGAAAGTTCGCATGGTGACTGTTGTATTGAATTCTGATGCAATTTCTGTATTTCATCAACAGTCCGATAGTCCACAGATTACAGAATGCCTCCAGGTGTGCATCGGGAACTACTACTGGACTTCCAGGGAACGATCAAAGCGTAGACAGTTTGAGACATTACTCCCATGGAGGAAAGTGCGAATGGTGACTATTGTACTCAATTCCGATGCAATTTTAGTGCTTCATCAATACTCTGATAGTACACAGATTACAGAATGCCTCCAGATGTGCATCGGAAACTACTACTGGTCTCCCTGTGAACGATCAAAGCGTAGACTCTTTGAGACATACCTCCCGTGGAGGAAAGTGCGCATTGTGAATGTTGTATTCAATCCCGATGCAATTTCTGTGTTTCATCAACACTCTGATAGTCCACAGATTACAGAATGCCTCCAGATGTGCATCGGAAACTACTACTGGTCTTCCAGGGAACTCAAAGCGTACACTGTTTGAGACATTACTCCTATTGAGGAAAGTGCACATGGTGACAGTTGTATTCAATCTCGATGCAATTTCTGTGTTTCATCAACACTCTGATAGTCCACAGATTACAGAATGCCACCAGATGTGCATCGGAATCTATTACTGGTCTTCCAGGGAACGATCAAACGTAGACTGTATCAGACATTACTCCCATGGAGGAAAGTGCGGGTGGTGACTTTTGTATTCAATCCCGATGCAATTTCTGTGTTTCATCAACACTCTGATAGTCCACAGATTACAGAATGCCACCAGATGTGCATCGGAATCTATTACTGGTCTTCCAGGGAACGATCAAACGTAGACTGTATCAGACATTACTCCCATGGAGGAAAGTGCGGGTGGTGACTTTTGTATTCAATCCCGATGCAATTTCTGTGTTTCATCAACACTCTCATAGTCCACAGATTACAGAATGCCTCCAGATGTGCATCGGAAACTACTTCAAGTCATCCAGGGAACGGACAAAGCGTAGACTGTTTGAGACATTACTCCCATTTAGGAAAGTTAGCATGGTGACTGTTTTATTCAATCCCGATGCAATTTCTGTGTTTCATCAACACTCTGATAGTCCATTGATTACAGAATGCCTCCAGATGTGCATCGGAAGCTACTACTGGTCATCCAGGGAACGATCAAAGTGTAGACTCTTTGAGACATTACTCCCATGGAGGAAAGTGCGCATGGTGACTGTTGTATTCAATCCCGATGCAATTTCTGTGTTTCATCAACACTCTGATAGTCCACAGATTACAGAATGCCTCCAGATGTGCATCGGAAACTACTACTGGTCTTCCAGGGAACGATCAAAGCGTACACTGTTTGAGACATTACACCCATGGAGGAAAGTGCGCATGGTGACTGTTGAAATCAATCCCGATGCAATTTCTGTGTTTCATCAACACTCTGATAGTCCACAGATTACAGAATGCCACCAGATGTGCATCGGAAGCTACTACTGGTCTCCCAGGGTAGGATCAAAGCGTAGACTGTTTTAAAAATTACTCTCATGGAGGAAAGTGCGCATGGTGACTATTGTACTCAATTCCGATGCAATTTTAGTGCTTCATCAACACTCTGATAGTACACAGATTACAGAATGCCTCCAGATGTGCATCGGAAACTACAACTGGTCTTCCAGGGAACGATCAAAGTGTAGACTGCTAGAGACATTACTCCCATGTAGGAAAGTGCGCATGGTGACTGTTGTATTCAATCCCGATGCAATTTCTGTGTTTCATTATCACTCTGATAGTCCACAGATTACAGAATGCCTCCAGATGTGCATCGGAAACTACTACTGGTCTTCCAGGGAACGATCAAAGCGTACATTGTTTGAGACATTACTCCCTTGGAGGAAAGTGCGCATTGTGACTGTTGTATTCAATCCCGATGCAATTCCTGTGTTTCATCAACACTCTGATAGTCCACAGATTACAGAATGCCTCCAGATGTGCATCGGAAACTACTACTGGTCTTCCAGGGATCGATCAATGCGTAGACTGTTTGAGACATTACTCCCATGGAGGAAAGTTCGCATGGTGACTGTTGTATTGAATCCCGATGCAATTTCTGTGTTTCATCAACACTCTGATAGTCCACAGATTACACAATGCATCCAGATGTGCATCGGAAAGTACTACTGGTCTTCCAGGGACGATCAAAGCGTAGACTGTTTGAGAAATTACTCCCATGGAGGAAAGTGCGCATGGTGACTGTTGTATTGAATCCTGATGCAATTTCTTTGTTTATTCAACACTCTGACAGTCCACAGATTACAGAATGCCTCCAGATGTGCATCGTAAACAACTTCAGGTCTTCCAGGGAACTATCAATGCGTAGACTGTTTGAGAATTTACTCCCATGGAGGAAAGCGCGCATGATGTCTGTTGTATTCAATCCCGATGCCATTTCTGTGTTTTATCAACACTCTCATAGTCCACAGATTACAGAATGCCTCCAGATGTGCATCGGAAACTACTACTGGTCTTCCTAGGAACGATCAAAGCGTAGACTGTTTGAGACATTACTCCCATGGAGGAAAGTGCGCATGGTGACTGTTGTATTGAATCCCGATGCAATTTCTTTGTTTATTCAACACTCTGACAATCCACAGATTACAGAATGCCTCCAGATGTGCATCGGAAACAACTTATGGTCTTCCAGGGAACTATCAATGCGTAGACTGTTTGAGAATTTACTCCCATGGAGGAAAGAGCGCATGATGTCTGTTGTATTCAATCCCGATGCAATTTCTGTGTTTTATCAACACCCTCATAGTCCACAGATTACAGAATGCCTCCAGATGTGCATCCGAAACTACTACTGGTCTTCCAGGGAACTCAAAGCGTACACTGTTTGAGACATTACTCCTATGGAGGAAAGTGCACATGGTGACTGGTTTATTCAATCCCGATGCAATTTCTGTGTTTCATCAACACTCAGTTAGTCCACAGATTTCAGAATGCCTCCAGAAGTGCATCGGAAACTACTTCTGGTATTCCAGGGAACGATAAAAGCGTACACTGTATGAGACACTACTCCCATGGAGAAAAGTGCGCATGGTGACTGTTGTATTCAATCCCGATGCAATTTCTGTGTTTCATCAACACTCTGATACTCCACAGATTACAGAATGCCTCCAGATATGCATCGGAAACTACTACTGGTCTTCCAGGGATCGATCAATGCGTAGACTATTTGAGACATTACTCCCATTGAGGAAAGTTCGCATGGTGACTGTTGTATTGAATCCCGATGAAATTCCTGTGTTTCATCAACACTCTGATAGTCCACAGATTACAGAATGCCTCCAGATGTGCATCGGAAGCTACTACTGGTCCTCCAGGGAACGATCAAAGCGTAGACTCTTTGAGACATTACTCCCATGGAGGAAAGTGCGCATGGTGACTGTTGTATTCAATCCCGATGCAATTTCTGTGTTTCATCAACACTCTGATACTCCAAAGATTACAGAATGCCTCCAGATGTGCATCGGAAACTACTACTGGTCTTCCAGGGAACGATCAAAGCGTAGACTGTTTGAGACATTACTCCCATGGAGGAAAGTGCGCATGTTGACTGTTGTATTCAATCCCGATGCAATTTCTGTGTTTCATCAACAGTCTGATAGTCCACAGATTACAGAATGCCTCCAGATGTGCATCGGAAACTACCACTGGTCTTCCAGGGAACGATCAAAGAGTAGACTTTATGAGACATTACTCCCGTGGAGGAAAGTGCGCATGGTGACTGTTGTATTCAATCCCGATGCAATTTCTGTGTTTCATCAACACTCTGATAGTCCACAGATTACAGAATGCCACCAGATGTGCATCGGAAACTACTACTGGTCTTCCAGGGAACGATCAAAGCGTACACTGTTTGAGACATTACACCCGTGGAGGAAAGTGCGCATGGTGACTGTTGAAATCAATCCCGATGCAATTTCTGTGTTTCATCAACACTCTGATAGTCCACAGATTACAGAATGCCACCAGATGTGCATCGGAAGCTACTACTGGTCATCCAGGGAACGATCTAAGCGTAGACTGTTTGAGAATTACTCTCATGGAGGAAAGTGCGCATGGTGACTGTTGTATTCAATCCCGATGCAATTTCTGTGTTTCATCAACAGACTGATAGTCCACAGATTACAGAATGCCTCAAGATGTGCATCGAAAACTGCTACAGGTCTTCCAGGGAACGATCAAAGCGTAGACTGTTTGAGACATACCTCCCGTGGAGGAAAGTGCGCATTGTGACTGTTGTACTTAATCCCGATGCAATTTTAGTGCTTCATCAACACTCTGATAGTCCCCAGATTACAGAATCCAAACAGCTGTGCATCGGAAACTACTACTGGTCTCCCAGTGAACGATCAAAGCGTAGACTCTTTGAGACATACCTCCCGTGGAGGAAAGTGCGCATTGTGACTGTTGTATTCAATCCCGATGCAATTTCTGTGTTTCATCAACACTCTGATAGTCCACAGATTACAGAATGAATCCAGATGTGAATCGGAAACTACAACTGGTCTTCCAGGGAACGATCAAAGCGTAAACTCTTTGAGACATTACTCCCATGGAGTAAGGTAAGCATAGATACTGTTGTATACAATCCCGGTGCAATTTCTGTGTTTCATCAACACTCTGATACTCCACAGATTACAGAATGCCTCCAGATATGCATCGGAAACTACTACTGGTCTTCCAGGGAACGATCAAAGCGTAGACCGTTTGTGACATTACTCCCATGGAGGAAAGTTCGCATGGTGACTGTTGTATTGAATTCCGATGCAATTTCTGTATTTCATCAACAGTCCGATAGTCCACAGATTACAGAATGCCTCCAGGTGTGCATCGGGAACTACTACTGGACTTCCAGGGAACGATCAAAGCGTAGACAGTTTGAGACATTACTCCCATGGAGGAAAGTGCGAATGGTGACTATTGTACTCAATTCCGATGCAATTTTAGTGCTTCATCAATACTCTGATAGTACACAGATTACAGAATGCCTCCAGATGTGCATCGGAAACTACTACTGGTCTCCCTGTGAACGATCAAAGCGTAGACTCTTTGAGACATACCTCCCGTGGAGGAAAGTGCGCATTGTGAATGTTGTATTCAATCCCGATGCAATTTCTGTGTTTCATCAACACTCTGATACTCCACAGCTTACAGAATGCCTCCAGATGTGCATCGGAAACTACTACTGGTCTTCCTAGGAACGATCAAAGCGTAGACTGTTTAAGACATTAAACACATTTAGGAAAGTGCGCATGGTGACTGTTTTATTCAATCCCGATGCAATTTCTGTGTTTCATCAACACTCTGATAGTCCACAGATTACAGAATGCCACCAGATGTGCATCGGAATCTGTTACTGGTCTTCCAGGGAACGATCAAACGTAGACTGTATCAGACATTACTCCCATGGATGAAAGTGCGGGTGGTGACTTTTGTATTCAATCCCGATGCAATTTCTGTGTTTCATCAACACTCTCATAGTCCACAGATTACAGAATGCCTCCAGATGTGCATCGGAAACTACTTCAAGTCATCCAGGGAACGGACAAAGCGTAGACTGTTTGAGACATTACTCCCATTTAGGAAAGTTAGCATGGTGACTGTTTTATTCAATCCCGATGCAATTTCTGTGTTTCATCAACACTCTGATAGTCCATTGATTACAGAATGCCTCCAGATGTGCATCGGAAGCTACTACTGGTCATCCAGGGAACGATCAAAGTGTAGACTCTTTGAGACATTACTCCCATGGAGGAAAGTGCGCATGGTGACTGTTGTATTCAATCCCGATGCAATTTCTGTGTTTCATCAACACTCTGATAGTCCACAGATTACAGAATGCCTCCAGATGTGCATCGGAAACTACTACTGGTCTTCCAGGGAACGATCAAAGCGTACACTGTTTGAGACATTACACCCATGGAGGAAAGTGCGCATGGTGACTGTTGAAATCAATCCCGATGCAATTTCTGTGTTTCATCAACACTCTGATAGTCCACAGATTACAGAATGCCACCAGATGTGCATCGGAAGCTACTACTGGTCTCCCAGGGAAGGATCAAAGCGTAGACTGTTTTAAAAATTACTCCCATGGTGGAAAGTGCGCATGGTGACTATTGTACTCAATTCCGATGCAATTTTAGTGCTTCATCAACACTCTGATAGTACACAGATTACAGAATGCCTCCAGATGTGCATCGGAAACTACTACTGGTCTTCCAGGGAACGATCAAAGTGTAGACTGCTAGAGACATTACTCCCATGTAGGAAAGTGCGCATGGTGACTGTTGTATTCAATCCCGATGCAATTTCTGTGTTTCATTATCACTCTGATAGTCCACAGATTACAGAATGCCTCCAGATGTGCATCGGAAACTACTACTGGTCTTCCAGGGAACGATCAAAGCGTACATTGTTTGAGACATTACTCCCTTGGAGGAAAGTGCGCATTGTGACTGTTGTATTCAATCCCGATGCAATTCCTGTGTTTCATCAACACTCTGATAGTCCACAGATTACAGAATGCCTCCAGATGTGCATCGGAAACTACTACTGGTCTTCCAGGGATCGATCAATGCGTAGACTGTTTGAGACATTACTCCCATGGAGGAAAGTTCGCATGGTGACTGTTGTATTGAATCCCGATGCAATTTCTGTGTTTCATCAACACTCTGATAGTCCACAGATTACACAATGCATCCAGATGTGCATCGGAAAGTACTACTGGTCTTCCAGGGACGATCAAAGCGTAGACTGTTTGAGACACTACTCCCATGGAGAAAAGTGCGCATGGTGACTGTTGTATTCAATCCCGATGCAATTTCTGTGTTTCATCAACACTCTGATACTCCACAGATTACAGAATGCCTCCAGATATGCATCGGAAACTACTACTGGTCTTCCAGGGATCGATCAATGCGTAGACTATTTGAGACATTACTCCCATTGAGGAAAGTTCGCATGGTGACTGTTGTATTGAATCCCGATGAAATTTCTGTGTTTCATCAACACTCTGATAGTCCACAGATTACAGAATGCCTCCAGATGTGCATCGGAAGCTACTACTGGTCCTCCAGGGAACGATCAAAGCGTAGACTCTTTGAGACATTACTCCCATGGAGGAAAGTGCGCATGGTGACTGTTGTATTCAATCCCGATGCAATTTCTGTGTTTCATCAACACTCTGATACTCCAAAGATTACAGAATGCCTCCAGATGTGCATCGGAAACTACTACTGGTCTTCCAGGGAACGATCAAAGCGTAGACTGTTTGAGACATTACTCCCATGGAGGAAAGTGCGCATGTTGACTGTTGTATTCAATCCCGATGCAATTTCTGTGTTTCATCAACAGTCTGATAGTCCACAGATTACAGTATGCCTCCAGATGTGCATCGGAAACTACCACTGGTCTTCCAGGGAACGATCAAAGAGTAGACTTTATGAGACATTACTCCCGTGGAGGAAAGTGCGCATGGTGACTGTTGTATTCAATCCCGATGCAATTTCTGTGTTTCATCAACACTCTGATAGTCCACAGATTACAGAATGCCACCAGATGTGCATCGGAAACTACTACTGGTCTTCCAGGGAACGATCAAAGCGTACACTGTTTGAGACATTACACCCGTGGAGGAAAGTGCGCATGGTGACTGTTGAAATCAATCCCGATGCAATTTCTGTGTTTCATCAACACTCTGATAGTCCACAGATTACAGAATGCCACCAGATGTGCATCGGAAGCTACTACTGGTCATCCAGGGAACGATCTAAGCGTAGACTGTTTGAGAATTACTCTCATGGAGGAAAGTGCGCATGGTGACTGTTGTATTCAATCCCGATGCAATTTCTGTGTTTCATCAACAGACTGATAGTCCACAGATTACAGAATGCCTCAAGATGTGCATCGAAAACTGCTACAGGTCTTCCAGGGAACGATCAAAGCGTAGACTGTTTGAGACATTACTCCTATGGAGGAAAGTGCGCATGGTGACAGTTGTATTCAATCCCGATGCAATTTCTGTGTTTCATCAACACTCTGATAGTCCAAAGATTACAGAATGCCTAAAGATGTGCATCGGAAACTACTACTGGTCTTCCAGGGAACGATCAAAGCGTAGACTGTTTGAGACATTACTCCCATGGAGGAGAGTGCGCATGGTGACTGTTGTATTCAATTCCGATGCAATTTCTGTGTTTCATCAACAGTCTGATAGTCCACAGATTACAGAATGCCTCAAGATGTGCATCGGAAACTACTACTGGTCATCCAGGGAACGATCAAATCGTAGACAGTTTGAGACATTACCCCCATGGAGGAAAGTGCGCATGGTGCCTGTTGTTTTGAATCCCGATGCAAATTCTGTCTTTCATCAACATTCTGATGGTCCACAGATTGCAGAATGCCTCCAGATGTGCATCGGAAACTACTTCAGGTCTTCCAGTTAACGATCAAATCGTAGACTGTTTGAGACATTACTCCCATGGAGGAAAGAGCACATAATGTCTGTTGTATTCAATCCCGATGCAATTTCTGTGTTTTATCAACACTCTGATAGTCCACAGATTAAAGAATGCCCCTAGATGTGCATCGGAAACTACTGCAGGACTTCCAGGGTACGATCAAAGCGTAGACTGTTTGAGACATTACTCCCATCTAGGAAAGTGCGCATGGTGACTATTGTACTAAATTCCGATACAATTTTAGTGCTTCATCAAAGCTCTGATAGTACACAGATTACAGAATGCCTCCAGATGTGCATCGGAAACTACTACTGGTCTTCCAGGGAACGATCAAAGTGTAGACTGTTAGAGACATTACTCATATGTAGGAAATTGCGCATGGTGACTGTTGTATTCAATTCCGATGCAATTTCTGTGTTTCATCAACAGTCTGATAGTCCACAGATTACAGAATGCCTCCAGGTGTGCATCGGAAACTACTACTGGACTTCCAGGGAACGATCAAATCGTAGAGTGTTTGAGACATTACTCCCATGGAGGAAAGCGCGCATGGTGACTGTTGTATTCAATCGCGATGCAATTTCTGTGTTTCTTCAACACTCTGATACTCCACAGATTACAGAATGCCTCCAGATGTGCATCGGAAACTACTACTGGTCTTCCTAGGAACGATCAAAGCGTAGACTGTTTGAGACATTTCTCCCATGGAGGAAAGTGCGATTGGTGACTGTTGTATTCAATCCCGATGCAATTTCTGTGTTTCATCAACAGTCTGATAGTCCACAGATTACAGAATGCCTCCAGATGTGCATCGGAAACTACCACTGGTCTTCCAGGGAACGATCAAAGAGTAGACTTTATGAGACATTACTCCCGTGGAGGAAAGTGCGCATGGTGACTGTTGTATTCAATCCCGATGCAATTTCTGTGTTTCATCAACACTCTGATAGTCCACAGATTACAGAATGCCACCAGATGTGCATCGGAAACTACTACTGGTCTTCCAGGGAACAATCAAAGCGTGCACTGTTTGAGACATTACACCCGTGGAGGAAAGTGCGCATGGTGACTGTTGAAATCAATCCCGATGCAATTTCTGTGTTTCATCAACACTCTGATAGTCCACAGATTACAGAATGCCACCAGATGTGCATCGGAAGCTACTACTGGTCATCCAGGGAACGATCAAAGCGTAGACTGTTTGAGAATTACTCTCATGGAGGAAAGTGCGCATGGTGACTGTTGTATTCAATCCCGATGCAATTTCTGTGTTTCATCAACAGACTGATAGTCCACAGATTACAGAATGCCTCAAGATGTGCATCGAAAACTGCTACAGGTCTTCCAGGGAACGATCAAAGCGTAGACTGTTTGAGACATTACTCCTATGGAGGAAAGTGCGCATGGTGACAGTTGTATTCAATCCCGATGCAATTTCTGTGTTTCATCAACACTCTGATAGTCCAAAGATTACAGAATGCCTAAAGATGTGCATCGGAAACTACTACTGGTCTTCCAGGGAACGATCAAAGCATAGACTGTTTGAGACATTACACCCATGGAGGAAAGTGCGCATGGTGACTGTTGTATTCAATTCCGATGCAATTTCTGTGTTTCATCAACAGTCTGATAGTCCACAGATTACAGATTGCCTCCTGGTGTGCATCGGAAACTACTACTGGACTTCCAGGGAACGATCAAAGCGTAGACAGTTTGAGACATTACTCCCATGGAGGAAAGTGCGCATATTGACTGTTGTACTCAATCCCTTTGCAACTTCTGTGTTTCATCAACACTCTGATAGTCCACAGATTACAGATTGCCTCCTGGTGTGCATCGGAAACTTTTACTGGACTTCCAGGGAACGATCAAATCGTAGAGTGTTTGAGACATTACTCCCATGGAGGAAAGCGCGCATGGTGACTGTTGTATTCAATCGCGATGCAATTTCTGTGTTTCATCAACACTCTGATACTCCACAGATTACAGAATGCCTCCAGATGTGCATCGGAAACAACTACTGGTCTTCCTAGGAACGATCAAAGCGTAGACTGTTTGAGACATTCCTCCCATGGAGGAAAGTGCGCATGGTAACTGTTGTATTGAATCCCGATGCAATTTCTTTGTTTATTCAAACTCTGACAGTCCACAGATTACAGAATGCCACCAGATGTGCATCGGAAACTATTACTGGTCTTCCAGTTAACGATCATAGCGTACACTGTTTGAGACAATACTCCCGTGGGGGAAGTGCGCATGGTGACAGTTGAAATCAATCCCAATGCAATTTCTGTGTTTCATCAACACTCTGATAGTCCACAGATCACAGAATGCCACCAGATGTGCATCGGAAGCTACTACTGGTCTTCCAGGGAACGATCAAAGCGTAGACTGTTTGAGAATTACTCGCATGGAGGAAAGTGGTCATGGTGAATGTTGTATTCAATCTCGATGCCATTTCTGTGTTTCATCAACACTCTGTTAGTCCACAGATTACAGAATGCCTCCAGATGTGCATCGGAAACTACTACTGGTCTTCCGGGGAACGATCAAAGCGTAGACAGTTTGAGACATTACTCCCATGGAGGAAAGTGCTCATGGTGACTGTTGTATTGAATCCCGATGCAATTTCTGTGTTTCATCAACACTCTGATATTCCACAGATTACAGAATGATTCCAGATGTGCATCGGAAACTACTTCAGGTCTTCCAGGGAACGATCAAAGTGTAGACTGTTTGAGATATTACCCAAATGGAGGAAAGAGCGCATGGTGTCTGTTGTATTCAATCCCGATGCAATTTCTGTGTTTTATGAACACTCTGATAGTCCACAGATTAAAGAATGCCTCCAGAAGTGCATCGGAAACTACTTCATGACTTCGAGGGTACTATCAAAGCGTAGACTGTTTGAGACATTACTCCCATTTAGAAAAGTGTGCATGGTGACAGTTTTATTCAACCCCGATGCAATTTCTGTGTTTCATCAACACTCAGTTAGTCCACAGATTTCAGAATGTCTCCAGAAGTGCATCGGAAACTACTTCTGGTATTCCAGGGAACGATAAAAGCGGTGACTGTATGAGACACTACTCCCATGGAGAAAAGTAAGCATGGTGACTGTTGTATTCAATCCCGATGCAATTTCTGTGTTTCATCAGCACTCTGATAGTCCACAGATTACAGAATTCCTTCGGATGTGCATGGGAACTACTACTGGTCTTCCAGGGAACGAGCAAAGCGTAGACTGTTTGAGACATTACTCCCATGGAGGGAAGTGCGCATTGTGACTGTTGTATTCAATTCCGATTCAATTTCTGTATTTCATCAACAGTCTGATAGTCCACAGATTACAGAATGCCTCCAGGTGTGCATCGGAAACTACTTTTGGACTTCCAGGGAACGATCAAATCATAGACTGTTTGAGACATTACTCCCATGGAGGAAAGTGCCCATGGTGGCTATTGTACTCAATCCCGATGCAATTTCTATATTTCATCAAGAGTCTGATAGTCCACAGATTACAGAATGCCTCCAGATGTGCATCAGAAACTACTACAGGTCTTCCAGGGAACTGAAAGCGTACACTGTTTGAGACATTACTCCCATGGAGGAAAGTGCGCATGGTGACTGTTGTATTCAATCCCGATGCAATTTCTGTGTGTCATCAACACTCTGATAGTCCACAGATTACAGAATACCACCAGATGTGCATCGGAAACTATTACTGGTCTTCCAGGGAACGATCAAAGCGTACACTGTTTGAGACATTACTCCCGTGGGGGAAGTGCGCATGGTGACTGTTGAAATCAATCCCGATGCAATTTCTGTTTCATCAACACTCTGATAGTCCACAGATTACAGAATGCTTCCAGATGTGCATCGGAAACTACTATTGGTCTTCCAGTTAACGATCAAAGCGTAAACTCTTAGAGACATTATTCCCATGGAGCAAAGTGCGCATGGTGACAGTTGTATTCAATCCCGATGCAATTTCTGTGTTTCATCAACACTCTGATACTTCACAGATTACAGAATGCCACCAGATGTGCATCGGAATCTACTACTGGTCTTCCAGGGAACGATCAAACGTAGACTGTATCAGACATTACTCCCATGGAGGAAAGTGCGGATGGTGACTGTTGTATTCAATCCCGATGCAGTTTCTGTGTTTCATCAACACTCTGATGGTCCACAGATTACCGAAAACCTCCAGATGTGCATCGGAAACTACTACTGGTCTTCCAGGGAACGATCAAAGCGTGGACTGTTTGAGACATTACTCCCATGGAGGAAAGTGCGCATGGTGACTGTTGTATTCAATCCCGATGCAATATCTGTGTTTCATCAACACTCTGATAGTCCAAGGATTACAGAATGCCACCAGATGTGCGTCGGAAACTATTACTGGTCTTCCAGGGAACGATCAAAGCGTACACTGTTTGAGACATTACTCCCATGGGGGAAGTGCGCATGGTGACTGTTGAAATCAATCCCGATGCAATTTCTGTGTTTCATCAACACTCTGATAGTCCACAGATCACAGAATGCCACCAGATGTGCATCGGAAGCTACTACTGGTCTTCCAGGGAACGATCAAAGCGTAAACTGTTTGAGAATTACTCGCATGGAGGAAAGTGCGCATGGTGACTGTTGTATTCAATCCCGAGGCAATTTCAGAGTTTCATCAACAGTCTGATAGTTCACAGATTACAGAATGCCTCCAGATGTGCATCGGAAACTACTACAGTTCTTCCAGGGTTCGATCAAAGCGTAGACTGTTTGAGACATTACTCCCATGCAGGGAAGTGCGCATGGTGACTGTTGTATTCAATTCCGATGCAATTTCTGTGTTTCGTCAACAGTCTGATAGTCCACAGATTACAGAATGCCTCCAGGTGTGCATCGGAAACTACTACTGGACTTCCAGGGAACGATCAAAGCGTAGACTGTTTGAGACATTACTCCCATGGAGGAAAGAGCGCATGGTGTCCTGTTGTATTCAATCCCGATGCAATTTCTGTGTTTTATCAACACTATGATACTCCACAGATTACAGAATGCCTCCAGATGTGCATCGGAAATTATTACTGTTCTTCCAGGGAACGATCAAAGTGAGACTGTTAGAGACATTACGCCCATGGAGTAATGGTGACTGTTGCATTCAACCCGAAGCAATTTCTGTGTTACATCAACACTCTGGTAGTCTACAGATTACAGAATGCGTCCAGATGTGCATCGGAAACTACTACTGGTCTTCCTATGAACTCAAAGCGTACACTGTTTGAGACATTACTCCCATGAAGGAAAGTGCGCATGGTGACTGTTGTATTCTATTCCGATGCAATTTCTGTGTTTCGACAACAGTCTGATAGTCCACAGATTACAGAATTCCTCCAGGTGTGCATCGGAAACTACTACTGGACTTCCAGGGAACGATCAAGGCGTAGACTGTTTGAGACATTACTCCCATGGAGGAAAGTGCTCATGTTGAATGTCGTACTCAATCCCGATGCAATTTCTGTGTTTCATCATCACTCTGATAGTCCACAGATTACAGAATGCCTCCAGATGTGCATCGGAAACTACTACTGGTCTTCCAGGGAACGATCAAAGCGTAAACTCTTTGAGACATTACTCCCATGGAGCAAAGTGCGCATGGTGACTGTTGTATTCAATCCCGATGCAATTTCTGTGTATCATCAACACTCTGATACTCCACAGATTACAGAATGCCTCCAGATGTGCATCGGAAACTACTTCAGGTCTTCCAGGGAACGATCAAAGCGTAGACTGTTTGAGATATTACTCCCATGGAGGAAAGTGCGCATGGTGACTGTTTTATTCAACCCCGATGCAATTTTTGTGTTTCATCAGCACTCTGATAGTCCACAGATTACAGAATGCCTTCAGATGTGCATTGGAAACTACTACTGGTCTTCCAGGGAACGATCAAAGCGTAGACTGTTTGAGACATTACTCCCATGGAGGAAAGTGCGCATGGTGACTGTTGTATTCAATCCCGATGCAATTTCTGTGTTTCGTCAACACTCTGATTGTCCACAGACTACAGAATGCCTCCTGATGTACATTGGAGACAACTTCTGGTCTTCAGGGAACTATCAAAGCGTAGACTGTTTGAGAATTTACTCCCATGGAGGAAAGAGCGCATGGTGTCTGTTGTATTCAATCCCGATGCAATTTCTGTGTTTTATCAACACTCTGATAGTCCACAGATTAAAGAATGCCTCCAGATGTGCATCGGAAACTACTTCAGGTCTTCCAGGGAACGATCAAATCGTAGACGGTTTGAGACATTACTCCCATTTAGGAAAGTGAGCATGGTGACTGTTTTATTCAATCCCGATGCAATTTCTGTGTTTCATCAACATTCAGTTAATCCACAGATTTCAGAGTGCCTCCAGATGTGCATCGGAAACTACTTCTGGTATTCCAGGGAACGATAAAAAGCGTAGACGGTTTGAGACATTACTCCCATTTAGGAAAGTGCGCATGGTGACTGTTGTATTCAATTCCGATGCAATTTCTGTATTTCATCAACAGTCTAAGAATCCACAGATTACAGAATGTCTCCAGGTGTGCATCGGAAACTACTACTGGGCTTCCAGGGAACGATCAATGCGTAGACTGTTTGAGACATTACTCCCATGGAGGAAAGTGCTCATGGTGGCTATTGCACTGAATCCCGATGCAATTTCAATGCTTCGTCAACACTCTTATAGTCCACATATTACAGAATGCCTCCAGATGTGCATCGGAAACTACTACTGGTCTTCCAGGGAACGATCAAAGTGTAGACTGTTAGAGACATTACTCCCATGGAGGAAAGTGCGCAAGGTGACTGTTGTATTCAATCTCGATGCAATTTCTGTGTTCCATCAACACTCTGATAGTCCACAGATTACAGAATGCCACCAGATGTGCATCGGAATCTACTACTGGTCTTCCAGGGAACGATCAAACGTAGACTGTTTCAGACATTAATCCCATGGAGGAAAGTGCGGATGGTGACTGTTGTATTCAATCCCGATGCAATTTCTGTGTTTCATCAACACTCTGATAGTCCACAGATTACAGAATGCCTCCAGATGTGCATCGGAAACTACTACTGGCCTTCCTAGGAACGATCAAAGCGTAGACAGTTTGAGACATTACTCCCGTGGAGGAAAGTGCGCATGGTGACTGTTGTATTGAGTCCCGATGCAATTTCTGTGTTTCGTCAACACTCTGATAGTCCACAGATTACAGAATGCTTCCAGATGTGCATCGGAAAAAACTTCAGGTCTTCCAGGGAACTATCAAAGCGTAGACTGTTTGAGAATTTACTCCCATGGAGGAAAGAGAGCATGGTGACTGTTTTATTCAATCTCGATGCAATTTCTGTGTTTCATCAACACTCAGCTAGTCCACAGATTTCAGAATGCCTCCAGATGTGCATCGGAAACTACTTCTGGTATTCCACGGAACGATCAAAGCGTAGACTGTATGAGACACTACTCCCATGGAGGAAAGTGCGCATGGTGACTGGTGTATTCAGTCCCGATGCAATTTCTTTGTTTCATCAACACTCTGATAGTCCACAGATTTCAGAATGCCTCCAGATGTGCATCGGAAACTACTACTGGTCTTCAGGGAACGATAAAATCGTAGACTCTTTGAGACATTACTCCCATGGAGAAAAGTGCGCATGGTGACTGTTGTGTTCAATTCCGATGCAATTTCTGTATTTCATCAACAGTCTGATAGTCCACTGATTACAGAATGCCTCCAGGTGTGCATCGGAAATTACTACTGGACTTCCAGGGAACGGTCAATGTATAGATTGTTTAAGACACTACTCCCATTGAGGTAAGTGCTCATGGTGGCTATTGTACTCAATCCCGATGCAATTTTAGTGCTTCATCAACACTCTGATAGTCACCATATTACAGAATGGCTCCAGATGTGCATCGGAAACTACTACTGGTCTTCCAGGGAACGATCAAAGTGTAGACTGTTAGAGACATTACTCCCATGGAGGAAAGTGCGCATGGTGACTGTTGTATTAAATCTCGATGCAATTTCTGTGTTTCATCAACACTCTGATAGTCCACAGATTACAGAATGCCACCAGATGTGCATCGGAATCTACTACAGGTCTAACAGGGAATGATCAAACGTAGACGGTTTCAGACATTAATCCCATGGAGGAAAGTGCGTATAGTGACTGTTGTATTCAATCCCGATGCAATTTCTGTGTTTCATCAACACTTTGATAGTCCACAGATTACAGAATGCCTCCAGATGTGCATCGGAAACTACTACTGGTCTTCCAGGGAACGATCAAAGCGTAGACTGTTTGAGGCATTACTCCCATTGAGGAGAGTGCGCATGGTGACTGTTGTATTCAATTCCGATGCAATTTCTGTGTTTCATCTCCACTCTGATACTCCACAGATTACATAATGCCTCCAGATGTGCATCGGAAACTACTTCAGGTCTTCCAGGGAACGATCAAAGTGTAGACTGTTAGAGACATTACTCCCATGGAGGAAAGTGCGCAAGGTGACTGTTGTATTCAATCTCGATGCAATTTCTGTGTTTCGTCAACACTCTGATAGTCCACAGATTACAGAATGCTTCCAGATGTGCATCGGAAACTACTTCTGGTATTCCACGGAACGATCAAAGCGTAGACTGTATGAGACACTACTCCCATGGAGGAAAGTGGGCATGGTGACTGGTGTATTCAGTCCCGATGCAATTTCTGTGTTTCATCAACACTCTGATAGTCCACAGATTACAGAATGCCACCAGATGTGCATCGGAATCTACTACTGGTCTAACAGGTAACGATCAAACGTAGACGGTTTCAGACATTACTCCCATGGAGGAAAGTGCGCAAGGTGACTGTTGTATTCAATCTCGATGCAATTTCTGTGTTTCATCAACACTTTGATAGTCCACAGATTACAGATTGTCTCCAGACGTGCATCGGAAACTACTACAGGTCTTCCAGGGAATTCAAAGCGTACACTGTTTGAGACATTACTCCCCTGGAGGAAAGTGCGCATGGTGAATGTCGTACTCAATCCCGATGCAATTTATGTGATTCATCAACACTCTGATAGTCCACAGATTACGGAATGCCTCCAGATGTGCATCGGAAACTACTACTGGTCTTCCAGGGAACGATCAAAGCGTAAACTCTTTGAGACATTACTCCCATGGAGCAAAGTGCGCATGGTGACTCTTGTATTCAATTCCGATGCAATTTCTGTATTTCATCAACAGTCTCATAGTCCACAGATTACAGATTGCTTCCAGATGTGCATCGGAAACTACTACAGGTCTCCCAGGGAACTCAAAGCGTACACTGTTTGAGACATTACTCCCCTGGAGGAAAGTGCGCATGGTGAATGTCGTACTCAATCCCGATGCAATTTATGTGATTCATCAACACTCTGATAGTCCACAGATTACGGAATGCCTCCAGATGTGCATCGGAAACTACTTCTGGTATTCCACGGAACGATCAAAGCGTAGACTGTATGAGACACTACTCCCATGGAGGAAAGTGCGCAAGGTGACTGTTGTATTCAATCCCGATGCAATTTCTGTGTTTCATCAACACTCTCATAGCCCACAGATTACAGAAAACCTCCATATGTGCATCGGAAACTACTACTGGTCTTCCAGGGAACGATCAAAGCGTGGACTGTTTGAGACATTACTCCCATGGAGGAAAGTGCGCATGGTGACTGGTGTATTCAATCTCGATTCAATTTCTGTGTTTCATCAACACTCTGATAGTCCACAGATTTCAGAATGCCTCCAGGTGTGCATCGGAAACAACTACTGGACTTCCAGGGAACGATCAAATCGTAGAGTGTTTGAGACATTACTCCCATGGAGGAAAGTGCGCATGGTGACTGTTGTATTCAATCCCGATGCAATTTCTGTGTTTCATCAACACTCTGATATTCCAAGGATTACAGAATGCCACCAGATGTGCGTCGGAAACTATTACTGGTCTTCCAGGGAACGATCAAAGCGTACACTGTTTGAGACATTACTCCCGTGGGGGAAGTGCGCATGGTGACTGTTGAAATCAATCCCGATGCAATTTCTGTGTTTCATCAACACTCTGATAGTCCAAAGATCACAGAATGCCACCAGATGTGCATCGGAAGCTACTACTGGTCCTCCAGGGAACGATCAAAGCGTAAACTGTTTGAGAATTACTCGCATGAAGGAAAGTGCGCATGGTGACTGTTGTATTCAATCCCGATGCAATTTCTGTGTTTCATCAACACTCTGATACTCCACAGATTACAGAATGCCTCCAGATGTGCATCGGAAACTACTACAGGTCTTCCAGGGAACGATCAAAGCGTAGACTGTTTGAGACATTCCTCCCAAGGAGGAAAGTGCGCATGGTGACTGTTGTATTCATTTCCGATGCAATTTCTGTGTTTCATCAACAGTCTGATAGTCCACAGATTACAGAATGCCTCCAGGTGTGCATCGGAAACTACTACAGGTCTTCCAGGGAACGATCAAAGCGTAGACTGTTTGAGACATTACTCCCAAGGAGGAAAGTGCGCATGGTGACAGTTGTATTCATTTCCGATGCAATTTCTGTGTTTCATCAACACTCTGATAGTCCACAGATTACAGAATGCCTCCAGATGTGCATCGGAAACTACTACTGGTCTTCCAGGGAACGATCAAAGCGTAAACTCTTTGAGACATTACTCCCATGGAGCAAAGTGCGCATGGTGACTGTTGTATTCAATCCCGATGCAATTTCTGTGTTTCATCAACACTCTGATACTCCACAGATTACAGAATGCCTCCAGATGTGCATCGGAAACTACTACTGGTCTTCCTAGGAAGGATCAAATCGTAGACTGTTTGAGACATTACTCCCATGGAGGAAAGTGCGCATGGTGACTGTTGTATTGAATCCCGATGCAATTTCGGTGTTTCATCAACACTCTGATATTCCACAGATTACATAATGCCTCCAGATGTGCATCGGAAACTACTTCAGGTCTTCCAGGGAACGATCAAAACGTAGACTGTTTTAGATATTACTCCCATGGAGAAAAGAGCGCATGGTGTCTGTTGTATTCAATCCCGATGCAATTTCTGTCTTTTATCAACACTCTAATACTCCACAGATTACAGAATGCCTCCAGATGTGCATCGGAAATTACTACTGTTCTTCCAGGGAACGATCAAAGTGAGACAGTTAGAGACATTACTCCCATGGAGTAATGGTGACTGCTGTATACAACCCGAAGCAATTTCTGTGTTACATCAACAATCTGATAGTCCACAGATTACAGAATGCGTCCAGATGTGAATCGGAAACTACTACTGGTCTTCCTATGAACTCAAAGCGTACACTGTTTGAGACATTGCTCCCATGGAGGAAAGTGCGCATGGTGACTGTTGTATTCTATTCCGATGCAATTTCTGTGTTTCATCAACAGTCTGATAGTCCACAGATTACAGAATGCCTCCAGGTGTGCATCGGAAACTACTACTGTACTTCCAGGGAACGATCAAAGCGTAGACTGTTTGAGACATTACTCCCATGGAGGAAAGTGCGCATGTTGAATGTCGTACTCAATCCCGATGCAATTTCTGTGTTTCATCATCACTCTGATAGTCCACAGATTACAGAATGCCTCCAGATGTGCATCGGAAACTACTACTGGTCTTCCAGGGAACGATCAAAGCGTAAACTCTTTGAGACATTACTCCCATGGAGCAAAGTGCGCATGGTGACTGTTGTATTCACTCCCGATGCAATTTCTGTGTTTCATCAACACTCTGATACTCCACAGATTACAGAATGCCTCCAGATGTGCATCGGAAACTACTTCAGGTCTTCCAGGGAACGATCAATGCGTAGACTGTTTGAGATATTACTATCATGGATGAAAGAGCGCATGGTGTCTGTTGTATTCAATCCCGATGCAATTTCTGTGTTTTATCAACACTCTGATAGTCCACAGATTAAAGAATGCCTCCAGATGTGCATCGGAAACTACTACTGGTCTTCCTAGGAACAATCAAAGCGTAGACTGTTTGAGACATTACTCCCATTTAGGAAAGTGCGCATGGTGACTGTTTTATTCAACCCCGATGCAATTTTTATGTTTCATCAGCACTCTGATAGTCCACAGATTACAGAATGCCTTCAGATGTGCATCGGAAACTACTACTGGTCTTCCAGGGAACGAACAAGGCGTAGACTGTTTGAGACATTACTCCCATGGAGGAAGGTGCGCATGGTGACTGTTGTATTCAATTCCGATGCAATTTCTGTGTTTCATCAACAGTCTGATAGTCCACAGATTACAGAATGACTAAAGGTGTGCATCGGAAACTACTACTGGACTTCCAGGGAACGATCAAAGCGTAGAGTGTTTGAGACATTATTCCCATGGAGGAAAGTGCGCATGGTGACTATTGTATTCAATCCCGATGCAATTTCTGTGTTTCATCAACACTCAGTTAGTCCACAGATTACAGAATGCCTCCAGATGTGCATCGGAAACTACTACTGGTCTTCCTAGGAACAATCAAAGCGTAGACTGTTTGAGACATTACTCCCATGGAGGAAAGTGCGCATGGTGACTGTTGTATTCAATCACGAGCAATTTCTGTGTTTCGTCAACACTCTGATTGTCCACAGACTACAGAATGCCTCCAGATGTGCATTGGAAACAACTTCTGGTCTTCAGGGAACTATCAAAGCGTAGACTGTTTGAGAATTTACTCCCATGGAGGAAAGAGCGCATGGTGTCTGTTGTATTCAATCCCGATGCAATTTCTGTGTTTTATCAACACTCTGATAGTCCACAGATTACAGAATGCCTCCAGATCTGCATGGGAAACTACTTCAGGTCTTCCAGGGAACGATCAAAGCGTAGACGGTTTGAGACATTACTCCCATTTAGGGAAGTGCGCATGGTGACTGTTTTATTCAATCCCGATGCAATTTCTGTGTTTCATCAACATTCAGTTAATCCACAGATTTCAGAGTGCCTCCAGATGTGCATGGGAAACTACTTCTGGTATTCCAGGGAACGACAAAAAGCGTAGACTCTATGAGACACTACTCCCATGGAGGAAAGTGCGCATGGGGACTGTTGTATTCAATCCCGATGCAATTTCTGTGTTTCATCAACACTCTTATAGTCCACAGATTACAGAATGCCTTAAGATGTGCATCGGAAACAACTACTTGTCTTCCAGAGGACGATCAAAGCGTAGACTGTTTGAGACATTACTCCCATGGAGGAAAGTGCGCATGGTGACTATTGTATTCAATCCCGATGCAATTTCTGTGTTTCATCAACACGCAGTTAGTCCACAGATTTCAGAATGCCTCCAGATGTGCATCGGAAACTACTACTGGTCTTCAGGGAACGATCAAACGTAGACTGTTTCAGACATTAATCCCATGGAGGAAAGTGCGGATGGTAACTGTTGTATTCAATCCCGATGCAGTTTCTGTGTTTCATCAACACTCTGATAGTCTACAGATTACAGAATGCCTCCAGATGTGCATCGGAAACTACTACTGGCCTTCCTAGGAACGATCAAAGCGTAGACAGTTTGAGACATTACTCCCATGGAGGAAAGTGCGCATGGTGACTGTTGTATTCAATTCCGATTCAATTTCTGTATTTCATCAACAGTCTGATAGTCCACAAATTACAGAATGCCTCCAGGTGTGCATCGGAAACTACTACTGGACTTCCAGGGAACGATCAATGCATAGATTGTTTGAGACATTACTCCCATTGAGGTAAGTGCTCATGGTGGCTATTGTACTCAATCCCGATGCAATGTTAGTGCTTCATCAACACTCTGATAGTCCACATATTACAGAATGGCTCCAGATGTGCATCGGAAACTACTACTGGTCTTCCAGGGAACGATCAAAGTGTAGACTGTTAGAGACATTACTCCCATGGAGGAAAGTGCGCATGGTGACTGTTGTATTCAATCTCGATGCAATTTCTGTGTTTCATCAACACTCTGATAGTCCACAGATTACAGAATGCCACCAGATGTGCATCGGAATCTACTACTGGTCTAACAGGGAACGATCAAACGTAGACCGTTTCAGACATTAATCCCATGGAGGAAAGTGCGTATGGTGACAGTTGTATTCAATCCCGATGCAATTTCAGTGTTTCATCAACACTTTGATAGTCCACAGATTACAGAATGCCTCCAGATGTGCATCGGAAACTACTACTGGCCTTCCTAGGAACGATCAAAGCGTAGACAGTTTGAGACATTACTCCCATGGAGGAAAGTGCGCATGGTGACTGTTGTATTGAGTCCCGATGCAATTTCTGTGTTTCGTCAACACTCTGATAGTCCACAGATTACAGAATGCTTCCAGATGTGCATCGGAAAAAACTTCAGGTCTTCCAGGGAACTATCAAAGCGTAGACTGTTTGAGAATTTACTCCCATGGAGGAAAGAGAGCATGGTGACTGTTGTATTCAATCTCGATGCAATTTCTGTGTTTCATCAACACTCTGATAGTCCACAGATTACAGAATGCCACCAGATGTGCATCGGAATCTACTACTGGTCTAACAGGGAACGATCAAACGTAGACCGTTTCAGACATTAATCCCATGGAGGAAAGTGCGTATGGTGACAGTTGTATTCAATCCCGATGCAATTTCTGTGTTTCATCAACACTTTGATAGTCCACAGATTACAGAATGCCTCCAGATGTGCATCGGAAACTACTACTGGCCTTCCTAGGAACGATCACAGCGTAGACAGTTTGAGACATTACTCCCATGGAGGAAAGTGCGCATGGTGACTGTTGTATTGAGTCCCGATGCAATTTCTGTGTTTCGTCAACACTCTGATAGTCCACAGATTACAGAATGCTTCCAGATGTGCATCGGAAAAAACTTCAGGTCTTCCAGGGAACTATCAAAGCGTAGACTGTTTGAGAATTTACTCCCATGGAGGAAAGAGAGCATGGTGACTGTTTTATTCAATCCCGATGCAATTTCTGTGTTTCATCAACACTCTGATAGTCCACAGATTTCAGAATGCCTCCAGATGTGCATCGGAAACTACTACTGGTCTTCAGGGAACGATAAAATCGTAGACTCTTTGAGACATTACTCCCATGGAGGAAAGTGCGCATGGTGACTGTTGTGTTTAATTCCGATGCAATTTCTGTATTTCATCAACAGTCTGATAGTCCACTGATTACAGAATGCCTCCAGGTGTGCATCGGAAACTACTACTGGACTTCCAGGGAACGATCAATGCATAGATTGTTTAAGACACTACTCCCATTGAGGTAAGTGCTCATGGTGGCTATTGTACTCAATCCCGATGCAATTTTAGTGCTTCATCAACACTCTGATAGTCCACATATTACAGAATGGCTTCAGATGTGCATCGGAAACTACTACTGGTCTTCCAGGGAACGATCAAAGTGTAGACTGTTAGAGACATTACTCCCATGGAGGAAAGTGCGCATGGTGACTGTTGTATTCAATCTCGATGCAATTTCTGTGTTTCATCAACACTCTGATAGTCCACAGATTACAGAATGCCACCAGATGTGCATCGGAATCTACTACTGGTCTAACAGGGAATGATCAAACGTAGACGGTTTCAGACATTAATCCCATGGAGGAAAGTGCGTATAGTGACTGTTGTATTCAATCCCGATGCAATTTCTGTGTTTCATCAACACTTTGATAGTCCACAGATTACAGAATGCCTCCAGATGTGCATCGGAAACTACTACTGGTCTTCCAGGGAACGATCAAAGCGTAGACTGTTTGAGGCATTACTCCCATGGAGGAGAGTGCGCATGGTGACTGTTGTATTCAATTCCGATGCAATTTCTGTATTTCATCAACAGTCTGATAGTCCACAGATTACAGATTGCTTCCAGATGTGCATCGGAAACTACTACAGGTCTCCCAGGGAACTCAAAGCGTACACTGTTTGAGATATTACTTCCCTGGAGGAAAGTGCGCATGGTGAATGTCGTACTCAATCCCGATGCAATTTATGTGATTCATCAACACTCTGATAGTCCACAGATTACGGAATGCCTCCAGATGTGCATCGGAAACTACTACTGGTCTTCCAGGGAACGATCAAAGCGTAAACTCTTTGAGACATTACTCCCATGGAGCAAAGTGCGCATGGTGACTGTTGTATTCAATCCCGATGCAATTTCTGTGTTTCATCTCCACTCTGATACTCCACAGATTGCAGAATGCCTCCAGATGTGCATCGGAAACTACTACTGGTCTTCCTAGGAACGATCGAAGCGTAGACTGTTTGAGACATTACTCCCACGGAGTAAAGTGCGCATGGTGACTGTTGTATTGAATCCCGATGCAATTTCGGTGTTTCATCAACACTCTGATATTCCACAGATTACATAATGCCTCCAGATGTGCATCGGAAACTACTTCAGGTCTTCCAGGGAACGATCAAAGTGTAGACTGTTAGAGACATTACTCCCATGGAGGAAAGTGCGCAAGGTGACATTTGTATTCAATCTCGATGCAATTTCTGTGTTTCGTCAACACTCTGATAGTCCACAGATTACAGAATGCTTCCAGATGTGCATCGGAAACTACTTCTGGTATTCCACGGAACGATCAAAGCGTAGACTGTATGAGACACTACTCCCATGGAGGAAAGTGGGCATGGTGACTGGTGTATTCAGTCCCGATGCAATTTCTGTGTTTCATCAACACTCTGATAGTCCACAGATTACAGAATGCCACCAGATGTGCATCGGAATCTACTACTGGTCTAACAGGGAACGATCAAACGTAGACGGTTTCAGACATTAATCCCATGGAGGAAAGTGCGTATGGTGACTGTTGTATTCAATCCCGATGCAATTTCTGTGTTTCGTCAACACTTTGATAGTCCACAGATTACAGATTGTCTCCAGACGTGCATCGGAAACTACTACAGGTCTTCCAGGGAACTCAAAGCGTACACTGTTTGAGACATTACTCCCCTGGAGGAAAGTGCGCATGGTGACTGATGTATTCAATCTCGATGCAATTTCTGTGTTTCATCAACACTCTGATAGTCCACTGGTTACAGAATGAAACCAGATGTGCATCGGAAGCTACTACTGGTCTTCCAGGGAACGATCAAAGCGTAGACTGTTTGAGAATTACTCACATGGAGGAAAGTGCGCATGATGACTGTTGTATTCAATCCCGAGGCAATTTCTGTGTTTCATCAACAGTCTGATAGTCCACAGATTACAGAATGCCTCCAGATGTGCATCGGAAACTACTACAGGTCTTCCAGGGAACTCAAAGCGTAGACTGTTTGAGACATTACTCCCATGGAGGAAAGTGCGCATGGTGACTGTTGTATTAAATTCCGATGCAATTTCTGTGTTTCATTAACAGTCTGATAGTCCACAGATTACAGAATGCCTCCAGGTGTGCATCGGAAACTACTACTGGACTTCCAGGGAACGATCAAAGCGTAGACTGTTTGAGACACTACTCCCATGGAGGAATGTGCGCATGGTGAATGTCGTACTCAATCCCGATGCAATTTCTATGATTCATCAACACTCTGATAGTCCACAGATTACAGAATGCCTCCAGATGTGCATCGGAAACTACTACTGGTCTTCCAGGGAACGATCAAAGCGTAAACTCTTAGAGACATTACTCCCATGGAGCAAAGTGCGTATGGTGACTGTTGTATTCAATCCTGATGCAATTCCTGTGTTTCATCAATACTCTATTACTTCACAGATTACAGAATGCCACCAGATGTGCATCGGAATCTACTACTGGTCTTCCAGGGAACGATCAAACGTAGACTGTATCAGACATTACTCCCATGGAGGAAAGTGCGGATGGTGACTGTTGTATTCAATCCCGATGCAATTTCTGTGTTTCATCAACACTCTCATAGCCCACAGATTACAGAAAACCTCCAGATGTGCATCGGAAACTACTACTGGTCTTCCAGGGAACGATCAAAGCGTGGACTGTTTGAGACATTACTCCCATGGAGGAAAGTGCACATGGTGACTGGTGTATTCAATCTCGATTCAATTTCTGTGTTTCATCAACACTCTGATAGTCCACAGATTTCAGAATGCCTCCAGGTGTGCATCGGAAACAACTACTGGACTTCCAGGGAACGATCAAATCGTAGAGTGTTTGAGACATTACTCCCATGGAGGAAAGTGCGCATGGTGACTGTTGTATTCAATCCCGATGCAATTTCTGTGTTTCATCAACACTCTGATATTCCAGGGATTACAGAATGCCACCAGATGTGCGTCGGAAACTATTACTGGTCTTCCAGGGAACGATCAAGGCGTACACTGTTTGAGACATTACTCCCGTGGGGGAAGTGCGCATGGTGACTGTTGAAATCAATCCCGATGCAATTTCTGTGTTTCATCAACACTCTGATAGTCCACAGATCACAGAATGCCACCAGATGTGCATCGGAAGCTACTACTGGTCTTCCAGGGAACGATCAAAGCGTAAACTGTTTGAGAATTACTAGCATGGAGGAAAGTGCGCATGGTGACTGTTGTATTCAATCCCGAGGCAATTTCAGAGTTTCATCAACAGTCTGATAGTCCACAGATTACAGACTGCCTCCAGATGTGCATCGGAAACTACTACAGGTCTTCCAGGGAACGATCAAAGCGTAGACTGTTTGAGACATTCCTCCCAAGGAGGAAAGTGCGCATGGTGACTGTTGTATTCATTTCCGATGCAATTTCTGTGTTTCATCAACAGTCTGATAGTCCACAGATTACAGAATGCCTCCAGGTGTGCATCGGAAACTACTACAGGTCTTCCAGGGAACGATCAAAGCGTAGACTGTTTGAGACATTACTCCCAAGGAGGAAAGTGCGCATAGTGACTGTTGCATTCATTTCCGATGCAATTTCTGTGTTTCATCAACACTCTGATAGACCACAGATTACAGAATGCCTCCAGATGTGCATCGGAAACTACTACTGGTCTTCCAGGGAACGATCAAAGCGTAAACTCTTTGAGACATTACTCCCATGGAGCAAAGTGCGCATGGTGACTGTTGTATTCAATCCCGATGCAATTTCTGTGTTTCATCAACACTCTGATACTCCACAGATTACAGAATGCCTCCAGATGTGCATCGGAAACTACTACTGGTCTTCCTAGGAAGGATCAAAGCGTAGACTGTTTGAGACATTACTCCCATGGAGGAAAGTGCGCATGGTGACTGTTGTATTGAATCCCGATGCAATTTCGGTGTTTCATCAACACTCTGATATTCCACAGATTACATAATGCCTCCAGATGTGCATCGGAAACTACTTCAGGTCTTCCAGGGAACGATCAAAACGTAGACTGTTTTAGATATTACTCCCATGGAGGAAAGAGCGCATGGTGTCTGTTGTATTCAATCCCGATGCAATTTCTGTCTTTTATCAACACTCTAATACTCCACAGATTACAGAATGCCTCCAGATGTGCATCGGAAATTACTACTGTTCTTCCAGGGAACGATCAAAGTGAGACTGTTAGAGACATTACTCCCATGGAGTAATGGTGACTGCTGTATACAACCCGAAGCAATTTCTGTGTTACATCAACAATCTGATAGTCCACAGATTACAGAATGCGTCCAGATGTGCATCGGAAACTACTACTGGTCTTCCTATGAACTCAAAGCGTACACTGTTTGAGACATTACTCCCATGGAGGAAAGTGCGCATGGTGACTGTTGTATTCTATTCCGATGCAATTTCTGTGTTTCATCAACAGTCTGATAGTCCACAGATTACAGAATGCCTCCAGGTGTGCATCGGAAACTACTACTCTACTTCCAGGGAACGATCAAAGCGTAGACTGTTTGAGACATTACTCCCATGGAGGAAAGTGCGCATGTTGAATGTCGTACTCAATCCCGATGCAATTTCTGTGTTTCATCATCACTCTGATAGTCCACAGATTACAGAATGCCTCCAGATGTGCATCGGAAACTACTACTGGTCTTCCAGGGAGCGATCAAAGCGTAAACTCTTTGAGACATTACTCCCATGGAGCAAAGTGCGCATGGTGACTGTTGTATTCACTCCCGATGCAATTTCTGTGTTTCATCAACACTCTGATACTCCACAGATTACAGAATGCCTCCAGATGTGCATCGGAAACTACTTCAGGTCTTCCAGGGAACGATCAAAACGTAGACTGTTTTAGATATTACTCCCATGGAGGAAAGAGCGCATGGTGTCTGTTGTATTCAATCCCGATGCAATTTCTGTCTTTTATCAACACTCTAATACTCCACAGATTACAGAATGCCTCCAGATGTGCATCGGAAATTACTACTGTTCTTCCAGGGAACGATCAAAGTGAGACTGTTAGAGACATTACTCCCATGGAGTAATGGTGACTGCTGTATACAACCCGAAGCAATTTCTGTGTTACATCAACAATCTGATAGTCCACAGATTACAGGATGCGTCCAGATGTGCATCGGAAACTACTACTGGTCTTCCTATGAACTCAAAGCGTACACTGTTTGAGACATTACTCCCATGGAGGAAAGTGCGCATTGTGACTGTTGTATTCAATCCCGATGCAATTTCTGTGTTTCATCAACACTCTGATATTCCAGGGATTACAGAATGCCACCAGATGTGCGTCGGAAACTATTACTGGTCTTCCAGGGAACGATCAAGGCGTACACTGTTTGAGACATTACTCCCGTGGGGGAAGTGCGCATGGTGACTGTTGAAATCAATCCCGATGCAATTTCTGTGTTTCATCAACACTCTGATAGTCCACAGATCACAGAATGCCACCAGATGTGCATCGGAAGCTACTACTGGTCTTCCAGGGAACGATCAAAGCGTAAACTGTTTGAGAATTACTAGCATGGAGGAAAGTGCGCATGGTGACTGTTGTATTCAATCCCGAGGCAATTTCAGAGTTTCATCAACAGTCTGATAGTCCACAGATTACAGACTGCCTCCAGATGTGCATCGGAAACTACTACAGGTCTTCCAGGGAACGATCAAAGCGTAGACTGTTTGAGACATTCCTCCCAAGGAGGAAAGTGCGCTTGGTGACTGTTGTATTCATTTCCGATGCAATTTCTGTGTTTCATCAACAGTCTGATAGTCCACAGATTACAGAATGCCTCCAGGTGTGCATCGGAAACTACTACAGGTCTTCCAGGGAACGATCAAAGCGTAGACTGTTTGAGACATTACTCCCAAGGAGGAAAGTGCGCATGGTGACTGTTGCATTCATTTCCGATGCAATTTCTGTGTTTCATCAACACTCTGATAGACCACAGATTACAGAATGCCTCCAGATGTGCATCGGAAACTACTACTGGTCTTCCAGGGAACGATCAAAGCGTAAACTCTTTGAGACATTACTCCCATGGAGCAAAGTGCGCATGGTGACTGTTGTATTCAATCCCGATGCAATTTCTGTGTTTCATCAACACTCTGATACTCCACAGATTACAGAATGTTTCCAGGTGTGCATCGGAAACTACTACTGGTCTTCCTAGGAAGGATCAAAGCGTAGACTGTTTGAGACATTACTCCCATGGAGGAAAGTGCTCATGGTGACTGTTGTATTGAATCCCGATGCAATTTCGGTGTTTCATCAACACTCTGATATTCCACAGATTACATAATGCCTCCAGATGTGCATCGGAAACTACTTCAGGTCTTCCAGGGAACGATCAAAACGTAGACTGTTTTAGATATTACTCCCATGGAGGAAAGAGCGCATGGTGTCTGTTGTATTCAATCCCGATGCAATTTCTGTCTTTTATCAACACTCTAATACTCCACAGATTACAGAATGCCTCCAGATGTGCATCGGAAATTACTACTGTTCTTCCAGGGAACGATCAAAGTGAGACTGTTAGAGACATTACTCCCATGGAGTAATGGTGACTGCTGTATACAACCCGAAGCAATTTCTGTGTTACATCAACAATCTGATAGTCCACAGATTACAGAATGCGTCCAGATGTGCATCGGAAACTACTACTGGTCTTCCTATGAACTCAAAGCGTACACTGTTTGAGACATTACTCCCATGGAGGAAAGTGCGCATGGTGACTGTTGTATTCTATTCCGATGCAATTTCTGTGTTTCATCAACAGTCTGATAGTCCACAGATTACAGAATGCCTCCAGGTGTGCATCGGAAACTACTACTCTACTTCCAGGGAACGATCAAAGCGTAGACTGTTTGAGACATTACTCCCATGGAGGAAAGTGCGCATGTTGAATGTCGTACTCAATCCCGATGCAATTTCTGTGTTTCATCATCACTCTGATAGTCCACAGATTACAGAATGCCTCCAGATGTGCATCGGAAACTACTACTGGTCTTCCAGGGAGCGATCAAAGCGTAAACTCTTTGAGACATTACTCCCATGGAGCAAAGTGCGCATGGTGACTGTTGTATTCACTCCCGATGCAATTTCTGTGTTTCATCAACACTCTGATACTCCACAGATTACAGAATGCCTCCAGATGTGCATCGGAAACTACTTCAGGTCTTCCAGGGAACGATCAAAGCGTAGACTGTTTGAGATATTACTATCATGGATGAAAGAGCGCATGGTGTCTGTTGTATTCAATCCCGATGCAATTTCTGTGTTTTATCATCACTCTGATAGTCCACAGATTAAAGAATGCCTCCAGATGTGCATCGGAAACTACTTCAGGTCTTCCAGGGAACGATCAAAGCGTAGACTGTTTGAGATATTACTATCATGGATGAAAGAGCGCATGGTGACTGTTGTATTCAATTCCGATGCAATTTCTGTGTTTCATCAACAGTCTGATAGTCCACAGATTACAGAATGACTAAAGGTGTGCATCGGAAACTACTACTGGACTTCCAGGGAACGATCAAAGCGTAGAATGTTTGAGACATTATTCCCATGGAGGAAAGTGCGCATGGTGACTATTGTATTCAATCCCGATGCAATTTCTGTGTTTCATCAACACTCAGTTAGTCCACAGATTACAGAATGCCTCCAGATGTGCATCGGAAACTACTACTGGTCTTCCTAGGAACAATCAAAGCGTAGACTGTTTGAGACATTACTCCCATGGAGGAAAGTGCGCATGGTGACTGTTGTATTCAATCCCGAGCAATTTCTGTGTTTCGTCAACACTCTGATTGTCCACAGACTACAGAATGCCTCCAGATGTGCATTGGAAACAACTTCTGGTCTTCAGGGAACTATCAAAGCGTAGACTGTTTGAGAATTTACTCCCATGGAGGAAAGAGCGCATGGTGTCTGTTGTATTCAATCCCGATGCAATTTCTGTGTTTTATCAACACTCTGATAGTCCACAGATTACAGAATGCCTCCAGATCTGCATGGGAAACTACTTCAGGTCTTCCAGGGAACGATCAAAGCGTAGACGGTTTGAGACATTACTCCCATTTAGGAAAGTGCGCATGGTGACTGTTTTATTCAATCCCGATGCAATTTCTGTGTTTCATCAACATTCAGTTAATCCACAGTTTTCAGAGTGCCTCCAGATGTGCATCGGAAACTACTTCTGGTATTCCAGGGAACGACAAAAAGCGTAGACTGTATGAGACACTACTCCCATGGAGGAAAGTGCGCATGGGGACTGTTGTATTCAATCCCGATGCAATTTCTGTGTTTCATCAACACTCTGATAGTCCACAGATTACAGAATGCCTTAAGATGTGCATCGGAAACTACTACTTGTCTTCCAGAGGACGATCAAAGCGTAGACTGTTTGAGACATTACTCCCATGGAGGAAAGTACGCATGGTGACTATTGTATTCAATCCCGATGCAATTTCTGTGTTTCATCAACACGCAGTTAGTCCACAGATTACAGAATGCCTCCACATGTGCATCGGAAACTGCTACTGGTCTTCCCAGGAACAATCAAAGCGTAGACTGTTTGAGACATTACTCCCATGGAGGAAAGTGCGCATGGTGACTGTTGTATTCAATCCCGATGCAATTTCTGTGTTTCGTCAACACTCTGATAGTCCACAGATTACAGAATGCTTCCAGATGTGCATCGGAAAAAACTTCAGGTCTTCCAGGGAACTATCAAAGCGTAGACTGTTTGAGAATTTACGCCCATGGAGGAAAGAGAGCATGGTGACTGTTTTATTCAATCTCGATGCAATTTCTGTGTTTCATTAACACTCAGTTAGTCCACAGATTACAGAATGCCTCCAGATGTGCATCGGATACTACTTCTGGTATTCCACGGAACGATCAAAGCGTAGACTATATGAGACACTACTCCCATGGAGGAAAGTGCGCATGGTGACTGGTGTATTCAGTCCCGATGCAATTTCTGTGTTTCATCAACACTCTGATAGTCCACAGATTTCAGAATGCCTCCAGATGTGCATCGGAAACTACTACTGGTCTTCAGGGAACGATCAAACGTAGACTGTTTCAGACATTAATCCCATGGAGGAAAGTGCGGATGGTGACTGTTGTATTCAATCCCGATGCAATTTCTGTGTTTCATCAACACTCTGATAGTCCACAGATTACAGAATGCCTCCAGATGTGCATCGGAAACTACTACTGGCCTTCCTAGGAACGATCAAAGCGTAGACAGTTTGAGACATTACTCCCATGGAGGAAAGTGCGAATGGTGACTGTTGTATTCAATTCCGATTCAATTTCTGTATTTCATCAACAGTCTGATAGTCCACAGATTACAGAATGCCTCCAGGTGTGCATCGGAAACTACTACTGGACTTCCAGGGAACGATCAATGCATAGATTGTTTGAGACATTACTCCCATTGAGGTAAGTGCTCATGGTGGCTATTGTACTCAATCCCGATGCAATTTTAGTGCTTTATCAACACTCTGATAGTCCACATATTACAGAATGGCTCCAGATGTGCATCGGAAACTACTACTGGTCTTCCAGGGAACGATCAAAGTGTAGACTGTTAGAGACATTACTCCCATGGAGGAAAGTGCGCATGGTGACTGTTGTATTCAATCTCGATGCAATTTCTGTGTTTCATCAACACTCTGATAGTCCACAGATTACAGAATGCCAACAGATGTGCATCGGAATCTACTACTGGTCTAACAGGGAACGATCAAACGTAGACCGTTTCAGACATTAATCCCATGGAGGAAAGTGCGTATGGTGACTGTTGTATTCAATCCCGATGCAATTTCTGTGTTTCATCAACACTTTGATAGTCCACAGATTACAGAATGCCTCCAGATGTGCATCGGAAACTACTACTGGTCTTCCAGGGAACGATCAAAGCGTAGACTGTTTGAGGCATTACTCCCATGGAGGGAAGTGCGCATGGTGACTGTTGTATTCAATTCCGATGCAATTTCTGTATTTCATCAACAGTCTGATAGTCCACAGATTACAGATTGCCTCCAGATGTGCATCGGAAACTACTACAGGTCTTCCAGGGAACTCAAAGCGTACACTGTTTGAGACATTACTCCCCTGGAGGAAAGTGCGCAATCTGACTGTTGTATTCAATCTCGATGCAATTTCTGTGTTTCATCAACACTCTGATAGTCCACTGGTTACAGAATGAAACCAGATGTGCATCGGAAGCTACTACTGGTCTTCCAGGGAACGATCAAAGCGTAGACTGTTTGAGAATTACTCGCATGGAGGAAAGTGCGCATGATGACTGTTGTATTCAATCCCGAGGCAATTTCTGTGTTTCATCAACAGTCTGATAGTCCACAGATTACAGAATGCCTCCAGATGTGCATCGGAAACTACTACAGGTCTTCCAGGGAACGATTAAAGCGTAGACTGTTTGAGACCTTACTCCTTTGGATTAAAGTGCGCATGGTGACTGTTGTATTCAATCTCGATGCCATTTCTGTGTTTCGTCAACACTCTGATAGTCCACAGATTACAGAATGCCTCCAGATGTGCATCGGAAACTACTACTGGTCTTCCGGGGAACGATCAAAGCGTAGACTGTTTGAGACATTACTCCCATGGAGGAAAGTGCGCATGGTGACTGTTGTATTAAATTCCGATGCAATTTCTGTGTTTCATCAACAGTCTGATAGTCCACAGATTACAGAATGCCTCCAGGTGTGCATCGGAAACTACTACTGGACTTCCAGGGAACGATCAAAGCGTAGACTGTTTGAGACATTACTCCCATGGAGGAAAGTGCGCATGGTGATTGTCGTACTCAATCCCGATGCAATTTCTGTGATTCATCAACACTCTGATCGTCCACAGATTACAGAATGCCTCCAGATGTGCATCGGAAACTACTACTGGTCTTCCGGGGAACGATCAATGCGTAAACTCTTAGAGACATTACTCCCATGGAGCAAAGTGCGCATGGTGACTGTTGTATTCAATCCCGAAGCAATTTCTGTGTTTCATCAACACTCTGATACTTCACAGATTACAGAATGCCACCAGATGTGCATCGGAATCTACTACTGGTCTTCCAGGGAACGATCAAACGTAGACTGTATCAGACATTACTCCCATGGAGGAAAGTGCGGATGGTGACTGTTGTATTCAATCCCGATGCAATTTCTGTGTTTCATCAACACTCTGATGGTCCACAGATTACAGAAAACCTCCAGATGTGCATCGGAAACTACTACTGGTCTTCCAGGGAACGATCAAAGCGTGGACTGTTTGAGACATTACTCCCATGGAGGAAAGTGCGCATGGTGACTGTTGTAATCAATTCCGATGCAATTTCTGTATTTCATCAACAGTCTGATAGTCCACAGATTACAGAATGCCTCCAGATGTGCATCGGAAACTACTACTGGTCTTCCAGGGAACTCAAAGCGTACACTGTTTGAGATATTACTCCTATGGAGGAAAGTGCACATGGTGACTGTTGTATTCAATCTCGATTCAATTTCTGTGTTTCATCAACACTCTGATAGTCCACAGATTTCAGATTGCCTCCAGGTGTGCATCGGAAACTACTACTGGACTTCCAGGGAACGATCAAGTCGTAGAGTGTTTGAGACATTACTCCCATGGAGGAAAGTGCGCATGGTGACTGTTGTAATCAATCCCGATGCAATTTCTGTGTTTCATCAACACTCTGATAGTCCACAGATTACAGAATGCCACCAGATGTGCGTCGGAAACTATACTGGTCTTCCGGGGAACGATTAAAGAGTACACTGTTTGAGACATTACTCCTGTGGGGGAAGTGCGCATGGTGACTCTTGAAATCAATCCCGATGCAATTTCTGTGTTTCATCAACACTCTGATAGTCCACAGATCTCAGAATGCCACCAGATGTGCATCGGAATCTACTACTGGTCTTCCAGGGAACGATCAAAGCGTAAACTGTTTGAGAATTACTCGCATGGAGGAAAGTGCGCATGGTGACTGTTGTATTCAATCCCGAGGCAATTTCAGTGTTTCATCAACAGTCTGATAGTCCACATATTACAGAATGCCTCCAGATGTGAATCGGAAACTACTACAGGTCTTCCAGGAAACGATCAAAGCGTAGACTGTTTGAGACATTACTCCCATGGAGGAAAGTGCGCATGGTGACTCTTGTATTCAATTCCGATGCAATTTCTGTGTTTCATCAACAGTCTGATAGTCCACAGATTACAGAATGCCTCCAGGTGTGCATCGGAAACTACTACTGGACTTCCAGGGAACGATCAAAGCGTAGACTGTTTGAGACATTACTCCCATGGAGGAAAGTGCGCATGGTGAATGTCGTACTCAATCCCGATGCAATTTCTGTGATTCATCAACACTCTGATAGTCCACAGATTACAGAATGCCTCCAGATGTGCATCGTAAAGTACTACTGGTCTTCCAGGGAACGATCAAAGCGTAAACTCTTTGAGACATTACTCCCATGGAGCAAAGTGCGCATGGTGTCTGTTGTATTCAATCCCGATGCAATTTCTGTGTTTTATCAACACTCTGATAGTCCACAGATTAAAGAATGCCTCCAGATGTGCATCGGAAACTACTTCATGACTTCGAGGGAACTATCAAAGCATAGACTGTTTGAGACAATACTCCCATTTACGAAAGTGCGCATGGTGACTGTTTTATTCAACCCCAATGCAATTTTTGTGTTTCATCAGCACTCTGATAGTCCACAGTTTACAGAATGCCTTCAGATGTGCATCGGAAACTACTACTGGTCTTCCAGGGAACGATCAAAGCGTAGACTGTTTGAGAATTTACTCCCATGGAGGAAAGAGCGCATGGTGTCTGTTGTATTCAATCCCGATGCAATTTCTGTGTTTTATCAACACTCTGATAGTCCACAGATTACAGAATGCCTCCAGATCTGCATGGGAAACTACTTCAGGTCTTCCAGGGAACGATCAAAGCGTAGACGGTTTGAGACATTACTCCCATTTAGGAAAGTGCGCATGGTGACTGTTTTATTCAATCCCGATGCAATTTCTGTGTTTCATCAACATTCAGTTAATCCACAGATTTCAGAGTGCCTCCAGATGTGCATCGGAAACTACTTCTGGTATTCCAGGGAACGACAAAAAGCGTAGACTGTATGAGACACTACTCCCATGGAGGAAAGTGCGCATGGGGACTGTTGTATTCAATCCCGATGCAATTTCTGTGTTTCATCAACACTCTGATAGTCCACAGATTACAGAATGCCTTAAGATGTGCATCGGAAACTACTACTTGTCTTCCAGAGGACGATCAAAGCGTAGACTGTTTGAGATATTACTCCCATGGAGGAAAGTACGCATGGTGACTATTGTATTCAATCCCGATGCAATTTCTGTGTTTCATCAACACGCAGTTAGTCCACAGATTACAGAATGCCTCCAGATGTGCATCGGAAACTACTACTGGTCTTCCCAGGAACAATCAAAGCGTAGACTGTTTGAGACATTACTCCCATGGAGGAAAGTGCGCATGGTGACTGTTGTATTCAATCCCGATGCAATTTCTGTGTTTCGTCAACACTCTGATAGTCCACAGATTACAGAATGCTTCCAGATGTGCATCGGAAACTACTTCTGGTATTCCAGGGAACGACAAAAAGCGTAGACTGTATGAGACACTACTCCCATGGAGGAAAGTGCGCATGGGGACTGTTGTATTCAATCCCGATGCAATTTCTGTGTTTCATCAACACTCTGATAGTCCACATATTACAGAATGGCTCCAGATGTGCATCGGAAACTACTACTGGTCTTCCAGGGAACGATCAAAGTGTAGACTGTTAGAGACATTACTCCCATGGAGGAAAGTGCGCATGGTGACTGTTGTATTCAATCTCGATGCAATTTCTGTGTTTCATCAACACTCTGATAGTCCACAGATTACAGAATGCCACCAGATGTGCATCGGAATCTACTACTGGTCTAACAGGGAACGATCAAACGTAGACCGTTTCAGACATTAATCCCATGGAGGAAAGTGCGTATGGTGACTGTTGTATTCAATCCCGATGCAATTTCTGTGTTTCATCAACACTTTGATAGTCCACAGATTACAGAATGCCTCCAGATGTGCATCGGAAACTACTACTGGTCTTCCAGGGAACGATCAAAGCGTAGACTGTTTGAGGCATTACTCCCATGGAGGGAAGTGCGCATGGTGACTGTTGTATTCAATTCCGATGCAATTTCTGTATTTCATCAACAGTCTGATAGTCCACAGATTACAGATTGCCTCCAGATGTGCATCGGAAACTACTACAGGTCTTCCAGGGAACTCAAAGCGTACACTGTTTGAGACATTACTCCCCTGGAGGAAAGTGCGCAATCTGACTGTTGTATTCAATCTCGATGCAATTTCTGTGTTTCATCAACACTCTGATAGTCCACTGGTTACAGAATGAAACCAGATGTGCATCGGAAGCTACTACTGGTCTTCCAGGGAACGATCAAAGCGTAGACTGTTTGAGAATTACTCGCATGGAGGAAAGTGCGCATGATGACTGTTGTATTCAATCCCGAGGCAATTTCTGTGTTTCATCAACAGTCTGTTAGTCCACAGATTACAGAATGCCTCCAGATGTGCATCGGAAACTACTACAGGTCTTCCAGGGAACGATTAAAGCGTAGACTGTTTGAGACCTTACTCCTTTGGATTAAAGTGCGCATGGTGACTGTTGTATTCAATCGCGATGCCATTTCTGTGTTTCGTCAACACTCTGATAGTCCACAGATTACAGAATGCCTCCAGATGTGCATCGGAAACTACTACTGGTCTTCCGGGGAACGATCAAAGCGTAGACTGTTTGAGACATTACTCCCATGGAGGAAAGTGCGCATGGTGACTGTTGTATTAAATTCCGATGCAATTTCTGTGTTTCATCAACAGTCTGATAGTCCACAGATTACAGAATGCCTCCAGGTGTGCATCGGAAACTACTACTGGACTTCCAGGGAACGATCAAAGCGTAGACTGTTTGAGACATTACTCCCATGGAGGAAAGTGCGCATGGTGATTGTCGTACTCAATCCCGATGCAATTTCTGTGATTCATCAACACTCTGATCGTCCACAGATTACAGAATGCCTCCAGATGTGCATCGGAAACTACTACTGGTCTTCCGGGGAACGATCAATGCGTAAACTCTTAGAGACATTACTCCCATGGAGCAAAGTGCGCATGGTGACTGTTGTATTCAATCCCGAAGCAATTTCTGTGTTTCATCAACACTCTGATACTTCACAGATTACAGAATGCCACCAGATGTGCATCGGAATCTACTACTGGTCTTCCAGGGAACGATCAAACGTAGACTGTATCAGACATTACTCCCATGGAGGAAAGTGCGGATGGTGACTGTTGTATTCAATCCCGATGCAATTTCTGTGTTTCATCAACACTCTGATGGTCCACAGATTACAGAAAACCTCCAGATGTGCATCGGAAACTACTACTGGTCTTCCAGGGAACGATCAAAGCGTGGACTGTTTGAGACATTACTCCCATGGAGGAAAGTGCGCATGGTGACTGTTGTAATCAATTCCGATGCAATTTCTGTATTTCATCAACAGTCTGATAGTCCACAGATTACAGAATGCCTCCAGATGTGCATCGGAAACTACTACTGGTCTTCCAGGGAACTCAAAGCGTACACTGTTTGAGATATTACTCCTATGGAGGAAAGTGCACATGGTGACTGTTGTATTCAATCTCGATTCAATTTCTGTGTTTCATCAACACTCTGATAGTCCACAGATTTCAGATTGCCTCCAGGTGTGCATCGGAAACTACTACTGGACTTCCAGGGAACGATCAAGTCGTAGAGTGTTTGAGACATTACTCCCATGGAGGAAAGTGCGCATGGTGACTGTTGTAATCAATCCCGATGCAATTTCTGTGTTTCATCAACACTCTGATAGTCCACAGATTACAGAATGCCACCAGATGTGCGTCGGAAACTATACTGGTCTTCCGGGGAACGATTAAAGAGTACACTGTTTGAGACATTACTCCCGTGGGGGAAGTGCGCATGGTGACTCTTGAAATCAATCCCGATGCAATTTCTGTGTTTCATCAACACTCTGATAGTCCACAGATCTCAGAATGCCACCAGATGTGCATCGGAATCTACTACTGGTCTTCCAGGGAACGATCAAAGCGTAAACTGTTTGAGAATTACTCGCATGGAGGAAAGTGCGCATGGTGACTGTTGTATTCAATCCCGAGGCAATTTCAGTGTTTCATCAACAGTCTGATAGTCCACATATTACAGAATGCCTCCAGATGTGAATCGGAAACTACTACAGGTCTTCCAGGAAACGATCAAAGCGTAGACTGTTTGAGACATTACTCCCATGGAGGAAAGTGCGCATGGTGACTCTTGTATTCAATTCCGATGCAATTTCTGTGTTTCATCAACAGTCTGATAGTCCACAGATTACAGAATGCCTCCAGGTGTGCATCGGAAACTACTACTGGACTTCCAGGGAACGATCAAAGCGTAGACTGTTTGAGACATTACTCCCATGGAGGAAAGTGCGCATGGTGAATGTCGTACTCAATCCCGATGCAATTTCTGTGATTCATCAACACTCTGATAGTCCACAGATTACAGAATGCCTCCAGATGTGCATCGTAAAGTACTACTGGTCTTCCAGGGAACGATCAAAGCGTAAACTCTTTGAGACATTACTCCCATGGAGCAAAGTGCGCATGGTGTCTGTTGTATTCAATCCCGATGCAATTTCTGTGTTTTATCAACACTCTGATAGTCCACAGATTAAAGAATGCCTCCAGATGTGCATCGGAAACTACTTCATGACTTCGAGGGAACTATCAAAGCATAGACTGTTTGAGACAATACTCCCATTTACGAAAGTGCGCATGGTGACTGTTTTATTCAACCCCAATGCAATTTTTGTGTTTCATCAGCACTCTGATAGTCCACAGTTTACAGAATGCCTTCAGATGTGCATCGGAAACTACTACTGGTCTTCCAGGGAACGATCAAAGCGTAGACTGTTTGAGAATTTACTCCCATGGAGGAAAGAGCGCATGGTGTCTGTTGTATTCAATCCCGATGCAATTTCTGTGTTTTATCAACACTCTGATAGTCCACAGATTACAGAATGCCTCCAGATCTGCATGGGAAACTACTTCAGGTCTTCCAGGGAACGATCAAAGCGTAGACGGTTTGAGACATTACTCCCATTTAGGAAAGTGCGCATGGTGACTGTTTTATTCAATCCCGATGCAATTTCTGTGTTTCATCAACATTCAGTTAATCCACAGATTTCAGAGTGCCTCCAGATGTGCATCGGAAACTACTTCTGGTATTCCAGGGAACGACAAAAAGCGTAGACTGTATGAGACACTACTCCCATGGAGGAAAGTGCGCATGGGGACTGTTGTATTCAATCCCGATGCAATTTCTGTGTTTCATCAACACTCTGATAGTCCACAGATTACAGAATGCCTTAAGATGTGCATCGGAAACTACTACTTGTCTTCCAGAGGACGATCAAAGCGTAGACTGTTTGAGATATTACTCCCATGGAGGAAAGTACGCATGGTGACTATTGTATTCAATCCCGATGCAATTTCTGTGTTTCATCAACACGCAGTTAGTCCACAGATTACAGAATGCCTCCAGATGTGCATCGGAAACTACTACTGGTCTTCCCAGGAACAATCAAAGCGTAGACTGTTTGAGACATTACTCCCATGGAGGAAAGTGCGCATGGTGACTGTTGTATTCAATCCCGATGCAATTTCTGTGTTTCGTCAACACTCTGATAGTCCACAGATTACAGAATGCTTCCAGATGTGCATCGGAAACTACTTCTGGTATTCCAGGGAACGACAAAAAGCGTAGACTGTATGAGACACTACTCCCATGGAGGAAAGTGCGCATGGGGACTGTTGTATTCAATCCCGATGCAATTTCTGTGTTTCATCAACACTCTGATAGTCCACATATTACAGAATGGCTCCAGATGTGCATCGGAAACTACTACTGGTCTTCCAGGGAACGATCAAAGTGTAGACTGTTAGAGACATTACTCCCATGGAGGAAAGTGCGCATGGTGACTGTTGTATTCAATCTCGATGCAATTTCTGTGTTTCATCAACACTCTGATAGTCCACTGGTTACAGAATGAAACCAGATGTGCATCGGAAGCTACTACTGGTCTTGCAGGGAACGATCAAAGCGTAGACTGTTTGAGAATTACTCGCATGGAGGAAAGTGCGCATGATGACTGTTGTATTCAATCCCGAGGCAATTTCTGTGTTTCATCAACAGTCTGTTAGTCCACAGATTACAGAATGCCTCCAGATGTGCATCGGAAACTACTACAGGTCTTCCAGGGAACGATTAAAGCGTAGACTGTTTGAGACCTTACTCCTTTGGATTAAAGTGCGCATGGTGACTGTTGTATTCAATCGCGATGCCATTTCTGTGTTTCGTCAACACTCTGATAGTCCACAGATTACAGAATGCCTCCAGATGTGCATCGGAATCTACTACTGGTCTAACAGGGAACGATCACACGTAGACCGTTTCAGACATTAATCCCATGGAGGAAAGTGCGTATGGTGACTGTTGTATTCAATCCCGATGCAATTTCTGTGTTTCATCAACACTTTGATAGTCCACAGATTACAGAATGCCTCCAGATGTGCATCGGAAACTACTACTGGTCTTCCAGGGAACGATCAAAGCGTAGACTGTTTGAGGCATTACTCCCATGGAGGGAAGTGCGCATGGTGACTGTTGTATTCAATTCCGATGCAATTTCTGTATTTCATCAACAGTCTGATAGTCCACAGATTACAGATTGCCTCCAGATGTGCATCGGAAACTACTACAGGTCTTCCAGGGAACTCAAAGCGTACACTGTTTGAGACATTACTCCCCTGGAGGAAAGTGCGCAATCTGACTGTTGTATTCAATCTCGATGCAATTTCTGTGTTTCATCAACACTCTGATAGTCCACTGGTTACAGAATGAAACCAGATGTGCATCGGAAGCTACTACTGGTCTTGCAGGGAACGATCAAAGCGTAGACTGTTTGAGAATTACTCGCATGGAGGAAAGTGCGCATGATGACTGTTGTATTCAATCCCGAGGCAATTTCTGTGTTTCATCAACAGTCTGTTAGTCCACAGATTACAGAATGCCTCCAGATGTGCATCGGAAACTACTACAGGTCTTCCAGGGAACGATTAAAGCGTAGACTGTTTGAGACCTTACTCCTTTGGATTAAAGTGCGCATGGTGACTGTTGTATTCAATCGCGATGCCATTTCTGTGTTTCGTCAACACTCTGATAGTCCACAGATTACAGAATGCCTCCAGATGTGCATCGGAAACTACTACTGGTCTTCCAGGGAACTCAAAGCGTACACTGTTTGAGATATTACTCCTATGGAGGAAAGTGCACATGGTGACTGTTGTATTCAATTCCGATGCAATTTCTGTGTTTCATCAACAGTCTGATAGTCCACAGATTACAGAATGCCTCCAGGTGTGCATCGGAAACTACTACTGGACTTCCAGGGAACGATCAAAGCGTAGACTGTTTGAGACATTACTCCCATGGAGGAAAGTGCGCATGGTGATTGTCGTACTCAATCCCGATGCAATTTCTGTGATTCATCAACACTCTGATAGTCCACAGATTACAGAATGCCTCCAGATGTGCATCGGAAACTACTACTGGTCTTCCGGGGAACGATCAATGCGTAAACTCTTAGAGACATTACTCCCATGGAGCAAAGTGCGCATGGTGACTGTTGTATTCAATCCCGAAGCAATTTCTGTGTTTCATCAACACTCTGATACTTCACAGATTACAGAATGCCACCAGATGTGCATCGGAATCTACTACTGGTCTTCCAGGGAACGATCAAACGTAGACTGTATCAGACATTACTCCCATGGAGGAAAGTGCGGATGGTGACTGTTGTATTCAATCCCGATGCAATTTCTGTGTTTCATCAACACTCTGATAATCCACAGATTACAGAAAACCTCCAGATGTGCATCGGAAACTAGTACTGGTCTTCCAGGGAACGATCAAAGCGTGGACTGTTTGAGACATTACTCCCATGGAGGAAAGTGCGCATGGTGACTGTTGTAATCAATTCCGATGCAATTTCTGTATTTCATCAACAGTCTGATAGTCCACAGATTACAGAATGCCTCCAGATGTGCATCGGAAACTACTACTGGTCTTCCAGGGAACTCAAAGCGTACACTGTTTGAGATATTACTCCTATGGAGGAATGTGCACATGGTGACTGTTGTATTCAATCTCGATTCAATTTCTGTGTTTCATCAACACTCTGATAGTCCACAGATTTCAGATTGCCTCCAGGTGTGCATCGGAAACTACTACTGGACTTCCAGGGAACGATCAAATCGTAGAGTGTTTGAGACATTACTCCCATGGAGGAAAGTGCGCATGGTGACTGTTGTAATCAATCCCGATGCAATTTCTGTGTTTCATCAACACTCTGATAGTCCACAGATTACAGAATGCCACCAGATGTGCGTCGGAAACTATACTGGTCTTCCGGGGAACGATTAAAGAGTACACTGTTTGAGACATTACTCCCGTGGGGGAAGTGCGCATGGTGACTCTTGAAATCAATCCCGATGCAATTTCTGTGTTTCATCAACACTCTGATAGTCCACAGATCACAGAATGCCACCAGATGTGCATCGGAATCTACTACTGGTCTTCCAGGGAACGATCAAAGCGTAAGCTGTTTGAGAATTACTCGCATGGAGGAAAGTGCGCATGGTGACTGTTGTATTCAATCCCGAGGCAATTTCAGTGTTTCATCAACAGTCTGATAGTCCACATATTACAGAATGCCTCCAGATGTGAATCGGAAACTACTACTGGACTTCCAGGGAACGATCAAAGCGTAGACTGTTTGAGACATTACTCCCATGGAGGAAAGTGCGCATGGTGAATGTCGTACTCAATCCCGATGCAATTTCTGTGATTCATCAACACTCTGATAGTCCACAGATTACAGAATGCCTCCAGATGTGCATCGTAAACTACTACTGGTCTTCCAGGGAACGATCAAAGCGTAAACTCTTTGAGACATTACTCCCATGGAGCAAAGTGCGCATGGTGTCTGTTGTATTCAATCCCGATGCAATTTCTGTGTTTTATCAACACTCTGATAGTCCACAGATTAAAGAATGCCTCCAGATGTGCATCGGAAACTACTTCATGACTTCGAGGGAACTATCAAAGCATAGACTGTTTGAGACAATACTCCCATTACGAAAGTGCGCATGGTGACTGTTTTATTCAACCCCAATGCAATTTTTGTGTTTCATCAGCACTCTGATAGTCCACAGTTTACAGAATGCCTTCAGATGTGCATCGGAAACTACTACTGGTCTTCCAGGGAACGATCAAAGCGTAGACTGTTTGAGACATTACTCCCATGGAGGAAAGTGCGCATGGTGGCTATTGTACTCAATCCTGATGCAATTTCAGTGCTTCATCAACACTCTGATAGTCCACAGATTACAGAATGCCTCCAGATGTGCATCGGAAATTAATACTGTTCTTCCAGGGAACGATCAAAGTGAGACTGTAAGAGACATTACTCCCATGGAGGAAAGTGCGCATGGTGACTGTTGTATTCAACCCGAAGCAATTTCTGTGTTACATCAACACTCTGATAGTCCACAGATTACAGAATGCGTCCAGATGTGCATCGGAAACTACTACTGGTCTTCCTATGAACTCCAAAGCGTAAACTGTTTGAGACATTACTCCCATGGAGGAAAGTGCGCATGGTGACTGTTGTATTCAATTCCGATGCAATTTCTGTGTTTCATCAACACTCTGATAGTCCACAGATTACAGAATGCCTCCAGATGTGCATCGGAAACTCTTACTGGTCTTCCAGGGAACGATCTAAACGTAAACTCTTTGAGACATTACTCCCATGGAGCAAAGTGGGCATGGTGACTGTTGTACTTAATCCCGATGCAATTTCTGTGTTTCATCAACACTCTGATACTCCACAGATTACAGAATGCCTCCAGATGTGCATCGGAAACTACTTCAGGTCTTCCAGGGAACGATCAAAGCGTAGACTGTTTGAGACATTACTCCCATGGAGGAAAGTGCGCATGGTGACTGTTGTATTGAATCCCGATGCAATTTCGGTGTTTCATCAACACTCTGATATTCCACACATTACAGAATGCCTCCAGATGTGCATCGGAAACTACTCAGGTCTTCCAGGGAACGATCAAAGCGTAGACTGTTTGAGATATTACTCCCATGGAGGAAAGAGCGCATGGTGTCTGTTGTATTCAATCCCGATGCAATTTCTGTGTTTTATCAAAACTCTGATAGTCCACAGATTAAAGAATGCCTCCAGATGTGCATCGGAAACTACTTCATGACTTCGAGGGAACTATCAAAGCGTAGACTGTTTGAGACAATACTCCCATGTAGGAAAGTGCGCATGGTGACTGTTTTATTCAACCCCAATGCAATTTTTGTGTTTCATCAGCACTCTGATAGTCCACAGTTTACAGAATGCCTTCAGATGTGCATCGGAAACTACTACTGGTCTTCCAGGGAACGATCAAAGCGTAGACTGTTTGAGACATTACTCCCATGGAGGAAAGTGCGCATGGTGAATGTCGTACTCAATCCCGATGCAATTTCTGTGTTTCATCATCACCCTGATAGTCCACAGATTACAGAATACCTCCAGATGTGCATCGGAAACTACTACTGGTCTTGCAGGGAACGTTCAAAGCGTAGACTGTTTGAGATATTACTCCCATGGATGAAAGAGCGCATGGTGTCTGTTGTATTCAATCCCGATGCAATTTCTGTGTTTTATCAACACTCTGATAGTCCACAGATTAAAGAATGCCTCCAGATGTTCATCGGAAACTACTTCATGACTTCGAGGGAACTATCAAAGCGTAGACTGTTTGAGACAATACTCCCATGTAGGAAAGTGCGCATGGTGACTGTTTTATTCAACCCCAATGCAATTTTTGTGTTTCATCAGCACTCTGATAGTCCACAGTTTACAGAATGCCTTCAGATGTGCATCGGAAACTACTACTGGTCTTCCAGGGAACGATCAAAGCGTAGACTGTTTGAGACATTACTCCCACGGAGGAAAGTGCGCATGGTGAATGTCGTACTCAATCCCGATGCAATTTCTGTGTTTCATCATCACCCTGATAGTCCACAGATTACAGAATGCCTCCAGATGTGCATCGGAAACTACTACTGGTCTTCCAGGGAACGTTCAAAGCGTAGACTGTTTGAGATATTACTCCCATGGATGAAAGAGCGCATGGTGTCTGTTGTATTCAATCCCGATGCAATTTCTCTGTTTTATCAACACTCTGATAGTACACAGATTAAAGAATGCCTCCAGATGTTCATCGGAAACTACTTAATGACTTCGAGGGAACTATCAAAGCGTAGACTGTTTGAGACATTACTCCCATTTAGGAAAGTGCGCATGGTGACTGTTTTATTCAACCCCGATGCAATTTTTGTGTTTCATCAGCACTCTGATAGTCCACAGTTTACGGAATGCCTTCAGATGTGCATCGGAAACTACTACTGGTCTTCCAGGGAACGATCAAAGCGTAGACTGTTTGAGACATTACTCCCATGGAGGAAAGTGCGCATGGTGAATGTCGTACTCAATCCCGATGCAATTTCTGTGTTTCATCATCACCCTGATAGTCCACAGATTACAGAATGCCTCCAGATGTGCATCGGAAACTACTACTGGTCTTGCAGGGAACGATCAAAGCGTAGACTGTTTGAGACATTAGTCCCATGGAGGAAAGTGCGCATGGTGAATGTCGTACTCAATCCCGATGCAATTTCTGTGATTCATCAACACTCTGATAGTCCACAGATTACAGAGTGCCTCCAGATGTGCATCGGAAACTACTTCAGGTCTTCCAGGGAACGATCAAAGCGTAGACTGTTTGAGATATTACTCCCATGGAGGAAAGAGCGCATGGTGTCTGTTGTATTCAATCCCGATGCAATTTCTGTGTTTTATCAAAACTCTGATAGTCCACAGATTAAAGAATGCCTCCAGATGTGCGTCGGAAACTATACTGGTCTTCCGGGGAACGATTAAAGAGTACACTGTTTGAGACATTACTCCCGTGGGGGAAGTGCGCATGGTGACTCTTGAAATCAATCCCGATGCAATTTCTGTGTTTCATCAACACTCTGATAGTCCACAGATCACAGAATGCCACCAGATGTGCATCGGAATCTACTACTGGTCTTCCAGGGAACGATCAAAGCGTAAACTGTTTGAGAATTACTCGCATGGAGGAAAGTGCGCATGGTGACTGTTGTATTCAATCCCGAGGCAATTTCAGTGTTTCATCAACAGTCTGATAGTCCACATATTACAGAATGCCTCCAGATGTGAATCGGAAACTACTACAGGTCTTCCAGGAAACGATCAAAGCGTAGACTGTTTGAGACATTACTCCCATGGAGGAAAGTGCGCATGGTGACTCTTGTATTCAATTCCGATGCAATTTCTGTGTTTCATCAACAGTCTGATAGTCCACAGATTACAGAATGCCTCCAGGTGTGCATCGGAAACTACTACTGGACTTCCAGGGAACGATCAAAGCGTAGACTGTTTGAGACATTACTCCCATGGAGGAAAGTGCGCATGGTGAATGTCGTACTCAATCCCGATGCAATTTCTGTGATTCATCAACACTCTGATAGTCCACAGATTACAGAATGCCTCCAGATGTGCATCGTAAACTACTACTGGTCTTCCAGGGAACGATCAAAGCGTAAACTCTTTGAGACATTACTCCCATGGAGCAAAGTGCGCATGGTGTCTGTTGTATTCAATCCCGATGCAATTTCTGTGTTTTATCAACACTCTGATAGTCCACAGATTAAAGAATGCCTCCAGATGTGCATCGGAAACTACTTCATGACTTCGAGGGAACTATCAAAGCATAGACTGTTTGAGACAATACTCCCATTTACGAAAGTGCGCATGGTGACTGTTTTATTCAACCCCAATGCAATTTTTGTGTTTCATCAGCACTCTGATAGTCCACAGTTTACAGAATGCCTTCAGATGTGCATCGGAAACTACTACTGGTCTTCCAGGGAACGATCAAAGCGTAGACTGTTTGAGACATTACTCCCATGGAGGAAAGTGCGCATGGTGGCTATTGTACTCAATCCTGATGCAATTTCAGTGCTTCATCAACACTCTGATAGTCCACAGATTACAGAATGCCTCCAGATGTGCATCGGAAATTAATACTGTTCTTCCAGGGAACGATCAAAGTGAGACTGTAAGAGACATTACTCCCATGGAGGAAAGTGCGCATGGTTACTGTTGTATTCAACCCGAAGCAATTTCTGTGTTACATCAACACTCTGATAGTCCACAGATTACAGAATGCGTCCAGATGTGCATCGGAAACTACTACTGGTCTTCCTATGAACTCCAAAGCGTACACTGTTTGAGACATTACTCCCATGGAGGAAAGTGCGCATGGTGACTGTTGTATTCAATTCCGATGCAATTTCTGTGTTTCATCAACACTCTGATAGTCCACAGATTACAGAATGCCTCCAGATGTGCATCGGAAACTCTTACTGGTCTTCCAGGGAACGATCTAAACGTAAACTCTTTGAGACATTACTCCCATGGAGCAAAGTGGGCATGGTGACTGTTGTACTTAATCCCGATGCAATTTCTGTGTTTCATCAACACTCTGATACTCCACAGATTACAGAATGCCTCCAGATGTGCATCGGAAACTACTTCAGGTCTTCCAGGGAACGATCAAAGCGTAGACTGTTTGAGACATTACTCCCATGGAGGAAAGTGCGCATGGTGACTGTTGTATTGAATCCCGATGCATTTTCGGTGTTTCATCAACACTCTGATATTCCACACATTACAGAATGCCTCCAGATGTGCATCGGAAACTACTCAGGTCTTCCAGGGAACGATCAAAGCGTAGATTGTTTGAGATATTACTCCCATGGAGGAAAGAGCGCATGGTGTCTGTTGTATTCAATCCCGATGCAATTTCTGTGTTTTATCAAAACTCTGATAGTCCACAGATTAAAGAATGCCTCCAGATGTGCATCGGAAACTACTTCATGACTTCGAGGGAACTATCAAAACGTAGACTGTTTGAGACAATACTCCCATGTAGGAAAGTGCGCATGGTGACTGTTTTATTCAACCCCAATGCAATTTTTGTGTTTCATCAGCACTCTGATAGTCCACAGTTTACAGAATGCCTTCAGATGTGCATCGGAAACTACTACTGGTCTTCCAGGGAACGATCAAAGCGTAGACTGTTTGAGACATTACTCCCATGGAGGAAAGTGCGCATGGTGAATGTCGTACTCAATCCCGATGCAATTTCTGCGTTTCATCATCACCCTGATAGTCCACAGATTACAGAATGCCTCCAGATGTGCATCGGAAACTACTACTGGTCTTCCAGGGAACGTTCAAAGCGTAGACTGTTTGAGATATTACTCCCATGGATGAAAGAGCGCATGGTGTCTGTTGTATTCAATCCCGATGCAATTTCTGTGTTTTATCAACACTCTGATAGTCCACAGATTAAAGAATGCCTCCAGATGTTCATCGGAAACTACTTCATGACTTCGAGGGAACTATCAAAGCGTAGACTGTTTGAGACAATACTCCCATGTAGGAAAGTGCGCATGGTGACTGTTTTATTCAACCCCAATGCAATTTTTGTGTTTCATCAGCACTCTGATAGTCCACAGTTTACAGAATGCCTTCAGATGTGCATCGGAAACTACTACTGGTCTTCCAGGGAACGATCAAAGCGTAGACTGTTTGAGACATTACTCCCATGGAGGAAAGTGCGCATGGTGAATGTCGTACTCAATCCCGATGCAATTTCTGTGTTTCATCATCACCCTGATAGTCCACAGATTACAGAATGCCTCCAGATGTGCATCGGAAACTACTACTGGTCTTCCAGGGAACGTTCAAAGCGTAGACTGTTTGAGATATTACTCCCATGGATGAAAGAGCGCATGGTGTCTGTTGTATTCAATCCCGATGCAATTTCTCTGTTTTATCAACACTCTGATAGTACACAGATTAAAGAATGCCTCCAGATGTTCATCGGAAACTACTTCATGACTTCGAGGGAACTATCAAAGCGTAGACTGTTTGAGACATTACTCCCATTTAGGAAAGTGCGCATGGTGACTGTTTTATTCAACCCCGATGCAATTTTTGTGTTTCATCAGCACTCTGATAGTCCACAGTTTACAGAATGCCTTCAGATGTGCATCGGAAACTACTACTGGTCTTCCAGGGAACGATCAAAGCGTAGACTGTTTGAGACATTACTCCCATGGAGGAAAGTGCGCATGGTGAATGTCGTACTCAATCCCGATGCAATTTCTGTGTTTCATCATCACCCTGATAGTCCACAGATTACAGAATGCCTCCAGATGTGCATCGGAAACTACTACTGGTCTTGCAGGGAACGATCAAAGCGTAGACTGTTTGAGACATTAGTCCCATGGAGGAAAGTGCGCATGGTGACTGTTGTATTGAATCCCGATGCAATTTCGGTGTTTCATCAACACTCTGATATTCCACAGATTACAGAGTGCCTCCAGATTTGCATCGGAAACTACTTCAGGTCTTCCAGGGAACGATCAAAGCGTAGACTGTTTGAGATATTACTCCCATGGAGGAAAGAGCGCATGGTGTCTGTTGTATTCAATCCCGATGCAATTTCTGTGTTTTATCAAAACTCTGATAGTCCACAGATTAAAGAATGCCTCCAGATGTGCATCGGAAACTACTTCATGACTTCGAGGGAACTATCAAAGCGTAGACTGTTTGAGACAATACTCCCATGTAGGAAAGTGCGCATGGTGACTGTTTTATTCAACTCCAATGCAATTTTTGTGTTTCATCAGCACTCTGATAGTCCATAGTTTACAGAATGCCTTCAGATGTGCATCGGAAACTACTACTGGTCTTCCAGGGAACGATCAAAGCGTAGACTGTTTGAGACATTACTCCCATGGAGGAAAGTGCGCATGGTGAATGTCGTACTCAATCCCGATGCAATTTCTGTGTTTCATCACCACCCTGATAGTCCACAGATTACAGAATGCCTTCAGATGTGCATCGGAAACTACTACTGGTCTTCCAGGGAACGATCAATGCGTAGACTGTTTGAGACATAACTCCCATGGAGGAAAGTGCGCATGGTGACTGTTGTATTCAATTCCGATGCAATTTCTGTATTTCATCAACAGTCTGATAGTCCACAGATTACAGAACGCCTCCAAATGTGCAGCGGAAACTACTACATGTCTTCCAGGGAACTCAAAGCGTACACTGTTTGAGACATTACTCCCCTGGCGGAAAGTGCGCATTTTGACTGTTGTATTTAATCGCGAGGCAATTTCTGTGTTTCATCAACACTCTTATAGTCCACAGATTACAGAATGCCTCCAGATGTGCATCGGAAACTACTACTGGTCCTCCTGGGAACGATCAAAGTGTAGACTTTTAGAGACATTACTCCCATGGAGGAAAGTGCGCAGGTGACTGTTGTATTCAATCTCGATGCAATATCTGTGTTCCATCAACACTCTGATAGTCCACAGATTACAGAATGCCACCACATGTGCATCGGAATCTACTACTGGTCTTCCAGGGAACGATCAAACGTAGACTGTTTCAGACATTAATCCCAAGGAGGAAAGTGAGGATGGTGAATGTTGTATTCAATCCCGATGCAATTTCTGTGTTTCGTCAACACTCTGATAGTCCACAGACTACAGAATGCCTCCAGATGTGCATCGGAAACAACTTCTGGTCTTCAGGGAACAATCAAAGCGTAGACTATTTGAGAATTTACTCCCATGGAGGAAAGAGCGCATGGTGTCTATTGTATTCAATCCCGATGCAATTTCTGTGTTTTATCAACACTCTGATAGTCCACAGATTACAGAATGCCTCCAGATGTGCATCGGAAACTACTTCAGGTCTTCCAGAGAACGATCAAAGCGTAGACGGTTTGAGACATTACTCCCATTTAAGAAAGTGCGCATGGTGACTGTTTTATTCAATCCCGACGCAATTTCTGTGTTTCATCAACATTCAGTTAATCCACAGATTTCAGAGTGCCTCCAGATGTGCATCGGAAACAACCTCTGGTATTCCAGGGAACGATAAAAAGCGTAGACTGTATGAGACACTACTCCCATGGAGGAAAGTGCGCATGGGGACTGTTGTATTCAATCCCGATGCAATTTCTGTGTTTCATCAACACTCTGATAGTGCACAGATTACAGAATGCCTTCAGATGTGCATCGGAAACTACTACTGGTCTTCCAGGGAACGATCAAAGCGTAGACTGTTTGAGACATTACTCCCATGGAATAAAGTGCGCATGGTGACATTTGTATTCAATTCTGATGCAATTTCTGTATTTCATCAACAGTCTAAGAATCACAGATTACAGAATGTCTCCAGATGTGCATCGGAAACTACTACTGGGCTTCCAGGGAACGATCAATGCGTAGACTGTTTGAGACATTACTCCCATGGAGGAAAGTGCTCATGGTGGCTATTGCACTCAATCCCGTTGCAATTTCAGTGCTTCATCAACACACTTATAGTCCACAGATTACACAAAGCCTCCAGATGTGCATCGGAAACTACTACTGGTCTTCCAGGGATCGATCAAAGTGTAGACTGTTAGAGACATTACTCCCATGGAGGAAAGTGCGCAAGGTGACACTTGTATTCAATCTCGATGCAATTTCTGTGTTCCATCAACACTCTGATAGTCCACAGATTACAGAATGCCACCAGATGTCCATCGGAATCTACTACTGGTCTTCCAGGGAACGATCAAACGTAGACTGTTTCAGACATTAATCCCATGGAGGAAAGTGCGGATGGTGACTGTTGTATTCAATCCCGAAGCAATTTCTGTGTTTCATCAACACTCTGATAGTCCACAGGTTACAGAATGCCTCCAGATGTGCATCGGAAACTACTACTGGTCTTCCTAGGAACGATCAAAGCGTAGACAGTTTGAGACATTACTCCCATGGAGGTAAGTGCGCATGGTGACTGTTGTATTGAGTCCCGATGCAATTTCTGTGTTTCGTCAACACTCTGATAGTCCACAGATTACAGTATGCTTCCAGATGTGCATCGGAAACATCTTCAGGTCTTCCACGGAACTATCAAAACGTAGACTGTTTGAGAATTTACTCCCATGGAGGAAAGAGCGCATGGTGTCTGTTGTATTCAATCCCGATGCAATTTCTCTCTTTTATCAACACTCTGATAGTCCACAGATTACAGAATACCTCCAGATGTGCATCGGAAACTACCTCCGGTCTTCCAGGGACCGATCAAAGCGTAGACTGTTTGAGACATTACTCCCATTTAGGAAAGTGCGCATGGTGACTGTTTTATTCAATCCCGATGCAATTTCTGTGTTTCATCAGCACTCTGATGGTCCACAGATTACAGAATGCCTTCAGATGTGCATCGGAAACTACTACTGGTCTTCCAGGGAACGATCAAAGCGTAGACTGTTTGAGAATTACTCCCAAGGAAAAAATTGCGCATGGTGAATGTTGTATTCATCCCGATGCAATTTCTGTGTGTCATCAACACTTTGATAGTCCACAGATTACAGAATGTCTCCAGAGGTGCATCGGAAGCTACTACTGGTCTTCCAGGAAACGATCAAAGCGTAGACTGTTTGAGACATTACTCCCATGGAGGAAAGTGCGCATGGTGACTGTTGTATTCAATTCCGATGCAATTTCTGTGTTTCATCAACAGTCTGATAGTCCACAGATTACAGAATGCCTAAAGGTGTGCATCGGAAACTACTACTGGACTTCCAGGAACGATCAAAGCGTAGAGTGTTTGAGACATTACTCCCATGGAGGAAAGTGCGCATGGTGACTGTTGTATTCAATCCCGATGCAATTTCTGTGTTTCATCAACACTCTGATACTCCACAGATTACAGAATGCCTCCAGATGTGCATCGGAAACTACTTCAGGTCTTCCAGGGAACGATCAAATCGTAGACTGTTTGAGATATTACTCCCATGGATGAAAGAGCGCATGGTGTCTGTTGTATTCAATCCCGATGCAATTTCTGTGTTTTATCAACACTCTGATAGTCCACAGATTAAAGAATGCCTCCAGATGTGCATCGGAAACTACTTCATGACTTCGAGGGAACTATCAAAGCGAAGACTGATTGAGACTTTACTCCCATGGAGGAAAGTGCGCATGGTGACTGTTGTATTCAATTCCGATGCAATTTCTCTATTTCATCAACAGTCTGATAGTCCACAGATTACAGAATGCCTCCAGATGTGCATCGGAAACTACTACAGGTCTTTCAGGGAACTCAAAGCGTACACTGTTTGAGACATTACTCCCTGGAGGAAAGTGCGCATGGTGACTGTTGTATTCAATCCCGATGCAATTTCTGTGTTTCATCAACACTCTGATACTCCACAGATTACAGAATGCCTCCAGATGTGCATCGGAAAATACTACTGGTCATCCTACGAACGATCAAAGCGTAGACTGTTTGAGACATTACTCCCATGGAGGAAAGTGCGCATGTTGAATGTCGTACTCAATCCCGATGCAATTTCTGTGTTTCATCATCACTCTGATAGTCCACAGATTACAGAATGCCTCCAGATGTGCATCGGAAACTACTACTGGTCTTCCAAGGAACGATCAAAGCGTAAACTCTTTGAGACATTACTCCCATGGAGGAAAGTGCGCATGGTGACTGTTCTATTCAAACCCGATGCAATTTCTGTGTTTCATCAACACTCTGATAGTCCACAGATTACAGAATGCCTTCAGATGTGCATCGGAAACTACTACTGGTTTTCCAGAGAACGATCAAAGCGTAGACTGTTTGAGACATTACTCCCATGGAGGAAAGTGCGCATGGTGACTGTTGTATTCAATTCCGATGCAATTTCTGTATTTTATCAACAGTCTAAGAATCCACAGATTACAGAATGTCTCCAGTTGTGCATCGGAAACTACTACTGGGCTTCCAGGGAACGATCAATGCCTAGACTGTTTGAGACATTACACCCATGGAGGAAAGTGCTCATGGTGGCTATTGCGCTCAATCCCGATGCAATTTCAGTGCTTCATCAACACTCTTATAGTCCACAGATTACCGAATGCCTCCAGATGTGCATCGGAAACTACTACTGGTCTTCCTAGGAACGATCAAAGCGTAGACAGTTTGAGACATTACTCCCATGGAGGAAAGTGCGCATGTTGAATGTCGTACTCAATCCCGATGCAATTTCTGTGTTTCATCATCACTCTGATAGTCCACAGATTACAGAATGCCTCCAGATGTGCATCGGAAACTACTACTGGTCTTCCAGGGAACGATCAAAGCGTAAACTCTTTGAGACATTACTCCCATGGAGGAAAGTGCGCATGGTGACTGTTCTATTCAAACCCGATGCAATTTCTGTGTTTCATCAACCATCTGATAGTCCACATATTACAGAATGGCTCCAGATGTGCATCGGAAACTACTACTGGTCTTCCAGGGAACGATCAAAGTGTAGACTGTTAGAGACATTACTCCCATGGAGGAAAGTGCGCATGGTGACTGTTGTATTCAATTCCGATGCAATTTCTGTATTTCATCAACAGTCTTATAGTCCACAGATTACAGAATGCCTCCAGATGTGCATCGGAAATTACTACAGGTATTCCAGGGAACTCAAAGCGTACACTGTTTGAGACATTACTCCCATGGAGGAAAGTGCGCATGGTGACTGTTGTATTTAATCCCGAGGCAATTTCTGTGTTTCATCAACACTCTGATTGTCCACAGATTACAGAATGCCACCAGATGTGCATCGGAATCTACTACTGGTCTTACAGAGAACGATCAAACGTAGACGGTTTCAGACATTAATCCCATGGAGGAAAGTGCGCATGGTGACAGTTGTATTCAATTCCGATGCAATTTCTGTATTTCATCAACAGTCTGATAGTCCACAGATTACAGATTGCCTCCAGATGTGCATCGGAAACTACTACAGGTCTTCCGGGGAACTCAAAGCGTACACTGTTTGAGACATTACTCCCCTGGAGGAATGTGCGCGTGGTGACTGTTGTATTCAATCTCGATGCAATTTCTGTGTTTCATCAACACTCTGATAGTCCACTGGTTACAGAATGAAACCAGATGTGCATCGGAAACTACTACTGGACTTCCAGGGAACGATCAAAGCGTAGACTGTTTGAGAATTACTCCCATGGAGGAAAGTGCGCGTGGTGACTGTTGTATTCAATCTCGATGCAATTTCTGTGTTTCATCAACACTCTGATAGTCCACTGGTTACAGAATGAAACCAGATGTGCATCGGAAACTACTACAGGTCTTCCAGGGAACCAACAAAGCGTAGACTGTTTGAGACATTACTCCTTTGGAGGAAAGTGCGCATGGGGTCTGTTGTATTCAATCTCGATGCCATTTCTGTGTTTCATCAAAACTCTGATAGTCCACAGATTACAGAATGCCTCCAGATGTGCATCGGAAACTACTACTGGTCTTCCGGGGAACGATCAATGTGTAGACAGTTTGAGACATTACTCCCATGGGGGAAAGTGCGCATGGTGACAGTTGTATTCAATTCCGATGCAATTTCTGTATTTCATCAACAGTCTGATAGTCCACAGATTACAGATTGCCTTAAGATGTGCATCGGAAACTACTACAGGTCTTCCGGGGAACTCAAAGCGTACACTGTTTGAGACATTACTCCCCTGGAGGAATGTGCTCGTGGTGACTGTTGTATTCAATCTCGGTGCAATTTCTGTGTTTCATCAACACTCTGATAGTCCACTGGTTACAGAATGAAACCAGATGTGCATCGGAAACTACTACTGGACTTCCAGGGAACGATCAAAGCGTAGACTGTTTGAGAATTACTCCCATGGAGGAAAGTGCGCGTGGTGACTGTTGTATTCAATCTCGATGCAATTTCTGTGTTTCATCAACACTCTGATAGTCCACAGATTAAAGAATGCCTCCAGATGTGCATTGGAAAATTACTACTGTTCTTCCAGGGAACGATCAAAGTGTAGACTGTTAGAGACATTACTCCCATGAAGGAAAGTGCGTATGGTGACTGTTGTATTCAATCCCGAAGCAATTTCTGTGTTTCATCAACACTCTGATAGTCCACAGATTACAGAATACGTCCAGATGTGCATCGGAAACTACTACTAGTCTTCCTATGAACTCAAAGCGTACACTGTTTGAGACATTACTCCCATGGAGGAAAGTGCGGATGGTGACTGTTGTATTCAATCCCGATACAATTTCTGTGTTTCATTAACACTTGGATAGTCCACAGATTACAGAATGCCTCCAGATGTGCATCGGAAACTACTACTGGTCTTCCAGGGAACGATCAAAGCGTAGACTGTTTGAGATATTACTCCCACGGAGGAAAGAGCGCATGGTGTCTGTTGTATTCAATCCCGATCCTTTTTCTGTGTTTTATCAACACTCTGATAGTCCACAGATTAAAGAATGCGTCCAGATGTGCATCGGAAACTAGTTCATGACTTCGAGGGAACTATCAAAGCGTAGACTGTTTGAGACATTACTCCCATTTTGGAATGTGAGAATGGTGACTGTTTTTTTCAACCCCGATGCAAATTTTGTGTTTCATCAGCACTCTGATAGTCCACAGATTACAGAATGCCTTCAGATGTGCATCGGAAACTACTACTGGTCTTCCAGGGAACGATCAAAGCGTAGACTGTTTGAGACATTACACCCATGGAGGAAAGTGCTCATGGTGGCCATTGTACTCAATCCAGATGCAATTTTAGTGCTTCATCAACACTCTGATAGTCCACAGATTACAGAATGCTTCCAGATGTGCATCGGAAAATTACTACTGTTCTTCCAGGGAACGATCAAAGTGTAGAAAGTTAGGGACATTACTCCCATGAAGGAAAGTGCGCATGCTGACTGTTGTATTCAATCCCGAAGCAATTTCTGTGTTTCATCAACACTCTGATAGTCCACAGATTACAGAATGCCTCCAGATGTGCATCGGAAACTACTACTGGTCTTCCGGGGAACGATCAAAGTGAACACTGTTTGAGACATTACTCCCATGGAGGAAAGTGCGGATGGTAACTGTTGTATTCAATCCCGATGCAATTTCTGTGTGTCATCAACAGTCTGATAGTCCACAGATTTCAGAATGCCTCCAGATGTGCATCGGAAACTACTACTGGTCTTCCAGGGAAGGATCAAAGCGTGGAGTGTTTGAGACATTACTCCCATAGAGGAAAGTGCGCATGGTGACTGTTTTATTCGATCCCGATGCAATTTCTGTGTTTCATCAACACTCAGTTAGTCCACAGATTTCAGAATGCCTCCAGATGTGAATCGGAAACTACTTCTGGTATTCCAGGGAACGATCAAAGCGTAGACTGTTTGAGACATTAATCCCATGGAGGAAAGTGCGGATGGTGACTGTTGTATTCAATCCCGATGCAATTTCTGTGTTTCATCAACACTTTGATAGTCCACAGATTACAGAATGCCTCCAGATGTGCATCGGAAACTACTACTGGTCTTCCAGGGAACGATCAAAGCGTAGACTGATTGAGATATTACTCCCATGGAGGAAAGAGCGCATGGTGTCGGTTGTATTCAGTCCCGAAGCAATTTCTGTGTTTTATCAACACTCTGATAGTCCACAGATTAAATAATGCGTCCAGATGTGCATCGGAAACTACTTCATGACTTCGAGGGAACTATCAAAGCGTAGACTGTTTGAGACATTACTCCCATTTAGGAAAGTGAGAATGGTGACTGTTTTATTCAACCTCGATGCAATTTTAGTGTTTCATCAGCACTCTGATAGTCCACAGATTACAGAATGCCTTCAGATGTGCATCGGAAACTACTACTGGTCTTCCAGGGAACGATCAAAGCGTAGACTGTTTGAGACATTACTCCCATGGAGGAAAGTGCGCATGGTGGCTATTGTACTCAATCCTGATGCAATTTTAGTGCTTCATCAACACTCTGATAGTCCACAGATTACAGAATGCCTCCAGATGTGCATTGGAAATTACTACAGTTCTTCCAGGGAACGATCAAAGTGTAGACTGTTAGAGACATTACTCCCATGGAGGAAAGTGCGCATGGTGACTGTTGTATTCAATCCCGAAGCAATTTCTGTGTTTCATCAACACTCTCATAGCCCACAGATTACAGAATGCGTCCAGATGTGCATCGGAAACTACTACTTGTCTTCCTATGAACTCAAAGCGTACACTGTTTGAGATATTACTCCCATGGAGGAAAGTGTGGATGGTGACTGTTGTATTCAATCCCGATGCAATTTCTGTGTGTCATCAACACTCTGATAGTCCACAGATTTCAGAATGCCTCCAGATGTGCATCGGAAACTACTACTGGTCTTCCAGGGAACGATCAAAGCGTGGAATGTTTGAGACATTACTCCCATAGAGGAAAGTGCGCATGGTGATTGTTTTATTCAATCCCGATGCAATTTCTGTGTTTCATCAACACTCAGTTAGTCCACAGATTTCAGAATGCCTCCAGATGTGCATCGGAAACTACTTCTGGTATTCCAGGGAACGATAAAAGCGTAGACTGTTTGAGACATTAATCCCATGGAGGAAAGTGCGGATGGTGACTGTTGTATTCAATCCCGATGATATTTCTGTGTTTCATCAACACTTTGATAGTCCACAGATTACAGAATGCCTCCAGATGTGCATCGGAAACTACTACTGGGCTTCCAGGGAACGATAAAAGCGTAGACTCTTTGAGACATTACTCCCATGGAGGAAAGTGCGCATGGTGACTGTTGTATTCAATTCCGATGCAATTTCTGTATTTCATCAACAGTCTTATAGTCCACAGATTTCAGAATGCCTCCAGATGTGAATCGGAAACTACTTCTGGTATTCCAGGGAACGATCAAAGCGTAGACTGTTTGAGACATTAATCCCATGGAGGAAAGTGCGGATGGTGACTGTTGTATTCAATCCCGATGCAATTTCTGTGTTTCATCAACACTTTGATAGTCCACAGATTACAGAATGCCTCCAGATGTGCATCGGAAACTACTACTGGTCTTCCAGGGAACGATCAAAGCGTAGACTGATTGAGATATTACTCCCATGGAGGAAAGAGCGCATGGTGTCGGTTGTATTCAGTCCCGAAGCAATTTCTGTGTTTTATCAACACTCTGATAGTCCACAGATTAAATAATGCGTCCAGATGTGCATCGGAAACTACTTCATGACTTCGAGGGAACTATCAAAGCGTAGACTGTTTGAGACATTACTCCCATTTAGGAAAGTGAGAATGGTGACTGTTTTATTCAACCTCGATGCAATTTTAGTGTTTCATCAGCACTCTGATAGTCCACAGATTACAGAATGCCTTCAGATGTGCATCGGAAACTACTACTGGTCTTCCAGGGAACGATCAAAGCGTAGACTGTTTGAGACATTACTCCCATGGAGGAAAGTGCGCATGGTGGCTATTGTACTCAATCCTGATGCAATTTTAGTGCTTCATCAACACTCTGATAGTCCACAGATTACAGAATGCCTCCAGATGTGCATTGGAAATTACTACAGTTCTTCCAGGCAACGATCAAAGTGTAGACTGTTAGAGACATTACTCCCATGGAGGAAAGTGCGCATGGTGACTGTTGTATTCAATCCCGAAGCAATTTCTGTGTTTCATCAACACTCTCATAGCCCACAGATTACAGAATGCGTCCAGATGTGCATCGGAAACTACTACTTGTCTTCCTATGAACTCAAAGCGTACACTGTTTGAGATATTACTCCCATGGAGGAAAGTGTGGATGGTGACTGTTGTATTCAATCCCGATGCAATTTCTGTGTGTCATCAACACTCTGATAGTCCACAGATTTCAGAATGCCTCCAGATGTGCATCGGAAACTACTACTGGTCTTCCAGGGAACGATCAAAGCGTGGAATGTTTGAGACATTACTCCCATAGAGGAAAGTGCGCATGGTGATTGTTTTATTCAATCCCGATGCAATTTCTGTGTTTCATCAACACTCAGTTAGTCCACAGATTTCAGAATGCCTCCAGATGTGCATCGGAAACTACTTCTGGTATTCCAGGGAACGATAAAAGCGTAGACTGTTTGAGACATTAATCCCATGGAGGAAAGTGCGGATGGTGACTGTTGTATTCAATCCCGATGATATTTCTGTGTTTCATCAACACTTTGATAGTCCACAGATTACAGAATGCCTCCAGGTGTGCATCGGAATCTACTACTGGACTTCCAGGGAACGATCAAAGCATAGATTGTTTGAGACATTACTCCCATGGAGGTAAGTGCTCATGGTGGCTATTGTACTCAATCCCGATGCAATTTTAGTGCTTCATCAACACTCTGATAGTCCACATATTACAGAATGCCTCCAGATCTGCATCAGAAACTACTACTGGGCTTCCAGGGAACGATCAAAGTGTAGACTGTTAGAGACATTACTCCCATGGAGGAAAGTGCGCATGGTGACTGTTGTATTCAATCTCGATGCAATTTCTGTGTTTCATCAACACTCTGATAGTCCACAGATTACAGAATGCCACGAGATGTGCATCGGAATCTACTACTGGTCTTACAGGGAACGATCAAACGTAGACTGTTTCAGACATTAATCCCATGGAGGAAAGTGCGGGTGGTGACTGTTGTATTCAATCCCGATGCAATTTCTGTGTTTCATCAACAGTCTGATAGTCCACAGATTACAGATTGCCTCCAGATGTGCATCGGAAACTACTACAGGTCTTCCGGGGAACTCAAAGCGTACACTGTTTGAGACATTACTCCCCTGGAGGAAAGTGCGCGTGGTGACTGTTGTATTCAATCTCGATGCAATTTCTGTGTTTCATCAACACTCTGATAGTCCACTGGTTACAGAATGAAACCAGATGTGCATCGGAAACTACTACTGGACTTCCAAAGAACGATCAAAGCGTAGACTGTTTGAGAATTACTCCCATGGAGGAAAGTGGGCGTGGTGACTGTTGTATTCAATCTCGATGCAATTTCTGTGTTTCATCAACACTCTGATAGTCCACTGGTTACAGAATGAAACCAGATGTGCATCGGAAACTACTACAGGTCTTCCAGGGAACCAACAAAGCGTAGACTGTTTGAGACATTACTCCTTTGGAGGAAAGTGCGCATGGGGACTGTTGTATTCAATCTCGATGCTATTTCTGTGTTTCATCAACACTCTGATAGTCCACAGATTACAGAATGCCTCCAGATGTGCATCGGAAACTACTACTGGTCTTCCGGGGAACGATCAAAGTGTAGACTGTTTGAGACATTACTCCCATGGGGGAAAGGGCGCATGGTGACTGTTGTATTCAATTCCGATGCAATTTCTGTGTTTCATCAACAGTCTGATAGTCCACAGATTACAGAATGCCTCCAGGTGTGCATCGGAAACTACTACTGGACTTCCAGGGAACGATCAAAGCGTAGACTGTTTGAGACGTTACTCCCATGGAGGAAAGTGCGCATGGTGAATGTCGTACTCAATCCCGATGCAATTTCTGTGTTTCATCAGCACTCTGATAGTCCACAGATTACAGAGTGCCTTCAGATGTGCATCGGAAACTACTACTGGTCTTCCAGGGAACGATCAAAGCGTAGACTGTTTGAGACATTACTCCCATGGAGGAAAGTGCGCATGGTGGTTATTGTACTCAATCCAGATGCAATTTTAGTGCTTCATCAACACTCTGATAGTCCACAGATTAATGAATGCCTCCAGATGTGCATCGGAAACTACTACTGGTCTTCCGGGGAACGATCAAAGTGTAGACTGTTAGAGACATTACTCCCATGAAGGAAAGTGCGTATGGTGACTGTTGTATTCAATCTCGATGCAATTTCTGTGTTTCATCAACACTCTGATAGTCCACAGATTACAGAATGAAACCAGATGTGCATCGGAAACTACTACTGGTCTTCCAGGGAACGATCAAAGCGTAGACTGTTTGAGAATTACTCCCATGGAGGAAGGTGCGCATGGTGACTGTTGTATTCAATTCCGATGCAATTTCTGTGTTTCATCAACAGTCTGATAGTCCACAGATTACAGAATGACTAAAGGTGTGCATCCAGGGAACGATCAAAGCGTAGAGTGTTTGAGACATTACATTCATGGAGGAAAGTGCGCATGGTGACTATTGTATTCAATCCCGATGCAGTTTCTGTGTTTCATCAACAGGCTGATAGTCCACAGATTACAGAATGCCACGAGATGTGCATCGGAAACTACTTCTGGTATTCCAGGGAACGATAAAAGCGTAGACTGTTTGAGACATTAATCCCATGGAGGAAAGTGCGGATGGTGACTGTTGTATTCAATCCCGATGATATTTCTGTGTTTCATCAACACTTTGATAGTCCACAGATTACAGAATGCCTCCAGATGTGCATCGGAAACTACTACTGGGCTTCCAGGGAACGATAAAAGCGTAGACTCTTTGAGACATTACTCCCATGGAGGAAAGTGCGCATGGTGACTGTTGTATTCAATTCCGATGCAATTTCTGTATTTCATCAACAGTCTTATAGTCCACAGATTACAGAATGCCTCCAGGTGTGCATCGGAATCTACTACTGGACTTCCAGGGAACGATCAAAGCATAGATTGTTTGAGACATTACTCCAATGGAGGTAAGTGCTCATGGTGGCTATTGTACTCAATCCCGATGCAATTTCTGTGTTTCATCAACACTCAGATACTCCACAGATTACAGAATGCCTCCTGATGTGCATCGGAAAGTACTACTGGTCTTCCTCGGAACGATCACATCGTAGACAGTTTGAGACATTACTCCCATGGAGGAAAGTGCGCATGGTGACTGTTGTATTCAATCTCGATGCAATTTCTGTGTTTCATCAACACTCTGATAGTCCACAGATTACAGAATGCCACGAGATGTGCATCGGAATCTACTACTGGTCTTACAGGAAACGATCAAACGTAGACTGTTTCAGACATTAATCCCATGGAGGAAAGTGCGGGTGGTGACTGTTGTATTCAATCCCGATGCAATTTCTGTGTTTCATCAACACTTTGATATTCCACAGATTACAGAATGCCTCCAGATGTGCTTCGGAAACTACTACTGGTCTTCCAGGGAACGATCAAAGCGTAGACTGTTTGAGACATTACTGCCATGGAGGAAAGTGCGCATGTTGACTGTTGTATTCAATTCCGAAGCAATTTCTGTATTTTATCAACAGTCTGATAGTCCACAGATTACAGAATGCCTCCAGATGTGCATCGGAAACTACTACAGGTCTTCCAGGGAACTCAAAGCGTACACTGTTTGAGACATTACTCCCCTGGAGGAAAGTGCGCATGGTGACTGTTGTATTCAATCTCGGTGCAATTTCTGTGTTTCATCAACACTCTGATAGTCCACAGATTACAGAATGAAACCAGATGTGCATCGGAAACTACTACTGGTCTTCCAGGGAACGATCAAAGCGTAGACTGTTTGAGAATTACTCCCATGGAGGAAGGTGCGCATGGTGACTGTTGTATTCAATTCCGATGCAATTTCTGTGTTTCATCAACAGTCTGATAGTCCACAGATTACAGATTGCCTCCAGATGTGCATCGGAAACTACTACAGGTCTTCCGGGGAACTCAAAGCGTACACTGTTTGAGACATTACTCCCCTGGAGGAAAGTGCGCGTGGTGACTGTTGTATTCAATCTCGATGCAATTTCTGTGTTTCATCAACACTCTGATAGTCCACTGGTTACAGAATGAAACCAGATGTGCATCGGAAACTACTACTGGACTTCCAGGGAACGATCAAAGCGTAGACTGTTTGAGAATTACTCCCATGGAGGAAAGTGGGCGTGGTGACTGTTGTATTCAATCTCGATGCAATTTCTGTGTTTCATCAACACTCTGATAGTGCACTGGTTACAGAATGAAACCAGATGTGCATCGGAAACTACTACAGGTCTTCCAGGGAACCAACAAAGCGTAGACTGTTTGAGACATTACTCCTTTGGAGGAAAGTGCGCATGGGGACTGTTGTATTCAATCTCGATGCCATTTCTGTGTTTCATCAACACTCTGATAGTCCACAGATTACAGAATGCCTCCAGATGTGCATCGGAAACTACTACTGGTCTTCCGGGGAACGATCAAAGTGTAGACTGTTTGAGACATTACTCCCATGGGGGAAAGGGCGCATGGTGACTGTTGTATTCAATTCCGATGCAATTTCTGTGTTTCATCAACAGTCTGATAGTCCACAGATTACAGAATGCCTCCAGGTGTGCATCGGAAACTACTACTGGACTTCCAGGGAACGATCAAAGCGTAGACTGTTTGAGACGTTACTCCCATGGAGGAAAGTGCGCATGGTGAATGTCGTACTCAATCCCGATGCAATTTCTGTGTTTCATCAGCACTCTGATAGTCCACAGATTACAGAGTGCCTTCAGATGTGCATCGGAAACTACTACTGGTCTTCCAGGGAACGATCAAAGCGTAGACTGTTTGAGACATTACTCCCATGGAGGAAAGTGCGCATGGTGGTTATTGTACTCAATCCAGATGCAATTTTAGTGCTTCATCAACACTCTGATAGTCCACAGATTAATGAATGCCTCCAGATGTGCATCGGAAACTACTACTGGTCTTCCGGGGAACGATCAAAGTGTAGACTGTTAGAGACATTACTCCCATGAAGGAAAGTGCGTATGGTGACTGTTGTATTCAATCCCGAAGCAATTTCTGTGTTTCATCAACACTCTGATAGTCCACAGATTACAGAATGCGTCCAGATGTGCATCGGAAACTACTACTGGTCTTCCGGGGAACGATCAAAGTGTACACTGTTTGAGACATTACTCCCATGGAGGAAAGTGCGGATGGTGACTGTTGTACTCAATCCCGATGCAATTTCTGTGTTTCATCAACACTCAGTTAGTCCACAGATTTCAGAATGCCTCCAGATGTGCATCGGAAACTACTTCTGGTATTCCAGGGAACGATAAAAGCGTAGACTGTTTGAGACATTAATCCCATGGAGGTAAGTGCGGATGGTGACTGTTGTATTCAATCCCGATTCAATTTCTGTGTTTCATCAACACTTTGATAGTCCACAGATTACAGAATGCCTCCAGATGTGCATCGGAAACTACTACTGGGCTTCCAGGGAACGATAAAAGCGTAGACTCTTTGAGACATTACTCCCATGGAGGAAAGTGCGCATGGTGACTGTTGTATTCAATTCCGATGCAATTTCTGTATTTCATCAACAGTCTTATAGTCCACAGATTACAGAATGCCTCCAGGTGTGCATCGGAAACTACTACTGGACTTCCAGGGAACGATCAAAGCGTAGACTGTTTGAGACATTAATCCCATGGAGGAAAGTGCGCATGGTGACTGTTGTATTCAATCTCGATGCAATTTCTGTGTTTCATCAACACTCTGATAGTCCACAGATTACAGAATGAAACCAGATGTGCATCGGAAACTACTACTGGTCTTCCAGGGAACGATCAAAGCGTAGACTGTTTGAGAATTACTCCCATGGGGGAAGGTGCGCATGGTGACTGTTGTATTCAATTCCGATGCAATTTCTGTGTTTCATCAACAGTCTGATAGTCCACAGATTACAGAATGACTAAAGGTGTGCATCCAGGGAACGATCAAAGCGTAGAGTGTTTGAGACATTACATTCATGGAGGAAAGTGCGCATGGTGACTATTGTATTCAATCCCGATGCAGTTTCTGTGTTTCATCAACAGGCTGATAGTCCACAGATTACAGAATGCCTCCAGGTGTGCATCGGAAACTACTACTGGTCTTCCAGGGAACCATCAAAGCGTAGACTGTTTGAGACATTACTCCTTTGGAGGAAAGTGCGCATGGTGACTGTTGTACTCAATCTCGATGCCATTTCTGTGTTTCATCAACACTCTGATAGTCCACAGATTACAGAATGCCTCCAGATGTGCATCGGAAACTACTACTGGTCTTCTGGGGAACGATCAAAGCGTAGACTGTTTGAGACATTACTCCCATGGGGGAAAGGTCGCATGGTGACTGTTGTATTCAATTCTGATGCAATTTCTGTGTTTCATCAACAGTCTGATAGTCCACAGATTTCAGAATGCCTCCAGGTGTGCATCGGAAACTACTACTGGACTTCCAGGGAACGATCAAAGCGTAGACTGTTTGAGACATTACTCCCATGGAGGAAAGTGCGCATGGTGAATGTCGTACTCAATCCTAATGCAATTTCTGTGTTTCATCAACACTCTGTTAGTCCACAGATTACAGAATGCGTCCAGATGTGCATCGGAAACTACTACTGGTCTTCCGGGGAACGATCAAAGTGTACACTGTTTGAGACATTACTCCCATGGAGGAAAGTGCGGATGGTGACTGTTGTATTCAATCCCGATGCAATTTCGCTGTGTCATCAACAGTCTGATAGTCCACAGATTTCAGAATGCCTCCAGATGTGCATCGGAAACTACTACTGGTCTTCCAGGGACGGATCAAAGCGTGGACTGTTTGAGACATTACTCCCATAGAGGAAAGTGCGCATGGTGACTGTTTTATTCGATCCCGATGCAATTTCTGTGTTTCATCAACACTCAGTTAGTCCACAGATTTCAGAATGCCTCCAGATGTGCATCGGAAACTACTTCTGGTATTCCAGGGAACGATCAAAGCGTAGACTGTTTGAGACATTAATCCCATGGAGGAAAGTGCGGATGGTGACTGTTGTATTCAATCCCGATGCAATTTCTGTGTTTCATCAACACTTTGATAGTCCACAGATTACAGAATGCCTCCAGATGTGCATCGGAAACTACTACTGGTCTTCCAGGGAACGATCAAAGCGTAGACTGATTGAGATATTACTCCCATGGAGGAAAGAGCGCATGGTGTCTGTTGTATTCAATCCCGATGCAATTTCTGTGTTTTATCAACACTCTGATAGTCCACAGATTAAAGAATGCGTCCAGATGTGCATCGGTAACTACTTCATGACTTCGAGGGAACTATCAAAGCGTAGACTGTTTGAGACATTACTCCCATTTAGGAAAGTGAGAATGGTGACTGTTTTATTCAACCCCGATGCAATTTTAGTGTTTCATCAGCACTCTGATAGTCCACAGATTACAGAATGCCTTCAGATGTGCATCGGAAACTATTACTGGTCTTCCAGGGATCGATCAAAGCGTAGACTGTTTGAGACATTACTCCCATGGAGGAAAGTGCGCATGGTGGCTAATGTACTCAATCCTGATGCAATTTTAGTGCTTCATCAACACTCTGATAGTCCACAGATTACAGAATGCCTCCAGATGTGCATCGGAAATTACTACTGTTCTTCCAGGGAACTATCAAAGTGTAGACTGTTAGAGACATTATTCCCATGGAGGAAAGTGCGCATGGTGACTGTTGTATTCAATCCCGAAGCAATTTCTGTGTTTCATCAACACTCTCATAGTCCACAGATTACAGAATGCGTCCAGATGTGCATCGGAATCTACTACTAGTCTTCCTATGAACTCAAAGCGTACACTGTTTGAGATATTACTCCCATGGAGGAAAGTGTGGATGGTGACTGTTGTATTCAATCCCGAAGCAATTTCTGTGTGTCATCAACACACTGATAGTCCACAGATTTCAGAATGCCTCCAGATGTGCATCGGAAACTACTACTGGTCTTCCAGGGAACGATCAAAGCGAGGAATGTTTGAGACATTACTCCCATAGAGGAAAGTGCGCATGGTGACTGTTTTATTCAATCCCAATGCAATTTCTGTGTTTCATCAACACTCTGATACTCCACAGATTACAGAATGAAACCAGATGTGCATCGGAAACTACTACTGGTCTTCCAGGGAACGATCAAAGCGTAGACTGTTTGAGAATTACTCCCATGGAGGAAGGTGCGCATGGTGACTGTTGTATTCAATTCCGATGCAATTTCTGTGTTTCATCAACAGTCTGATAGTCCACAGATTACAGAATGACTAAAGGTGTGCATCCAGGGAACGATCAAAGCGTAGAGTGTTTGAGACATTACATTCATGGAGGAAAGTGCGCATGGTGACTATTTTATTCAATCCCGATGCAGTTTCTGTGTTTCATCAACAGGCTGATAGTCCACAGATTACAGAATGCCTCCAGGTGTGCATCGGAAACTACTACTGGTCTTCCAGGGAACCATCAAAGCGTAGACTGTTTGAGACATTACTCCTTTGGAGGAAAGTGCGCATGGTGACTGTTGTACTCAATCTCGATGCCATTTCTGTGTTTCATCAACACTCTGATAGTACACAGATTACAGAATGCCTCCAGATGTGCATCGGAAACTACTACTGGTCTTCTGGGGAACGATCAAAGCGTAGACTGTTTGAGACATTACTCCCATGGGGGAAAGGTCGCATGGTGACTGTTGTATTCAATTCTGATGCAATTTCGGTGTGTCATCAACAGTCTGATAGTCCACAGATTTCAGAATGCCTCCAGATGTGCATCGGAAACTACTACTGGTCTTCCAGGGACGGATCAAAGCGTGGACTGTTTGAGACATTACTCCCATAGAGGAAAGTGCGCATGTTGACTGTTTTATTCGATCCCGATGCAATTTCTGTGTTTCATCAACACTCAGTTAGTCCACAGATTTCAGAATGCCTCCAGATGTGCATCGGAAACTACTTCTGGTATTCCAGGGAACGATCAAAGCGTAGACTGTTTGAGACATTAATCCCATGGAGGAAAGTGCGGATGGTGACTGTTGTATTCAATCCCGATGCAATTTCTGTGTTTCATCAACACTTTGATAGTCCACAGATTACAGAATGCCTCCACATGTGCATCGGAAACTACTACTGGTCTTCCAGGGAACGATCAAAGCGTAGACTGATTGAGATATTACTCCCATGGAGGAAAGAGCGCATGGTGTCTGTTGTATTCAATCCCGATGCAATTTCTGTGTTTTATCAACACTCTGATAGTCCACAGATTAAAGAATGCGTCCAGATGTGCATCGGTAACTACTTCATGACTTCGAGGGAACTATCAAAGCGTAGACTGTTTGAGACATTACTCCCATTTAGGAAAGTGAGAATGGTGACTGTTTTATTCAACCCCGATGCAATTTTAGTGTTTCATCAGCACTCTGATAGTCCACAGATTACAGAATGCCTTCAGATGTGCATCGGAAACTATTACTGGTCTTCCAGGGATCGATCAAAGCGTAGACTGTTTGAGACATTACTCCCATGGAGGAAAGTGCGCATGGTGGCTATTGTACTCAATCCTGATGCAATTTTAGTGCTTCATCAACACTCTGATAGTCCACAGATTACAGAATGCCTCCAGATGTGCATCGGAAATTACTACTGTTCTTCCAGGGAACTATCAAAGTGTAGACTGTTAGAGACATTATTCCCATGGAGGAAAGTGCGCATGGTGACTGTTGTATTCAATCCCGAAGCAATTTCTGTGTTTCATCAACACTCTCATAGTCCACAGATTACAGAATGCGTCCAGATGTGCATCGGAAACTACTACTAGTCTTCCTATGAACTCAAAGCGTACACTGTTTGAGATATTACTCCCATGGAGGAAAGTGTGGATGGTGACTGTTGTATTCAATCCCGAAGCAATTTCTGTGTGTCATCAACACACTGATAGTCCACAGATTTCAGAATGCCTCCAGATGTGCATCGGAAACTACTACTGGTCTTCCAGGGAACGATCAAAGCGAGGAATGTTTGAGACATTACTCCCATAGAGGAAAGTGCGCATGGTGACTGTTTTATTCAATCCCAATGCAATTTCTGTGTTTCATCAACACTCAGTTAGTCCACAGATTTCAGAATGCCTCCAGATGTGCACCGGAAACTACTTCTGGTATTCCAGGGAACGATAAAAGCGTAGACTGTTTGAGACATTAATCCCATGGAGGAAAGTGCGGAAAGTGACTGTTGTATTCAATCCCGATGCAATTTCTGTGTTTCATCAACACTTTGATAGTCCACAGATTACAGAATGCCTCCAGATGTGCATCGGAAACTACTACTGGGCTTCCAGGGAACGATAAAAGCGTAGACTCTTTGAGACATTACTCCCATGGAGTAAAGTGCGCATGGTGACTGTTGTATTCAATTCCGATGCAATTTCTGTATTTCATCAACAGGCTTATAGTCCACAGATTACACAATGCCTCCAGGTGTGCATCGGAAACTACTACTGGACTTCCAGGGAACGATCAAAGCATAGATTGTTTGAGACATTACTCCCATGGAGGTAAGTGCTCATGGTGGCTATTGTACTCAATCCCGATGCAATTTTAGTGCTTCATCAACACTCTGATAGTCCACATATTACAGAATGCCTCCAGACCTGCATCGGAAACTACTACTGGGCTTCCAGGGAACGATCAAAGTGTAGACTGTTAGAGACATTACTCCCATGGAGGAAAGTGCGCATGGTGACTGTTGTATTCAATCTCGATGCAATTTCTGTGTTTCATCAACACTCTGATAGTCCACAGATTACAGAATGCCACGAGATGTGCATCGGAATCTACTACTGGTCTTACAGGGAACGATCAAACGTAGACTGTTTCAGACATTAATCCCATGCAGGAAAGTGCGGATGGTGACTGTGGTATTCAATCCCGATGCAATTTCTGTGTTTCATCAACACTTTGATATTCCACAGATTACAGAATGCGTCCAGATGTGCTTCGGAAACTACTACTGGTCTTCCATGGTACGATCAAAGCGTAGACTGTTTGAGACATTACTCCCATGGAGGAAAGTGCGCATGTTGACTGTTGTATTCAATTCCGAAGCAATTTCTGTATTTTATCAACAGTCTGATAGTCCACAGATTACAGAATGCCTCCAGATGTGCATCGGAAACTACTACAGGTCTTCCAGGGAACTCAAAGCGTACACTGTTAGAGACATTACTCCCCTGGAGGAAAGTGCGCATGGTGACTGTTGTATTCAATCTCGATGCAATTTCTGTGTTTCATCAACACTCTGATAGTCCACAGATTACAGAATGAAACCAGATGTGCATCGGAAACTACTACTGGTCTTCCAGGGAACGATCAAAGCGTAGACTGTTTGAGAATTACTCCCATGGAGGAAGGTGCGCATGGTGACTGTTGTATTCAATTCCGATGCAATTTCTGTGTTTCATCAACAGTCTGATAGTCCACAGATTACAGAATGACTAAAGGTGTGCATCCAGGGAACGATCAAAGCGTAGAGTGTTTGAGACATTACTCTCATGGAGCAAAGTGCGCATGGTGACTATTGTATTCAATCCCGATGCAGTTTCTGTGTTTCATCAACAGGCTGATAGTCCACGGATTACAGAATGCCTCCAGGTGTGCATCGGAAACTACTACTGGTCTTCCAGGGAACCATCAAAGCGTAGACTGTTTGAGACATTACTCCTTTGGAGGAAAGTGCGCATGGTGACTGTTGTATTCAATCTCGATGCCATTTCTGTGTTTCATCAACACTCTGATAGTCCACAGATTACAGAATGCCAACAGATGTGCATCGGAAATTACTACTGGTCTTCCAGGGAACCATCAAAGCGAAGACTGTTTGAGACATTACTCCCATGGAGAAAAGTGCGCATAGTGACTGTTGTATTCAATCACGATGCAATTTCTGAGTTTCATCAACACTCTGATACTCCACAGATTACAGAATGCCACCAGATGTGCATCGGAAACTACTTCATGACTTCGAGGGAACTATCAAAGCGTAGACTGTTTGAGACATTACTCCAGTTTAGGAAAGTGAGAATGGTGACTGTTTTATTCAACCCCGATGCAATTTTTGTGTTTCATCAGCACTCTGATAGTCCAGAGATTACAAAATGCCTTCAGATGTGCATCGGAAACTACTACTGGTCTTCCAGGGAACGATCAAAGCGTAGACTGTTTGAGACATTACTCAGATGGAGGAAAGTGCGCATGGTGGCTATTGTACTCAATCCTGATGCAATTTTAGTGCTTCATCAACACTCTGATAGTCCACAGATTACAGAATGCCTCCAGATGTGCATCGGAAATTACTACTGTTCTTCCAGGGAACGATCAGAGTGTAGACTGTTAGAGACATTACTCCCATGGAGGAAAGTGCGCATGGTGACTGTTGTATTCAATCCCGAAGCAATCTCTGTGTTTCATCAACACTCTGATAGTCCACAGATTACAGAATGCGTCCAGATGTGCATCGGAAACTACTACTAGTCTTCCTATGAACTCAAAGCGTACACTGTTTGAGACATTACCCCCATGGAGGAAAGTGCGGATGGTGACTGTTGTATTCAATCCCGATGCAATTTCTGTGTGTCATCAACACTCTGATAGTCCACAGCTTTCAGAATGCCTCCAGATGTGCATCGAAAACTACTTCTGGTATTCCAGGGAACGATCAAAGCGTAGACTGTTTGAGACATTAATCCCATGGAGGAAAGTGCGGATGGTGACTGTTGTATTCAATCCCGATGCAATTTCTGTGTTTCATTAACACTTGGATAGTCCACAGATTACAGAATGCCTCCAGATGTGCATCGGAAACTACTACTGGTCTTCCAGGGAACGATCAAAGCGTAGACTGTTTGAGATATTACTCCCACGGAGGAAAGAGCGCATGGTGTCTGTTGTATTCAATCCCGATGCATTTTCTGTGTTTTATCAACACTCTGATAGTCCACAGATTAAAGAATGCGTCCAGATGTGCATCGGAAACTAGTTCATGACTTCGAGGGAACTATCAAAGCGTAGACTGTTTGAGACATTACTCCCATTTTGGAAAGTGAGAATGGTGACTGTTTTTTTCAACCCCGATGCAATTTTTGTGTTTCATCAGCACTCTGATAGTCCACAGATTACAGAATGCCTTCAGATGTGCATCGGAAACTACTACTGGTCTTCCAGGGAACGATCAAAGCGTAGACTGTTTGAGACATTACTCCCATGGAGGAAAGTGCGCATGGTTGCTATTGTACTCAATCCTGATGCAATTTTAGTGCTTCATCAACACTCTGATAGTCCACAGATTACAGAATGCCTCCAGATGTGCATCGGAAATTACTACTGTTCTTCCAGGGAACGATCAAAGTGTAGACTGTTAGAGACATTACTCCCATGGAGGAAAGTGCGCATGGTGACTGTTGTATTCAATTCCGATGGAATTTCTGTGTTTCATCAACAGTCTTATAGTCCACAGATTACAGAATGCCTCCAGATGTGCATCGGAATCTACTACTGGTCTTACAGGGAACGATCAAACGTAGACTGTTTCAGACATTAATCCCATGGAGGAAAGTGCGGATGGTGACTGTTGTATTCAATCCCGATGCAATTTCTGTGTTTCATCAACACTTTGATATTCCACAGATTACAGAATGCCTCCAGATGTGCATCGGAAACTACTACTGGTCTTCCAGGGAACGATCAAAGCGTAGACAGTTTGAGACATTACTCCCATGGAGGAAAGTGCGCATGGTGGCTGTTGTATTCAATTCCGAAGCAATTTCTGTATTTTATCAACAGTCTGATAGTCCACAGATTACAGAATGCCTCCAGATGTGCATCGGAAACTACTACAGGTCTTCCAGGGAACACAAAGCGTACACTGTTTGTGACATTACTCCCCTGGAGGAATGTGCGCATGGTGACTGTTGTATTCAATCTAGATGCAATTTCTGTGTTTCATCAACACTCTGATACTCCACAGATTACAGAATGAAACCAGATGTGCATCGGAAACTACTACTGGTCTTCCGGGGAACGATCAAAGCGTAGACTGTTTGAGAATTACTCCCATGGAGGAAGGTGCGCATGGTGACTGTTGTATTCAATTCCGATGCAATTTCTGTGTTTCATCAACAGTCTGATAGTCCACAGATTACAGAATGACTAAAGGTGTGCATCCAGGGAACGATCAAAGCGTAGAGTGTTTGAGACATTACTCTCATGGAGGAAAGTGCGCATGGTGACTATTGTATCAATCCCGATGCAATTTCTGTGTTTCATCAACACTCTGATACTCCACAGATTACAGAATGCCTCCAGATGTGCATCGGAAACTACTACTGGTCTTCCTAGGAACAATCAAATCGTAGACAGTTTGAGACATTACTCTCATGGAGGAAAGTGCGCATGGTGACTATTGTATTCAATCCCGATGCAATTTCTGTGTTCCGTCAACACTCTGATAGTCCACAGATTACAGAATGCCTCCAGATGTGCATCGGAAATTACTACTGGTCTTCCGGGGAACGATCAAAGCGTAGACTGTTTGAGATGTTACTCCCATGGAGGAAAGAGCGCATGGTGTCTGTTGTATTCAATCCCGATGCAATTTCTGTGTTTTATCAACACTCTGATAGTCCACAGATTAAAGAATGCCTCCAGATGTGCATCGGAAACTACTTCATGACTTCGAAGGAACTAGCAAAGCGTAGACTGTTTGAGATATTAATCCCATGGAGGAAAGTGCGGATGGTGACTGTTGTATTCAATCCCGAAGCAATTTCTGTGTTTCATCAACACTTTGATAGTCCACAGATTACAGAATGCCTCCAGATGTGCATCGGAAACTACTACTGGTCTTCCAGGGAACGATCAAAGCGTGGACTGTTTGAGACATTACTCCCATAGAGGAAAGTGGCATGGTGACTGTTTTATTCAATTCCGATGCAATTTCTGTGTTTCATCAACAGTCTGATAGTCCACAGATTACAGAATGCCTCCAGATGTGCATCGGAAACGTCTACAGGTCTTCCAGGGAACACAAAGCGTACACTGTTTGAGACATTACTCCCATAGAGGAAAGTGGCATGGTGACTGTTTTATTCAATTCCGATGCAATTTCTGTGTTTCATCAACAGTCTGATAGTCCACAGATTACAGAATGCCTCCAGATGTGCATCGGAAACTACTACAGGTCTTCCAGGGAACACAAAGCGTACACTGTTTGAGACATTACTCCCCTGGAGGAAAGTGCGCATGGTGACTGTTGTATTCAATCTCGATGCAATTTCTGTGTTTCATCAACACTCTGATAGTCCACAGATTACAGAATGCCTCCAGATGTGCATCGGAAAGTACTACAGGTCTTCCAGGGAACTCAAAGCGTAGACTGTTTGAGACATTACTCCCCTGGAGGAAAGTGCGCATGGTGACTGTTGTATTCAATCTCGATGCAATTTCTGTGTTTCATCAAAACTCTGATAGTCCACAGATTACAGAATGAAACCAGATGTGCATCGGAAACTACTACTGGTCTTCCAGGGAACGATCAAAGCGTAGACTGTTTGAGAATTACTCCCATGGAGGAAGGTGCGCATGGTGACTGTTGTATTCAATTCCGATGCAATTTCTGTGTTTCATCCACAGTCTGATAGTCCACAGATTACAGAATGACTAAAGGTGTGCATCCAGGGAACGATCAAAGCGTAGAGTGTTTGAGACATTACTCTCATGGAGTAAAGTGCGCATGGTGACCATTGTATTCAATCCCGATGCAATTTCTGTGTTTCATCAACAGGCTGATAGTCCACAGATTACAGAATGCCTCCAGATGTGCATCGGAAACTACTACAGGTCTTCCAGGGAACCAACAAAGCGTAGACTGTTTGAGACATTACTCCTTTGGAGGAAAGTGCGCATGGGGACTGTTGTATTCAATCTCGATGCCATTTCTGTGTTTCATCAACACTCTGATAGTCCACAGATTACAGAATGCCTCCAGATGTGCATCGGAAACTACTACTGGTCTTCCGGGGAACGATAAAAGTGTAGACTGTTTGAGACATTACTCCCATGGGGGAAAGGGCGCATGGTGACTGTTGTATTCAATTCCGATGAAATTTCTGTGTTTCATCAACAGTCTGATAGTCCACAGATTACAGAATGCCTCCAGGTGTGCATCGGAAACTACTACTGGACTTCCAGGGAACGATCAAAGCGTAGACTGTTTGAGACGTTACTCCCATGGAGGAAAGTGCGCATGGTGAATGTCGTACTCAATCCCGATGCAATTTCTGTGTTTCATCAGCACTCTGATAGTCCACAGATTACAGAGTGCCTTCAGATGTGCATCGGAAACTACTACTGGTCTTCCAGGGAACGATCAAAGCGTAGACTGTTTGAGACATTACTCCCATGGAGGAAAGTGCGCATGGTGGTTATTGTACTCAATCCAGATGCAATTTTAGTGCTTCATCAACACTCTGATAGTCCACAGATTAATGAATGCCTCCAGATGTGCATCGGAAACTACTACTGGTCTTCCGGGGAACGATCAAAGTGTAGACTGTTAGAGACATTACTCCCATGAAGGAAAGTGCGTATGGTGACTGTTGTATTCAATCCCGAAGCAATTTCTGTGTTTCATCAACACTCTGATAGTCCACAGATTACAGAATGCGTCCAGATGTGCATCGGAAACTACTACTGGTCTTCCGGGGAACGATCAAAGTGTACACTGTTTGAGACATTACTCCCATGGAGGAAAGTGCGGATGGTGACTGTTGTACTCAATCCCGATGCAATTTCTGTGTTTCATCAACACTCAGTTAGTCCACAGATTTCAGAATGCCTCCAGATGTGCATCGGAAACTACTTCTGGTATTCCAGGGAACGATAAAAGCGTAGACTGTTTGAGACATTAATCCCATGGAGGTAAGTGCGGATGGTGACTGTTGTATTCAATCCCGATTCAATTTCTGTGTTTCATCAACACTTTGATAGTCCACAGATTACAGAATGCCTCCAGATGTGCATCGGAAACTACTACTGGGCTTCCAGGGAACGATAAAAGCGTAGACTCTTTGAGACATTACTCCCATGGAGGAAAGTGCGCATGGTGACTGTTGTATTCAATTCCGATGCAATTTCTGTATTTCATCAACAGTCTTATAGTCCACAGATTACAGAATGCCTCCAGGTGTGCATCGGAAACTACTACTGGACTTCCAGGGAACGATCAAAGCGTAGACTGTTTGAGACATTAATCCCATGGAGGAAAGTGCGCATGGTGACTGTTGTATTCAATCTCGATGCAATTTCTGTGTTTCATCAACACTCTGATAGTCCACAGATTACAGAATGAAACCAGATGTGCATCGGAAACTACTACTGGTCTTCCAGGGAACGATCAAAGCGTAGACTGTTTGAGAATTACTCCCATGGGGGAAGGTGCGCATGGTGACTGTTGTATTCAATTCCGATGCAATTTCTGTGTTTCATCAACAGTCTGATAGTCCACAGATTACAGAATGACTAAAGGTGTGCATCCAGGGAACGATCAAAGCGTAGAGTGTTTGAGACATTACATTCATGGAGGAAAGTGCGCATGGTGACTATTGTATTCAATCCCGATGCAGTTTCTGTGTTTCATCAACAGGCTGATAGTCCACAGATTACAGAATGCCTCCAGGTGTGCATCGGAAACTACTACTGGTCTTCCAGGGAACCATCAAAGCGTAGACTGTTTGAGACATTACTCCTTTGGAGGAAAGTGCGCATGGTGTCTGTTGTACTTAATCTCGATGCCATTTCTGTGTTTCATCAACACTCTGATAGTCCACAGATTACAGAATGCCTCCAGATGTGCATCGGAAACTACTACTGGTCTTCTGGGGAACGATCAAAGCGTAGACTGTTTGAGACATTACTCCCATGGGGGAAAGGTCGCATGGTGACTGTTGTATTCAATTCTGATGCAATTTCTGTGTTTCATCAACAGTCTGAAAGTCCACAGATTTCAGAATGCCTCCAGGTGTGCATCGGAAACTACTACTGGACTTCCAGGGAACGATCAAAGCGTAGACTGTTTGAGACATTACTCCCATGGAGGAAAGTGCGCATGGTGAATGTCGTACTCAATCCTAATGCAATTTCTGTGTTTCATCAACACTCTGTTAGTCCACAGATTACAGAATGCGTCCAGATGTGCATCGGAAACTACTACTGGTCTTCCGGGGAACGATCAAAGTGTACACTGTTTGAGACATTACTCCCATGGAGGAAAGTGCGGATGGTGACTGTTGTATTCAATCCCGATGCAATTTCGGTGTGTCATCAACAGTCTGATAGTCCACAGATTTCAGAATGCCTCCAGATGTGCATCGGAAACTACTACTGGTCTTCCAGGGACGGATCAAAGCGTGGACTGTTTGAGACATTACTCCCATAGAGGAAAGTGCGCATGGTGACTGTTTTATTCGATCCCGATGCAATTTCTGTGTTTCATCAACACTCAGTTAGTCCACAGATTTCAGAATGCCTCCAGATGTGCATCGGAAACTACTTCTGGTATTCCAGGGAACGATCAAAGCGTAGACTGTTTGAGACATTAATCCCATGGAGGAAAGTGCGGATGGTGACTGTTGTATTCAATCCCGATGCAATTTCTGTGTTTCATCAACACTTTGATAGTCCACAGATTACAGAATGCCTCCAGATGTGCATCGGAAACTACTACTGGTCTTCCAGGGAACGATCAAAGCGTAGACTGATTGAGATATTACTCCCATGGAGGAAAGAGCGCATGGTGTCTGTTGTATTCAATCCCGATGCAATTTCTGTGTTTTATCAACACTCTGATAGTCCACAGATTAAAGAATGCGTCCAGATGTGCATCGGTAACTACTTCATGACTTCGAGGGAACTATCAAAGCGTAGACTGTTTGAGATATTACTCCCATTTAGGAAAGTGAGAATGGTGACTGTTTTATTCAACCCCGATGCAATTTTAGTGTTTCATCAGCACTCTGATAGTCCACAGATTACAGAATGCCTTCAGATGTGCATCGGAAACTATTACTGGTCTTCCAGGGATCGATCAAAGCGTAGACTGTTTGAGACATTACTCCCATGGAGGAAAGTGCGCATGGTGGCTATTGTACTCAATCCTGATGCAATTTTAGTGCTTCATCAACACTCTGATAGTCCACAGATTACAGAATGCCTCCAGATGTGCATCGGAAATTACTACTGTTCTTCCAGGGAACTATCAAAGTGTAGACTGTTAGAGACATTATTCCCATGGAGGAAAGTGCGCATGGTGACTGTTGTATTCAATCCCGAAGCAATTTCTGTGTTTCATCAACACTCTCATAGTCCACAGATTACAGAATGCGTCCAGATGTGCATCGGAATCTACTACTAGTCTTCCTATGAACTCAAAGCGTACACTGTTTGAGATATTACTCCCATGGAGGAAAGTGTGGATGGTGACTGTTGTATTCAATCCCGAAGCAATTTCTGTGTGTCATCAACACACTGATAGTCCACAGATTTCAGAATGCCTCCAGATGTGCATCGGAAACTACTACTGGTCTTCCAGGGAACGATCAAAGCGAGGAATGTTTGAGACATTACTCCCATAGAGGAAAGTGCGCATGGTGACTGTTTTATTCAATCCCAATGCAATTTCTGTGTTTCATCAACACTCTGATACTCCACAGATTACAGAATGAAACCAGATGTGCATCGGAAACTACTACTGGTCTTCCAGGGAACGATCAAAGCGTAGACTGTTTGAGAATTACTCCCATGGAGGAAGGTGCGCATGGTGACTGTTGTATTCAATTCCGATGCAATTTCTGTGTTTCATCAACAGTCTGATAGTCCACAGATTACAGAATGACTAAAGGTGTGCATCCAGGGAACGATCAAAGCGTAGAGTGTTTGAGACATTACATTCATGGAGGAAAGTGCGCATGGTGACTATTGTATTCAATCCCGATGCAGTTTCTGTGTTTCATCAACAGGCTGATAGTCCACAGATTACAGAATGCCTCCAGGTGTGCATCGGAAACTACTACTGGTCTTCCAGGGAACCATCAAAGCGTAGACTGTTTGAGACATTACTCCTTTGGAGGAAAGTGCGCATGGTGACTGTTGTACTCAATCTCGATGCCATTTCTGTGTTTCATCAACACTCTGATAGTCCACAGATTACAGAATGCCTCCAGATGTGCATCGGAAACTACTACTGGTCTTCTGGGGAACGATCAAAGCGTAGACTGTTTGAGACATTACTCCCATGGGGGAAAGGTCGCATGGTGACTGTTGTATTCAATTCTGATGCAATTTCGGTGTGTCATCAACAGTCTGATAGTCCACAGATTTCAGAATGCCTCCAGATGTGCATCGGAAACTACTACTGGTCTTCCAGGGACGGATCAAAGCGTGGACTGTTTGAGACATTACTCCCATAGAGGAAAGTGCGCATGGTGACTGTTTTATTCGATCCCGATGCAATTTCTGTGTTTCATCAACACTCAGTTAGTCCACAGATTTCAGAATGCCTCCAGATGTGCATCGGAAACTACTTCTGGTATTCCAGGGAACGATCAAAGCGTAGACTGTTTGAGACATTAATCCCATGGAGGAAAGTGCGGATGGTGACTGTTGTATTCAATCCCGATGCAATTTCTGTGTTTCATCAACACTTTCATAGTCCACAGATTACAGAATGCCTCCAGATGTGCATCGGAAACTACTACTGGTCTTCCAGGGAACGATCAAAGCGTAGACTGATTGAGATATTACTCCCATGGAGGAAAGAGCGCATGGTGTCTGTTGTATTCAATCCCGATGCAATTTCTGTGTTTTATCAACACTCTGATAGTCCACAGATTAAAGAATGCGTCCAGATGTGCATCGGTAACTACTTCATGACTTCGAGGGAACTATCAAAGCGTAGACTGTTTGAGACATTACTCCCATTTAGGAAAGTGAGAATGGTGACTGTTTTATTCAACCCCGATGCAATTTTAGTGTTTCATCAGCACTCTGATAGTCCACAGATTACAGAATGCCTTCAGATGTGCATCGGAAACTATTACTGGTCTTCCAGGGATCGATCAAAGCGTAGACTGTTTGAGACATTACTCCCATGGAGGAAAGTGCGCATGGTGGCTATTGTACTCAATCCTGATGCAATTTTAGTGCTTCATCAACACTCTGATAGTCCACAGATTACAGAATGCCTCCAGATGTGCATCGGAAATTACTACTGTTCTTCCAGGGAACTATCAAAGTGTAGACTGTTAGAGACATTATTCCCATGGAGGAAAGTGCGCATGGTGACTGTTGTATTCAATCCCGAAGCAATTTCTGTGTTTCATCAACACTCTCATAGTCCACAGATTACAGAATGCGTCCAGATGTGCATCGGAAACTACTACTAGTCTTCCTATGAACTCAAAGCGTACACTGTTTGAGATATTACTCCCATGGAGGAAAGTGTGGATGGTGACTGTTGTATTCAATCCCGAAGCAATTTCTGTGTGTCATCAACACACTGATAGTCCACAGATTTCAGAATGCCTCCAGATGTGCATCGGAAACTACTACTGGTCTTCCAGGGAACGATCAAAGCGAGGAATGTTTGAGACATTACTCCCATAGAGGAAAGTGCGCATGGTGACTGTTTTATTCAATCCCAATGCAATTTCTGTGTTTCATCAACACTCAGTTAGTCCACAGATTTCAGAATGCCTCCAGATGTGCACCGGAAACTACTTCTAGGTATTCCAGGGAACGATAAAAGCGTAGACTGTTTGAGACATTAATCCCATGGAGGAAAGTGCGGAAAGTGACTGTTGTATTCAATCCCGATGCAATTTCTGTGTTTCATCAACACTTTGATAGTCCACAGATTACAGAATGCCTCCAGATGTGCATCGGAAACTACTACTGGGCTTCCAGGGAACGATAAAAGCGTAGACTCTTTGAGACATTACTCCCATGGAGTAAAGTGCGCATGGTGACTGTTGTATTCAATTCCGATGCAATTTCTGTATTTCATCAACAGGCTTATAGTCCACAGATTACACAATGCCTCCAGGTGTGCATCGGAAACTACTACTGGACTTCCAGGGAACGATCAAAGCATAGATTGTTTGAGACATTACTCCCATGGAGGTAAGTGCTCATGGTGGCTATTGTACTCAATCCCGATGCAATTTTAGTGCTTCATCAACACTCTGATAGTCCACATATTACAGAATGCCTCCAGACCTGCATCGGAAACTACTACTGGGCTTCCAGGGAACGATCAAAGTGTAGACTGTTAGAGACATTACTCCCATGGAGGAAAGTGCGCATGGTGACTGTTGTATTCAATCTCGATGCAATTTCTGTGTTTCATCAACACTCTGATAGTCCACAGATTACAGAATGCCACGAGATGTGCATCGGAATCTACTACTGGTCTTACAGGGAACGATCAAACGTAGACTGTTTCAGACATTAATCCCATGGAGGAAAGTGCGGATGGTGACTGTGGTATTCAATCCCGATGCAATTTCTGTGTTTCATCAACACTTTGATATTCCACAGATTACAGAATGCGTCCAGATGTGCTTCGGAAACTACTACTGGTCTTCCATGGTACGATCAAAGCGTAGACTGTTTGAGACATTACTCCCATGGAGGAAAGTGCGCATGTTGACTGTTGTATTCAATTCCGAAGCAATTTCTGTATTTTATCAACAGTCTGATAGTCCACAGATTACAGAATGCCTCCAGATGTGCATCGGAAACTACTACAGGTCTTCCAGGGAACTCAAAGCGTACACTGTTAGAGACATTACTCCCCTGGAGGAAAGTGCGCATGGTGACTGTTGTATTCAATCTCGATGCAATTTCTGTGTTTCATCAACACTCTGATAGTCCACAGATTACAGAATGAAACCAGATGTGCATCGGAAACTACTACTGGTCTTCCAGGGAACGATCAAAGCGTAGACTGTTTGAGAATTACTCCCATGGAGGAAGGTGCGCATGGTGACTGTTGTATTCAATTCCGATGCAATTTCTGTGTTTCATCAACAGTCTGATAGTCCACAGATTACAGAATGACTAAAGGTGTGCATCCAGGGAACGATCAAAGCGTAGAGTGTTTGAGACATTACTCTCATGGAGCAAAGTGCGCATGGTGACTATTGTATTCAATCCCGATGCAGTTTCTGTGTTTCATCAACAGGCTGATAGTCCACGGATTACAGAATGCCTCCAGGTGTGCATCGGAAACTACTACTGGTCTTCCAGGGAACCATCAAAGCGTAGACTGTTTGAGACATTACTCCTTTGGAGGAAAGTGCGCATGGTGACTGTTGTATTCAATCTCGATGCCATTTCTGTGTTTCATCAACACTCTGATAGTCCACAGATTACAGAATGCCAACAGATGTGCATCGGAAATTACTACTGGTCTTCCAGGGAACCATCAAAGCGAAGACTGTTTGAGACATTACTCCCATGGAGAAAAGTGCGCATAGTGACTGTTGTATTCAATCACGATGCAATTTCTGAGTTTCATCAACACTCTGATACTCCACAGATTACAGAATGCCACCAGATGTGCATCGGAAACTACTTCATGACTTCGAGGGAACTATCAAAGCGTAGACTGTTTTAGACATTACTCCAGTTTAGGAAAGTGAGAATGGTGACTGTTTTATTCAACCCCGATGCAATTTTTGTGTTTCATCAGCACTCTGATAGTCCAGAGATTACAAAATGCCTTCAGATGTGCATCGGAAACTACTACTGGTCTTCCAGGGAACGATCAAAGCGTAGACTGTTTGAGACATTACTCAGATGGAGGAAAGTGCGCATGGTGGCTATTGTACTCAATCCTGATGCAATTTTAGTGCTTCATCAACACTCTGATAGTCCACAGATTACAGAATGCCTCCAGATGTGCATCGGAAATTACTACTGTTCTTCCAGGGAACGATCAGAGTGTAGACTGTTAGAGACATTACTCCCATGGAGGAAAGTGCGCATGGTGACTGTTGTATTCAATCCCGAAGCAATCTCTGTGTTTCATCAACACTCTGATAGTCCACAGATTACAGAATGCGTCCAGATGTGCATCGGAAACTACTACTAGTCTTCCTATGAACTCAAAGCGTACACTGTTTGAGACATTACCCCCATGGAGGAAAGTGCGGATGGTGACTGTTGTATTCAATCCCGATGCAATTTCTGTGTGTCATCAACACTCTGATAGTCCACAGATTTCAGAATGCCTCCAGATGTGCATCGAAAACTACTTCTGGTATTCCAGGGAACGATCAAAGCGTAGACTGTTTGAGACATTAATCCCATGGAGGAAAGTGCGGATGGTGACTGTTGTATTCAATCCCGATGCAATTTCTGTGTTTCATTAACACTTGGATAGTCCACAGATTACAGAATGCCTCCAGATGTGCATCGAAAACTACTTCTGGTATTCCAGGGAACGATCAAAGCGTAGACTGTTTGAGACATTAATCCCATGGAGGAAAGAGCGCATGGTGTCTGTTGTATTCAATCCCGATGCATTTTCTGTGTTTTATCAACACTCTGATAGTCCACAGATTAAAGAATGCGTCCAGATGTGCATCGGAAACTAGTTCTGGTATTCCAGGGAACGATCAAAGCGTAGACTGTTTGAGACATTACTCCCATTTTGGAAAGTGAGAATGGTGACTGTTTTTTTCAACCCCGATGCAATTTTTGTGTTTCATCAGCACTCTGATAGTCCACAGATTACAGAATGCCTTCAGATGTGCATCGGAAACTACTACTGGTCTTCCAGGGAACGATCAAAGCGTAGACTGTTTGAGACATTACTCCCATGGAGGAAAGTGCGCATGGTTGCTATTGTACTCAATCCTGATGCAATTTTAGTGCTTCATCAACACTCTGATAGTCCACAGATTACAGAATGCCTCCAGATGTGCATCGGAAATTACTACTGTTCTTCCAGGGAACGATCAAAGTGTAGACTGTTAGAGACATTACTCCCATGGAGGAAAGTGCGCATGGTGACTGTTGTATTCAATTCCGATGGAATTTCTGTGTTTCATCAACAGTCTTATAGTCCACAGATTACAGAATGCCTCCAGATGTGCATCGGAATCTACTACTGGTCTTACAGGGAACGATCAAACGTAGACTGTTTCAGACATTAACCCCATGGAGGAAAGTGCGGATGGTGACTGTTGTATTCAATCCCGATGCAATTTCTGTGTTTCATCAACACTTTGATATTCCACAGATTACAGAATGCCTCCAGATGTGCATCGGAAACTACTACTGGTCTTCCAGGGAACGATCAAAGCGTAGACAGTTTGAGACATTACTCCCATGGAGGAAAGTGCGCATGGTGGCTGTTGTATTCAATTCCGAAGCAATTTCTGTATTTTATCAACAGTCTGATAGTCCACAGATTACAGAATGCCTCCAGATGTGCATCGGAAACTACTACAGGTCTTCCAGGGAACACAAAGCGTACACTGTTTGAGACATTACTCCCCTGGAGGAATGTGCGCATGGTGACTGTTGTATTCAATCTAGATGCAATTTCTGTGTTTCATCAACACTCTGATACTCCACAGATTACAGAATGAAACCAGATGTGCATCGGAAACTACTACTGGTCTTCCGGGGAACGATCAAAGCGTAGACTGTTTGAGAATTACTCCCATGGAGGAAGGTGCGCATGGTGACTGTTGTATTCAATTCCGATGCAATTTCTGTGTTTCATCAACAGTCTGATAGTCCACAGATTACAGAATGACTAAAGGTGTGCATCCAGGGAACGATCAAAGCGTAGAGTGTTTGAGACATTACTCTCATGGAGGAAAGTGCGCATGGTGACTATTGTATCAATCCCGATGCAATTTCTGTGTTTCATCAACACTCTGATACTCCACAGATTACAGAATGCCTCCAGATGTGCATCGGAAACTACTACTGGTCTTCCTAGGAACAATCAAATCGTAGACAGTTTGAGACATTACTCTCATGGAGGAAAGTGCGCATGGTGACTATTGTATTCAATCCCGATGCAATTTCTGTGTTTCGTCAACACTCTGATAGTCCACAGATTACAGAATGCCTCCAGATGTGCATCGGAAATTACTACTGGTTTTCCGGGGAACGATCAAAGCGTAGACTGTTTGAGATGTTACTCCCATGGAGGAAAGAGCGCATGGTGTCTGTTGTATTCAATCCCGATGCAATTTCTGTGTTTTATCAACACTCTGATAGTCCACAGATTAAAGAATGCCTCCAGATGTGCATCGGAAACTACTTCATGACTTCGAAGGAACTAGCAAAGCGTAGACTGTTTGAGATATTAATCCCATGGAGGAAAGTGCGGATGGTGACTGTTGTATTCAATCCCGAAGCAATTTCTGTGTTTCATCAACACTTTGATAGTCCACAGATTACAGAATGCCTCCAGATGTGCATCGGAAACTACTACTGGTCTTCCAGGGAACGATCAAAGCGTGGACTGTTTGAGACATTACTCCCATAGAGGAAAGTGGCATGGTGACTGTTTTATTCAATTCCGATGCAATTTCTGTGTTTCATCAACAGTCTGATAGTCCACAGATTACAGAATGCCTCCAGATGTGCATCGGAAACGTCTACAGGTCTTCCAGGGAACACAAAGCGTACACTGTTTGAGACATTACTCCCATAGAGGAAAGTGGCATGGTGACTGTTTTATTCAATTCCGATGCAATTTCTGTGTTTCATCAACAGTCTGATAGTCCACAGATTACAGAATGCCTCCAGATGTGCATCGGAAACTACTACAGGTCTTCCAGGGAACACAAAGCGTACACTGTTTGAGACATTACTCCCCTGGAGGAAAGTGCGCATGGTGACTGTTGTATTCAATCTCGATGCAATTTCTGTGTTTCATCAACACTCTGATAGTCCACAGATTACAGAATGCCTCCAGATGTGCATCGGAAAGTACTACAGGTCTTCCAGGGAACTCAAAGCGTAGACTGTTTGAGACATTACTCCCCTGGAGGAAAGTGCGCATGGTGACTGTTGTATTCAATCTCGATGCAATTTCTGTGTTTCATCAAAACTCTGATAGTCCACAGATTACAGAATGAAACCAGATGTGCATCGGAAACTACTACTAATCTTCCAGGGAACGATCAAAGCGTAGACTGTTTGAGAATTACTCCCATGGAGGAAGGTGCGCATGGTGACTGTTGTATTCAATTCCGATGCAATTTCTGTGTTTCATCCACAGTCTGATAGTCCACAGATTACAGAATGACTAAAGGTGTGCATCCAGGGAACGATCAAAGCGTAGAGTGTTTGAGACATTACTCTCATGGAGTAAAGTGCGCATGGTGACCATTGTATTCAATCCCGATGCAATTTCTGTGTTTCATCAACAGGCTGATAGTCCACAGATTACAGAATGCCTCCAGGTGTGCATCGGAAACTACTACTGGTCTTCCTACGAACGATCAAAGCGTAGACTGTTTGAGACATTACCCCCATGGAGGGAAGTGCGCATGGTGACTGTTGTACTCAATCCCGATGCAATTTCTGTGTTTCATCAACAGTGTGATAGTCCACAGATTTCAGAATGCCTCCAGATGTGCATCGGAAACTACTACAGGTCTTCCAGGGAACCATCAAAGCGTAGACTGTTTGAGACATTACTCCTTTGGAGGAAAGTGCGCATGGTGACTGTTGTATTCAATCTCGTTGCCATTTCTGTGTTTCATCAACACTCTGATAGTCCACAGATTACAGAATGCCTCCAGATGTGCATCGGAAACTACTACTGGTCTTCTGGGGAACGATCAAAACGTAGTCTGTTTGAGACATTACTCCCATGGGGGAAAGGGCGCATGGTGACTGTTGTATTCAATTCTGAAGCAATTTCTGTGTTTCATCAACAGTCTGATAGTCCACAGATTACAGAATGCCTACAGGTGTGCATCGGAAACTACTACTGGACTTTCAGGGAACGATCAAAGCGTAGACTGTTTGAGACATTACTCCCATGGAGGAAAGTGCGCATGGTGAATGTCGTACTCAATCCCGATGCAATTTCTGTGTTTCATCAACACTCTGATGGTCCACAGATTACAGAATGCCTCCAGATGTGCATCGGAAACTACTACTGGTCTTCCAGGGAACGATCAAAGCGTAAACTCTTTGAGACATTACTCCCATGGAGCAAAGTGCGCATAGTGACTGTTGTATTCAATCACGATGCAATTTCTGTGTTTCATCAACACTCTGATACTCCACAGATTACAGAATGCCACCAGATGTGCATCGGAAACTACTTCAGGTCTTCCAGGGAACGATCAAAGCGTAGACTGTTTGAGATATTACTCCCATGGAGGAAAGAGCGCATGGTGTCTGTTGTATTCAATCCCGATGCAATTTCTGTGTTTTATCAACACTCTGATAGTCCACAGATTAAAGAATGCCTCCAGATGTGCATCGGAAACTACTTCATGACTTCGAGGGAACTATCAAAGCGTGGACTGTTTGAGACATTACTCCAGTTTAGGAAAGTGAGAATGGTGACTGTTTTATTCAACCCCGATGCAATTTTTGTGTTTCATCAGCACTCTGATAGTCCACAGATTACAGAATGCCTTCAGATGTGCATCGGAAACTACTACTCGTCTTCCAGGGAACGATCAATGCGTAGACTGTTTGAGACATTACTGCCATGGAGCAAAGTGCGCATAGTGACTGTTGTATTCAATCACGATGCAATTTCTGTGTTTCATCAACACTCTGATACTCCACAGATTACAGAATGAAACCAGATGTGCATCGGAAACTACTACTGGTCTTCCGGGGAACGATCAAAGCGCAGACTGTTTGAGAATTACTCCCATGGAGGAAGGTGCGCATGGTGACTGTTGTATTCAATTCCGATGCAATTTCTGTGTTTCATAAACAGTCTGATAGTCCACAGATTACAGAATGACTAAAGGTGTGCATCCAGGGAACGATCAAAGCGTAGAGTGTTTGAGACATTACTCTCATGGAGGAAAGTGCGCATGGTGACTATTGTATCAATCCCGATGCAATTTCTGTGTTTCATCAACACTCTGATACTCCACAGATTACAGAAAGCCTCCAGATGTGCATCGGAAACTACTACTGGTCTTCCTAGGAACAATCAAATCGTAGACAGTTTGAGACATTACTCTCATGGAGGAAAGTGCGCATGGTGACTATTGTATTCAATCCCGATGCAATTTCTGTGTTTCGTCAACACTCTGATAGTCCACAGATTACAGAATTCTTTTAGATGTGCATCGGAAACTACTACTGGTCTTCCGGGGAACGATCAAAGCGTAGACTGTTTGAGATGTTACTCCCATGGAGGAAAGAGCGCATGGTGTCTGTTGTATTCAATCCCGATGCAATTTCTGTGTTTTATCAACACTCTGATAGTCCACAGATTAAAGAATGCCTCCAGATGTGCATCGGAAACTACTTCATGACTTCGAGGGAACTAGCAAAGCGTAGACTGTTTGAGATATTAATCCCATGGAGGAAAGTGCGGGTGGTGACTGTTGTATCTCTCCCGAAGCAATTTCTGTGTTTCATCAACACTTTGATAGTCCACAGATTACAGAATGCCTCCAGATGTGCATCGGAAACTACTACTGGTCTTCCAGGGAACGATCAAAGCGTGGACTGTTTGATACATTACTCCCATAGAGGAAAGTGGCATGGTGACTGTTTTATTCAATTCCGATGCAATTTCTGTGTTTCATCAACAGTCTGATAGTCCACAGATTACAGAATGCCTCCAGATGTGCATCGGAAACTTCTACAGGTCTTCCAGGGAACACAAAGCGTACACTGTTTGAGACATTACTCCCATAGAGGAAAGTGGCATGGTGACTGTTTTATTCAATTCCGATGCAATTTCTGTGTTTCATCAACAGTCTGATAGTCCACAGATTACAGAATGCCTCCAGATGTGCATCGGAAACTACTACAGGTCTTCCAGGGAACACAAAGCGTACACTGTTTGAGATATTACTCCCCTGGAGGAAAGTGCGCATGGAGACTGTTGTATTCAAGCTCGATGCAATTTCTGTGTTTCATCAACACTCTGATAGTCCAAAGATTACAGAATGCCTCCAGATGTGCATCGGAAAGTACTACAGGTCTTCCAGGGAACTCAAAGCGTAGACTGTTTGAGACATTACTCCCCTGGAGGAAAGTGCGCATGGTGACTGTTGTATTCAATCTCGATGCAATTTCTGTGTTTCATCAACACTCTGATAGTCCACAGATTACAGAATGAAACCAGATGTGCATCGGAAACTACTACTGGTCTTCCAGGGAACGATCAAAGCGTAGACTGTTTGAGAATTACTCCCATGGAGGAAGGTGCGCATGGTGACTGTTGTATTCAATTCAGATGCAATTTCTGTGTTTCATCAACAGTCTGATAGTCCACAGATTACAGAATGACTAAAGGTGTGCATCCAGGGAACGATCAAAGCGTAGAGTGTTTGAGACATTACTCTCATGGAGGAAAGTGCGCATGGTGACCATTGTATTCAATCCCGATGCAATTTCTGTGTTTCATCAACAGGCTGATAGTCCACAGATTACAGAATGCCTCCAGGTGTGCATCGGAAACTACTACTGGTCTTCCTACGAACGATCGAAGCGTAGACTGTTTGAGACATTACCCCCATGGAGGGAAGTGCGCATGGTGACTGTTATACTCAATCCCGATGCAATTTCTGTGTTTCATCAACAGTGTGATAGTCCACAGATTACAGAATGCCTCCAGATGTGCATCGGAAACTACTACAGCTCTTCCAGGGAACCATCAAAGCGTAGACTGTTTGAGACATTACTCCTTTGGAGGAAAGTGCGCATGGTGACTGTTGTATTCAATCTCGATGCCATTTCTGTGTTTCATCAACACTCTGATAGTCCACAGATTACAGAATGCCTCCAGATGTGCATCGGAAACTACTACTGGTCTTCTGGGGAACGATCAAAACGTAGTCTGTTTGAGACATTACTCCCATGGGGGAAAGGGCGCATGGTGACTGTTGTATTCAATCTCGATGCCATTTCTGTGTTTCATCAACAGTCTGATAGTCCACAGATTACAGAATGCCTACAGGTGTGCATCGGAAATTATTACTGGACTTCCAGGGAACGATCAAAGCGTAGACTGTTTGAGACATTACTCCCATGGAGGAAAGTGCGCATGGTGAATGTCGTACTCAATCCCGATGCAATTTCTGTGTTTCATCAACACTCTGATGGTCCACAGATTACAGAATGCCTCCAGATGTGCATCGGAAACTACTACTGGTCTTCCAGGGAACGATCAAAGCGTAAACTCTTTGAGACATTACTTCCATGGAGCAAAGTGCGCATAGTGACTGTTGTATTCAATCACGATGCAATTTCTGTGTTTCATCAACACTCTGATACTCCACAGATTACAGAATGCCACCAGATGTGCATCGGAAACTACTTCAGGTCTTCCAGGGAACGATCAAAGCGTAGACTGTTTGAGATATTACTCCCATGGAGGAAAGAGCGCATGGTGTCTGTTGTATTCAATCCCGATGCAATTTCTGTGTTTTATCAACACTCTGATAGTCCACAGATTAAAGAATGCCTCCAGATGTGCATCGGAAACTACTTCATGACTTCGAGGGAACTATCAAAGCGTGGACTGTTTGAGACATTACTCCAGTTTAGGAAAGTGAGAATGGTGACTGTTTTATTCAACCCCGATGCAATTTTTGTGTTTCATCAGCACTCTGATAGTCCACAGATTACAGAATGCCTTCAGATGTGCATCGGAAACTAATACTCGTCTTCCAGGGAACGATCATTGCGTAGACTGTTTGAGACATTACTCAGATGGAGGAAAGTGCGCATGGTGGCTATTGTACTCAATCCTGATGCAATTTTAGTGCTTCATCAACACTCTGATAGTCCACAGATTACAGAATGCGTCCAGATGTGCATCGGAAACTACTACTAGTCTTCCTATGAACTCAAAGCGTACACTGTTTGAGACATTACTCCCATGGAGGAAAGTGCGGATGGTGACTGTTGTATTCAATCCCGATGCAATTTCTGTGTGTCATCAACACCGTGATAGTCCACAGATTTCAGAATGCCTCCAGATGTGCATCGGAAACTACTACTGGTCTTCCAGGGAACGATCAAAGCATAGACTGTTTGAGACATTACTCCCATAGAGGAAAGTGCGCATGGTGACTGTTTTATTCAATCCCGATGCAATTTCTGTGTTTCATCAACACTCAGTTAGTCCACAGATTTCAGAATGCCTCCAGATGTGCATCGGAAACTACTTCTGGTATTCCAGGGAACGATCAAAGCGTAGACTGTTGGAGACATTAATCCCATGAAGGAAAGTGCGGATGGTGACTGTTGTATTCAATCCCGATGCAATTTCTGTGTTTCATTAACACTTGGATAGTCCACAGATTACAGAATGCCTCCAGATGTGCATCGGAAACTACTACTGGTCTTCCAGGGAACGATCAAAGCGTAGACAGTTTGAGACATTACTCCCATGGAGGAAAGTGCGCATGGTGGCTATTGTACTCAATCCTGCTGCAATTTTAGTGCTTCATCAACACTCTGATAGTCCACAGATTACAGAATGCGTCCAGATGTGCATCGGAAACTACTACTAGTCTTCCTATGAACTCAAAGCGTACACTGTTTGAGACATTACTCCCATGGAGGAAAGTGCGGATGGTGACTGTTGTATTCAATCCCGATGCAATTTCTGTGTGTCATCAACACTCTGATAGTCCACAGATTTCAGAATGCCTCCAGATGTGCATCGGAAACTACTACTGGTCTTCCAGGGAACGATCAAAGCGTGGACTGTTTGAGACATTACTCCCATAGAGGAAAGTGCGCATGGTGACTGTTTTATTCAATCCCGATGCAATTTCTGTGTTTCATCAACACTCAGTTAGTCCACAGATTTCAGAATGCCTCCAGATGTGCATCGGAAACTACTTCTGGTATTCCAGAGAACGATCAAAGCGTAGACTGTTTGAGACATTAATCCCATGGAGGAAAGTGCGAATGGTGACTGTTGTATTCAATCCCGATGCAATATCTGTGTTTCATCAACACTTTGATAGTCCACAGATTACAGAATGCCTCCAGATGTGCATCGGAAACTACTACTGGTCTTCCAGGGAACGATAAAAGCGTAGACTCTTTGAGACATTACTCCCATTGAGGAAAGTGCGCATGGTGACTGTTGTATTCAATTTCGATGCAATTTCTGTATTTCATCAACAGTCTTATAGTCCACAGATTACAGAATGCCTCCAGGTGTGCATCGGAAACTACTACTGGACTTCCAGGGAACGATCAAAGCATAGACTGTTTGAGACATTACTCCCATGGAGGTAAGTGCTCATGGTGGCTATTGTACTCAATCCCGATGCAATTTTAGTGCTTCATCAACACTCTGATAGTCCACATATTACAGAATGCCTCCAGATCTGCATCGGAAACTACTACTGGTCCTCCAGGGAACGATCAAAGTGTAGACTGTTAGAGACATTACTCCCATGGAGGAAAGTGCGCATGGTGACTGTTGTATTCAATTCCGATGGAATTTCTGTATTTCATCAACAGTCTTATAGTCCACAGATTACAGAATGCCTCCAGATGTGCATCGGAATCTACTACTGGTCTTACAGGGAACGATCAAACGTAGACTGTTTCAGGCATTAATCCCATGGAGGAAAGTTCGGATGGTGACTGTTGTATTCAATCCCGATGCAATTTCTGTGTTTCATCAACACTTTGATATTCCACAGATTACAGAATGTTTCCAGATGTGCATCGGAAACTACTACTGGTCTTCCAGGGAACGATCAAAGCGTAGACTGTTTGAGACATTACTCCCATGGAGGAAAGTGCGAATGGTGACTGTTGTATTCAATTCCGAAGCAATTTCTGTATTTTATCAACAGTCTGATAGTCCACAGATTACAGAATGCCTCCAGATGTGCATCGGAAACTACTACAGGTCTTCCAGGGAACACAAAGCGTACACTGTTTGAGACATTACTCCCCTGGAGGAAAGTGCGCATGGTGACTGTTGTATTCAATTTCGATGCAATTTCTGTGTTTCATCAACACTCTGATAGTCCACAGATTACAGAATGAAACCAGATGTGCATCGGAAACTACTACTTGTCTTCCAGGGAACGATCAAAGCGTAGACTGTTTGAGAATTACTCCCATGGAGGAAGGTGCGCATGGTGACTGTTGTATTCAATTCCGATGCAATTTCTGTGTTTCATCAACAGTCTGATAGTCCACAGATTACAGAATGACTAAAGGTGTGCATCCAGGGAACGATCAAAGCGTAGAGTGTTTGAGACATTACTCTCATGGAGGAAAGTGCGCATGGTGACTATTGTATTCAATCCCGATGCAAATTCTGTGTTTCATCAACACTCTGATACTCCACAGATTACAGAATGCCTCCAGAAGTGCATCGGAAAATACTACTGGTCTTCCTAGGAACAATCAAAGCGTAGACAGTTTGAGACATTACTCTCATGGAGGAAAGTGCGCATGGTGACTATTGTATTCAATCCCGATGCAATTTCTGTGTTTCGTCAACACTCTGATAGTCCACAGATTACAGAATGCCTCCAGATGTGCATCGGAAACTACTACTGGTCTTCCGGGGAACGATCAAAGCGTAGACTGTTTGAGACATTATTCCCATGGAGGAAAGTGCGCATGGTGACTGTTGTATTGAATCGCGATGCAATTTCTGTGTTTCATCAACACTCTGATATTCCACATATTACAGAATGCCTCCAGATGTGCATTGGAAACTACTTCAGGTCTTCCAGGGAACGATCAAAGCGTAGACTGTTTGAGATATTACTCCCATGGAGGAAAGAGCGCATGGTGTCTGTTGTATTCAATCCCGATGCAATTTCTGTGTTTTATCAACACTCTGATAGTCCACAGTTTAAAGAATGCCTCCAGATGTGCATCGGAATCTACTTCATGACTTCGAGGGAACTATCAAAGCGTAGACTGTTTGAGACATTAATCCCATGGAGGAAAGTGCGGATGGTGACTGTTGTATTCAATCCCGAAGCAATTTCTGTGTTTCATCAACACTTTGATAGTCCACAGATTACAGAATATCTCCAGATGTGCATCGGAAACTACTACAGGTCTTCCAGGGAACCATCAAAGCGTAGACTGTTTGAGACATTACTCCTTTGGAGGAAAGTGCGCATGGTGACTGTTGTATTCAATCTCGTTGCCATTTCTGTGTTTCATCAACACTCTCATAGTCCACAGATTACAGAATGCCTCCAGATGTGCATCGGAAACTACTACTGGACTTCCAGGGAACGATCAAAGCGTAGACTGTTTGAGACATTACTCCCATGGAGGAAAGTGCGCATGTTGAATGTCGTACTCAATCCCGATGCAATTTCTGTGTTTCATCATCACTCTGATAGTCCACAGATTACAGAATGCCTCCAGATGTGCATCGGAAACTACTACAGGTCTTCCAGGGAACCATCAAAGCGTAGACTGTTTGAGACATTACTCCTTTGGAGGAAAGTGCGCATGGTGACTGTTGTATTCAATCTCGTTGCCATTTCTGTGTTTAATCAACACTCTCATAGTCCACAGATTACAGAATGCCTCCAGATGTGCATCGGAAACTACTACTGGTCTTCCGGGGAACGATCATAGCGTAGACTGTTTGAGACATTACTCCCATGGAGGAAAGTGCGCATGGTGACTGTTTTATTCAATCCCGATGCAATTTCTGCGTTTCATTTACACTCAGTTAGTCCACAGATTTCAGAATGCCTCCAGATGTGCATCGGAAACTACTTCTGGTATTCCAGGGAACGATCAAAGCGTAGACTGTTTGAGACATTAATCCCATAGAGGAAAGTGGCATGGTGACTGTTTTATTCAATTCCGATGCAATTTCTGTGTTTCATCAACAGTCTGATAGTCCACAGATTACAGAATGCCTCCAGATGTGCATCGGAAACTACTACTGGTCTTCCAGGGAACGATAAAAGCGTAGACTCTTTGAGACATTACTCCCATGGAGGAAAGTGCGCATGGTGACTGTTGTATTCAATTTCGATGCAATTTCTGTATTTCATCAACAGTCTTATAGTCCACAGATTACAGAATGCCTCCAGGTGTGCATCGGAAACTACTACTGGACTTCCAGGGAACGATCAAAGCATAGATTGCTTGAGACATTACTCCCATGGAGGTAAGTGCTCATGGTGGCTATTGTACTCAATCCCGATGCAATTTTAGTGCTTCATCAACACTCTGATAGTCCACATATTACAGAATGCCTCCAGATCTGCATCGGAAACTACTACTGGTCTTCCAGGGAACGATCAAAGTGTAGACTGTTAGAGACATTACTCCCATGGAGGAAAGTGCGCATGGTGACTGTTGTATTCAATTCCGATGGAATTTCTGTATTTCATCAACAGTCTTATAGTCCACAGATTACAGAATGCCTCCAGATGTGCATCGGAATCTACTACTGGTCTTACAGGGAACGATCAAACGTAGACTGTTTCAGATATTAATCCCATGGAGGAAAGTGCGGATGGTGACTGTTGTATTAAATCCCGATGCAATTTCTGTGTTTCATCAACACTTTGATATTCCACAGATTACAGAATGTTTCCAGGTGTGCATCGGAAACTACTACTGGTCTTCCAGGGAACGACCAAAGCGTAGACTGTTTGAGACATTACTCCCATGGAGGAAAGTGCGCATGGTGTCTGTTGTATTCAATTCCGAAGCAATTTCTGTATTTTATCAACAGTCTGATAGTCCACAGATTACAGAATGCCTCCAGATGCGCATCGGAAACTACTACTGGTCTTCCTAGGAACAATCAAAGCTTAGACAGTTTGAGACATTACTCTCATGGAGGAAAGTGCGCATGGTGACTATTGTATTCAATCCCGATGCAATTTCTGTGTTTCGTCAACACTCTGATAGTCCACAGATTACAGAATGCCTCCAGATGTGCATCGGAAACTACTACTGGTCTTCCGGGGAACGATCAAAGCGTAGACTGTTTGAGACATTACTCCCATGGAGGAAAGTGCGCATGGTGACTGTTGTATTCAATCCCGATGCAATTTCTGTGTTTCATCAACACTCTGATATTCCACATATTACAGATTGCCTCCAGATGTGCATCGGAAACTACTTCAGGTCTTCCAGGGAACGATCAAAGCGTAGACTGTTTGAGATATTACTCCCATGGAGGAAAGAGCGCATGGTGGCTGTTGTATTCAATCCCGATGCAATTTCTGTGTTTTATCAACACTCTGATAGTCCACAGTTTAAAGAATGCCTCCAGATGTGCATCGGAAACTACTTCATGACTTCGAGGGAACTATCAAAGCGTAGACTGTTTGAGACATTAATCCCATGGAGGAAAGTGCGGATGGTGACCGTTGAATTCAATCCCGAAGCAATTTCTGTGTTTCATCAACACTTTGATAGTCCACAGATTACAGAATGCCTCCAGATGTGCATCGGAAACTACTACAGGTTTTCCAGGGAACCATCAAAGCGTAGACTGTTCGAGACATTACTCCTTTGGAGGAAAGTGCGCATGGTGACTGTTGTATTCAATCTCGTTGCCATTTCTGTGTTTCATCAACAACTCTCATAGTCCACAGATTACAGAATGCCTCCAGATGTGCATCGGAAACTACTACTGGTCTTCCGGGGAACGATCAAAGCGTAGACTGTTTGAGACATTACTCCCATGGGGGAAAGGGCGCGTGGTGACTGTTGTATACAATTCCGATGCAATTTCTGTGTTTCATCAACAGTCTGATAGTCCACAGATTACAGAATGCCTCCAGGTGTGCATCGGAAACTACTACTGGACTTCCAGGGAACGATCAAATCGTAGACTGTTTGAGACATTACTCCCATGGTGGAAAGTGCGCATGTTGAATGTCGTACTCAATCCCGATGCAATTTCTGTGTTTCATCAACACTCTGATAGTCCACAGATTACAGAATGCCTCCAGATGTGCATCGGAAACTACTACAGGTCTTCCAGGGAACCATCAAAGCGTAGACTGTTTGAGACATTACTCCTTTGGAGGAAAGTGCGCATGGTGACTGCTGTATTCAATCTCGTTGCCATTTCTGTGTTTAATCAACACTCTCATAGTCCACAGATTGCAGAATGCCTCCAGATGTGCATCGGAAACTACTACTGGTCTTCCGGGGAACGATCAAAGCGTAGACTGTTTGAGACATTACTCCCATGGGGGAAAGGGCGCATGGTGACTGTTGCATACAATTCCGATGCAATTTCTGTGTTTCATCAACACTCTGATAGTCCACTGATTAAAGAATGCCTCCAGATGTGCATCGGAAACTACTTCGTGACTTCGAGGGAACAATCAAAGCGTAGACTGTTTGAGACATTACTCCCATTTAAAAAAGTGAGAATGGTGACTGTTTTATTCAACCCCGATGCAATTTTTGTGTTTCATCAGCACTCTGATAGTCCACAGATTACAGAATGCCTTCAGATGTGCATCGGAAACTACTACTGGTCTTCCAGGGAACGATCAAAGCGTAGACTGCTTGAGACATTACTCCCATGGAGGAAAGTGCGCATGGTGGCTTTTGTACACAATCCTGATACAATTTTAGTGCTTCATCAACACTCTGATAGTCCACAGATTACAGAATGCCTCCAGATATGCATCGGAAATTGCTACTGTTCTTCCAGGGAACGATCAAAGTGTAGACTGTTAGAGACATTACTCCCATGGATGAAAGTGCGCATGGTGACTGTTGAAATCAATCCCGAAGCAATTTCTGTGTTTTATCAACACTCTGATACTCCACAGATTACAGAATGCGTCCAGATGTGCATCGGAAACTACTACTTGTCTTCCTATGAACTCAAAGCGTACACTGTTTGAGACATTACTCCCATGGAGGAAAGTGCGGATGGTGACTGTTGTAATCAATCCCGATTCAATTTCTGTGTGTCATCAACACTCTGATAGTCCACAGATTTCAGAATGCCTCCAGATGTGCATCGGAAACTACTACTGGTCTTCCAGGGAACGATCGAAGCGTGGACTGTTTCAGACATTACTCCCATAAAGGAAAGTGCGCATGGTGACTGTTTTATTCAATCCTGATGGAATTTCTGTGTTTCATCAACACTCAGTTAGTCCACAGATTTCAGAATGCCTCCAGATGTGCATCGGAAACTACTTCAGGTATTCCAGGGAACGATCAAAGCGTAGACTGTTTGAGACATTAATCCCGTGGAGGAAAGTGCGGATGGTGACTGTTGTATTCAATCCCGATGCAATTTCTGTGTTTCATCAACACTTTGATAGTCCACAGATTACAGAATGCCTCCAGATGTGCATCGGAAACTACTACTGGTCTTCCAGGGAACGATCAAAGCGTAGACTGTTTGAGATATTACTCCCATGGAGGAAAGAGCGCATGGTGTCTTTTGTATTCAATCCCGATGCAATTTCTGTATTTCATCAACAGTCTTATAGTCCACAGATTACAGAATGCCTCCAGGTGTGCATCGGAAACTACTATTGGACTTCCAGGGAACGATCAAAGCATAGATTGTTTGAGACATTACTCCCATGGAGGTAAGTGCTCATGGTGGCTATTGTACTCAATCCCGATACAATTTTAGTGCTTCATCAACACTCTGATAGTCCACATATTACAGAATGCCTCCAGATCTGCATCGGAAACTACTACTGGTCTTCCAGGGAACGATCAAAGTGTAGACTGTTAGAAACATTACTCCCATGGAGGAAAGTGCGCATGGTGACTGTTGTATTCAATTCCGATGGAATTTCTGTATTTCATCAACAGTCTTATAGTCCACAGATTACAGAATGCATCCAGATGTGCATCGGAAACTACTACAGGTCTTCCAGGGAACTCAAAGCGTACACTGTTTGAGACATTACTCCTATGGAGGAAAGTGCGCATGGTGACTGTTGTATTCAACGTCGATGCAATTTCTGTGTTTCATCAACACTCTGATAGTCCACAGATTACAGAATGCCACCAGATGTGCATCGGAATCTACTACTGGTCTTCCAGGGAACGATCAAAGCGTAGACTGTTTGAGACATTATTCCCATGGAGGAAAGTGCGCATGGTGGCTATTGTACTCAATCCTGATGCAATTTTATTGCTTCATCAACACTCTGATAGTCCACAGATTACAGAATGCCTCCAGATGTGCATCGGAAATTACTACTGTTCTCCCAGGGAACGATCAAAGTGTAGACTGTTAGAGAAATTACTCCCATGGAGGAAAGTGCGCATGGTGACTGTTGAAATCAATCCCGAAGCAATTTCTGTGTTTCTTCAACACTCTGATAGTCCACAGATTACAGAATGCGTCCAGATGTTCATCGGAAACTACTACTAGTCTTCCTATGAACTCAAAGCGCACACTGTTTGAGACATTACTCCCATGGAGGAAAGTGCGGATGGTGACTGTTGTATTCAATCCCGATGCAATTTCTTTGTGTCATCAACACTCTGATAGTCCACAGATTTCAGAATGCCTCCAGATGTGCATCGGAAACTGCTACTGGTCTTCCAGGGAACGATTAAAGCGTGGACTGTTTGAGACATTACTCCCATAGAGGAAAGTGCGCATGGTGACTGTTTTATTCAATCCCGATGCAATTTCTGTGTTTCATAAACACTCAGTTAGTCCACAGATTTCAGAATGCCTCCAGATGTGCATCGGAAACTACTTCTGGTATTCCAGGGAAGGATCAAAGCGTAGACTGTTTGAGACATTAATCCCATGGAGGAAAGTGCGGATGGTGACTGTTGTATTCAATTCCGATGCAATATCTGAATTTCATCAACAGTCTTATAGTCCACATATTACAGAATGCCTCCAGATCTGCATCGGAAACTACTACTGGTCTTCCAGGGAACGATCAAAATGTAGACTGTTAGAGACATTACTCCCATGGAGGAAAGTGCGCATGGTGACTGTTGTATTCAATTCCCATGGAATTTCTGTATTTCATCAACAGTCTTATAGTCCACAGATTACAGAATGCATCCAGATGTGCATCGGAAACTACTACAGGTCTTCCAGGGAACTCAAAGCGTACACTGTTTGAGACATTACTCCCATGGAGGAAAGTGCGCATGGTGAATGTTGAATTCAATCTCGATGCAATTACTGTGTTTCATCAACAATCTGATAGTCCACAGATTACAGAATGCCACCAGATGTGCATCGGAATCTACTACTGGTCTTACAGGGAACGATCAAACGTAGACTGTTTCAGACATTAATCCCATGGAGGAAATTGCGGATGGTGACTGTTGTATTCAATCCCGATGCAATTTCTGTGTTTCATCAACACTTTGATATTCCACTGATTACATAATGCCTCCAGATGTGCATCGGAAACTACTACTGGTCTTCCAGGGAACGATCAAAGCGTAGACTGTTTGAGACATTACTCCCATGGAGGAAAAAGCGCATGGTGACTGTTGTATTCAATTCCGAAGCAATTTCTGTATTTTATCAACAGTCTGATAGTCCAAGATTACAGAATGCCTCCAGATGTGCATCGGAAACTACTACAGGTCTTCCAGGGAACTCAAAGCGTACACTGTTTGAGACATTACTCCCCTGGAGGAAAGTGCGCATGGTGACTGTTGTATTCAATCTCGATGCAATTTCTGTGTTTCATCAACACTCTGATAGTCCACTGATTACAGAATGAAACCAGATGTACATCGGAAACTACTACTGGTCTTCCATGGAACGATCAAAGCGTAGACTGTTTGAGAATTACTCCCATGGAGGAAGGTGCGCATGGTGACTGTAGCATTCAATTCCGATGCAATTACTGTGTTTCATCAACAGTCCGATAGTCCACAGATTACAGAATGACTAAAGGTGTGCATCCAGGGAACGATCAAAGCGTAGAGTGTTTGAGACATTACTCTCATGGAGGAAAGTGCGCATGTTGACTATTGTATTCAATCCCGATGCAATTTCTGTGTTTCATCAACACTCTGATACTCCACAGATTACAGAATGCCTCCAGATGTGCATCGGAAACTACTACTGGTCTTCCTAGGAACAATCAAAGCGTAGACAGTTTGAGACATTACTCTCATGGAGGAAAGTGCGCATGGTGACTATTGTATTCAATCCCGATGCAATTTCTGTGTTTCATCAACACTCTGATAGTCCACAGATTACAGAATGCCTCCAGATGTGCATCGGAAACTACTACTGGTCTTCCGGGGAATGATCAAAGCGTAGACTGTTAGAGACATTACTCCCATGGAGGAAAGTGCGCATGGTGACTGTTGTATTGAATCCCAATGCAATTTCTGTGTTTCATCAACACTCTGATATTCTACAGATTACAGAATGCCTCCAGATGTGCATCGGAAACTACTTCAGGTCTTCCAGGAAACGATCAAAGCGTAGACTGTTTGAGATATTACTCCCATGGAGGAAAGAGCGCATGGTGTCTGTTGTATTCAATCCCGATGCAATTTCTGTGTTTTATCAACACTCTGATAGTCCACAGATTAAAATTGCCTCCAGATGTGCATCGGAAACTACTTCATGACTTCGAGGGAACTATCAAAGCGTAGACTGTTTGAGACATTAATCCCATGGAGGAAAGTGCGGATGGTGACTGTTGTATTCAATCCCGAAGCAATTTCTGTGTTTCATCAAACCTTTGATAGTCCACAGATTACAGAATGCCTCCAGATGTGCATCGGAAACTACTACAGGTCTTCCACGGAACTCAAAGCGTATACTGTTTGAGACATTACTCCCATGGAGGAAAGTGCGCATGGTGAATGTTGTATTCAATCTCGATGCAATTACTGTGTTTCATCAACAATCTGATAGTCCACAGATTACAGAATGCCACCAGATGTGCATCGGAATGTACTACTGGTCTTACAGGGAACGATCAAACGTAGACTGTTTCAGACATTAATCCCATGGAGGAAAGTGCGGATGGTGACTGTTGTATTCAATCCCGATGCAATTTCTGTGTTTCATCAACACTTTGATATTCCACAGATTACATAATGCCTCCAGATGTGCATCGGAAACTACTACTGGTCTTCCAGGGAACGATCAAAGCGTAGTCTGTTTGAGACATTACTCCCATGGAGGAAAGTGCGCATGGTGACTGTTGTATTCAATTCCGAAGCAATTTCTGTATTTTATCAACAGTCTGATAGTCCACAGATTACAGAATGCCTCCAGATGTGCATCGGAAACTACTACAGGTCTTCCAGGGAACTCAAAGCGTACACTGTTTGAGACATTATTCCCCTGGAGGAAAGTGCGCATGGTGACTGTTGTATTCAATCTCGATGCAATTTCTGTGTTTCATCAACACTCTGATAGTCCACTGATTACAGAATGAAACCAGATGTACATCGGAAACTACTACTGGTCTTCCATGGAACAATCAAAGCGTAGACTGTTTGAGAATTACTCCCATGGAGGAAGGTGCGCATGGTGACTGTTGCATTCAATTCCGATGCAATTACTGTGTTTCATCAACAGTCCGATAGTCCACAGATTACAGAATGACTAAAGGTGTGCATCCAGGGAACGATCAAAGCGTAGAGTGTTTGAGACATTACTCTCATGGAGGAAAGTGCGCATGGTGACTATTGTATTCAATCCCGATGCAATTTCTGTGTTTCATCAACACTCTGATACTCCACAGATTACAGAATGCCTCCAGATGTGCATCGGAAACTACTACTGGTCTTCCTAGGAACAATCAAAGCGTAGACAGTTTGAGACATTACTCTCATGGAGGAAAGTGCGCATGGTGACTATTGTATTCAATCCCGATGCAATTTCTGTGTTTCGTCAACACTCTGATAGTCCACAGATTACAGAATGCCTCCAGATGTGCATCGGAAACTACTACTGGTCTTCCGGGGAATGATCAAAGCGTAGACTGTTAGAGACATTACTCCCATGGAGGAAAGTGCGCATGGTGAATGTCGTACTAAATCCCGATGCAATTTCTGTGTTTCATCAACACTCTGATAGTCCACAGATTACAGAATGCCTCCAGATGTGCATCGGAAACTACTACTGGTCTTCCAGGGAACGATCAAAGCGTAAACTCTTTGAGACATTACTCCCATGGAGGAAAGTGCGCATGGTGACTGTTGTATTGAATCTCGATGCAATCTCTGTGTTTCATCAACACTCAGATATTCCACAGATTACAGAATGCCTCCAGATGTGCATCGGAAACCACTTCAGGTCTTCCAGGGAACGATCAAAGCGTAGACTGTTTGAGATATTACTCCCATGGAGGAATGAGCGCATGGTGTCTGTTGTATTCAATCCCGATGCAATTTCTGTGTTTTATCAACACTCTGATAGTCCACAGATTAAAGAATGCCTCCAGATGTGCATCGGAAACTACTTCATGACTTCGAGGGAACTATCAAAGCGTAGACTGTTTGAGACATTACTCCCATTTAGGAAAGTGAGAATGGTTGCTGTTTTATTCAACCCCGATGCAATTTTAGTGTTTCATAAACACTCTGATAGTCCACAGATTACAGAATGCCTTCAGATGTGCATCGGAAACTACTACTGGTCTTCCAGGGAACGATCAAAGCGTAGACTGTTTGAGACATTACTCCCATGGAGGAAAGTGCACATGGTGGCTATTGTACTCAATCTTGATGCAATTTTAGTGCTTCATCAACACTCTGATGGTCCACAGATTACAGAGTGCCTAAAGATGTGCATCGGAAATTACTACTGTTCTTCCAGGGAACGATCAAAGTGTAGGCTGTTAGAGACATTACTCCCATGGAGGAAAGTGCGCATGGTGACTGTTGTATTCAATCCCGAAGCAATTTCTGTGTTTCATCAACACTCTGATAGCCCACAGATTACAGAATGCGTCCAGATGTGCATCGGAAACTACTACTAGTCTTCCTATGAACTCAAAGCGTACACTGTTTGAGACATTACTCCCATGGAGGAAAGTGCGGATGGTGACTGTTGTATTCAATCCCGATGCAATTTCTGTGTGTCATCAACACTCTGATAGTCCACAGATTTCAGAGTGCCTCCAGATGTGCTTCGGAAACTACTACTGGTCTTCCAGGGAACGAAAAAAGCGTGGACTGTTTGAGACATTACTCCCATAGAGGAAAGTGCGCATGGTGACTGTTTTATTCAATCCCGATGCAATTTCTGTGTTTCATCAACACTCAGTTAGTCCACAGATTTCAGAATGCCTAGAGATGTGCATCGGAAACTACTTCTGGTATTCCAGGGAACGATCACAGCGTAGACTGTTTGAGACATTAATCCCATGGAGGAAAGTGCGGATGGTGCCTGTTGTATTCAATCACGATGCAATTTCTGTGTTTCATTAAAACTTTGATAGTCCACAGATTACAGAATGCCTCCAGATGTGCATCGGAAACTACTACTGGTCTTCCAGGGAACGATCAAAGCGTAGACTCTTTGAGACATTACTCCCATGGAGGAAAGTGCGCATGGTGACTGTTGTATTCAATTCCGATGGAATTTCTGTATTTCATCAACAGGCTGATAGTCCACAGATTACAGGATGCCTCCAGGTGTGCATCGGAAACTACTACTGGTCTTCCTACGTACGATCAAAGCGTAGTCTGTTTGAGACATTACTCCCATGGAGGAAAGTGCGCATGGTGACTGTTGTATTCAATCCTGATGCAATTTCTGTGTTTCATCAACAGTGTGATTGTCCACAGATTACAGAATGCCTCCAGATGTGCATCGGAAACTACTACTGGTCTTCCGGGGAACGATCAAAGCGTAGACTGTTTGAGACATTACTCCCATGGGGGAAAGGGCGCATGGTGACTGTTGTATACAATTCCGATGCAATTTCTGTGTTTCATCAACAGTCTGATAGTCCACAGATTACAGAATGCCTCCAGGTGTGCATCGGAAACTACTAATGGACTTCCAGGGAACGATCAAAGCGTAGACTGTTTGAGACATTACTCCCATGGAGGAAAGTGCGCATGGTGAATGTCGTACTCAATCCCGATGCAATATCTGTGTTTCATCAACACTCTGATAGTCCACAGATTACAGAATGCCTCCAGATGTGCATCGGAAACTACTACTGGTCTTCCAGGGAACGATCAAAGCGTAAACTCTTTGAGACATTACTCCCATGGACCAAAGTGCGCATGGTGACTGTTGTATTCAATCACGATGCAATTTCTGTGTTTCATCAACACTCTGATACTCCACAGATTACAGAATGCCTCCAGATGTGCATCGGAAACTACTACTGGTCTTCCTAGAAACGATCAAAGCGTAGACTGTTTGAGACATTACTCCCATGGAGGAAAGTGCGCATGGTGACTGTTGTATTGAATCTCGATGCAATCTCTGTGTTTCATCAACAGTCTGATATTCCACAGATTACAGAATGCCTCCAGATGTGCATCGGAAACCACTTCAGGTCTTCCAGGGAACGATCAAAGCGTAGACTGTTTGAGATATTACTCCCATGGAGGAATGAGCGCATGGTGTCTGTTGTATTCAATCCCGATGCAATTTCTGTGTTTTATCAACACTCTGATAGTCCACAGATTAAAGAATGCCTCCAGATGTGCATCGGAAACTACTTCATGACTTCGAGGGAACTATCAAAGCGTAGACTGTTTGAGACATTACTCCCATTTAGGAAAGTGAGAATGGTTGCTGTTTTATTCAACCCCGATGCAATTTTAGTGTTTCATAAACACTCTGATAGTCCACAGATTACAGACTGCCTTCAGATGTGCATCGGAAACTACTACTGGTCTTCCAGGGAACGATCAAAGCGTAGACTGTTTGAGACATTACTCCCATGGAGGAAAGTGCACATGGTGGCTATTGTACTCAATCTTGATGCAATTTTAGTGCTTCATCAACACTCTGATGGTCCACAGATTACAGAGTGCCTAAAGATGTGCATCGGAAATTACTACTGTTCTTCCAGGGAACGATGAAAGTGTAGGCTGTTAGAGACATTACTCCCATGGAGGAAAGTGCGCATGGTGACTGTTGTATTCAATCCCGAAGCAATTTCTGTGTTTCATCAACACTCTGATAGTCCACAGATTACAGAATGCGTCCAGATGTGCATCGGAAACTACTACTAGTCTTCCTATGAACTCAAAGCGTACACTGTTTGAGACATTACTCCCATGGAGGAAAGTGCGGATGGTGACTGTTGTATTCAATCCCGATGCAATTTCTGTGTGTCATCAACACTCTGATAGTCCACAGATTTCAGAATGCCTCCAGATGTGCATCGGAAACTACTAATGGTCTTTCAGATAACGATCAAAGCGAGGACTGTTTGAGACATTACTCCCATAGAGGAAAGTGCGCATGGTGACTGTTTTATTCAATCCCGATGCAATTTCTGTGTTTCATTAACACTCAGTTAGTCCACAGATTTCGGAATGCCTCCAGATGTGCATCGGAAACTACTTATGGTATTCCAGGGAACGATCAAAGCGTAGACTGTTTGAGACATTAATCGCATGGAGGAAAGTGCGGATGGTGACTGTTGTATTCAATCCCGATGCAATTTCTGTGTTTCATCAACACTTTGATAGTCCACAGATTACAGAATGCCTCCAGATGTGCATCGGAAACTACTACTGGTCTTCCAGGGAACGATAAAAGCGTAGACTCTTTGACACATTACTCCCATGGAGGAAAGTGCGCATGGTGACTGTTGTGTTCAATTCCGATGCAATTTCTGTATTTCATCAACAGTCTGATAGACCACAGATTGCAGAATGCATCCAGGTGTGCATCGGAAACTACTACTGGACTTCCAGGGAACGATCTAAGCATAGATTGTTTGAGACACTACTACCATGGAGGTAAGTGCTCATGGTGGCTATTGTACTCAATCCCGATGCAATTTTAGTGTTTCATCAACACTCTGATAGTCCACATTTTACAGAATGCCTCCAGATCTGCATCGGAAACTAATACTGGTCTTCCAGGGATCGATCAAAGTGTAGACTGTTAGAGACATTACTCCCATGGAGGAAAGTGCGCATGGTGACTGTTGTATTCAATTCCGATGGAATTTCTGTATTTCATAAACAGTCTTATAGTCCACAGATTACAGAATGCCTCCAGATGTGCATCGGAAACTACTACAGGTCTTCCAGGGAACTCAAAGCGTACACTGTTTGAGACATTACTCCCATGGAGGAAAGTGCGCATGGTGACTGTTGTATTCGATCTCGATGCAATTTCTGTGTTTCATCAACACTCTGATAGTCCACAGATTACAGAATGCCACCAGATGTGCATCGGAATCTACTACTGGTCTTACAGGGAACGATCAAACGTAGACTGTTTCAGACATTAATCCCATGGAGGAAAGTGCGGATGGAGAATGTTGTATTCAATCCCGATGCAATGTCTGTGTTTCATCAACACTTTGATATTCCACAGATTGCAGAATGCCTCCAGATGTGCATCGGAAACTACTACTGGTCTTCCAGGGAACGATCAAAGCGTAGGCTGTTTGAGACATTTCTCCCATGGAGGAAAGTGCGCATGGTGACTGTTGTATTCAATTCCGATGCAATTTCTGTATTTTATCAACAGTCTGATAGTCCACAGATTACAGAATGCCTCCAGATGTGCATCGGAAACTACGACAGGTCTTCCAAGGAACTCAAAGCGTACACTGTTTGAGACATTACTCCCCTGGAGGAAAGTGCGCATGGTGACTGTTGTATTCAATCTCGATGCAATTTCTGTGTTTCATCAACACTCTGATAGTCCACAGATTACAGAATGAAACCAGATGTGCATCGGAAACTACTACTGGTCTTCCAGGGAACGATCAAAGCGTAGACTGTTTGAGAATTATTCCCATGGAGGAAGGTGCGCATGGTGACTGTTGTATTCAATTACGATGCAATATCTGTGTTTCATCAACAGTCTGATGGTCCACAGATTACAGAATGACTAAAGGTGTGCATCCAGGGAACGATCAAAGCGTAGAGTGTTTGAGACATAACTCTCATTGAGGAAAGTGCGCATGGTGACTGTTGTATTCAATCCCGATGCAATTTCTGTGTTTCGTCAACACTCTGATAGTCCACAGATTACAGAATGCCTCCAGATGTGCATCGGAAACAACTTCTGGTCTTTAGGGAACTATCAAAGCGTAGACTGTTTGAGAATTTGCACCCATGTAGGAAAGATCGCATGGTGTCTGTTGTATTCAATCCCGATGCAATTTCTGTGTTTTATCAACACTCTGATAGTCCACAGATTACAGAATGCCTCCAGATGAGCATCGGAAACTACTTCAGGTCTTCCAGGGAACGATCAAAGCGTAGACCGTTTGAGACATTACTCCCATTTAGGAAAGTGCGCATGGTGACTGTTTTATTCAATCCCGATGCAATTTCTGTGTTTCATCAACATTCAGTTAATCCACAGATTTCAGAGTGCCTCCAGATGTGCATCGGAAACTACTTCTGGTATTCCAGGGAACGATAAAAAGCGTAGACTGTATGAGATACTACTCCCATGGAGGAAAGTGCGCATGGGGACTGTTGTATTCAATCCTGATGCAATTTCTGTGTTTTATCAACACTCTCATAGTCTACAGATTACAGAATGCCTCCAGATGTGCATCGGAAACTACTACTGGTCTTCCAGGGAACGATCAAAGCGTGGACTGTTTGAGACATTACTCCCATAGAGGAAAGTGCGCATGGTGACTGTTTTATTCAATCCCGATGCAATTTCTGTGTTTCATCAACACTCTGATAGTGCACAGATTACAGAATGCCACCAGATGTGCATCGGAATCTACTACTGGTCTTCCAGGGAACGATCAAAGTGTAGACTGTTAGAGACATTACTCCCATGGAGGAAAGTGCGCAAGGTGACTGTTGTATTCAATCTCGATACAATTTCTGTGTTCCATCAACACTCAGTTAGTCCACAGATTACAGAATGCCACCAGACGTGCATCGGAAACTACTACTGGTCTTCCAGGGAACGATCAAATGGAGACTGTTTCAGACATTAATTCCATGGCGGCAAGTGCGGATGGTGACTGTTGTATTCAATCCCGATGCAATTTCTGTGTTTCATCAACACTCTGATAGTCCACAGATTACAGAATGCTTCCAGATGTGCATCGGAAACAACTTCAGGTCTTCCAGGGAACTATCAAAGCGTAGACTGTTTGAGAATTTACTCCCATGGAGGAAAGAGCGCATGGTGTCTGTTGGATTCAATCCCGATGCAATTTCTCTCTTTTATCAACACTCTGATAGTCCACAGATTACAGAATACCTCCAGATGTGCATCGGAAACTACTTCAGGTCTTCCAGGGACCGATCAAAGCGTAGACTGTTTGAGACATTACTCCCATTTAGGAAAGTGCGAATGGTGACTGTTTTATTCAATCCCGATGCAATTTCTGTCTTTCATCAAGACTCCGATAGTCCACAGATTACAGAATGCCTATAGAGGTACATCGGAAACTACTACTGGTCTTCCAGGGAACGATAAAGCGTAGACTGTTTGAGATATTACTCCCATGGAGGAAAGTGCGCATGGTGACTGTTGTATTCAATCTCGATGCAATCTCTGTGTTTCATCAACACTCTGATAGTCCACAGATTACAGAATGCCACCAGATGTGCATCCGAAACTACTACTGGTCTTCCAGGGAACGATCAAAGCGTAGACTGTTTGAGACATTACGCCCATAGAGGAAAGTGCGCATGCTGACTGTTGTATTCAATCCCGATGCAATTTCTGTGTTTCATCAACACTCAGTTAGTCCACAGATATCAGAATGCCTCCAGATGTGCATCGGAAACTACTTCTTTTATTCCATGGAACGATCAAAGCGTAGACTGTAAGAGTCACTACTCCCATGGAGGAAAGTGCGCATGGTGATGTTGTATTCAATCCCGATGCAATTTCTGTGTTTCATCAACTCTCTGATAGTCCACAGATTACAGAATGCCTCCAGAGGTGCATCGGAAACTACTACTGGTCTTCCAGGGAACGATCAAAGCGTAGACTGTTTGAGACATTTTTCCCATGGAGGAAAGCGCGCATGGTGACTGTTGTATTGAATCCCGATGCAATATCTGTGTTTCGTCAACACTCTGATAGTCCACAGATTACAGGATGCCTCCAGATGAGCATCGGAAACAACTTCAGGTCTTCCAGGGAACTATAAAGGCGTAGACTGTTTGAGAATTTACTCCCATGGAGGAAAGAGGGCATGGTGTCTGTTGTTTTCAATCCCGATGCAATTTCTGTGTTTTATCATCACTCTGATTGTCCACAGATTACAGAATGACTCCAGATGTGCATCGGAAAATACTTCAGGTCTTCCAGGGAACGATCAAATCGTATACTGTTTGAGACATTACTCCCATTTAGGAAAGTGCGCATGGTGACTGTTTTATTCAATCCCGATGCAATATCTGTTTTTCATCAGCACTCTGATAATCCACAGATTACAGAATGCCTTCAGATGTGCATCGGAAACTACTACTGGTTTTCCAGGGAACGATCAAAGAGTAGACTGTTTGAGAAATACTTACGAGGAGAAAATTGCGCATGGTGACTGTTGTATTCAATCCCGATGCAATTTCTGTGTTTCATCAACATTCTGATAGTCCACAGATTACAGAATTCCTCCAGATGTGCATCGGAAACTACTACTGGTCCTCCAGGGAACGATCAAAGCGTAGACTGTTTGAGACATTACTCCCATGGAGGAAATTGCGTATGGTGACTGTTGTATTCAATCCCGATGCAATTTCTGTGTTTCATCTACACTCAGTTAGTCCACAGATTTCAGAATGCCTCCAGATGTGCATCGGAAACTACTTCTGGTATTCCAGGGAACGATCAAAGCGTAGACTGTAAGAGTCACTACTCCCATGGAGGTAAGTGCGCATGGTGACTGTTGTATTCAATCCCGATGCAATTTCTGTGTTTCATCAACACTCTGATAGTCCACAGATTACAGACTGCCTCCAGATGTGCATCGGAAACTTCTACTGGTCTTCCTAGGAACGATCAAAGCGTAGACAGTTTGAGACGTTACTCCCATGGAGGAAAGAGCGCATGGTGTCTGTTGTATTCAATCCCGATGCAATTTCTGTGTTTCGTCAACACTCTGATAGTCCACAGGTTACAGGATGCCTCCAGATGTGCATCGCAAACAACTTCAGGTCTTCCAGGGAACAATCAAAGCGTAGACTGTTTGAGAATTTACTCGCATGGAGGAAAGATGGCATGTTGTCTGTTGTATTCAATCCCGATGCAATTTCTGTGTTTTATCAACACTCTGATTGTCCACAGATTACAGAATGCCTGCAGATGTGCATCGGAAACTACTTCAGGTCTTCCAGGGAACGATCAAAGCGTAGACTGCTAGAGACATTACTCCCATTTAGGAAAGTGCGCATGGTGACTGTTTTATTCAATCCCGATGCAATTTCTGTGTTTCATCAACACTCAGTTAATCCATAGATTTCAGAATGCCCTAGATGTGCATCGGAAACTACTTCTGGTATTCCAGGGAACGATCAAAGCGTAGACTGTTTGAGACATTACTCCCATGGAGGAAAGTGCGCATGGTGAGTGTTGTATTCAATTCTGATGCAATTTCTGTATTTCATCAACAGTCTGGTAGTCCACAGATTACAGAATGCCTCCAGATGTGCATCGGAAACTACTTCAGGTCTTCCAGGGAACTCAAAGCGTACACAGTTTGAGACATTACTCCCATGGAGGAAAGTGCGCATGGTGACTGTTGTATTCAATTCCGATGCAATTTCTGTGTTTCGTCAACAGTCTGATAGTCCACATATTACAGAATGCCTAAAGGTGTGCATCGGAGACTACTACTGGACTTCCAGGGACGATCAAAGCGTAGAGTGTTTGAGACATTACTACCATGGAGGAAAGTGCGCATGGTGACTGTTGTATTCAATCCCGATGCAATTTCTGTGTTTCACCTACACTCAGTTAGTCCACAGATTTCAGAATGCCTCCAGATGTGCATCGGAAACTACTTCTGGTATTCCAGGGAACGATCAAAGCGTAGACTGTAAGAGTCACTACTCCCATAGAGGAAAGTGCGCATGGTGACTGTTGTATTCAATCCCGTTGCAATTTCTGTGTTTCATCAATATTTTGATAGTCCACAGATTACAGACTGCCTCCAGATGTGCATCGGAAACTTCTACTGGTCTTCCAGGGAACGATCAAAGCGTAGACTGTTTGAGACATTACTCCCATTTAGGAAAGTGCGCATGGTGACTGTTTTATTCAATCCCGATGCAATTTCTGTGTTTCATCAACACTCAGTTAATCCATAGATTTCAGAATGCCCTAGATGTGCATCGGAAACTACTTCTGGTATTCCAGGGAACGATCAAAGCGTAGACTGTTTGAGACATTACTCCCATGGAGGAAAGTGCGCATTCTGACTGTTGTATTCATTTCCGATGCAATTTCTGTATTTCATCAACAGTCCGGTAGTCCACAGATTACAGAATGCCTCCAGATGTGCATCGGAAACTACTACAGGTCATCCAGGGAGCTCAAAGCGTACACAGTTTGAGACATTTCTCCCATGGAGGAAAGTGCGCATGGTGACTGTTGTATTTAATCTCGATGCCATTTCTGTGTTTCATCAACCCTCTGATAGTCCACAGATTACAGAATGCCACCAGATGTGCATCGGAAATTACTACTGGTCTTCCAGGGAACGATCAAAGCGTAGACTGTTTAAGAATTACTCCCATGGAGGAAAGTGCGCATGGTGACTGTTGTATTCAATTCCGATGCAATTTCTGTGTTTCATCAACAGTCTGATAGTCCACATATTACAGAATGCCTAAAGGTGTGCATCGGAGACTACTACTGGACTTCCAGGGACGATCAAAGCGTAGAGTGTTTGAGACATAACTCCCATGGAGGAAAGTGCGCATGGTGACTGTTGTATTCAATCCCGATGCAATTTCTGTGTTTCATCAACACTCTGATACTCCACAGATTACAGAATGCCTCCAGATGTGCATCGGAAAGTACTACTGGTCTTCCTACGAACGATCAAAGCGTAGACTGTTTGAGACATTACTCCCATGGAGGAAAGTGCGCATGGTGACTGTTGTATTCAATCCCGATGCAATTTCTGTGTTTCATCTACACTCAGTTAGTCCACAGATTTCAGAATGCCTCCAGATGTGCATCGGAAACTACTTCTGGTATTCCAGGGAACGATCAAAGCGTAGACTGTAAGAGTCACTACTCCCATGGAGGAAAGTGCGCATGGTGACTGTTGTATTCAATCCCGTTGCAATTTCTGTGTTTCATCAATATTCTGATAGTCCACAGATTACAGACTGCCTCCAGATGTGCATCGGAAACTTCTACTGGTCTTCCAGGGAACGATCAAAGCGTAGACTGTTTGAGACATTACTCCCATGGAGGAAAGTGCGCATGGTGACTGTTGTATTCAATTCCGATGCAATTTCTGTATTTCATCAACAGTCTGATAGTCCACAGATAACAGAATGCCTCCAGATGTGCATCGGAAGCTACTTCAGGTCTTCCAGGGAACGATCAAAGCGTAGACTGTTTGAGACATTACTCCCATGGAGGAAAGTCCGCATGGTGACTGTTGTATTGAACCCCGATGCAATTTCTGTGTTTCGTCAACACTCTGATAGTCCACAGATTACAGGATGCCTCCATATGTGCATCGGAAACAACTTCAGGTCTTCCAGGGAACTATCAAAGCGTAGACTGTTTGAGAATTTACTCCCATGGAGGAAAGACGGCATGGTGTCTGTTGTATTCACTCCCGATGCAATTTCTGTGTTTTATCTACACTCTGATAGTCCACAGATTACAGAATGCCTTCAGATGTGCATCGGAAACTACTACTGGACTTCCAGGGGAATATCAAAGCGTAGACTGTTTGAGACATTACTCTCATGGAGGAAAGTGCTCATGGTGGCTATTGCACTCTATCCCGATGCAATTTTAGTGCTTCATCAGCACTCTGATAGTCCACAGATTACAGAATGCCTTCAGATGTGCTTCGGAAACTACTACTGGTCTTCCAGGGAACGATCAAAGCGTAGACTGTTTGAGAATAACTCCCGTGGAGGAAATTGCGTATGGTGACTGTTGTATTCAATTCCGATGCAGTTTCTGTTTTTCATCAACAGTCTGATAGTCCACAGATTACAAATTGCCTCCAGATGTGCTTCGGAAACTACTACAGGTCTTCCAGGGTACTCAAAGCGTACACTGTTTGAGACATTACTCTCATGGAGGAAAGTGCGCATGGTGACTGTGGTATTGAATCCCGATGCAATTTCTGTGTTTTATCAACACTCTGATAGTCCACAGATTACAGAATGCCTCCAGATGTGCATAGGACGCTACTTCAGGTCTTCCAGGGAACGATCAAATCGTAGACTGTTTGAGACATTACTCCCATTTAGGAAAGTGCGCAATGTGACTGTTTTATTCATCCCGATTCAAATTTCTGTGTTTCATGAGCACTCTGATAGTCCACAGATTACAGAATGCCTCCAGATGTGAATCGGAAACAACTTCAGGTCTTCCAGGGAACTATGAATGCGTAGACTGTTTGAGAATTTACTCCCATGGAGGAAAGAGCGCATGGTGTATGTTGTATTCAATCCCGATGCAATTTCTGTGTTTCATCAACGCTCTGACACTCTACAGATAACAGAATGCCTCCAGATGTGCATCGGAAACTACTACTGGTCTTCCTACGATCGATCAAAGCGTAGACTGTTTGAGACATTACTCCCATGGAGGAAAGTGCGCATGGTGACTGTTGTATTGAACCCCGATGCAATTTCTGTGTTTCGTCAACACCCTGATAGTCCACAGATTACAGGATGCCTCCAGATGTGCATCGGAAACAACTTCAGGTCTTCCAGGGAACTATCAAAGCGTAGACTGTTTGAGAATTTACTCCCATGGAGAAAAGACGGCATGGTGTCTGTTGTATTCAACCCCGATGCAATTTCTGTGTTTTATCAACACTCTGATAGTCCACAGATTACAGAATGCCTTCAGATGTGCATCGGAAACTACTACTGGACTTCCAGGGGACTATCAAAGCGTAGACTGTTTGAGACATTACTCTCATGGAGGAAAGTGCTCATGGTGGCTATTGCACTCTATCCCGATGCAATTTTAGTGCTTCATCAACACTCTGATAGTCCACAGATTACAGAATGCCTCCAGATGTGCATCGGATACTACTTCAGGTCTTCAGGGAACGATTAAAGCGTAGACTGCTTGAGACGTTACTCCCATTTAGGAAAGTGCGCATGGTGACTGTTTTATTCAATCCCGATGCAATTTCTGTGTTTCATCAGCACTCTGAGAGTCCACAGATTGCAGAATGCCTTCAGATGTGCTACGGAAACTACTACTGGTCTTCCAGGGAACGATCAAATCGTAGACTGTTTGAGACGTTACTCCCATTTAGGAAAGTGCGCATGGTGACTGTTTTATTCAATCCCGATGCAATTTCTGTGTTTCATCAGCACTCTGAGAGTCCACAGATTGCAGAATGCCTTCAGATGTGCTTCGGAAACTACTACTGGTCTTCCAGGGAACGATCAAAGCGTAGACTGTTTGAGAACTACTCCCGTGGAGGGAATTGCGTATGGTGACTGTTGTATTCAATTCCGTGCAGTTTCTGTATTTCATCAACACTCTGATAGTCCACAGATTACAGACTGCCTCCAGATGTGCTTCGGAAACTACTACAGGTCTTCCAGGGAACTCAAAGCGTACACTGTTTGAGACATTACTCCCATGGAGGAAAGCGCGCATGGTGACTGTTGTATTCAATCTCGATGCAATATCTGTGTTTCATCAACACTGTGATCGTCCACAGATTACAGAATGCCACCAGATGTGCATCGGAAACTACTACTGGTCTTCCAGGGACCGATCAAAGCGTAGACTGTTTGAGAATTACTCCTATGGAGGAAAGTGCGCATGGTGAATGTTGTAGTCAATTCCGATGCAATTTCTGTGTTTCATCAACAGTCTGAAAGTCCACAGATTACAGAATGCCTAAAGGTGTGTATCGGAAACTACTACTGGTCTTCCTAGGAACGATCAAAGCGTAGACTGTTTGAGACATTACTCTCATGGAGGAAAGTGCGCATGGTGACTGTGGTATTGAATCCCGATGCAATTTCTGTGTTTGGTCAACACTCTGATAGTCCACAGATTACAGAATGCCACCAGATGTGCATCGGAAACAACTTCAGGTCTTCCAGGGAACTATGAAAGCGTAGACTGTTTGAGAATTTACTCCCATGGAAGAAAGTGCGCATGGTGACTGTTGTATTCAATCCTCATGCAATTTCTGTGTTTCATCAACACTCTGATACTCCACAGAATACAGAATGCCTCCAGATGTGAATCGGAAACTACTACTGGTCTTCCAGGGAACGATCAAAGCCTTGACTGTTTGAGAATTACTCCCATGGAGGAAAGTGCGCATGGTGACTGTTGTATTCAATTCCGATGCAATTTCTGTGTTTCATCAACAGTCTGATAGTCCACAGATTACAGAATGCCTAAAGGTGTGCATCGGAAACTACTACTGGTCTTCCAGGGAACGATCAAAGCGTAGACTGTTTGAGACATTACTAACATTTAGGAAAGTGCGCATGGTGACTGTTTTATTCCATCCCGATGCAATTTCTGTGTTTTATCAGCACTCTGATAGTCCACAGATTTCAGAATGCCTTCAGATGTGCATCTGAAACAACTACTGGACTTCCAGGGAACGATCAAAGCGTAGAGTGTTTGAGACAATACTCCCATGGAAGAAAGTGCGCATGGTGACTGTTGTATTCAATCCTCATGCAATTTCTGTGTTTCATCAACACTCTGATACTCCACAGAATACAGAATGCCTCCAGATGTGAATCGGAAACTACTACTGGTCCTCCTAGGAACGATCAAAGCGTAGACTGTTTGAGACATTACTCCCATGGAGGAAAGTGCGCATGGTGACTGTTGTATTGAATCCCGATGCAATTTCTGTGTTTCGTCAACACTGTGATAGACCACAGATTACAGAATGCCTCCACATGTGCATCGGAAGCTACTTCAGGTCTTCCAGGGAACGATCAAAGCGTAGACTGTTTGAGACATTACTGCCATGGAGGAAAGTGCACAATGTGGCTGTTTTATTCAATCCCAATGCAATTTCTGTGTTTCATCAACACTCAGTTATCCACAGATTTCAGAATGCTTCCAGATGTGCATCGGAAACTACATCTGGTATTCCAGAAAGCGATCAAAACGTGGACTGTATGAGACACTACTCCCATGGAGGAAAGTGCGCATGGTGACTGTTGTATTCAATCCCGATGCAATATCTGAGTTTCATCAACACTCTGATAGTCCACAGTTTACTGAATGCCTTCAGATGTGCATCGGAAACTACTACTGGTCTTCCAGGGAACGATCAAATCGTAGACTGTTAGAGACATTACCAATATGGAGGAAAGTGCGCATGGTGACTGTTGTATTCAATTCCGATGCAATTTCTGTATTTCATCAACAGTCTGATAATCCACAGATTACAGAATGCCTCCAGGTGTGCATCGGAAACTACTACTGGACTTCCAGGGAACGATCAAAGCGTAGACTCTTTGAGACATTACTCCCATGGAGAAAAGTGCTCATGGTGGCTATTGCACTCAATCCCGATCCAATTTTAGTGCTTCATCAACACTCTGATAGTCCACAGATTACAGAATGCATCCAGATGTGCATCGGAAACTACTACTGGTCTTCCAGGGAACGATCAAAGTGTAGACTGTTTGAGACATTACTCCCATTTAGGAAAGTGCGCATGGTGACTGTTGTATTGAATCCCGATGCAATTTCTGTGTTTCATCAACACTCTGATAGTCCACAGTTTACAGAATGCCTCCAGATGTGCATCGGAAACTATTACTGGTCTTCCTAGGAACGATCAAAGCGTAGACAGTTTGAGACATTACTCCCATGGAGGAAAGAGCGCATGGTGTCTGTTGTTTTCAATCCCGATGCAATTTCTGTGTTTCGTCAACACTCTGATAGTCCACAGATTACAGAATGCCTCCAGATGTGAATCGGAAACAACTTCAGGTCTTACATGGAACTATCAAGGCGTAGACTGTTTGAGAATTTACTCCCATGGAGGAAAGAGCGCATGGTGTCTGTTGTATTCAATCCCGATGCAATTTCTGTGTTGTATCAACACTCTGATAGTCCACAGATTACAGAATGCCTCCAGATGTGCATCGGAAACTACTTTAGGTCTTCCGGGGAACGATCAAAGCGTAGACTGTTTGAGACATTACTCCCATTTAGGAAAGTGCGCATGGCGACTGTTTTATTCAATCTCGAAGCAATCTCTGTGTTTCATCAACACTCTGATACTCCACAGATTACAGAATGCCACCAGATGTGCAACGGAAACTACTACTGGTCTTCCAGGGGACGATCAACGCGTAGACTGTTTGAGAGTTACTCCCATGGAGGAAAGTGGGCATGGTGACTGTTGTATTCAATTCCGATGCAATTTCTGTGTTTCATCAAAAGTCTGATAGTCCACAGATTACAGAATGCCAAAAGGTGTGCATCGGAAACTACTACTGAACTTCCAGTGAACGATCAAAGCGTAGAATGTTTGAGACATTACTCCCATGGAGGAAAGTGCGCATGGTGACTGTTGTATTCAATCCCGATGCAATTTCTGTGTTTCATCAACACACTGACACTCCACAGATTACAGAATCCCTCCAGATGTGCATCGGAAACTGCTACTCTTCTTCCAAGGAACGATCAAAGCGTTGACTGTTTGAGACATTACTCCCATGGAGGAAAGTGCGCATGGTGGCTGTTGTATTGAATCCCGATAGAATTTCTGTGTTTCGTCAACACTCTGATAGTCCACAGATTACAGAATGCCTCCAGATGTGCATCGGAAACAACTTCAGGTCTTCAGGGAACTATCAAAGCGTAGACTGTTTGAGAATTTACTCCCATGGAGGAAAGAGCGCATGGTGTCTGTTGTATTCAATACCGATGCAATTTCTGTGTTTTATCAACAGTCTGATAGTCCACAGATTACAGAATGCCTCCAGATGTGCATCGGAAACTACTTCAGGCCTTCCAGGGAACGATCAAATCGTAGACTGTTTGAGACATTACTCCCATTTAGGAAAGTGCGCATGGTGACAGTTTTATTCAATCCCGATGCAATTTCTGTGTTTCATCAACACTCAGTTAATCCACAGATTTCAGAATGCCTCCAGATGTGCATCGGAAACTAATTCTGGTATTCCAGGGAACGATAAAAGCGTAGACTGTATGAGACACTACTCCCATGGAGGAAAGTGCGCATGGTGACTGTTGTATTCATTCCCGATGCAATTTCTGGGTTTCATCAACACTCTGATACTCCACAGATTACAGAATGCCTCCAGATGTGCATCGGAAACTACTACTGGTCTTCCTACGAACGATCAAAGCGTAGACTGTTTGAGACATTACTCCCATGGAAGAAAGTGCGCATGGTGACTGTTGTATTGAATCCCGATGCAATTTCTGTGTTTCGTCAACACTCTGATAGTCCACAGATTACAGGATGCCTCCAGATGTGCATCGGAAACAACTTCAGGTCTTCCAGGGAACTATCAAAGCGTAGACTGTTTGAGACTTTACTCCCATTTAGGAAAGTGCGCATGGTGACTGTTTTATACAATCCCGATGCAATTTCTGTGTTTCATCAACACTCAGTTAATTAACAGATTTCAGAATGCCTCCAGATGTGCATCGGAAACTACTTCTGGTATTCCAGGGAACGATCAAGGCGTAGACTGTATGAGACACTACTCCCATGGAGGAAAGTGCAATGGTGACTGTTGTAATCAATCCCGATGTAATTTCTGTGTTTCACCAACACTCTGATAGTCCACAAATTACAGAATGCCTTCAGATGTGCATCGGAAACTACTACTGGTCGTCCAGGGAACGATCAAAGCGTAGACTGTTTGAGACATTACTCACATGGAGAGAAGTGCGCATGGTGACTGTTGTTTCAATTCCGATGCAATTTCTGTATTTCATCAGCAGTCTGATAATCCACAGATTACAGAATGCCTCCAGGTGTGCATGGGAAACTACTACTGGACTTCCAGGGGACGGTCAAAGCGTAGACTGTTTGAGACCTTACTCTCATGGAGGAAAGTGCTCATGGTGGCTATTGCACTCAATCCCGATGCAATTTTAGTGCTTCATCAACACACTGATAGTCCACAGATTACAGAATGCCTCCAGATGTGCATCGGAAACTACTTCAGGTCTTCCAGGGAACGATCAAAGCGTTGATTGCTTGAGACATTACTCCCATTAAGAAAGTGCGCATGGTGACTGTTGTATTCAATCCTCATGCAATTTCTGTGTTTCATCAACACTCTGATACTCCACAGAATACAGAATGCCTCCAGATGTGAATCGGAAACTACTACTGGTCCTCCTAGGAACGATCAAAGCGTAGACTGTTTGAGACATTACTCCCATGGAGGAAAGTGCGCATGGTGACTGTTGTATTGAATCCCGATGCAATTTCTGTGTTTCGTCAACACTGTGATAGACCACAGATTACAGAATGCCTCCAGATGTGCATCGGAAACAACTTCAGGTCTTCCAGGGAACTATCAAAGCGTAGACTGTTTGAGAATTTACTCCCATGGAGGAAAGAGCGCATGGTGTCTGTTGTGTTCAATCCCGATGCAATTTCTGTGTTTTATCAACACTCTGATAGTCCACAGACTACAGAATGCCTCCACATGTGCATCGGAAGCTACTTCAGGTCTTCCAGGGAACGATCAAAGCGTAGACTGTTTGAGACATTACTGCCATGGAGGAAAGTGCACAATGTGGCTGTTTTATTCAATCCCAATGCAATTTCTGTGTTTCATCAACACTCAGTTATCCACAGATTTCAGAATGCTTCCAGATGTGCATCGGAAACTACATCTGGTATTCCAGAAAGCGATCAAAACGTGGACTGTATGAGACACTACTCCCATGGAGGAAAGTGCGCATGGTGACTGTTGTATTCAATCCCGATGCAATATCTGAGTTTCATCAACACTCTGATAGTCCACAGTTTACTGAATGCCTTCAGATGTGCATCGGAAACTACTACTGGTCTTCCAGGGAACGATCAAATCGTAGACTGTTAGAGACATTACCCATATGGAGGAAAGTGCGCATGGTGACTGTTGTATTCAATTCCGATGCAATTTCTGTATTTCATCAACAGTCTGATAATCCACAGATTACAGAATGCCTCCAGGTGTGCATCGGAAACTACTACTGGACTTCCAGGGAACGATCAAAGCGTAGACTCTTTGAGACATTACTCCCATGGAGAAAAGTGCTCATGGTGGTTATTGCACTCAATCCCGATCCAATTTTAGTGCTTCATCAACACTCTGATAGTCCACAGATTACAGAATGCATCCAGATGTGCATCGGAAACTACTACTGGTCTTCCAGGGAACGATCAAAGTGTAGACTGTTTGAGACATTACTCCCATTTAGGAAAGTGCGCATGGTGACTGTTGTATTGAATCCCGATGCAATTTCTGTGTTTCATCAACACTCTGATAGTCCACAGTTTACAGAATGCCTCCAGATGTGCATCGGAAACTATTACTGGTCTTCCTAGGAACGATCAAAGCGTAGACAGTTTGAGACATTACTCCCATGGAGGAAAGAGCGCATGGTGTCTGTTGTTTTCAATCCCGATGCAATTTCTGTATTTCGTCAACACTCTGATAGTCCACAGATTACAGAATGCCTCCAGATGTGAATCGGAAACAACTTCAGGTCTTCCATGGAACTATCAAGGCGTAGACAGTTTGAGAATTTACTCCCATGGAGGAAAGAGCGCATGGTGTCTGTTGTATTCAATCCCGATGCAATTTCTGTGTTGTATCAACACTCTGATAGTCCACAGATTACAGAATGCCTCCAGATGTGCATCGGAAACTACTTTAGGTCTTCCGGGGAACGATCAAAGCGTAGACTGTTTGAGACATTACTCCCATTTAGGAATGTGCGCATGGCGACTGTTTTATTCAATCTCGAAGCAATCTCTGTGTTTCATCAACACTCTGATACTCCACAGATTACAGAATGCCACCAGATGTGCAACGGAAACTACTACTGGTCTTCCAGGGGACGATCAACGCGTAGACTGTTTGAGAGTTACTCCCATGGAGGAAAGTGGGCATGGTGACTGTTGTATTCAATTCCGATGCAATTTCTGTGTTTCATCAAAAGTCTGATAGTCCACAGATTACAGAATGCCAAAAGGTGTGCATCGGAAACTACTACTGAACGTCCAGTGAACGATCAAAGCGTAGAATGTTTGAGACATTACTCCCATGGAGGAAAGTGCGCATGGTGACTGTTGTATTCAATCCCGATGCAATTTCTGTGTTTCATCAACAAACTGATACTCCACAGATTACAGAATCCCTCCAGATGTGCATCGGAAACTGCTACTCTTCTTCCAAGGAACGATCAAAGCGTTGACTGTTTGAGACATTACTCCCATGGAGGAAAGTGCGCATGGTGGCTGTTGTATTGAATCCCGATAGAATTTCTGTGTTTCGTCAACACTCTGATAGTCCACAGATTACAGAATGCCTCCACATGTGCATCGGAAACAACTTCAGGTCTTCAGGGAACTATCAAGGCGTAGACAGTTTGAGAATTTACTCCCATGGAGGAAAGAGCGCATGGTGTCTGTTGTATTCAATACCGATGCAATTTCTGTGTTTTATCAACAGTCTGATAGTCCACAGATTACAGAATGCCTCCAGATGTGCATCGGAAACTACTTCAGGCCTTCCAGGGAACGATCAAATCGTAGACTGTTTGAGACATTACTCCCATTTAGGAAAGTGCGCATGGTGACAGTTTTATTCAATCCCGATGCAATTTCTGTGTTTCATCAACACTCAGTTAATCCACAGATTTCAGAATGCCTCCAGATGTGCATCGGAAACTAATTCTGGTATTCCAGGGAACGATAAAAGCGTAGACTGTATGAGACACTACTCCCATGGAGGAAAGTGCGCATGGTGACTGTTGTATTCATTCCCGATGCAATTTCTGGGTTTCATCAACACTCTGATACTCCACAGATTACAGAATGCCTCCAGATGTGCATCGGAAACTACTACTGGTCTTCCTACGAACGATCAAAGCGTAGACTGTTTGAGACATTACTCCCATGGAAGAAAGTGCGCATGGTGACTGTTGTATTGAATCCCGATGCAATTTCTGTGTTTCGTCAACACTCTGATAGTCCACAGATTACAGAATGCCTCCAGATGTGCATGGGAAACTACTACTGGACTTCCAGGGGACGATCAAATCGTAGACTGTTTGAGACATTACTCTCATGGAGGAAAGTGCTTATGGTGGCTATTGCACTCAATCCCGATGCAATTTTAGTGCTTCATCAACACTCTGATAGTCCACAGATTACAGAATGCCTCAAGATGTGCATCGGAAACTACTTCAGGTCTTCCAGGGAACGATCAAAGCGTAGACTGCTTGAGACATTACTCCCATTTAGGAAAGTGCGCATGGTGACTGTTTTATTCAATCCCGATGCAATTTCTGTGTTTCATCAACACTCTGATAGTCCACAGATTACAAAATGCCTTCAGATGTGCATCGGAAACTACTACTGGTCTTCCAGGGAATGATCAAAGCATAGACTGTTTGAGAATTACTCCCGTGGAGGAAATTGCGCATGGTGACAGTTGTATTCAATCTCGATGCAATTTCTGTGTCTCATCAACACTCGGATAATCTACAGATTACAGAAATCCTCCAGATGTGCATCGGAAACTACTACTGGTCTTCCAGGGAACGATCAAAACGTAGACTGTTTGAGACATTACTCCCATGGAGTAAAGTGCCAATGGTGTCTGTTGTATTCAATTCCGATGCAATTTCTGTATTTCATCAACAGTCTGATAGTCCACAGATTACAGAATGCCTAAAGGTGTGCATCGGAAACTACTACTGGACTTCCAGGGAACGATCAAAGCGTAGAGTGTTTGAGACATTACTCCCATGGAGGAAAGTGCGCATGGTGACTGTTGTATTCAATCCCGATGCAATATCTGTGTTTCATCAACACTCTGATACTACACAGATTACAGAATGCCTCCAGATGTGCATCGGAAACTACTACTGGTCTTCCAGGGAACGATCAAAGCGTAGACTGTTTGAGAATTACTCCTATGGAGGAAAGTGCGCATGGTGAATTTTGTAGTCAATTCCGATGCAATTTCTGTGTTTCATCAACAGTCTGATATTCCACAGATTACAGAATGCCTAAAGGTGTGCATCGGAAACTACTACTGGACTTCCAGGGAACGATCAAAGCGTAGAGTGTTTGAGACATTACTCCCATGGAGGAAAGTGCACATGGTGACTGTTGTATTGAATCCCGATGCAATTTCTGTGTTTCGGCAACACTCTGATAGTCCACAGATTACAGTATGCCTCCAGATGTGCATGGGAAACTACTACTGGACTTCCAGGGGACGATCAAAGCGTAGACTGTTTGAGACATTACTCTCATGGAGGAAAGTGCTCATGGTGGCTATTGCACTCAATCCCGATGCAATTTTAGTGCATCATCAACACTCTGATAGTCCACAGATTACAGAATGCCTCCAGATGTGCATCGGAAACTACTTCAGGTCTCCCAGGGAACGATCAAAGCGTAGACTGTTTGAGAATTACTCCTATGGAGGAAATTGCGCATGGTGACTGTTGTATTCAATCCTGATGCAATTTCTGTGTTTCATCAACACTCTGATACTCCACAGATTACAGAATGCCTCCAGATGTGCATCGGAAACTACTACTGGTCTTCCTAGGAACGATCAAAGCGTAGACTGTTTGAGACATTACTCTCATGGAGGAAAGTGCGCATGGTGACTATTGTATTGAATCCCGATGCAATTTCTGTGTTTCGTCAACACTCTGATAGTCCACAGATTGCAGAATGCCTCCAGATGTGCATCGGAAACAACTTCAGGTCTTCCAGGGAACTATCAAACCGTAGACTGTTTGAGAATTTACTCCCATGGAGGAAAGAGCGCATGGTGTCTGTTGTATACAATCCCGATGCAATTTCTGTGTTTTATCAACACTCTGATAGTCCACAGATTATAGAATGCCTCCAGATGTGCATAGGAAGCTACTTCAGGTCTTCCAGGGATCGATCAAAGCGTAGACTGTTTGAGACACTACTCCCATTTAGGAAAGTGCGCAATGTGACTGTTTTATTCATCCCGATCTAATTTCTGTGCTTCATCAGCCCTTTGATAGTCCACAGATTACTGAATGCCTTCAGATGTGCATCGGAAACTACTACTGGTCTTCCAGGGAACGATCAAAGCGTAGACTGTTTGAGAATTACTCCCGTGGAGGAAATTGCGCATGGTGACTGTTGTATTCAATCCCGATGCAATTTCTGTCTTTCATCAACAGTCTGAGAGACCACAGATTACAGAATGCCTAAAGATGTGCATCGGAAACTACTACTGGACTTCCAGGGAACGATCAAAGCGTAGACTGTTTGAGACATTACTCCCATGGAGGAAAGTGCGCATGGTGACTGTTGTATTGAATCCCGATGCAATTTCTGTGTTTCGTCAACACTCTGATAGTCCACAGATTGCAGAATGCCTCCAGTTGTGCATCGGAAACAACTTCAGGTCTTCCAGGGAACTATCAAAGCGTAGACTGTTTGAGAATTTACTCCCTTGGAGGAAAGAGCGCATGGTGACTGTTGTATTCAATCCCGATGCAATTTCTGTGTTTTATCAACACTCTTTTAGTCCACAGATTACAGAATGTCTCCAGATGTGCATCGGAAGCTACTTCAGGTCTTCCAGGGAACGATCAAAGCGTAGACTGTTTGAGACATTACTACCATGGAGGAAAGTGCGCAATGTGACTGTTTTATTCAATCCCGATGCAATATCTGTGTTTCATCAACACTCAGTTAATCCACAGATTTCAGAATGCTTCCAGATGTGCATCGGAAACTACATCTGGTATTCCAGGGAACGATCAAAACGTGGACAGGATGAAACTCTACTCCCCTGGAGGAAAGTGCGCATGGTGACTTTTGTATTCAAACCCGATGCAATTTCTGTGTTTCATCAACACTCTGATAGTCCACAGATTACAGAATGCCTTCAGATGTGCGTCGGAAACTACTACTGGTCTTCCAGGGAACGATCAAAGCGTAGACTGTTTGAGAAATTACTCCCATGGGGGAAAGTGCGCATGGTGACTGTTGTATTCAATTCCGATGCAATTTCTGTATTTCATCAACAGTCTGATAATCCACAGATTACAGAATGCCTCCAGGTGTGCATCGGAAACTATTACTGGACTTCCAGGGAACGATCAAAACGTAGAGTGTTTGAGACATTACTCCCATGGAGGAAAGTGCTCATGGTGGCTATTGCACTCAATCCCGATCCAATTTTAGTGCTTCATCAACACTCTGATAGTCCACAGATTACAGAATGCATCCAGATGTGCATCGGAAACTACTACTGGTCTTCCAGGGAACGATCAAAGTGTAGACTGTTTGAGACATTACTCCAATTTAGGAAAGTGCGCATGGTGACTGTTGTATTCAACCCCGATGCAATTTCTGTGTTTCATCAATACTCTGATACTCCACAGTTTACAGAATGCATCCACGTGTGCATCGGAAACTACTACTGGACTTCCAGGGAAGGATCAAAGCGTAAACTGTTTGAGACATTACTCCCATGGAGAAAAGTGCTCATGGTGGCTATTGCACTCAATCCAAATGCAATTTTAGTGCTTCATCAACACTCTGATAGTCCACAGACTACAGAATGCCTCCAGATGTGCATCGGAAACTACTACTGGTCTTCCAGTGAACGATCATAGTGTAGACTGTTAGAGACATTACTCCCATGGCGGAAAGTACGCTTGGTGACTGTTGTATTCAATCCCTATGCAATTTCTGTGTTTCATCAACACTCTGACAGTCCACAGATTACAGAATGCCTCCAGATGTGCATTGGAAACTACAACAAGTCTTCCAGGGAACTCAAAGCTTACACTGTTTGAGACATTACTCCCATGGAGGAAAGGGCGCATGGTGACTGTTGTATTCAATCTCGATGCAATTTCTGTGTTTCATCAACACTCTGATACTCCACAGATTACAGAATGCCTCCAGATGTCCATCGGAAACTACTACTGGTCTTCCTAGGAACGATCAAATCGTAGACAGTTTGAGACATCACTCCCATGGAGAAAAGTGCGCATGGTGACTGTTGTATTGAATCCCGATGCAATCTCTGTGTTTCATCAACACTCTGATAGTCCACAAATTACAGAATGTCACCAGATGTGCATCGGAAACTACTACTGGTCTTCCAGGGAACGATCAAAGAGTAGACTGTTAGAGCCATTACTCCCATGGAGGAAAGTGCGCATGGTGACTGTTATATTCAATTCCGATGCAATTTCTGTATTTCATCAACAGACTGATAGTCCACAGATTACAGAATTCCTCCAGATGTGCATCGGAAACTACTACAGGTCTTCCAGGGAACTCAAAGCGTACACTGTTTGAGACATTACTCCCATGGAGGAAAGTGTGCATGGTGACTGTTGTATTCAATCTCGATGCAATTTCTGTGTTTCATCAACACTCAGTTAGTCCACAGATTTCAGAATGCCTACAGATGTGCATCGGAAACTACTTCTGGTATTCCAGGGAACGATCAAAGCGTAGACTATATGAGACACTACTCCCATGGAGGAAAGTGCGCATGGTGACTGTTGTATTCAATCCCGATGCAATTTCTGTGTTTCATAAACACTCTGATAGTCCACAGATTACAGAATGCCTCCAGAAGAGCATCGGAAACTACTACTGGTCTTCCAGGGAACGATCAAAGCGTAGACTGTTAGAGACATTACTCCCATGGAGGAAAGAGCGCATGGTGACTGTTATATTCAATTCCGATGCAATTTCTGTATTTCATCAACAGTCTGATAGTCCACAGATTACAGAATGTATCCAGATGTGCATCGGAAACTACTACAGGTCTTCCAGGGAACTCAAAGCGTACACTGTTTGAGACATTACTCCCATGGAGGAAAGTGCGCATGGTGACTGTTCTACTCAATCCCGATGCAATTTCTGTGTTTCATCAACACTCAGATACTCCACAGATTACAGAATGCCTCCTGATGTGCATCGGAAAGTACTACTGGTCTTCCTAGGAACGATCACATCGTAGACAGTTTGAGACATTACTCCCATGGAGGAAAGTGCGCATGGTGACTGTTGTATTGAATCCTGATGCAATTTCTGTGTTTCGTCAACACTCTGATAGTCCACAGATTACAGAATGCCTCCAGATGTGCATCGGAAACAACTTCAGGTCTTCCAGGGAACTATCAAAGCGTAGACTGATTGAGAATTTACTCCCATGGAGGAAAGAGCGCATGGTGTCTGTTGTATTCAATCCCGATGCAATTTCTGTGTTTCGTCAACACTCTGATAGTCCACAGATTACAGTATGCCTCCAGATGTGCATGGGAAACTACTACTGGACTTCCAGGGGACGATCAAAGCGTAGACTGTTTGAGACATTACTCTCATGGAGGAAAGTGCTCATGGTGGCTATTGCACTCAATCCCGATGCAATTTTAGTGCATCATCAACACTCTGATAGTCCACAGATTACAGAATGCCTCCAGATGTGCATCGGAAACTACTTCAGGTCTCCCAGGGAACGATCAAAGCGTAGACTGTTTGAGAATTACTCCTATGGAGGAAATTGCGCATGGTGACTGTTGTATTCAATCCTGATGCAATTTCTGTGTTTCATCAACACTCTGATACTCCACAGATTACAGAATGCCTCCAGATGTGCATCGGAAACTACTACTGGTCTTTCTAGGAACGATCAAAGCGTAGACTGTTTGAGACATTACTCTCATGGAGGAAAGTGCGCATGGTGACTATTGTATTGAATCCCGATGCAATTTCTGTGTTTCGTCAACACTCTGATAGTCCACAGATTGCAGAATGCCTCCAGATGTGCATCGGAAACAACTTCAGGTCTTCCAGGGAACTATCAAAGCGTAGACTGTTTGAGAATTTACTCCCATGGAGGAAAGAGCGCATGTTGTCTGTTGTATACAATCCCGATGCAATTTCTGTGTTTTATCAACACTCTGATAGTCCACAGATTATAGAATGCCTCCAGATGTGCATAGGAAGCTACTTCAGGTCTTCCACTGATCGATCAAAGCGTAGACTGTTTGAGACACTACTCCCATTTAGGAAAGTGCGCAATGTGACTGTTTTATTCATCCCGATCTAATTTCTGTGCTTCATCAGCCCTTTGATAGTCCACAGATTACTGAATGCCTTCAGATGTGCATCGGAAACTACTACTGGTCTTCCAGGGAACGATCAAAGCGTAGACTGTTTGAGAATTACTCCCGTGGAGGAAATTGCGCATAGTGACTGTTGTATTCAATCCCGATGCAATTTCTGTCTTTCATCAACAGTCTGAGAGACCACAGATTACAGAATGCCTAAAGGTGTGCATCGGAAACTACTACTGGACTTCCAGGGAACGATCAAAGCGTAGACTGTTTGAGACATTACTCCCATGGAGGAAAGTGCGCATGGTGAATGTTGTATTGAATCCCGATGCAATTTCTGTGTTTCGTCAACACTCTGATAGTCCACAGATTGCAGAATGCCTCCAGATGTGCATCGGAAACAACTTCAGGTCTTCCAGGGAACTATCAAAGCGTAGACTGTTTGAGAATTTACTCCCATGGAGGAAAGAGCGCATGGTGACTGTTGTATTCAATCCCGATGCAATTTCTGTGTTTTATCAACACTCTTTTAGTCCACAGATTACAGAATGTCTCCAGATGTGCATCGGAAGCTACTTCAGGTCTTCCAGGGAACGATCAAAGCGTAGACTGTTTGAGACATTACTACCATGGAGGAAAGTGCGCAATGTGACTGTTTTATTCAATCCCGATGCAATATCTGTGTTTCATCAACACTCAGTTAATCCACAGATTTCAGAATGCTTCCAGATGTGCATCGGAAACTACATCTGGTATTCCAGGGAACGATCAAAACGTGGACAGGATGAGACTCTACTCCCCTGGAGGAAAGTGCGCATGGTGACTGTTGTATTCAAACCCGATGCAATTTCTGTGTTTCATCAACACTCTGATAGTCCACAGATTACAGAATGCCTTCAGATGTGCGTCGGAAACTACTACTGGTCTTCCAGGGAACGATCAAAGCGTAGACTGTTTGAGAAATTACTCCCATGGGGGAAAGTGCGCATGGTGACTGTTGTATTCAATTCCGATGCAATTTCTGTATTTCATCAACAGTCTGATAATCCACAGATTACAGAATGCCTCCAGGTGTGCATCGGAAACTACTACTGGACTTCCAGGGAACGATCAAAACGTAGAGTGTTTGAGACATTACTCCCATGGAGGAAAGTGCTCATGGCGGCTATTGCACTCAATCCCGATCCAATTTTAGTGCTTCATCAACACTCTGATAGTCCACAGATTACAGAATGCATCCAGATGTGCATCGGAAACTACTACTGGTCTTCCAGGGAACGATCAAAGTGTAGACTGTTTGAGACATTACCCCAATTTAGGAAAGTGCGCATGGTGACTGTTGTATTCAACCCCGATGCAATTTCTGTGTTTCATCAATACTCTGATACTCCACAGTTTACAGAATGCATCCACGTGTGCATCGGAAACTACTACTGGACTTCCAGGGAAGGATCAAAGCGTAAACTGTTTGAGACATTACTCCCATGGAGGAAAGTGCTCATGGTGGCTATTGCACTCAATCCAAATGCAATTTTAGTGCTTCATCAACACTCTGATAGTCCACAGACTACAGAATGCCTCCAGATGTGCATCGGAAACTACTACTGGTCTTCCAGTGAACGATCATAGTGTAGACTGTTAGAGACATTACTCCCATGGCGGAAAGTACGCTTGGTGACTGTTGTATTCAATCCCTATGCAATTTCTGTGTTTCATCAACACTCTGACAGGCCACAGATTACAGAATGCCTCCAGATGTCCATTGGAAACTACAACAAGTCTTCCAGGGAACTCAAAGCTTACACTGTTTGAGACATTACTCCCATGGAGGAAAGGGCGCATGGTGACTGTTGTATTCAATCTCGATGCAATTTCTGTGTTTCATCAACACTCTGATACTCCACAGATTACAGAATGCCTCCAGATGTCCATCGGAAACTACTACTGGTCTTCCTAGGAACGATCAAATCGTAGACAGTTTGAGACATCACTCCCATGGAGAAAAGTGCGCATGGTGACTGTTGTATTGAATCCCGATGCAATCTCTGTGTTTCATCAACACTCTGATAGTCCACAAATTACAGAATGTCACCAGATGTGCATCGGAAACTACTACTGGTCTTCCAGGGAACGATCAAAGAGTAGACTGTTAGAGACATTACTCCCATGGAGGAAAGTGCGCATGGTGACTGTTATATTCAATTCCGATGCAATTTCTGTATTTCATCAACAGACTGATAGTCCACAGATTACAGAACTCCTCCAGATGTGCATCGGAAACTACTACAGGTCTTCCAGGGAACTCAAAGCGTACACTGTTTGAGACATTACTCCCATGGAGGAAAGTGTGCATGGTGACTGTTGTATTCAATCTCGATGCAATTTCTGTGTTTCATCAACACTCAGTTAGTCCACAGATTTCAGAATGCCTACAGATGTGCATCGGAAACTACTTCTGGTATTCCAGGGAACGATCAAAGCGTAGACTATATGAGACACTACTCCCATGGAGGAAAGTGCGCATGGTGACTGTTGTATTCAATCCCGATGCAATTTCTGTGTTTCATAAACACTCTGATAGTCCACAGATTACAGAATGCCTCCAGAAGTGCATCGGAAACTACTACTGGTCTTCCAGGGAACGATCAAAGCGTAGACTGTTAGAGACATTACTCCCATGGAGGAAAGAGCGCATGGTGACTGTTATATTCAATTCCGATGCAATTTCTGTATTTCATCAACAGTCTGATAGTCCACAGATTACAGAATGTATCCAGATGTGCATCGGAAACTACTACAGGTCTTCCAGGGAACTCAAAGCGTACACTGTTTGAGACATTACTCCCATGGAGGAAAGTGCGCATGGTGACTGTTCTACTCAATCCCGATGCAATTTCTGTGTTTCATCAACACTCAGATACTCCACAGATTACAGAATGCCTCCTGATGTGCATTGGAAAGTACTACTGGTCTTCCTAGGAACGATCACATCGTAGACAGTTTGAGACATTACTCCCATAGAGGAAAGTGCGCATGGTGACTGTTGTATTGAATCCCGATGCAATTTCTGTGTTTCGTCAACACTCTGATAGTCCACAGATTACAGAATGCCTCCAGATGTGCATCGGAAACAACTTCAGGTCTTCCAGGGAACTATCAAAGCGTAGACTGATTGAGAATTTACTCCCATGGAGGAAAGAGCGCATGGTGTCTGTTGTATTCAATCCCGATGCAATTTCTGTGTTTCGTCAACACTCTGATAGTCCACAGATTACAGTATGCCTCCAGATGTGCATGGGAAACTACTACTGAACTTCCAGGGGACGATCAAAGCGTAGACTGTTTGAGACATTACTCTCATGGAGGAAAGTGCTCATGGTGGCTATTGCACTCAATCCCGATGCAATTTTAGTGCATCATCAACACTCTGATAGTCCACAGATTACAGAATGCCTCCAGATGTGCATCGGAAACTACTTCAGGTCTCCCAGGGAACGATCAAAGCGTAGACTGTTTGAGAATTACTCCTATGGAGGAAATTGCGCATGGTGACTGTTGTATTCAATCCTGATGCAATTTCTGTGTTTCATCAACACTCTGATACTCCACAGATTACAGAATGCCTCCAGATGTGCATCGGAAACTACTACTGGTCTTCCTAGGAACGATCAAAGCGTAGACTGTTTGAGACATTACTCTCATGGAGGAAAGTGCGCATGGTGACTATTGTATTGAATCCCGATGCAATTTCTGTGTTTCGTCAACACTCTGATAGTCCACAGATTGCAGAATGCCTCCAGATGTGCATCGGAAACAACTTCAGGTCTTCCAGGGAACTATCAAAGCGTAGACTGTTTGAGAATTTACTCCCATGGAGGAAAGAGCGCATGGTGTCTGTTGTATACAATCCCGATGCAATTTCTGTGTTTTATCAACACTCTGATAGTCCACAGATTATAGAATGCCTCCAGATGTGCATAGGAAGCTACTTCAGGTCTTCCAGGGATCGATCAAAGCGTAGACTGTTTGAGACACTACTCCCATTTAGGAAAGTGCGCAATGTGACTGTTTTATTCATCCCGATCTAATTTCTGTGCTTCATCAGCCCTTTGATAGTCCACAGATTACTGAATGCCTTCAGATGTGCATCGGAAACTACTACTGGTCTTCCAGGGAACGATCAAAGCGTAGACTGTTTGAGAATTACTCCCGTGGAGGAAATTGCGCATGGTGACTGTTGTATTCAATCCCGATGCAATTTCTGTCTTTCATCAACAGTCTGAGAGACCACAGATTACAGAATGCCTAAAGGTGTGCATCGGAAACTACTACTGGACTTCCAGGGAACGATCAAAGCGTAGACTCTTTGAGACATTACTCCCATGGAGGAAAGTGCGCATGGTGACTGTTGTATTGAATCCCGATGCAATTTCTGTGTTTTATCAACACTGTTTTAGTCCACAGATTACAGAATGTCTCCAGATGTGCATCGGAAGCTACTTCAGGTCTTCCAGGGAACGATCAAAGCGTAGACTGTTTGAGACATTACTACCATGGAGGAAAGTGCGCAATGTGACTGTTTTATTCAATCCCGATGCAATATCTGTGTTTCATCAACACTCAGTTAATCCACAGATTTCAGAATGCTTCCAGATGTGCATCGGAAACTACATCTGGTATTCCAGGGAACGATCAAAACGTGGACAGGATGAGACTCTACTCCCCTGGAGGAAAGTGCGCATGGTGACTGTTGTATTCAAACCCGATGCAATTTCTGTGTTTCATCAACACTCTGATAGTCCACAGATTACAGAATGCCTTCAGATGTGCGTCGGAAACTACTACTGGTCTTCCAGGGAACGATCAAAGCGTAGACTGTTTGAGAAATTACTCCCATGGGGGAAAGTGCGCATGGTGACTGTTGTATTCAATTCCGATGCAATTTCTGTATTTCATCAACAGTCTGATAATCCACAGATTACAGAATGCCTCCAGGTGTGCATCGGAAACAACTACTGGACTTCCAGGGAACGATCAAAACGTAGAGTGTTTGAGACATTACTCCCATGGAGGAAAGTGCTCATGGTGGCTATTGCACTCAATCCCGATCCAATTTTAGTGCTTCATCAACACTCTGATAGTCCACAGATTACAGAATGCATCCAGATGTGCATCGGAAACTACTACTGGTCTTCCAGGGAACGATCAAAGTGTACACTGTTTGAGACATTACTCCAATTTAGGAAAGTGCGCATGGTGACTGTTGTATTCAACCCCGATGCAATTTCTGTGTTTCATCAATACTCTGATACTCCACAGTTTACAGAATGCATCCACGTGTGCATCGGAAACTACTACTGGACTTCCAGGGAAGGATCAAAGCGTAAACTGTTTGAGACATTACTCCCATGGAGGAAAGTGCTCATGGTGGCTATTGCACTCAATCCAAATGCAATTTTAGTGCTTCATCAACACTCTGATAATCCACAGACTACAGAATGCCTCCAGATGTGCATCGGAAACTACTACTGGTCTTCCAGGGAACGATCATAGTGTAGACTGTTAGAGACATTACTCCCATGGCGGAAAGTACGCTTGGTGACTGTTGTATTCAATCCCTATGCAATTTCTGTGTTTCATCAACACTCTGACAGTCCACAGATTACAGAATGCCTCCAGATGTGCATTGGAAACTACAACAAGTCTTCCAGGGAACTCAAAGCTTACACTGTTTGAGACATTACTCCCATGGAGGAAAGGGCGCATGGTGACTGTTGTATTCAAAATCGATGCAATTTCTGTGTTTCATCAACACTCTGATACTCCACAGATTACAGAATGCCTCCAGATGTCCATCGGAAACTACTACTGGTCTTCCTAGGAACGATCAAATCGTAGACAGTTTGAGACATCACTCCCATGGAGAAAAGTGCGCATGGTGACTGTTGTATTGAATCCCGATGCAATCTCTGTGTTTCATCAACACTCTGATAGTCCACAAATTACAGAATGTCACCAGATGTGCATCGGAAACTACTACTGGTCTTCCAGGGAACGATCAAAGAGTAGACTGTTAGAGACATTACTCCCATGGAGGAAAGTGCGCATGGTGACTGTTATATTCAATTCCGATGCAATTTCTGTATTTCATCAACAGACTGATAGTCCACAGATTACAGAATTCCTCCAGATGTGCATCGGAAACTACTACAGGTCTTCCAGGGAACTCAAAGCGTACACTGTTTGGGACATTACTCCCATGGAGGAAAGTGTGCATGGTGACTGTTGTATTCAATCTCGATGCAATTTCTGTGTTTCATCAACACTCAGTTAGTCCACAGATTTCAGAATGCCTACAGATGTGCATCGGAAACTACTTCTGGTATTCCAGGGAACGATCAAAGCGTAGACTATATGAGACACTACTCCCATGGAGGAAAGTGCGCATGGTGACTGTTGTATTCAATCCCGATGCAATTTCTGTGTTTCATAAACACTCTGATAGTCCACAGATTACAGAATGCCTCCAGAAGTGCATCGGAAACTACTACTGGTCTTCCAGGGAACGATCAAAGCGTAGACTGTTAGAGACATTACTCCCATGGAGGAAAGAGCGCATGGTGACTGTTATATTCAATTCCGATGCAATTTCTGTATTTCATCAACAGTCTGATAGTCCACAGATTACAGAATGTATCCAGATGTGCATCGGAAACTACTACAGGTCTTCCAGGGAACTCAAAGCGTACACTGTTTGAGACATTACTCCCATGGAGGAAAGTGCGCATGGTGACTGTTCTACTCAATCCCGATGCAATTTCTGTGTTTCATCAACACTCAGATACTCCACAGATTACAGAATGCCTCCTGATGTGCATCGGAAAGTACTACTGGTCTTCCTAGGAACGATCACATCGTAGACAGTTTGAGACATTACTCCCACGGAGGAAAGTGCGCATGGTGACTGTTGTATTGAATCCCGATGCAATTTCTGTGTTTCGTCAACACTCTGATAGTCCACAGATTACAGAATGCCTCCAGATGTGCATCGGAAACAACTTCAGGTCTTCCAGGGAACTATCAAAGCGTAGACTGATTGAGAATTTACTCCCATGGAGGAAAGAGTGCATGGTGTCTGTTGTATTCAATCCCGATGCAATTTCTGTGTTTCATCAACACTCTGATAGTCCACAGATTACAGAATGCCTCCAGATGTGCTTCGGAAACTACTACTGGTCTTCCAGGGAACGATCAAAGCGTAGACTGTTTGAGACATTACTCCCATTTAGGAAAGAGTGCAAGGTGAAGGTTTTATTCAATCCCGATGCAATTTCTGTATTTCATCAGCACTCTGATAGTCCACAGATTACAGAATGCCTTCAGATGTGCATCGGAAACTACTACTGGTCTTCCAGGGAACGATCAAAGCGTAGACTGTTTGAGATATTACTCCCATGGAGGAAAGTGCGCATGGTGACTGTTGTTTTGAATCCCGATGCAATTTCTGTGTTTCGTCAACACTCTGATAGTCCACAGACTACAGAATGCCTCCAGATGTGCATCGGAAACAATTTCAGGTCTTCCAGGGAACTATCAAAGCGTAGACTTTTTGAGAATTTACTCCCATGGAGGAAAGAGCTCATGGTGCCTGTTGTATTCAATCCCGATGCAATTTCTGTGTTTTATCAACACTCTGATAGTCCACAGATTACAGAATGCCTCCAGATGTGCATCGGAAACTACTTCAGGTCTTCCAGGGTACGATCAAAGCGTAGACTGTTTGAGACATTACTCCCATTTAGGAAAGTGTTCATGGTGAAGGTCTTATTCAATCCCGATGCAATTTCTGTGTTTCATCAGCACTCTGATAGTCCACAGATTACAGAATGGCTTCAGATGTGCATCGGAAGCTACTACTGGTCTTCCAGGGAACGATCAAAGCGTAGACTGTTTGAGACATTACTCCCACGGAGGAAAGTGCGCATGGTGACTGTTGTATTCAATTCCGATGCAATTTCTGTATTTCATCATCAGTCTGATAATCCACAGATTACAGAATGCCTCCAGGTGTGCATCGGAAACTACTACTGGACTTCCAGGGAAGGATCAAAGCGTAAACTGTTTGAGACATTACTCCCATGGAGAAAAGTGCTCATGGTGGCTATTGCACTCAATCCAAATGCAATTTTATTGCTTCATCAACACTCAGATAGTCCACAGATTACAGAATGCCTCCAGATGTGCATCGAAAACTACTACTGGTCTTCCAGGGAACGATCAAAGCGTAGACTGTTAGAGACATTACTCCCATGGAGGAAAGTGCGCATGGTGACTGTTGTATTCAATTCCGATGCAATTTCTGTATTTCATCATCAGTCTGATAATCCACAGATTACAGCATGTCTCCAGATGTGCATCGGAAACTACTACAGGTCTTCCAGGGAACTCAAAGTGTACACTGTTTGAGACATTACTCCCATGGAGGAAAGTGTGCATGGTGACTGTTGTATTCAATCTCGATGCCATTTCTGTGTTTCATCAACACTCTGATAGTCCACAGATTACAGAATGTCACCAGATATGCATCGGAAACTACTACCGGTCTTCCAGGGAACGATCAAAGCGTAGACTGTTTGAGAATTACTCCCGTTGAGGAAATTGCGCATGGTGAATGTTGTATTCAATACCGATGCAATTTCTGTGTTTCATCAACACTCTGATAGTCCACAGATTACAGAAGTCCTCCAGATGTGCAACGGAAACTACTACTTGTCTTCCAGGGAACGATCAAAGCGTAGACTGTTTGAGACATTACTCCCATGGAGGAAAGTGCGCATGGTGACTGTTGTATTCAATCCCGATGCAATTTCTGTGTTTCATCAACACTCAGTTAGTCCACAGATTTCAGAATGCCTACAGATGTGCATCGGAAACTACTTCTGGTATTCCAGGGAACGATCAAAGCGTAGACTATATGAGACACTACTCCCATGAGGGAAAGTGCGCATGGTGACTGTTGTATTCAATCCCGATGCAATTTCTGTGTTTCATCAACACTCTGATAGTCCACAGATTACAGAATGCCTCCAGAAGTGCATCGGAAACTACTACTGGTCTTCCAGGGAACGATCAAAGCGTAGACTGTTAGAGACATTACTCCCATGGAGGAAAGAGCGCATGGTGACTGTTATATTCAATTCCGATGCAATTTCTGTATTTCATCAACAGTCTGATAGTCCACAGATTACAGAATGTATCAAGATGTGCATCGGAAACTACTACAGGTCTTCCAGGGAACTCAAAGCGTACACTGTTTGAGACATTACTCCCATGGAGGAAAGTGCGCATGGTGACTGTTCTATTCAATCCCGATGCAATTTCTGTGTTTCATCAACACTCAGATACTCCACAGATTACAGAATGCCTCCTGATGTGCATCGGAAAGTACTACTGGTCTTCCTAGGAACGATCACATCGTAGACAGTTTGAGACATTACTCCCATGGAGGAAAGTGCGCATGGTGACTGTTGTATTGAATCCCGATGCAATTTCTGTGTTTCGTCAACACTCTGATAGTCCACAGATTACAGAATGCCTCCAGATGTGCATCGGAAACAACTTCAGGTCTTCCAGGGAACTATCAAATCGTAGACTGATTGAGAATTTACTCCCATGGAGGAAAGAGCGCATGGTGTCTGTTGTATTCAATCCCGATGCAATTTCTGTGTTTCATCAACACTCTGATAGTCCACAGATTACAGAATGCCTCCAGATGTGCTTCGGAAACTACTACTGGTCTTCCTGGGAACGATCAAAGCGTAGACTGTTTGAGACATTACTCCCATTTAGGAAAGTGGGCAAGGTGAAGGTTTTATTCAATCCCGATGCAATTTCTGTATTTCATCAGCACTCTGATAGTCCACAGATTACAGAATGCCTTCAGATGTGCATCGGAAACTACTACTGGTCTTCCAGGGAACGATCAAAGCGTAGACTGTTTGAGATATTACTCCCATGGAGGAAAGTGCGCATGGTGACTGTTGTTTTGAATCCCGATGCAATTTCTGTGTTTCGTCAACACTCTGATAGTCCACAGACAACAGAATGCCTCCAGATGTGCATCGGAAACAATTTCAGGTCTTCCAGGGAACTATCAAAGCGTAGACTTTGTGAGAATTTACTCCCATGGAGGAAAGAACTCATGGTGCCTGTTGTATTCAATCCCGATGCAATTTCTGTGTTTTATCAACACTCTGATAGTCCACAGATTACAGAATGCCTCCAGATGTGCATCGGAAACTACTTCAGGTCTTCCAGGGTACGATCAAAGCGTAGACTGTTTGAGACATTACTCCCATTTAGGAAAGTGTTCATGGTGAAGGTCTTATTCAATCCCGATGCAATTTCTGTGTTTCATCAGCACTCTGATAGTCCACAGATTACAGAATGGCTTCAGATGTGCATCGGAAACTACTACTGGTCTTCCAGGGAACGATCATAGTGTAGACTGTTAGAGACATTACTCCCATGACGGAAAGAGCGCTTGGTGATTGTTGTATTCAATCCCTATGCAATTTCTGTGGTTCATCAACACTCTGACAGTCCACAGATTACAGAATGCCTCCAGATGTGCATTGGAAACTACAAGAGGTCTTCCAGGGAACTCAAAGCTTATAATGTTTGAGACATTACTCCCATGGAGGAAAGGGCGAATGGTGACTGTTGTATTCAATCTCGATGCAATTTCTGTGTTTCATCAACACTCTGATAGTCCACAGATTACAGAATGCCACCAGATGTCCATCGGCATCTACTACTGGTCTTCCAGGGAACGATCAAACGTAGACTGTTTCAGACATTAATCACATGGAGGAAAGTGCTGATGGTGACTGTTGTATTCAATCCCGATGCAATTTCTGTGTTTCATCAACACTCTGATACTCCACAGATTACAGAATGCCTCCATATGTCCATCGGAAACTACTACTGGTCTTCCTAGGAACGATCAAATCGTAGACAGTTTGTGACATCACTCCCATGGAGAAAAGTGCGCATGGTGACTGTTGTATTAAATCCCGATGCAATTTCTGTGTTTCGTCAACACTCTGATAGTCCACAGATTACAGAATGCCTCCAGATGTGCATCGGAAACTACTTCAGGTCTTCCAGGGAACTATCAAAGCGTAGACTGTTTGAGAATTTACTGACATGGAGGAAAGAGCGCATGGTGTCTGTTGTATTCAATCCCGATGCAATTTCTGTGTTTTATCAACACTCTGATAGTCCACAGATTACAGAATGCCTCCAGATGTGCATCGGAAACTACTTCAGGTCTTCCAGGTAGCGATCAAATCGTAGACTGTTTGAGACATTACTCCCATTTAGGAAAGAGCGCATGGTGACTGTTGTATTCAATCCCGATGCAATTTCTGTGTTTCATCAACACTCAGTTGGTCCACAGATTTCAGAAGGCTTCCAGATGTGCATCGGAAACTACTTCTGGTATTCCAGGGAACGATCAAAGCGTAGACTATATGAGACACTACTCCCATGGTGGAAAGTGCGCATGGTGACTGTTGTATTCAATCCCGATGCAATCTCTGTGTTTCATCAACACTCTGATAGTCCACAGATTACAGAATGCCTCCAGATGTGCTTCGGAAACTACTACTGGTCTTCCAGGGAACGATCAAAGAGTAGACTGTTAGAGACATTACTCCCATGGCGGAAAGTGCGCATGGTAACTGTTTTATTGAATCCCGATGCAATTTCTGTGTTTCATCAGCACTCTGATAGTCCACAGATTACACAACGCATTCAGATGTTCATCGGAAACTACTACAGGTCTTCCAGGGAACTCAAAGCGTACACTGTTTGAGACATTACTCCCATGGAGGAAAGTGCGCATGGTGACTGTTCTATTCAATCCCGATGCAATTTCTGTGTTTCATCAACGCTCAGATACTCCACAGATTACAGAATGCCTCCTGATGTGCATCGGAAAGTACTACTGGTCTTCCTAGGAACGATCACATCGTAGACAGTTTGAGACATTACTCCCATGGAGGAAAGTGCGCATGGTGACTGTTGTATTGAATCCCGATGCAATTTCTGTGTTTCGTCAACACTCTGATAGTCCACAGATTACAGAATGCCTCCAGATGTGCATCGGAAACAACTTCAGGTGTTCCAGGGAACTATCAAAGCGTAGACTGATTGAGAATTTACTCCCATGGAGGAAAGAACGCATGGTGTCTGTTGTATTCAATCCCGATGCAATTTCTGTGTTTCATCAACACTCTGATAGTCCACAGATTACAGAATGCCTCCAGATGTGCTTCGGAAACTACTACTAGTCTTCCAGGGAACGATCAAAGCGTAGACTGTTTGAGACATTACTCCCATTTAGGAAAGTGGGCAAGGTGAAGGTTTTATTCAATCCCGATGCAATTTCTGTATTTCATCAGCACTCTGATAGTCCACAGATTACAGAATGCCTTCAGATGTGCATCGGAAACTACTACTGGTCTTCCAGGGAACGATCAAAGCGTAGACTGTTTGAGATATTACTCCCGTGGAGGAAAGTGCGCATGGTGACTGTTGTTTTGAATCCCGATGCAATTTCTGTGTTTCGTCAACACTCTGATAGTCCACAGACTACAGAATGCCTCCAGATGTGCATCGGAAACAATTTTAGGTCTTCCAGGGAACTATCAAAGCGTAGAGTTTTTGAGAATTTACTCCCATGGAGGAAAGAGCTCATGGTGCCTGTTGAATTCAATCCCGATGCAATTTCTGTGTTTTATCAACACTCTGATAGTCCACAGATTACAGAATGCCTCCAGATGTGCATCGGAAACTACTTCAGGTCTTCCAGGGTACGATCAAAGCGTAGACTGTTTGAGACATTACTCCCATTTAGGAAAGTGTTCATGGTGAAGGTCTTATTCAATCCCGATGCAATTTCTGTGTTTCATCAGCACTCTGATAGTCCACAGATTACAGAATGGCTTCAGATGTGCATCGGAAACTACTACTGGTCTTCCAGGGAACGATCAAAGCGTAGACTGTTTGAGACATTACTCCCATGGAGGAAAGTGCGCATGGTGACTGTTGTATTCAATTCCGATGCAATTTCTGTATTTCATCATCAGTCTGATAATCCACAGATTACAGAATGCCTCCAGGTGTGCATCGGAAACTACTACTGGACTTCCAGGGAAGGATCAAAGCGTAAACTGTTTGAGACATTACTCCCATGGGGGAAAGTGCTCATGGTGGCTATTGCACTCAATCCAAATGCAATTTTTGTGCTTCATCAACACTCTGATAGTCCACAGATTACAGAATGCCTCCAGATGTGCATCGGAAACTACTACTGGTCTTCCAGGGAACGATCATAGTGTAGACTGTTAGAGACATTACTCCCATGGAGGAAAGAGCGCATGGTGTCTGTTGTATTCAATCCCGATGCAAATTCTGTGTTTCATCAACACTCTGATAGTCCACAGATTACAGAATTCATCCAGATGTGCATCGGAATCTACTACTGGTCTTCCAGGGAACGATCAAAGCGTAGACTGAGACATTACTCACATTTAGGAAAGTGCGCATGGTGACTGCTTTATTCAATCCCGATGCAATTTCTGTGTTTCATCATCACTCAGTTAATAAACAGATTTCAGAATGCCTCCAGATGTGCATCGGAAACTACTTCTGGTATTCCAGGGAACTATCAAAGCGTAGACTTTTTGAGAATTTACTCCCATGGAGGAAAGAGCGCATGGTGCCTGTTGTATTCAATCCCGATGCAAATTCTGTGTTTTATCAACACTCTGATAGTCCACAGATTACAGAATGCCTCCAGATGTGCATCGGAAACTACTTCAGGTCTTCCAGGGTACGATCAAGGCGTAGACTGTTTGAGACATTACTCCCATTTAGGAATGTGGGCATGGTGAAGGTCTTATTCAATCCCCATGCAATTTCTGTGTTTCATCAGCACTCTGATAGTCCACAGATTACAGAATGGCTTCAGATGTGCATCGGAAACTACTACTGGTCTTCCAGGGAACGATCAAAGCGTAGACTGTTTGAGACATTACTCCCATGGAGGAAAGTGCGCATGGTGACTGTTGTAATCAATTCCGATGCAATTTCTGTGTTTCATCAACACTCTGACAGTCCACAGATTACAGAATGCCTCCAGATGTGCATTGGAAACTACAACAGGTCTTCCAGGGAACTCAAAGCTTACACTGTTTGAGACATTACTCCCATGGAGGAAAGGGCGCATGGTGACTGTTGTATTCAATCTCGATGCAATTTCTGTGTTTCATCAACACTCTGATACTCCACAGATTACAGAATGCCTCCAGATGTCCATCGGAAACTACTACTGGTCTTCCTAGGAACGATCAAATCGTACACAGTTTGAGACATCACTCCCATGGGGAAAAGTGCGCATGGTGACTGTTGTATTGAATCCCGATGCAATCTCTGTGTTTCATCAACACTCTGATAGTCCACAGATTACAGAATGTCACCAGATGTGCATCGGAAACTACTACTGGTCTTCCAGGGAACGATCAAAGGGTACACTGTTAGAAAAAATTACTCCCATGGAGGAAAGTGCGCATGGTGACTGTTATATTCAATTACGATGCAATTTCTGTATTTCATCAACAGTCTGATAGTCCACAGATTACAGAATGTCTCCAGATGTGCATCGGAAACTACTACAGGTCTTCCAGGGAACTCAAAGCGTACACTGTTTGAGACATTGCTCCCATGGAGGAAAGTGTGCATGGTGACAGTTGTATTCAATCTCGATGCCATTTCTGTGTTTCATCAACACTCTGATAGTCCACAGATTACAGAATGTCACCAGATATGCATCGGAAACTACTACCGGTCTTCCAGGGAACGATCAAAGCGTAGACTGTTGAGAATTACTCCCATGGAGGAAAGAGCGCATGGTGTGTGTTGTATTCAATCCCGATGCAATTTCTGTGTTTTATCAACACTCTGATAGTCCACAGATTACAGAATGCCTCCAGATGTGCATCGGAAACTACTTCAGGTCTTCCAGGGAGCGATCAAAGCGTAGACTGTTTGAGACATTACTCCCATTTAGGAAAGTGCGCATGGTGACTGTTTTATTGAATCCCGATGCAATATCTGTGTTTCATCAGCACTCTGTTAGTCCACAGATTACAGAATGCCTTCAGATGTTCATCGGAAACTACTATTGGTCTTCTAGGGAACGATCAAAGCGTAGACTCTTTGAGAATTACTCCCGTTGAGGTAATTGCGCATGGTGACTGTTGTATTCAATCCCGATGCAATTTCTGTGTTTCATCAACACTCTGATAGTCCACAGATTACAGAATTCCTCCAGATGTGCAACGGAAACTACTACTTGTCATCCAGGGAACGATCAAAGCGTAGACTGTTTGAGACATTACTCCCATGGAGGAAAGTGCGCATGGTGACTGTTGTATTCAATCCCGATGCAATTTCTGTGTTTCATCAACACTCAGTTAGTCCACAGATTTCAGAATGCCTACAGATGTGCATCGCAAACTACTTCTGGTATTCCAGGGAACGATCAAAGCGTAGACTATATGAGACACTACTCCCATGGAGGAAAGTGCGCATGGTGACTGTTGTATTCAATCCCGATGCAATATCTGTGTTTTATCAACACTCTGATAGTCCACAGATTACAGAATGCCTCCAGATGTGCATCGGAAACTACTTCAGGTCTTCCAGGGAGCGATCAAAGCGTAGACTGTTTGAGACATTACTCCCATTTAGGAAAGTGCGCATGGTGACTGTTTTATTGAGTCCCGATGCAATTTCTGTGTTTCATCAGCACTCTGTTAGTCCACAGATTACAGAATGCGTTCAGATGTTCATCGGAAACTACTATTGGTCTTCTAGGGAAGGATCAAAGCGTAGACTGTTTCAGAATTACTCCCGTTGAGGTAATTGCGCATGGTGACTGTTGTATTCAATCCCGATGCAATTTCTGTGTTTCATCAACACTCTGATAGTCCACAGATTACAGAATTCCTCCAGATGTGCAACGGAAACTAATACTTGTCTTCCAGGGAACGATCAAAGCGTAGACTGTTTGAGACATTACTCCCATGGAGGAAAGTGCGCATGGTGACTGTTGTATTCAATCCCGATGCAATTTCTGTGTTTCATCAACACTCAGTTAGTCCACAGATTTCAGAATGCCTACAGATGTGCATCGGAAACTACTTCTGGTATTCCAGGGAACGATCAAAGCGTAGACTATATGAGACACTACTCCCATGGAGGAAAGTGCGCATGGTGACTGTTGTATTCAATCCCGATGCAATTTCTGTGTTTCATCAACACTCTGATAGTCCACAGATTACAGAATGCCTCCAGATGTGCATCGGAAACTACTACAGGTCTTCCAGGGAACTCAAAGCGTACACTGTTTGAGACATTACTCCCATGGAGGAAAGTGTGCATGGTGACTGTTGTATTCAATCCCGATGCAATTTCTGTGTTTCATCAACACTCAGATACTCCACAGAATACAGAATGCCTCCTGACGTGCATCGGAAAGTACTACTGGTCTTCCTAGGAACGATCACATCGTAGACAGTTTGAGACATTACTCCCATGGAGGAAAGTGCCCATGGTGACTGTTGTATTGAATCCCGATGCAATTTCTGTGTTTCGTCAACACTCTGATAGTCCACAGATTACAGAATGCCTCCAGATGTGCATCGGAAACAACTTCAGGTCTTCCAGGGAACTATCAAAGCGTAGACTGATTGAGAATTTACTCCCATGGAGGAAAGAGCGCATGGTGTCTGTTGTATTCAATCCCGATGCAATTTCTGTGTTTCATCAACACTCTGATAGTCCACAGATTACAGAATTCCTCCAGATGTGCATCGGAATCTACTACTGGTCTTCCAGGGAACGATCAAAGCGTAGACTGTTTGAGACATTACTGACATTTAGGAAAGTGCGCATGGTGACTGCTTTATTCAATCCCGATGCAATTTCTGTGTTTCATCAACACTCAGTTAATAAACAGATTTCAGAATGCCTCCAGATGTGCATCGGAAACTACTTCTGGTATTCCAGGGAACTATCAAAGCGTAGACTTTTTGAGAATTTACTCCCATGGAGGAAAGAGCGCATGGTGCCTGTTGTATTCAATCCCGATGCAATTTCTGTGTTTTATCAACACTCTGATAGTCCACAGATTACAGAATGCCTCCAGATGTGCATCGGAAACTACTTCAGGTCTTCCAGGGTACGATCAAGGCGTAGACTGTTTGAGACATTACTCCCATTTAGGAAAGTGGGCATGGTGAAGGTCTTATTCAATCCCCATGCAATTTCTGTGTTTCATCAGCAATCTGATAGTCCACAGATTACAGAATGGCTTCAGATGTGCATCGGAAACTACTACTGGTCTTCCAGGGAATGATCAAAGCGTAGACTGTTTGAGACATTACTCCCATGGAGGAAAGTGCGCATGGTGACTGTTGTAATCAATTCCGATGCAATTTCTGTATTTCATCATCAGTCTGATAATCCACAGATTACAGAATGCCTCCAGGTGTGCATCGGAAACTACTACTGGACTTCCAGGGAAGGATCAAAGCGTAAACTGTTTGAGACATTACTCCCATGGAGGAAAGTGCTCATGGTGGTTATTGCACTCAATCCAAATGCAATTTTAGTGCTTCATCAACACTCTGATAGTCCACAGATTACAGAATGCCTCCCGATGTGCATCGGAAACTACTACTGGTCTTCCAGGGGACGATCATTGTGTAGACTGTTAGAGACATTACTCCCATGGCGGAAAGTGCGCTTGGTGACTGTTGTATTCAATCCCTATGCAATTTCTGTGTTTCATCAACACTCTGACAGTCCACAGATTACAGAATGCCTCCAGATGTGCATTGGAAACTACAACAGGTCTTCCAGGGAACTCAAAGCTTACACTGTTTGAGACATTACTCCCATGGAGGAAAGGGCGCATGGTGACTGTTGTATTCAATCTCGATGCAATTTCTGTGTTTCATCAACACTCTGATACTCCACAGATTACAGAATGCCTCCAGATGTCCATCGGAAACTACTACTGGTCTTCCTAGGAACGATCAAATCGTAGACAGTTTGAGACATCACTCCCATGGAGAAAAGTGCGCATGGTGACTGTTGTATTGAATCCCGATGCAATCTCTGTGTTTCATCAACACTCTGATAGTCCACAGATTACAGAATGTCACCAGATGTGCATCGGAAACTACTACTGGTCTTCCAGGGAACGATCAAAGGGTAGACTGTTAGAGACATTACTACCATGGAGGAAAGTGCGCATGGTGACTGTTATATTCAATTACGATGCAATTTCTGTATTTCATCAACAGTTTGATAGTCCACAGATTACAGAATGTCTCCAGATGTGCATCGGAAACTACTACAGGTCTTCCAGGGAACTCAAAGCGTACACTGTTTGAGACATTACTCCCATGGAGGAAAGTGGGCATGGTGACTGTTGTATTCAATCTCGATGCCATTTCTGTGTTTCATCAACACTCTGATAGTCCACAGATTACAGAATGTCACCAGATATGCATCGGAAACTACTACCGGTCTTCCAGGGAACGATCAAAGCGTAGACTGTTGAGAATTACTCCCATGGAGGAAAGAGCGCATGGTGTGTGTTGTATTCAATCCCGATGCAATTTCTGTGTTTTATCAACACTCTGATAGTCCACAGATTCCAGAATGCCTCCAGATGTGCATCGGAAACTACTTCAGGTCTTCCAGGGAGCGATCAAAGCGTAGACTGTTTGAGACATTACTCCCATTTAGGAAAGTGCGCATGGTGACTGTTTTATTGAATCCCGATGCAATTTCTGTGTTTCATCAGCACTCTGTTAGTCCACAGATTACAGAATGCCTTCAGATGTTCATCGGAAACTACTATTGGTCTTCTAGGGAACGATCAAAGCGTAGACTGTTTGAGAATTACTCCCGTTGAGGTAATTGCGCATGGTGACTGTTGTATTCAATCCCGATGCAATTTCTGTGTTTCATCAACACTCTGATAGTCCACAGATTACAGAATGCCTAAAGAAGTGCATCGGAATCTACTACTGGTCTTCCAGGGAACGATCAAGCGTAGACAGAGACATTACTCCCATGGAGGAAAGAGCGCATGGTGACTGTTATATTCAATTCCGATGCAATTTCTGTGTTTCATCAGCCTCTGATAGTCCACGGATTACACAACGCCTTCAGATGTTCATCGGAAACTACTATTGGTCTTCCAGGGAACGATCAAAGCGTAGACTGTTTGAGAATTACTCCCGTTGAGGAAATTGCGCATGGTGACTGTTGTATTCAATCCCGATGCAATTTCTGTGTTTCATCAACACTCAGATACTCCACAGATTACAGAATGCCTCCTGATGTGCATCGGAAAGTACTACTGGTCTTCCTAGGACTGATCACATCGTAGACAGTTTGAGACATTACTCCCATGGAGGAAAGTGCCCATGGTGACTGTTGTATTGAATCCCGATGCAATTTCTGTGTTTCGTCAACACTCTGATAGTCCACAGATTACAGCATGCCTCCAGATGTGCATCGGAAACAACTACAGGTCTTCCAGGGAACTATCAAAGCGTAGACTGATTGAGAATTTACTCCCATGGAGGAAAGAGCGCATGGTGTCTGTTGCATTTAATCCCGATGCAATTTCTGTGTTTCATCAACACTCTGATAGTCCACAGATTACAGAATTCCTCCAGATGTGCATCGGAAACTACTACTGGTCTACCAGGGAACGAACAAAGCGTAGACTGTTTGAGACATTACTCACATTTAGGAAAGTGCGCATGGTGACTGCTTTATTCAATCCCGATGCAATTTCTGTGTTTCATCAACACTCAGTTAATAAACAGATTTCAGAATGCCTCCAGATGTGCATCGGAAACTACTTCTGGTATTCCAGGGAACGATCAAAGCGTACACTGTATGAGACATTACTCCCATGGAGGAAAGTGCGCATGGTGACTGTTGTATTCAATCCCGATGCAATTTCTGTATTTCATCAGCACTCTGATAGTCCACAGATTACAGAATGCCTTCAGATGTGCATCGGAAACTACTACTGGTCTTCCAGGGAACGATCAAAGCGTAGACTGTTTGAGACATTACTCCCATGGAGGAAAAAGCGCATGGTGACTGTTATATTCAATTACGATGCAATTTCTGTATGTCATCAACAGTCTGATAGTCCACAGATGACAGAATGTCTCCAGATGTGCATCGGAAACTACTACAGGTCTTCCAGGGAACTCAAAGCGTACTCTGTTTGAGACATTACTCCCATGGAGGAAAGTGTGCATGGTGACTGTTGTATTCTATCTCGATGCCATTTCAGTGTTTCATCAACACTCTGATAGTCCACAGATTACAGAATGTCACCAGATATGCATCGGAAACTACTACCGGTCTTCCAGGGAACGATCAAAGCGTAGACTGTTGAGAATTACTCCCATGGAGGAAAGAGCGCATGGTGTCTGTTGTATTCAATCCCGATGGAATTTCTGTGTTTTATCAACACTCTGATAGTCTACACATTACAGAATGCCTCCAGATGTGCATCGGAAACTACTTCAGGTCTTCCAGGGAGCGATCAAAGCGTAGACTGTTTGAGACATTACTCCCATTTAGGAAAGTCCGCATGGTGACTGTTGTATTCAATCCCGATGCAATTTCTGTGTTTCATCAACACTCTGATAGTCCACAGATTACAGAATTCCTCCAGATGGGCAACGGAAACTACCACTTGTCTTCCAGGGAACGATCAAAGCGTAGACTGTTTGAGACATTACTCGCATGGAGGAAAGTGCGCATGGTGACTGTTGTATTCAATCCCGATGCAATTTCTGTGTTTCATCAACACTCAGTTAGTCCACAGGTTTCACAATGCCTACACATGTGCATCGGAAACTACTTCTGGTATTCCAGGGAACGATCAAACCGTAGACTATATGAGACACTACTCCCATGGAGGAAAGTGCGCATGGTGACTGTTGTATTCAATCCCGATGCAATTTCTGTGTTTCATCAACACTCAGATACTCCACAGATTACAGAATGCCTCCTGATGTGCATCGGAAAGTACTACTGGTCTTCCTAGGAACGATCACATCGTAGACAGTTTGAGACATTACTCCCATGGAGGAAAGTGCGCATGGTGACTGTTGTATTGAATCCCGATGCAATTTCTGTGTTTCGTCAACACTCTGATAGTCCACAGATTACAGAATGCCTTCAGATGTGCATCGGAAACTACTACTGGTCTTCCAGGGAACGATCAAAACGTAGACTGTTTGAGATATTACTCCCATGGAGGAAAGTGCGCATGGTGACTGTTGTTTTGAATCCCGATGCAATTTCTGTGTTTCGTCAACACTCTGATAGTCCACAGACTACAGAATGCCTCCAGATGTGCATCGGAAACAATTTAAGTTCTTCCAGGGAACTATCAAAGCGTAGACTTTTTGAGAATTTACTCCCATGGAGGAAAGAGCTCATGGTGCCTGTTGTATTCAATCCCGATGCAATTTCTGTGTTTTATCAACACTCTGATAGTCCACAGATTACAGAATGCCTCCAGATGTGCATCGGAAACTACTTCAGGTCTTCCAGGGTACGATCAAAGCGTAGACTCTTTGAGACATTACTCCCATTTAGGAAAGTGTTCATGGTGAAGGTCTTATTCAATCCCGATGCAATATCTTTGTTTCATCAGCACTCTGATAGGCCACAGATTACAGAATGGCTTCAGATGTGCATCGGAAACTACTACTGGTCTTCCAGGGAACGATCAAAGCGTAGACTGTTTGAGACATTACTCCCATGGAGGAAAGTGCGCATGGTGACTGTTGTATTCAATTCCGATGCAATATCTGTATTTCATCATCAGTCTGATAATCCACAGATTACAGAATGATTCCAGGTGTGCATCGAAAACTACTACTGGACTTCCAGGGAAGGATCAAAGCGTAAACTGTTTGAGACATTACTCCCATGGAGGAAAGTGCTCATGGTGGCTATTGCACTCAATCCAAATGCAATTTTAGTGCTTCATCAACTCTCTGATAGTCCACAGATTACAGAATGCCTACAGATGTGCATCGGAAACTACTACCGGTCTTCCAGGGAACGATCGTAGTGTAGACTGTTAGAGACATTACTCCCATGACGGAAAGTGCGCTTGGTGGCTGTTGTATTGAATCCCGATGCAATTTCTGTGTTTCGTCAACACTTTGATAGTCCACAGATTACAGAATGCCTCCAGATGTGCATCGGAAACAACTTCAGGTCTTCCAGGGAACTATCAAAGCGTAGACTGATTGAGAATTTACTCCCATGGAGGAAAGAGCGCATGGTGTCTGTTGTATTCAATCCCGATGCAATTTCTGTGTTTCGTCAACACTCTGATAGTCCACAGATTACAGAATGCCTCCAGATGTGCATTGGAAACTACAACAGGTCTTCCAGGGAACTCAAAGCTTACACTGTTTGAGACGTTACTCCCATGGAGGAAAGGGCGCATGGTGACTGTTGTATTCAATCTCGATGCAATTTCTGTGTTTCATCAACACTCTGATAGTCCACAGATTTCAGAATGCCACCAGATGTGCATCGGCATCTACTACTGGTCTTCCAGGGAACGATCAAACGTAGACTGTTTCAGACATTAATCACATGGAGGAAAGTGCGGATGGTGACTGTTGTATTCAATCCCGATGCAATTTCTGTGTTTCATCAACACTCTGATACTCCACAGATTACAGAATGCGTCCATATGTCCATCGGAAACTACTACTGGTCTTCCTAGGAACGATCAAATCGTAGACAGTTTGTGACATCACTCCCATGGAGAAAAGTGCGCATGGTGACTGTTGTATTGAATCCCGATGCAATTTCTGTGTTTCGTCAACACTCAGTTGGTCCACAGATTTCAGAATGCTTCCAGATGTGCATCGGAAACTACTTCAGGTCTTCCAGGAAACTATCAAAGCGTAGACTGTTTGAGAATTTACTTACATGGAGGAAAGAGGGCATGGTGTCTGTTGTATTCAATCCCGATGCAATTTCGGTGTTTTATCAACACTCTGATAGTCCACAGATTACAGAATGCCTGCAGATGTGCATCGGAAACTACTTCAGGTCTTCCAGGGATCGATCAAAGCGTAGACTGTTTGAGACATTACTCCCATTTAGGAAAGTGCGCATGGTGACTGTTGTATTCAATCCCGATGCAATTTCTGTGTTTCATCAACACTCAGTTGGTCCACAGATTTCAGAATTCTTCCAGATGTGCATCGGAAACTACTTCTGGTATTCCAGGGAACGATCAAAGCGTAGACTATATGAGACACTACTCCCATGGTGGAAAGTGCGCATGGTGACTGTTGTATTCAATCCCGATGCAATCTCTGTGTTTCATCAACACTCTGATAGTCCACAGATTACAGAATGTCACCAGAGGTGCATCGGAAACTACTACTGGTCTTCCAGGGAACGATCAAAGAGTAGACTGTTAGAGCATTACTCCCGTGGCGGAAAGTGCGCATGGTGACTGTTTTATTGAATCCCGATGCAATTTCTGTGTTTCATCAGCACTCTGATAGTCCACAGATTACAGAATGCCTTCAGATGTTCATCGGAAACTACTATTGGTCTTCCAGGGAACGATCAAAGCGTAGACTGTTTGAGAATTACTCCCGTTGAGGAAATTGCGCATGGTGACTGTTGTATTCAATCCCGATGCAATTTCTGTGTTTCATCAACACTCTGATAGTCCACAGATTACAGAATTCCTCCAGATGTGCAACGGAAACTACTACTGGTCTTCCAGGGAACGATCAAAGCGTAGACTGTTTGAGACATTACTCCCATTAAGGAAAGTGCGCATGGTGGCTGTTGTATTCAATCCCGATGCAATTTCTGTATTTCATCAACACTCAGTTAGTCCACAGATTTCAGAATGCCTACAGATGTGCATCGGAAACTACTTCTGGTATTCCAGGGAACGATCAAAGCGTAGACTATATGAGACACTACTCCCATGGAGGAAAGCGCGCATGGTGACTGTTGTATTCAATCCCGATGCAATTTCTGTGTTTCATCAACACTCTTGTAGTCCACAGATTACAGAATGCCTCCAGAAGTGCATCGGAAACTACTACTGGTCTTCCAGGGAACGATCAAAGCGTAGACTGTTAGAGACATTACTCCCATGGAGGAAAGAGCGCATGGTGACTGTTATATTCAATTCCGATGCAATTTCTGTATTTCATCAACAGTCTGATAGTCCACAGATTACAGATTGTCTCCAGATGTGCATCGGAAACTTCTACAGGTCTTCCAGGGAACTCAAAGCGTACACTGTTTGAGACATTACTCCCATGGAGGAAAGTGCGCATGGTGACTGTTGTATTCAATCCCGATGCAATTTCTGTGTTTCATCAACACTCAGATACTCCACAGATTACAGAATGCCTCCTGATGAGCATCGAAAAGTACTACTGGTCTTCCTAGGAACGATCACATCGTAGACAGTTTGAGACATTTCTCCCATGGAGGAAAGTGCGCATGGTGACTGTTGTATTGAATCCCGATGCAATTTCTGTGTTTCGTCAACACTCTGACAGTCCACAGATTACAGAATGCCTCCAGTTGTGCATCGGAAACAACTTCAGGTCTTCCAGGGAACTATCAAAGCGTAGACTGATTGAGAATTTACTCCCATGGAGGAAAGAGCGCATGGTGTCTGTTGTATTCAATCCCGATGCAATTTCTATGTTTCATCAACACTCTGATAGTCGACAGATTACAGAATTCCTCCAGATGTGCATCGGAAACTACTACTGGTCTTCCAGGGAACGATCAAAGCGTAGACTGTTTGAGACATTACTCACATTTAGGAAAGTGCGCATGGTGACTGCTTTATTCAATCCCGATGCAATTTCTGTGTTTCATCAACACTCAGTTAATCCACAGATTTCAGAATGCCTCCAGATGTGCACCGGAAACTACTTCTGGTATTCCAGGGAACGATCAAAGCGTACACTGTATGAGACACTACTCCCATGGAGGAAAGTGCGCATGGTGACTGTTGTATTCAATCCCGATGCAATTTCTGTGTTTCATCAACACTCTGATAGTTCACAGATTACAGAATGCCTCCAGATGTGCATCGGAAACTACTACTGGTGTTATAGGGAACGATCAAAGCGTAGACTGTTAGAGACATTACTCCCATGGAGGAAAGTGCGCATGGTGACTGATATATTCAATTACGAAGCAATTTCTGTGTTTCATCAACAGTCTAATACTCCACAGATTACAGAATGCCTCCAGATGTGCATCGGAAACAACTTCAGATCTTCCAGGGAACTATCAAAGCGTAGACCGTTTGAGAATTTACTCCCCTGGAGGAAAGAACGCATGGTGTGTGTTGTATTCAATCCCGATGCATTTTCTGTGTTTTATCAACACTCTGATAGTCCACAGATTACAGAATGCCTCCAGATGTGCATCGGAAGCTTCTTCAGGTCTTCCAGGGATCGATCAAAGCGTAGACTGCTTGAGACATTACTCGTATTTAGGTAAGTGCGCATGGTGACTGTTTTATTCAATCCCGAAGCAACTTCTGTGTTTCATCAGCACTCAGTAAATCCACAGATTTCAGATTGCCTCCAGATGTGCATCGGAAACTACTTCTCGTATTCCAGGGAACGATCAAAGCGTAGACTGTATGAGACACTACTCCCACTGAGAAAAGTGCGCATGGTGACTGTTGTAATCAATCCAGATGCAATTTCTGTGTTTCATCAACACTCTGATAGTCCACAGATTACAGAATGCCTCCAGATGTGCATCGGAAACTACTAATGGTCTTCCAGGGAACGATCAAAGCATAGACTGTTAGAGACATTACTCCCATGGAGGAAAGAGCGCATGTTGACTGTTATATTCAATTCCGATGCAATTTCTGTATTTCATCAACAGTCTGATAGACCACAGATTACAGAATGTCTCCAGATGTGCATCGGAAACTACTACAGGTCTTCCAGGGATCGATCAAAGCGTAGACTGTTTGAGACATTACTCCCATTTAGGTAAGTGCGCATGGTGACTGTTGTATTCAATCCCGATGCAATTTCTGTGTTTCATCAACACTCAGTTGGTCCACAGATTACAGAATGCCACCAGATATGCATCGGAAACTACTACTGGTCTTCCAGGGAACGATCAAAGCGTAGACTCTTTGAGAATTACTCCCATGGAGGAAAGAGCGCATGGTGTCTGTTGTATTCAATCCCGATGCAATATCTGTGTTTTATCAACACTCTGATAGTCCACAGATTACAGAATGCCTCCAGATGTGCACCGGAAACTACTACTGGTGTTATAGGGAACGATCAAAGCGTAGACTGTTTGAGACATTACTCCCATGGAGGAAAGTGCATATGGTGACTGTTGTATTCAATCCCGATGCAATTTCTGTGTTTCATCAACACTCAGATACTCCACAGATTACAGAATGCGTCCTGATGTGCATCGGAAAGTACTACTGGTCTTCCTAGGAACGATCACATCGTAGACAGTTTGAGACATTACTCCCATGGAGGAAAGTGCGCATGGTGACTGTTGTATTGAATCCCGATGCAATTTCTGTGATTCGTCAACACTCTGATAGTCCACAGATTACAGAATGCATCCAGATGTGCATCGGAAACAACTTCAGGTCTTCCAGGGAACTATCAAAGCGTAGACTGATTGAGAATTTACTCCCATGGAGCAAAGAACGCACGGTGTCTGTTGTATTCAATCCCGATGCAATTTCTGTGTTTCATCAACACTCTGATAGAACACAGTTACAGAATTCCTCCAGATGTGCATCGGAAACTACTACGGGTCTTCCAGGGAACGATCAAAGCGTAGACTGTTTGAGACATTACTCACATTTAGGAAAGTGCGCATGGTGACTGCTTTATTCAATCCCGATGCAATTTCTGTGTTTCATCAACACTCAGTTAATCCACAGATTTCAGAATGCCTCCAGATGTGCATCGGAAACTACTCCTGGTATTCCAGGGATCGATTAAAGCGTAGACTGCTTGAGACATTACTCACATTTAGGAAAGAGCGCATGGTGACTGTTGTATTCAATCCCGATGCAATTTCTGTGTTTCATCAACACTCTGATAGTCCACAGATTACAGAATGCCATTAGATGTGCATCAGAAACTACTACTGGTCTTCCAGGGAACGATCAAACGTAGACTGTTTGAGACATTACTCCCATTTAGGAAAGTGCGCATGGTGACTGTTGTATTCAATCCCGATGCAATTTCTGTATATCATCAACAGTCTGATAATCCACAGATTACAGAATGCCTCCAGGTGTGCATCGGAATCTACTACTGGTCTTCCAGGGAACGATCAAACGTAGACTGTTTGAGACATTACTCCCATTTAGGAAAGTGCGCATGGTGACTGCTTTATTCAATCCCGATGCAATTTCTGTGTTTCATCAACACTCAGTTAATCCACAGATTTCAGAATGCCTCCAGATGTGCATCGGAAACTACTTCTGGTATTCCAGGGATCGATTAAAGCGTAGACTGCTTGAGACATTACTCACATTTAGGAAAGGGCGCATGGTGACTGTTTTATTCAATCCCGATGCAACTTCTGTGTTTCATCAGCACTCAGTTAATCCACAGATTTGAGATTGCCTCCAGATGTGCATCGGAAACTACTTCTCGTATTCCAGGGAACGATCAAAGCGTAGACTGTATGAGACACTACTCCCATTGGGAAAAGTGCGCATGGTGACTGTTGTAATCAATCCAGATGCAATTTCTGTGTTTCATCAACATTCTGATAGTCCACAGATTACAGAAGCTTTCGGATGTGCATCGGAATCTACTACTGGTTTTCCAGGGAACGATCAAAGCGTAGACTGTTTGAGACATTACTCCCATGGAGAAAAGTGCGCATGGTGACTGTTGTATTCAATTCCGATGCAATTTCTGTATATCATCAACAGTCTGATAATCCACAGATTACAGAATGCCACCAGATGTGCATCGGAAACTACTACTAGTCTTCCAGGGAACGATCAAACGTAGACTGTTTGAGACATTACTCCCATTTAGGAAAGTGCGCATGGTGACTGTTGTATTCAATCCCGATGCAATTTCTGTGTTTCATCAACACTCTGATAGTCCACAGATTACGGAATGCCTATAGATGTGCTGCATGGGTAACAACTTCAGGTCTTCCAGGGAACTATCAAAGCGTAGACTGTTTGAGCATTTACTCCCATGGAGGAAAAGCGCATGGTGTCTGTTGTATTCAATCCCGATGCAATTGCTTTGTTTTATCAAAACTCTGAAAGTACACAGATTACAGAATGCCTCCAGGTGTCCATCGGAAACTACTTCAGCTCTTCCAGGGAACGATCAAAGCGTAGACTGTCTGAGACATTCCTCCCATTTAGGAAAGTGCGAATGGTGACTGTTTTATTCAATCCCGATGCAATTTCTGTGTTTCATCAACACTCAGTTAGTCCACAGATTTCAGAATGCCTCCAGATGTGCATCGGAAACTACTTCTGGTATTCCAGGGAACGATCAAAGCGTAGACTGTTTGACACACTACTCCCATGGAGGAAACTGCGCATGGTGACTGTTGTATTCAATCCCGATGCAATTTCTGTGTTTCTTCAACACTCTGATAGTCCACAGAGTACAGAATGCGTCCAGATGTGCACCGGAAACAACTTCAGGTCTTCCAGGGAGCGATCAAAGCGTAGACTGTTTGAGACATTACTCCCATTTGAGAAAGTGCGCATGGTGACTGTTTTATTCAATCCCAATGCAATTTCTGTGTTTCATCAGCACTCTGATAGTCCACAGATTACAGAATGCCTTCAAATGTGCATCGGAAACTACTACTGGTCTTCCAGGGAACGATCAAAGCGTAGACTGTTTGAGAATTACTACCGTTGAGGAAATTGCACATGGTGACTGTTGTATTCAATCCCGAAGCAATTTCTGTTTTTCATCAACATTTTGATAGTCCACAGATTACAGAATTCCTCCAGATGTGCATCGGAAACTACTACTGGTCTTCCTGGGAACGATCAAAGCGTAGACAGTTTGAGACATTACTCCCATGGAGGAAAGTGCGCATGGTGACTGTTGTATTCAATCCCGATGCAATTTCTGTGTTTCATCAACACTCTGATAGCCAACAGATTACGGAATGCCTCCAGATGTGCATCGGAAACTACTACTGGTCTTCCAGGGAACGATCAGAGCGTAGACTGTTGAGACATTACTCCCATGGAGGAAAGTGCGTATGGTGACTGTGGTATTCAATCCCGATGCAATTTCTGTGTTTCATCAACACTCTTATACTCCACAGATTACGGAATTCCTCCAGATGTGCATCGGAAACTACTACAGGTGTTCCAGGGAACGATCAAAGCGTAGACTTTTTGAGACATTACTCACATTAGGAAAGTGCGCATGGTGACTGCTTTATTCAATCCCGATGCAATTTCTGTGTTTTATCAACACTCAGTTAATCCACAGATTTCAGAATGCCTCCAGATGTGCATCGGAAACTACTTCTGGTATTCCAGGGAGCGATCAAAGCGTAGACTGTATGAGACACTACTCCCATGGAGGAAAGTGCGCATGGTGACTGTTATATTCAATCCCGATGCAATTTCTGAGTTTCATCAACACTCTGATAGTCCACAGATTACAGAATGCCTAGAGATGTGCATCGGAGACTACTACTGGTCTTCCAGGGAACGATCAAAGTGTAAACTGTTTGAGAATTACTCCCATGGAGGAAAGTGCGCATGGTGACTGTTGTATTCAATCCCGATGCAATTTCTGTGTTTTATCAACAGTCTGATACTCCACAGATTACAGAATGCCTCCAGATGTGCATCGGAAACTACTACTGGTCTTCCTAGGAACTATCAAAGCGTAGACTGTTTGAGACATTACTCCCATGAAGGAAAGTGCGCATGGTGACTGTTGTATTCAATCCCGATGCAATATCTGTGTTTCGTCAACACTCTGATAGTCCACAGATTACAGAATGCCTCCAGATGTGCATCGGAAACAACTTCAGATCTTCCAGGGAACTATCAAAGCGTAGACTGTTTGAGAATTTACTCCCATGGAGGAAAGAGCGCATGGTGTCTGTTGTATTCAATCCCGATGCAATTTCTGTGTTTTATCAACACTCTGATAGTCCACAGATTACAGAATGCCTCCAGATGTGCGTCGGAAACTACTTCAGGTCTTCCAGGGAACGATCAAAGCGTAGACTGTTTGAGACATTACTCCCATGGAGGAAAGTGCGCATGGTGACTGTTGTATTCAATTCCGATGCAATTCTTGTATTTCATCAACAGTCTGATAATCCACAGATTACAGAAAGCCTCCAGTTGTGCATCGGAAACTACTACTGGACTTCCAGGGAACGGTCAAAGCGTAGACTGTTAGAGACATTACTCCCATGGCGGAAAGTGCGCATGGTGACTGTTGTATTCATCCCGATGCAACTTCTGTGTTTCATCAACACTCTGATACTCCACAGATTACAGAATGCCTAGAGATGTGCATCGGAAACTACTACTGGTCTTACAGGGAACGATCAAAGCGTAGACTGTTGGAGACATTACTCCCATGGAGGAAAGTGCGCATGGTGACTGTTATATTCAATTCCGATGCAATTTCTGTATTTCATCAACAGTCTGATAGTCCACAGATTACAGAATGCCTCCAGTTGTGCATCGGATACTACTACAGGTCTTCCAGGGAACTCAAAGCGTACACTGTTTGAGACATTACTCCCATGGATTAAAGTACGCATGGTGACTGTTGTATTCAATCTCGATGCAATTTCTGTGTTTCATCAACACTCTGATAGTCCACAGATTACAGAATGCCACCAGATGTGCATCGGAGACTACTACTGGTCTTCCAGGGAACGATCAAAGTAATCTGTTTGAGAATTACTCCCATGGAGGAAAGTGCGCAAGGTGACTGTTGTATTCAATCCCGATGCAATTTCTGTGTTTCGTCAACACTCTGATAGTCCACAGATTACAGAATGCCTCCAGATGTGCATCGGAAACAACTTCAGATCTTCCAGGGAACTATCAAAGCGTAGACTGTTTGAGAATTTACTCCCATGGAGGAAAGAGCGCATGGTGTCTGTTGTATTCAATCCCGATGCAATTTCTGTGTTTTATCAACACTCTGATAGTCCACAGATTACAGAATGCCTCCAGATGTGCATCGGAAACTACTTCAGGTCTTCCAGGGAACGATCAAAGCGTAGACTGCTTGAGACATTACTCACATTTAAGAAAGTGCGCATGGTGACTGTTTTATTCAATCACGATGCAATTTCTGTGTTTCATCAACACTCAGGTAATCCACAGATTTCAGAATGCCTCCAGATGTGCATTGGAAACTACTTCTCGTATTCCAGGGAACGATCAAAGTGTAGACTGTATGAGACACTACTCCCATGGAGAAAAGTGCGCATGGTGACTGTTGTAATCAATCCCGATGCAATTTCTGTGTTTCATCAACACTCTGATAGTCCACAGATTACAGAATGCTTTCAGATGCGCATAGGAAACTACTACTGGTCTTCCAGGGAACGATCAAAGCGTAGACTGTTTGAGACATTACTCCCATGGATGAAAGTGCGCATGGTGACTGTTGTATTCAATTCCGATGCAATTCTTGTATTTCATCAACAGTCTGATAATCCACAGATTACAGAATGCCTCCAGTTGTGCATCGGAAACTACTACTGGACTTCCAGGGAACGGTCAAAGCGTAGACTGTTAGAGACATTACTCCCATGGCGGAAAGTGCGCATGGTGACTGTTGTATTCATCCCGATGCAATTTCTGTGTTTCATCAACACTCTGATACTCCACAGATTACAGAATGCCTCCAGATGTGCATCGGAAACTACTACTGGTATTCCTAGGAACGATCAAATCGTAGACAGTTTGAGACATTACTCCCATGGAGGAAGGTAAGCATCGTGACTGTTGTATTCAATCCCGATGCAATTTCTGTGTTTCATTAACACTCTGATAGTCCACAGGTTACAGAATGCCTCCAGATGTGCATAGGAAACTACTACAGGTCTTCCAGGGAACTCAAAGCTTACACTGATTGAGACAGTACTCCCATGGAGGAAAGGGCGCATGGTGACTGTTGTATTTAATCTCGATGCAATTTCTGTGTTTCAACACTCTGATAGTCTACAGATTACACAATGCCACCAGATGTGCATCGGAATCTACTACTGGTCTTCTAGGTATCGATCAAACGTAGACTGTTTGAGAATTACTCCCATGGAGGAAAGGGCGCATGGTGACTGTTGTATTCAATCCCGATGCAATTTCTGTGTTTCATCAATACTCTGATACTCCACAGATTACAGAATGCCTGCAGATGTGCATCGGAAACAACTTCAGGTCTTCCAGGGAACTATCAAAGCGTAGAATGTTTGAGAATTTACTCCCATGGAGGAAAGAGCGCATGGTGTCTGTTGTATTCAATCCCGATGCAATTTCTGTTTTTCATCAACACTCTGATAGTCCACAGATTACAGAATTCCTCCAGATGTGCATCGGAATCTACTACTGGTCTTCTAGGGATCGATCAAACGTAGGCTGTTTGAGAATTATTCCCATGGTGGAAAGTGCGCATGGTGACTGTTGTATTCAATTCCGATGCAATTTCTGTGTTTCATCAACAGTCTGATACTCCACAGATTACAGAAGGCCTCCAGATGTGCATCGGAAACTACTACTGGTCTTCCTAGGAACGATCAAAGCGTAGACTGTTTGAGACATTACTCCCATGGAGGAAAGTGCGCATGGTGACTGTTGTATTCAATCCCGATGCAATTTCTGTGTTTCGTCAACACTCTGATAGTCCACAGATTACAGAATGCCTCCAGATGTGCATCGGAATCAACTTCAGGTCTTCCAGGGAACTATCAAAGGGTAGACTGTTTGTGAATTTACTCCCATGGAGAAAAGAGCGCATGGTGTTTGTTGTATTCAATGCCGATGCAATTTCTGTGTTTTATCAACACTCTGATAGACCACAGATTACAGAATGCCTCCAGATGTGCATCGGAAACTACTTCAGGTCTTCCTGGTAACGATCAAAGCGTAAACTGTTTGAGACATTACTCACATTTAGGAAAGTGCGCATGGTGACGGTTTTATTCATTCCCGATGCAATTTCTGTGTTTCATCAACACTCAGTTAATCCACAGATTTCAGAATGCCTCCAGATGTGCATCGGAAACTATTTCTGGTATTCCAGTGAACGATCAAAGCGTAGACTGTATGAGACACTACTCCCATGGAAGAAAGTGCGCATGGTGACTGTTGTAATCAATCCCGATGCAATTTCTGTGTTTCAGGAACACTCTGATAGTCCACAGATTACAGAATGCTTTCAGATGTGCATCGGAAACTACTACTGGTCTTCCAGGGAACGATCAAAGCGTAGACTGTTTGAGACATTACTCCCATGGAGGAAATTGCGCATGGTGACTTTTGTATTCAATCTCGATGCAATTTCTGTGTTTCATCAACACTCTGATAGTCCACAGATTACAGAAAGCCACCAGATGTGCATCGGAATCTACTACTGGTCTTCCAGGGAACGATAATAAGTAGACTGTTTGAGACATTAATCCCATGGAGGAAAGTGCGGATGGTGACTGTTGTATTCAATCCAGATGCAATTTCTGTGTTCCATCAACACTCTGATTGTCCACAGATTACAGAATGCCTCCAGATGTGCATCGGAAACTACTACTGGTCTTCCAGGGAACAATGAAAGGTAGACTGTTTGAGAATTTACTCCCATGGAGGAAAGAGCGCATGGTGTCTGTTGTATTCAATCCCGTTGCAATTTCTGTGTTTCATCAACACTCTGATAGTCCACAGTTTACAGAATTCCTCCAGATGTGCATCGGAAACTACTACTGGTCTTCCAGGGAACGATCAAACCGTAAACTGTTTGAGACATTAATCCCATGAAGGAAAGTGCGCATGGTGACTGTTGTATTCAATCCCGATGCAATTTCTGTGTTTCATCAACACTCTGATAGTCCACGGATTACAGAATGCCTCCTGATGTGCATCGGAATGTAACACTGGTCTTCCAGGGAACGATCAAAGAGTAGACTGTTTGAGACATTACTAACATGGAGGAAAGTGCGGATGGTGACGTATTCAATCCCGATGCAATTTCTGTGTTTCATCAACACTTTGAAGTTCCACGGATTACAGAATGCCTCCAGATGTGCATCGGAAACTACTACTGGTCTTCCACAGAACGATCAAAGAGTACACTGTTTGAGACACGAACTACCGTTTAGGAAAGTGCGCATGGTGACTGTTGTATTCAATCCCGATGCAATTTCTGTGTTTCATCAACACTCTGGTAGTCCACAGATTACAGAATGCCACCAGACGTGCATCGGAAACTGCTACAGGTCTTCCAGGTAACGATCAAATCGTAGACTGTTTGAGAGATTACTCCCGTGGAGGAAAGTGCGCATGGTGAATGTTGTATTCAACCCCGATGCAATTTCTGTGTTTCATCAACACTCTGATAGTCCACAGATTACAGAATTCCTTTAGATGTGCATCGGAAACTACTACTGGTCTTCCTGCGAACGATCAAAGAGTAGACCGTTTGAGACATCACTCCCATGGAGGAAAGAGCGCATGGTGTCTGTTGTATTCGATTCCGATGCAATTTCTGTGTTTCATCAACACTCTGATAGTCCAGAGATTACAGAATTCCTCCAGATGTGCATCGGAAACTACTACTGGCCTTCCAGGGAACGATCAAATCGTAGACTGTTTGAGACATTACTCCCGTGGAGGAAAGTGCGCATGGTGACTGTTGTATTCAATCCCGATGCAATTTCTGTGTTTCATCAACACTCTGATAGTCCACAGATTACAGAATGCCAACAGTTGTGCAACGGAAACTACTACTGGTCTTCCAGGGAACGATAAAAGCGTAGACTGTTTGAGAAATACTCCTGTGAATGAAATTCCGCATGGTGACTGTTGTATTCAATCCCGATGCAAAGTCTGTGTTTCATCAACACTCTGATAATCCACAGATTACAGAATGCCTCCAGATGTGCATTGGAAACTAGTACTGCTCTTCCAGGGAACGATCAAAGCGTAGACTGTTTGAGACATTACTCACATGGAGGAAAGTGCGCATGGTGTCTGTTGTATTCAATCCCGATGCAATATCTGTGTTGCATCAACAGTGTGATAGTCCACAGTTTACTGAATGCCACCAGATGTGCATCGCAAACTACTACTGGTCTTCCAGGGAACGATCAAAGCGTAGACTGTTTGAGACATACCTCCCGTGGAGGAAAGTGCGCATGGTGACTGTTGTATTCATTCCCGATGCAATTTCTGTGTTTCATCAACAATCTGATAGTCCACAGATTACAGAATGCCAACAGTTGTGCAACGGAAACTACTACTGGTCTTCCAGGGAACGATAAAAGCGTAGACAGATTGAGACATACCTCCCGTGGAGGAAAGTGCGCATGGTGACTGTTGTATTCAACCCCGATGCAATTTCTGTGTTTCATCAACACTCTGATAGTCCACAGATTACAGAATGCCAACAGTTGTGCAACGGAAACTACTACTGGTCTTCCAGGGAACGATAAAATCGTAGACTGTTTGAGAAATACTCCTGTGAAGGAAATTGCGCATGGTGACTGTTGTATTCAATCCCGATACAATGTCTGTGTTTCATCAACACTCTGAGAGTCCACAGATTACAGAATGCCTCCAGATGTGCATCGGAAACTACTAATGCTCTTCCAGGGTACGATCAAAGCGTAGACTGAGACATTACTCACATGGAGGAAAGTGCGCATGGTGTCTGTTGTATTCAATCCCGATGCAATATCTATGTTGCATCAACAGTGTGATAGTCCACAGATTACAGAATGCCTCCAGATGTGCATCGGAAACTACTACTGGTCTTCCAGGGAACGAACAAAGCGTAGACTGTTTGAGACATTACTCCCATGGAGGAAAGAGCGCATGGTGACTGTTGTATTCAATCCTGATGCATTTTCTGTGTTTCATCAACACTCTGATAGTCCACAGATTACAGAATTCCTTTAGATGTGCATCGGAAACTACTACTGGTCTTCCCCCAAACGATCTAAGAGTAGACTGTTTGAGACATCACTCCCATGGAGGAAAAGTGCACATCGTGACTGTTGTATTCAATTCCGATGCAATTTCTGTGTTTCATCAAAACTCTGACAGTCCACAGATTACAGATGCCACCAGACGTGCATCGGAAACTGCTACTGGTCTTCCAGGTAACGATCAAAGCGTAGACTGTTTAAGACATTACCCCCGTGCAGGAAAGTGTGCATGGTGACTGTTGTATTCAATCCCGATGCAATTTCTGTGTTTCATCAACACTCTGATAGTCCACAGATTACAGAATGCCTCTAGATGTGCAACGGAAACTACTACTGGTCTTCCAGTAAATGATCAAATCGTAGACTGTTTGAGACATTACTCCCATAGAGGAAATTGCGCATGGTGTCTGTTGCATTCAATCCCGATGCAATTTGTGTGTTTCATCAACACTCTGATAGACCACAGATTACAGAATTCCTCCAGATGTGCATCGGAAACTACTACTGGTCTTCCAGGGAACGATCAAACCGTAAACTGTTTGAGACATTAATCCCATGGAGGAAAGTGCGCATGGTGACTGTTGTATTCAATCCCGATGCAATTTCTGTGTTTCATCAACACTCTGATAGTCCACAGATTACAGAATGCCTCCTTATGTGCATCGGAATGTAACACTGGTCTTCCAGGGAACGATCAAAGAGTAGACTGTTTGAGACATTACTAACATGGAGGAAAGTGCGGATGGTGACGTATTCAATCCCGATGCAATTTCTGTGTTTCATCAACACTTTGAAGTTCCACGGATAACAGAATGCCTCCAGATGTGCATCGGAAACTACTACTGGTCTACCACAGAACGATCAAAGAGTACACTGTTTGAGACACTACTACTGTTTCGGAAAGTGCGCATGGTGACTGTTGTATTCAATTCCGATGCAAAGTCTGTGTTTCATCAACACTCTGATAATCCACAGATTACAGAATGCCTCCAGATGTGCATCGGAAACTACTACTGCTCTTCCAGGGAACGATCAAAGCGTAGACTGTTTGAGACATTACTCACATGGAGGAAAGTGCGCATGGTGTCTGTTGTATTCAATCCCGATGCAATATCTGTGTTGCATCAACAGTGTGATAGTCCACAGATTACAGAATGCCTCCAGATGTGCATCGGAAACTACTACTGGACTTCCAGGGAACGAACAAAGCGTAGACTGTTTGAGACATTACTCCCATGGAGGAAAGAGCGCATGGTGACTGTTGTATTCAACCCCGATCAATTTCTGTGTTTCATCAACACTGTGATAGTCCACAGATTACAGAATGAAACCAGATGTGCATCGGAAATTACTACTGGTCTTCCAGGGAACGATCAAAGCGTAGACTGTTTGAGACATTACTCCCATGGAGGAAAGTGCTGATGGTGACAGTTGTATTCAATCCCGATGCAAATTTCTGTGTTTCATCAACACTCTGAGAGTCCACAGATTACTGAATGCCACCAGATGTGCATCGCAAACTACTACTGGTCTTCCAGGGAACGATCAAAGCGTAGACTGTTTGAGAACTACCTCCCGTGGAGGAAAGTGTGCATGGTGACTGTTGTATTCAATCCCGATGCAATTTCTGTGTTTCATCAACACTCTGATAGTCCACAGATTACAGAATTCCTTTAGATGTGCATCGGAAACTACTACTGGTCTTCCTCCGAACGATCTAAAAGTAGACTGTTTGAGACATCACTCCCATGTAGGAAAAGTGCACATCGTGACTGTTGTATTCAATTCCGATGCAATTTCCTTGTTTCATCAACACTCTGACAGTCCACAGATTACAGAATGCCACCAGACGTGCATCGGAAACTGCTACTGGTCTTCCAGGTAACGATCAAAGCGTAGACTGTTTGAGACATTACCCCCGTGCAGGAAAGTGTGCATGGTGACTGTTGTATTCAATCCCGATGCAATTTCTGTGTTTCATCAACACTCTGATAGTCCACAGATTACAGAATGCTTCTAGATGTGCAACGGAAACTACTACTGGTCTTCCAGTGAACGATCAAAGCGTAGACTGTTTGAGACATAACTCCCATAGAGGAAATTGCGCATGGTGTCTGTTGTATTCAATCCCGATGCAATTTCTGTGTTTCATCAACACTCTGATAGTCCAGAGATTACAGAATTCCTCCAGATGTACATCGGAAACTACTACTGGTCTTCCAGGGAACGATCAAACCGTAAACTGTTTGAGACATTAATCCCATGGAGGAAAGTGCGCATGGTGACTGTTGTATTCAATCCCGATGCAATTTCTGTGTTTCATCAACACTCTGATAGTCCACAGATAACAGAATGCCTCCTGATGTGCATCGGAAACTACTACTGGTCTTCCAGGGAACGATAAAAGCGTAGACTGTTTGAGACATACCTCCCGTGGAGGAAAGTGCGCATGGTGACTGTTGTATTCAATCCCGATGCAATTTCTGTGTTTCATCAACACTCTGGTAGTCCACAGATTACAGAATGCCACCAGAAGTGCATCGGAAACTGCTACAGGTCTTCCAGGTAACGATCAAATCGTAGACTGTTTGAGACACTACTCCCGTGGAGGAAAGTGCGCATGGTGAATGTTGTATTCAACCCCGATGCAATTTCTGTGTTTCTTCAACACTCTGATAGTCCACAGGTTACAGAATGCCACCAGATGTGCATCGGAAACTACTACTGGTCTTCCAGGGTACGATCAAAGCGTAGACTGTTTGAGACATTACTCCCGTGGAGGAAAGTGCGGATGGTGACAGTTGTATTCAATCCCGATGCAATTTTCTGTGTTTCATCAACACTCTGAGAGTCCACAGATTACTGAATGCCACCAGATGTGCATCGCAAACTACTACTGATCTTCCAGGGAACGATCAAAGCGTAGACTGTTTGAGACATATCTCCCGTGGAGGAAAGTGCGCATGGTAATTGTTGTATTCAATCCCGATGCCATTTCTGTGTTTCATCAACACTCTGTTAGTCCACAGATTACAGAATGCCAACAGTTGTGCAACGGAAACTACTACTGGTCTTCCAGGGGACGATGAAAACGTAGACTGTTTGAGACATACCTCCCGTGGAGGAAAGTGCGCATGGTGACTGTTGTAATCAATCCCGATGCAATTTCTGTGTTTCATCAACACTCTGATAGTCCACAGATTACAGAATGCCAACAGTTGTGCAACGGAAACTACTACTGGTCTTCCAGGGAACGATAAAAGCGTGGACTGATTAAGAAATACTCCTGTGAAGGAAATTGCGCATGGTGACTGTTGTATTCTATCCCGATGCAAAGTCTGTGTTTCATCAACACTCTGATAGTCCACAGATTACAGAATGCCTCCAGATGTGCATCAGAAACTACTACTGCTCTTCCAGGGAACGATCAAAGCGTAGACTGTTTGAGACATTACTCACATGGAGGAAAGTGCGCATGGTGTCTGTTGCATTCAATCCCGATGCAATATCTGTGTTGCATCAACAGTGTGATAGTCCACAGATTACCGAATGCCTCCAGATGTGCATCGGAAACTACTACTGGTCTTCCAGGGAACGAACAAAGCGTAGACTGTTTAAGACATTACTCCCATGGAGGAAAGAGCGCATGGTGACTGTTGTATTCAATCCCGATGCAATTTCTGTGTTTCATCAACACTCTGATAGTCCACAGATTACAGAATGCCACCAGATGTGCATCGGAAATTATTACTGGTCTTCCAGGGAACGATCAAATCGTAGACTGTTTCAGACATTACTCCCATGGAGGAAAGTGCGGATGGTGACAGTTGTATTCAATCCCGATGCAAATTTCTGTGTTTCATCAACACTCTGAGAGTCCACAGATTACTGAATGCCACCAGATGTGCATCGCAAACTACTACTGGTCTTCCAGGGAACGATAAAAGCGTAGACAGTTTGAGACATACCTCCCGTGGAGGAAAGTGCGCATGGTGAATGTTGTATTCAATCCCGATGCAATTTCTGTGTTTCATCAACACTCTGATAGTCCACAGATTACAGAATACCAACAGTTGTGCAACGGAAACTACTACTGGTCTTCCAGGGAACGATAAAAGCGTAGACTGTTTGAGACATACCTCCCGTCGAGGAAAGTGCGCATGGTGACTGTTGTATTCAATCACGATGCAATTTCTGTGTTTCATCAACACTCTGATAGTCCACAGATTACAGAATGCCAAAAGTTGTGCAACGGAAACTACTACTGATCTTCCAGGGAACGATAAAAACGTAGACTGTTTGAGAAATACTCCTGTGAAGGAAATTGCGCATGGTGACTGTTGTATTCAATCAAGATGCAATGTCTGTATTTCATCAACACTCTGATAGTCCACAGACTACAGAATGCCTCCAGATGTGCATCGGAAACTACTAATGCTCTTCCAGGGAACGATCAAAGCGTAGACTGTTTGAGACATACCTCCGGTGGAGGAAAGTGCGCATGGTGACTGTTGTATTCAATCCCGATGCAATTTCTGTGTTTCATCAACACTCTGATAGTCCACAGATTACAGAATGCCAACAGTTGTGCAACGGAAACTACTACTGGTCTTCCAGGGAACGATAAAAGCGTAGACTGTTTGAGACATACCTCCCGTGGAGGAAAGTGCGCATGGTGACTGTTGTATTCAACCCCGATGCAATTTCTGTGTTTCATCAACACTCTGATAGTCCACAGATTACAGAATGCCAACAGTTGTGCAACGGAAAGTACTACTGGTCTTCCAGGGAAAGATAAAATCGTAGACTGTTGGAGAAATACTCCTGTGAAGGTAATTGCGCATGGTGACTGTTGTATTCAATCCCGATGCAATGTCTGTGTTTCATCAACACTCTGATAGTCCACAGATTACAGAATGCCTCCAGATGTGCATCGGAAACTACTAATGCTCTTCCAGGGAACGATCAAATCGTAGACTGTTTGAGACATTACTCACATGGAGGAAAGTGCGCACGGTGTCTGTTGTATTCAATCCCGATGCAATATCTGTGTTTCATCAACAGTGTGATAGTCCACAGATTACAGAATGCCTCCAGATGTGCATCGGAAACTACTACTGGTCTTCCAGGGAACGAACAAAGCGTAGACTGTTTGAGACATTACTCCCATGGAGGAAAGAGCGCATGGTGACTGTTGTATTCAACCCCGATGCAATTTCTGTGTTTCATCAACACTCTGATAGTCCACAGATTACAGAATGCCAACAGTTGGGCAACGGAAAGTACTACTGGTCTTCCAGGGAAAGATAAAATCGTAGACTGTTTGAGAAATACTCCTGTGAAGGTAATTGCGCATGGTGACTGTTGTATTCAATCCCGATGCAATGTCTGTGTTTCATCAACACTCTGATAGTCCACAGATTACAGAATGCCTCCAGATGTGCATCGGAAACTACTAATGCTCTTCCAGGGAACGATCAAATCGTAGACTGTTTGAGACATTACTCACATGGAGGAAAGTGCGCACGTTGTCTGTTGTATTCAATCCCGATGCAATATCTGTGTTTCATCAACAGTGTGATAGTCCACAGATTACAGAATGCCTCCAGATGTGCATCGGAAACTACTACTGGTCTTCCAGGGAACGAACAAAGCGTAGACTGTTTGAGACATTACTCCCATGGAGGAAAGAGCGCATGGTGACTGTTGTATTCAACCCCGATGCAATTTCTGTGTTTCATCAACACTCTGATAGTCCACAGATTACAGAATGCCAACAGTTGTGCAACGGAAGGTACTACTGGTCTTCCAGGGAAAGATAAAATCGTAGACTGTTTGAGAAATACTCCTGTGAAGGTAATTGCGCATGGTGACTGTTGTATTCAATCCCGATGCAATGTCTGTGTTTCATCAACACTCTGATAGTCCACAGATTACAGAATGCCTCCAGATGTGCATCGGAAACTACTAATGCTCTTCCAGGGAACGATCAAATCGTAGACTGTTTGAGACATTACTCACATGGAGGGAAGTGCGCACGGTGTCTGTTGTATTCAATCCCGATGCGATATCTGTGTTTCATCAACAGTGTGATAGTCCACAGATTACAGAATGCCTCCAGATGTGCATCGGAAACTACTACTGGTCTTCCAGGGAACGAACAAAGCGTAGACTGTTTGAGACATTACTCCCATGGAGGAAAGAGCGCATGGTGACTGTTGTATTCAATCACGATGCAATTTCTGTGTTTCATCAACACTCTGAGAGTCCACAGATTACTGAATGCCACCAGATGTGCATCGCAAACTACTACTGGTCTTCCAGGGAACGATCAAAGCGTAGACTGTTTGAGACATACCTCCGGTGGAGGAAAGTGCGCATGGTGACTGTTGTATTCAATCCCGATGCAATTTCTGTGTTTCATCAACACTCTGATAGTCCACAGATTACAGAATGCCAACAGTTGTGCAACGGAAACTACTACTGGTCTTCCAGGGAACGATAAAAGCTTAGACTGTTTGAGACATACCTCCCGTGGAGGAAAGTGCGCATGGTGACTGTTGTATTCAACCCCGATGCAATTTCTGTGTTTCATCAACACTCTGATAGTCCACAGATTACAGAATGCCAACAGTTGTGCAACGGAAAGTACTACTGGTCTTCCAGGGAAAGATAAAATCGTAGACTGTTTGAGAAATACTCCTGTGAAGGTAATTGCGCATGGTGACTGTTGTATTCAATCCCGATGCAATGTCTGTGTTTCATCAACACTCTGATAGTCCACAGATTACAGAATGCCTCCAGATGTGCATCGGAAACTACTAATGCTCTTCCAGGGAACGATCAAATCGTAGACTGTTTGAGACATTACTCACATGGAGGAAAGTGCGCACGGTGTCTGTTGTATTCAATCCCGATGCAATATCTGTGTTTCATCAACAGTGTGATAGTCCACAGATTACAGAATGCCTCCAGATGTGCATCGGAAACTACTACTGGTCTTCCAGGGAACGAACAAAGCGTAGACTGTTTGAGACATTACTCCCATGGAGGAAAGAGCGCATGGTGACTGTTGTATTCAATCCCGATGCATTTTCTGTGTTTCATCAACACTCTGATAGTCCACAGATTACAGAATTCCTTTAGATGTGCATCGGAAACTACTACTGGTCTTCCTGCGAACGATCAAAGAGTAGACTGTTTGAGACATCACTCCCATGGAGGAAAAGTGCACATCGTGATTGTTGTATTCAATTCCGATGCAATTTCTGTGTTTCATCAACACTCTGACAGTCCACAGATTGCAGAATGCCACCAGACGTGCATCGGAAACTGCTACTGGTCTTCCAGGTAACGATCAAAGCGTAGACTGTTTAAGACATTACTCCTGTAGAGGAAAGTGCGCATGGTGACTTTTGTATTCAACCTTGATAAAATTTCTGTTTTTAATCAACACTCTGATAGTCCACAGATTACAGAATGCCACCAGATGTGCATGGCAAACTACTACTGGTCTTCCAGGGAACGATCAAAGCATACACTGTTTGAGACATTACCCCCGTGCAGGAAAGTGTGCATGGTGACTGTTGTATTCAATCCCGATGCAATGTCTGTGTTTCATCAACACTCTGATAGTCCACAGATTACAGAATGCCTCCAGATGTGCATCGGAAACTACTAATGCTCTTCCAGGGAACGATCAAATCGTAGACTGTTTGAGACATTACTCACATGGAGGGAAGTGCGCACGGTGTCTGTTGTATTCAATCCCGATGCGATATCTGTGTTTCATCAACAGTGTGATAGTCCACAGATTACAGAATGCCTCCAGATGTGCATCGGAAACTACTACTGGTCTTCCAGGGAACGAACAAAGCGTAGACTGTTTGAGACATTACTCCCATGGAGGAAAGAGCGCATGGTGACTGTTGTATTCAATCACGATGCAATTTCTGTGTTTCATCAACACTCTGAGAGTCCACAGATTACTGAATGCCACCAGATGTGCATCGCAAACTACTACTGGTCTTCCAGGGAACGATCAAAGCGTAGACTGTTTGAGACATACCTCCGGTGGAGGAAAGTGCGCATGGTGACTGTTGTATTCAATCCCGATGCAATTTCTGTGTTTCATCAACACTCTGATAGTCCACAGATTACAGAATGCCAACAGTTGTGCAACGGAAACTACTACTGGTCTTCCAGGGAACGATAAAAGCTTAGACTGTTTGAGACATACCTCCCGTGGAGGAAAGTGCGCATGGTGACTGTTGTATTCAACCCCGATGCAATTTCTGTGTTTCATCAACACTCTGATAGTCCACAGATTACAGAATGCCAACAGTTGTGCAACGGAAAGTACTACTGGTCTTCCAGGGAAAGATAAAATCGTAGACTGTTTGAGAAATACTCCTGTGAAGGTAATTGCGCATGGTGACTGTTGTATTCAATCCCGATGCAATGTCTGTGTTTCATCAACACTCTGATAGTCCACAGATTACAGAATGCCTCCAGATGTGCATCGGAAACTACTAATGCTCTTCCAGGGAACGATCAAATCGTAGACTGTTTGAGACATTACTCACATGGAGGAAAGTGCGCACGGTGTCTGTTGTATTCAATCCCGATGCAATATCTGTGTTTCATCAACAGTGTGATAGTCCACAGATTACAGAATGCCTCCAGATGTGCATCGGAAACTACTACTGGTCTTCCAGGGAACGAACAAAGCGTAGACTGTTTGAGACATTACTCCCATGGAGGAAAGAGCGCATGGTGACTGTTGTATTCAATCCCGATGCATTTTCTGTGTTTCATCAACACTCTGATAGTCCACAGATTACAGAATTCCTTTAGATGTGCATCGGAAACTACTACTGGTCTTCCTGCGAACGATCAAAGAGTAGACTGTTTGAGACATCACTCCCATGGAGGAAAAGTGCACATCGTGATTGTTGTATTCAATTCCGATGCAATTTCTGTGTTTCATCAACACTCTGACAGTCCACAGATTGCAGAATGCCACCAGACGTGCATCGGAAACTGCTACTGGTCTTCCAGGTAACGATCAAAGCGTAGACTGTTTAAGACATTACTCCTGTAGAGGAAAGTGCGCATGGTGACTTTTGTATTCAACCTTGATAAAATTTCTGTTTTTAATCAACACTCTGATAGTCCACAGATTACAGAATGCCACCAGATGTGCATGGCAAACTACTACTGGTCTTCCAGGGAACGATCAAAGCATACACTGTTTGAGACATTACCCCCGTGCAGGAAAGTGTGCATGGTGACTGTTGTATTCAATCCCGATGCAATTTCTGTGTTTCATCAACACTCTGATAGTCCACAGATTACAGAATGCCTCTAGATGTGCAACGGAAACTACTACTGGTCTTCCAGTAAACGATCAAAGCGTAGACTGTTTGAGACATTACTCCCATAAAGGAAAGTGCGCATGGTGACTGTTGTATTCAATCCCGATGCAATTTCAGTGTTTCATCAATACTCAGTTAGACCACAGATTTCAGAATGCCTCCAGATGTGCATCGGAAAGTACTTCTGGTCTTCCAGGGAACGATCAAAGCGTAGACTGTATGAGACACTACTCCCATGGAGTACAGTGCTCATGGTGACTTTTGTATTCCATCCCGATGCAATTTCTGTGTTTCATCAACACTCTGCTAGTTCACAGATTACAGAATGCCTCCAGATGTGCATCGGAAACTACTAGTGGTCTTCCAGGGAACGATCAAAGCGTAGACTGTTTGAGACATTACTCCCAGGGAGAAAGTGCGCATGGTGACTGTTCTACTCAATCCCGATGCAATTTCTGTGTTTCATCAACACTCTGATAGTCCACAGATTACAGAATGCCTCCACATGTGCATCGGAAACTACTTCAGGTCTTCCAGGGAAAGATCAAAGCGTAGACTGTTTGAGACATTACTCCCATGGAGGGAAGTGCGCAAGGTGACTGTTTTATTCAATACCGATTCAATTTCTGTGTTTCATCAACACTCTGATAGTCAAAGAATTACAGAATGTCACCAGTTGTGCAACGGAAACTACCACTGGTCATCCAGGGAACGATCAAACCGTAGACTGAGAATTACTCCCGTGAAGGAAAGTAAGCATGGTGACTGTTGTATTCAATCCCGATGCAATGTCTCTGTTTCATCAACACTCTGATGGTCCACAGATTACAGAATGCCTCTAGATGTGCAACGGAAACTACTACTGGTCTTCCAGTAAACGATCAAAGCGTAGACTGCTTGAGACATTACTCCCATAGAGAAAGTGCGCATGGTGACTGTTGTATTCAATCCCGATGCAATTTCAGTGTTTCATCAACACTCAGTTAGACCACAGATTTCAGAATTCCTCCAGATGTGCATCGGAAACTACTACTGCTCTTCCAGGGAACGATCAAAGCGTAGACTGTTTGAGACATTACTCACATGGAGGAAAGTGCGCATGGTGTCTGTTGTATTCAATCCCGATGCAATATCTGTGTTGCATCAACAGTGTGATAGTCCACAGATTACTGAATGCCACCAGATGTGCATCGCAAACTACTACTGGTCTTCCAGGGAACGATCAAAGCGTAGACTGTTTGAGACATACCTCCCGTGGAGGAAAGTGCGCATGGTGACTGTTGTATTCATTCCCGATGCAATTTCTGTGTTTCATCAACAATCTGATAGTCCACAGATTACAGAATGCCAACAGTTGTGCAACGGAAACTACTACTGGTCTTCCAGGGAACGATAAAAGCGTAGACAGATTGAGACATACCTCCCGTGGAGGAAAGTGCGCATGGTGACTGTTGTATTCAACCCCGATGCAATTTCTGTGTTTCATCAACACTCTGATAGTCCACAGATTACAGAATGCCAACAGTTGTGCAACGGAAACTACTACTGGTCTTCCAGGGAACGATAAAATCGTAGACTGTTTGAGAAATACTCCTGTGAAGGAAATTGCGCATGGTGACTGTTGTATTCAATCCCGATACAATGTCTGTGTTTCATCAACACTCTGATAGTCCACAGATTACAGAATGCCTCCAGATGTGCATCGGAAACTACTAATGCTCTTCCAGGGAACGATCAAAGCGTAGACTGAGACATTACTCACATGGAGGAAAGTGCGCATGGTGTCTGTTGTATTCAATCCCGATGCAATATCTATGTTGCATCAACAGTGTGATAGTCCACAGATTACAGAATGCCTCCAGATGTGCATCGGAAACTACTACTGGTCTTCCAGGGAACGAACAAAGCGTAGACTGTTTGAGACATTACTCCCATGGAGGAAAGAGCGCATGGTGACTGTTGTATTCAATCCTGATGCATTTTCTGTGTTTCATCAACACTCTGATAGTCCACAGATTACAGAATTCCTTTAGATGTGCATCGGAAACTACTACTGGTCTTCCCCCAAACGATCTAAGAGTAGACTGTTTGAGACATCACTCCCATGGAGGAAAAGTGCACATCGTGACTGTTGTATTCAATTCCGATGCAATTTCTGTGTTTCATCAAAACTCTGACAGTCCACAGATTACAGAATGCCACCAGACGTGCATCGGAAACTGCTACTGGTCTTCCAGGTAACGATCAAAGCGTAGACTGTTTAAGACATTACCCCCGTGCAGGAAAGTGTGCATGGTGACTGTTGTATTCAATCCCGATGCAATTTCTGTGTTTCATCAACACTCTGATAGTCCACAGATTACAGAATGCCTCTAGATGTGCAACGGAAACTACTACTGGTCTTCCAGTAAATGATCAAATCGTAGACTATTTGAGACATTACTCCCATAGAGGAAATTGCGCATGGTGTCTGTTGCATTCAATCCCGATGCAATTTGTGTGTTTCATCAACACTCTGATAGACCACAGATTACAGAATTCCTCCAGATGTGCATCGGAAACTACTACTGGTCTTCCAGGGAACGATCAAACCGTAAACTGTTTGAGACATTAATCCCATGGAGGAAAGTGCGCATGGTGACTGTTGTATTCAATCCCGATGCAATTTCTGTGTTTCATCAACACTCTGATAGTCCACAGATTACAGAATGCCTCCTGATGTGCATCGGAATGTAACACTGGTCTTCCAGGGAACGATCAAAGAGTAGACTGTTTGAGACATTACTAACATGGAGGAAAGTGCGGATGGTGACGTATTCAATCCCGATGCAATTTCTGTGTTTCATCAACACTTTGAAGTTCCACGGATAACAGAATGCCTCCAGATGTGCATCGGAAACTACTACTGGTCTTCCACAGAACGATCAAAGAGTACACTGTTTGAGACACTACTACTGTTTAGGAAAGTGCGCATGGTGACTGTTGTATTCAATTCCGATGCAAAGTCTGTGTTTCATCAACACTCTGATAATCCACAGATTACAGAATGCCTCCAGATGTGCATCGGAAACTACTACTGCTCTTCCAGGGAACGATCAAAGCGTAGACTGTTTGAGACATTACTCACATGGAGGAAAGTGCGCATGGTGTCTGTTGTATTCAATCCCGATGCAATATCTGTGTTGCATCAACAGTGTGATAGTCCACAGATTACAGAATGCCTCCAGATGTGCATCGGAAACTACTACTGGACTTCCAGGGAACGAACAAAGCGTAGACTGTTTGAGACATTACTCCCATGGAGGAAAGAGCGCATGGTGACTGTTGTATTCAACCCCGATCAATTTCTGTGTTTCATCAACACTGTGATAGTCCACAGATTACAGAATGCCACCAGATGTGCATCGGAAATTACTACTGGTCTTCCAGGGAACGATCAAAGCGTAGACTGTTTGAGACATTACTCCCATGGAGGAAAGTGCTGATGGTGACAGTTGTATTCAATCCCGATGCAAATTTCTGTGTTTCATCAACACTCTGAGAGTCCACAGATTACTGAATGCCACCAGATGTGCATCGCAAACTACTACTGGTCTTCCAGGGAACGATCAAAGCGTAGACTGTTTGAGAACTACCTCCCGTGGAGGAAAGTGCGCATGGTGACTGTTGTATTCAATCCCGATGCAATTTCTGTGTTTCATCAACACTCTGATAGTCCACAGATTACAGAATTCCTTTAGATGTGCATCGGAAACTACTACTGGTCTTCCTCCGAACGATCTAAAAGTAGACTGTTTGAGACATCACTCCCATGGAGGAAAAGTGCACATCGTGACTGTTGTATTCAATTCCGATGCAATTTCCTTGTTTCATCAACACTCTGACAGTCCACAGATTACAGAATGCCACCAGACGTGCATCGGAAACTGCTACTGGTCTTCCAGGTAACGATCAAAGCGTAGACTGTTTGAGACATTACCCCCGTGCAGGAAAGTGTGCATGGTGACTGTTGTATTCAATCCCGATGCAATTTCTGTGTTTCATCAACACTCTGATAGTCCACAGATTACAGAATGCCTCTAGATGTGCAACGGAAACTACTACTGGTCTTCCAGTGAACGATCAAAGCGTAGACTGTTTGAGACATAACTCCCATAGAGGAAATTGCGCATGGTGTCTGTTGTATTCAATCCCGATGCAATTTCTGTGTTTCATCAACACTCTGATAGTCCACAGATTACAGAATTCCTCCAGATGTACATCGGAAACTACTACTGGTCTTCCAGGGAACGATCAAACCGTAAAATGTTTGAGACATTAATCCCATGGAGGAAAGTGCGCATGGTGACTGTTGTATTCAATCCCGATGCAATTTCTGTGTTTCATCAACACTCTGATAGTCCACAGATTACAGAATGCCTCCTGATGTGCATCGGAAACTACTACTGGTCTTCCAGGGAACGATAAAAGCGTAGACTGTTTGAGACATACCTCCCGTGGAGGAAAGTGCGCATGGTGACTGTTGTATTCAATCCCGATGCAATTTCTGTGTTTCATCAACACTCTGGTAGTCCACAGATTACAGAATGCCACCAGACGTGCATCGGAAACTGCTACAGGTCTTCCAGGTAACGATCAAATCGTAGACTGTTTGAGACACTACTCCCGTGGAGGAAAGTGCGCATGGTGAATGTTGTATTCAACCCCGATGCAATTTCTGTGTTTCTTCAACACTCCGATAGTCCACAGGTTACAGAATGCCACCAGATGTGCATCGGAAACTACTACTGGTCTTCCAGGGTACGATCAAAGCGTAGACTGTTTGAGACATTACTCCCGTGGAGGAAAGTGCGGATGGTGACAGTTGTATTCAATCCCGATGCAATTTCTGTGTTTCATCAACACTCTGAGAGTCCACAGATTACTGAATGCCACCAGATGTGCATCGCAAACTACTACTGATCTTCCAGGGAACGATCAAAGCGTAGACTGTTTGAGACATATCTCCCGTGGAGGAAAGTGCGCATGGTAATTGTTGTATTCAATCCCGATGCCATTTCTGTGTTTCATCAACACTCTGTTAGTCCACAGATTACAGAATGCCAACAGTTGTGCAACGGAAACTACTACTGGTCTTCCAGGGAACGACGAAAACGTAGACTGTTTGAGACATACCTCCCGTGGAGGAAAGTGCGCATGGTGACTGTTGTAATCAATCCCGATGCAATTTCTGTGTTTCATCAACACTCTGATAGTCCACAGATTACAGAATGCCAACGGTTGTGCAACGGAAGCTACTACTGGTCTTCCAGGGAACGATAAAAGCGTGGACTGATTAAGAAATACTCCTGTGAAGGAAATTGCGCATGGTGACTGTTGTATTCTATCCCGATGCAAAGTCTGTGTTTCATCAACACTCTGATAGTCCACAGATTACAGAATGCCTCCAGATGTGCATCAGAAACTACTACTGCTCTTCCAGGGAACGATCAAAGCGTAGACTGTTTGAGACATTACTCACATGGAGGAAAGTGCGCATGGTGTCTGTTGCATTCAATCCCGATGCAATATCTGTGTTGCATCAACAGTGTGATAGTCCACAGATTACCGAATGCCTCCAGATGTGCATCGGAAACTACTACTGGTCTTCCAGGGAACGAACAAAGCGTAGACTGTCTAAGACATTACTCCCATGGAGGAAAGAGCGCATGGTGACTGTTGTATTCAATCCCGATGCAATTTCTGTGTTTCATCAACACTCTGATAGTCCACAGATTACAGAATGCCACCAGATGTGCATCGGAAATTACTACTGGTCTTCCAGGGAACGATCAAATCGTAGACTGTTTCAGACATTACTCCCATGGAGGAAAGTGCGGATGGTGACAGTTGTATTCAATCCCGATGCAAATTTCTGTGTTTCATCAACACTCTGAGAGTCCACAGATTACTGAATGCCACCAGATGTGCATCGCAAACTACTACTGGTCTTCCAGGGAACGATAAAAACGTAGACAGTTTGAGACATACCTCCCGTGGATGAAAGTGCGCATGGTGAATGTTGTATTCAATCCCGATGCAATTTCTGTGTTTCATCAACACTCTGATAGTCCACAGATTACAGAATACCAACAGTTGTGCAACGGAAACTACTACTGGTCTTCCAGGGAACGATAAAAGCGTAGACTGTTTGAGACATACCTCCCGTCGAGGAAAGTGCGCATGGTGACTGTTGTATTCAATCACGATGCAATTTCTGTGTTTCATCAACACTCTGATAGTCCACAGATTACAGAATGCCAAAAGTTGTGCAACGGAAACTACTACTGATCTTCCAGGGAACGATAAAAACGTAGACTGTTTGAGAAATACTCCTGTGAAGGAAATTGCGCATGGTGACTGTTGTATTCAATCAAGATGCAATGTCTGTATTTCATCAACACTCTGATAGTCCACAGACTACAGAATGCCTCCAGATGTGCATCGGAAACTACTAATGCTCTTCCAGGGAACGATCAAAGCGTAGACTGTTTGAGACATTACTCACATGGAGGTAAGTGCGCATGGTGTCTGTTGTATTCAATCCCGATGCAATATCTGTGTTGCATCAACAGTGTGATAGTCCACAGATTACTGAATGCCACCAGATGTGCATCGCAAACTACTACTGGTCTTCCAGGGAACGATCAAAGCGTAGACTGTTTGAGACATACCTCCGGTGGAGGAAAGTGCGCATGGTGACTGTTGTATTCAATCCCGATGCAATTTCTGTGTTTCATCAACACTCTGATAGTCCACAGATTACAGAATGCCAACAGTTGTGCAACGGAAACTACTACTGGTCTTCCAGGGAACGATAAAAGCGTAGACTGTTTGAGACATACCTCCCGTGGAGGAAAGTGCGCATGGTGACTGTTGTATTCAACACCGATGCAATTTCTGTGTTTCATCAACATTCTGATAGTCCACAGATTACAGAATGCCAACAGTTGTGCAACGGAAAGTACTACTGGTCTTCCAGGGAAAGATAAAATCGTAGACTGTTTGAGAAATACTCCTGTGAAGGTAATTGCGCATGGTGACTGTTGTATTCAATCCCGATGCAATGTCTGTGTTTCATCAACACTCTGATAGTCCACAGATTACAGAATGCCTCCAGATGTGCATCGGAAACTACTAATGCTCTTCCAGGGAACGATCAAATCGTAGACTGTTTGAGACATTACTCACATGGAGGAAAGTGCGCACGGTGTCTTTTGTATTCAATCCCGATGCAATATCTGTGTTTCATCAACAGTGTGATAGTCCACAGATTACAGAATGCCTCCAGATGTGCATCGGAAACTACTACTGGTCTTCCAGGGAACGAACAAAGCGTAGACTGTTTGAGACATTACTCCCATGGAGGAAAGAGCGCATGGTGGCTGTTGTATTCAATCCCGATGCATTTTCTGTGTTTCATCAACACTCTGATAGTCCACAGATTACAGAATTCCTTTAGATGTGCATCGGAAACTACTACTGGTCTTCCTGCGAACGATCAAAGAGTAGACTGTTTGAGACATCACTCCCATGGAGGAAAAGTGCACATCGTGATTGTTGTATTCAATTCCGATGCAATTTCTGTGTTTCATCAACACTCTGACAGTCCACAGATTGCAGAATGCCACCAGACGTGCATCGGAAACTGCTACTGGTCTTCCAGGTAACGATCAAAGCGTAGACTGTTTAAGACATTACTCCTGTAGAGGAAAGTGCGCATGGTGACTTTTGTATTCAACCTTGATAAAATTTCTGTTTTTAATCAACACTCTGATAGTCCACAGATTACAGAATGCCACCAGATGTGCATGGCAAACTACTACTGGTCTTCCAGGGAACGATCAAAGCATACACTGTTTGAGACATTACCCCCGTGCAGGAAAGTGTGCATGGTGACTGTTGTATTCAATCCCGATGCAATTTCTGTGTTTCATCAACACTCTGATAGTCCACAGATTACAGAATGCCTGTAGATGTGCAACGAAAACTACTACTGGTCTTCCAGTAAACGATCAAAGCGTAGACTGTTTGAGACATTACTCCCATAAAGGAAAGGGCGCATGGTGACTGTTGTATTCAATCCCGATGCAATTTCAGTGTTTCATCAATACTCAGTTAGACCACAGATTTCAGAATGCCTCCAGATGTGCATCGGAAAGTACTTCTGGTCTTCCAGGGAACGATCAAAGCGTAGACTGTATGAGACACTACTCCCATGGAGTACAGTGCTCATGGTGACTTTTGTATTCCATCCCGATGCAATTTCTGTGTTTCATCAACACTCTGCTAGTTCACAGATTACAGAATGCCTCCAGATGTGCATCGGAAACTACTAGTGGTCTTCCAGGGAACGATCAAAGCGTAGACTGTTTGAGACATTACTCCCAGGGAGAAAGTGCGCATGGTGACTGTTGTACTCAATCCCGATGCAATTTCTGTGTTTCATCAACACTCTGATAGTCCACAGATTACAGAATGCCAACGCTTGTGCAACGGAAACTACTACTGGTCTTCCAGGGAACGATAAAAGCGTGGACTGATTAAGAAATACTCCTGTGAAGGAAATTGCGCATGGTGACTGTTGTATTCTATCCCGATGCAAAGTCTGTGTTTCATCAACACTCTGATAGTCCACAGATTACAGAATGCCTCCAGATGTGCATCAGAAACTACTACTGCTCTTCCAGGGAACGATCAAAGCGTAGACTGTTTGAGACATTACTCACATGGAGGAAAGTGCGCATGGTGTCTGTTGCATTCAATCCCGATGCAATATCTGTGTTGCATCAACAGTGTGATAGTCCACAGATTACCGAATGCCTCCAGATGTGCATCGGAAACTACTACTGGTCTTCCAGGGAACGAACAAAGCGTAGACTGTTTAAGACATTACTCCCATGGAGGAAAGAGCGCATGGTGACTGTTGTATTCAATCCCGATGCAATTTCTGTGTTTCATCAACACTCTGATAGTCCACAGATTACAGAATGCCACCAGATGTGCATCGGAAATTACTACTGGTCTTCCAGGGAACGATCAAATCGTAGACTGTTTCAGACATTACTCCCATGGAGGAAAGTGCGGATGGTGACAGTTGTATTCAATCCCGATGCAAATTTCTGTGTTTCATCAACACTCTGAGAGTCCACAGATTACTGAATGCCACCAGATGTGCATCGCAAACTACTACTGGTCTTCCAGGGAACGATAAAAGCGTAGACAGTTTGAGACATACCTCCCGTGGATGAAAGTGCGCATGGTGAATGTTGTATTCAATCCCGATGCAATTTCTGTGTTTCATCAACACTCTGATAGTCCACAGATTACAGAATACCAACAGTTGTGCAACGGAAACTACTACTGGTCTTCCAGGGAACGATAAAAGCGTAGACTGTTTGAGACATACCTCCCGTCGAGGAAAGTGCGCATGGTGACTGTTGTATTCAATCACGATGCAATTTCTGTGTTTCATCAACACTCTGATAGTCCACAGATTACAGAATGCCAAACGTTGTGCAACGGAAACTACTACTGATCTTCCAGGGAACGATAAAAACGTAGACTGTTTGAGAAATTCTCCTGTGAAGGAAATTGCGCATGGTGACTGTTGTATTCAATCAAGATGCAATGTCTGTATTTCATCAACACTCTGATAGTCCACAGACTACAGAATGCCTCCAGATGTGCATCGGAAACTACTAATGCTCTTCCAGGGAACGATCAAAGCGTAGACTGTTTGAGACATTACTCACATGGAGGTAAGTGCGCATGGTGTCTGTTGTATTCAATCCCGATGCAATATCTGTGTTGCATCAACAGTGTGATAGTCCACAGATTACTGAATGCCACCAGATGTGCATCGCAAACTACTACTGGTCTTCCAGGGAACGATCAAAGCGTAGACTGTTTGAGACATACCTCCGGTGGAGGAAAGTGCGCATGGTGACTGTTGTATTCAATCCCGATGCAATTTCTGTGTTTCATCAACACTCTGATAGTCCACAGATTACAGAATGCCAACAGTTGTGCAACGGAAACTACTACTGGTCTTCCAGGGAACGATAAAAGCGTAGACTGTTTGAGACATACCTCCCGTGGAGGAAAGTGCGCATGGTGACTGTTGTATTCAACACCGATGCAATTTCTGTGTTTCATCAACACTCTGATAGTCCACAGATTACAGAATGCCAACAGTTGTGCAACGGAAAGTACTACTGGTCTTCCAGGGAAAGATAAAATCGTAGACTGTTTGAGAAATACTCCTGTGAAGGTAATTGCGCATGGTGACTGTTGTATTCAATCCCGATGCAATGTCTGTGTTTCATCAACACTCTGATAGTCCACAGATTACAGAATGCCTCCAGATGTGCATCGGAAACTACTAATGCTCTTCCAGGGAACGATCAAATCGTAGACTGTTTGAGACATTACTCACATGGAGGAAAGTGCGCACGGTGTCTTTTGTATTCAATCCCGATGCAATATCTGTGTTTCATCAACAGTGTGATAGTCCACAGATTACAGAATGCCTCCAGATGTGCATCGGAAACTACTACTGGTCTTCCAGGGAACGAACAAAGCGTAGACTGTTTGAGACATTACTCCCATGGAGGAAAGAGCGCATGGTGACTGTTGTATTCAATCCCGATGCATTTTCTGTGTTTCATCAACACTCTGATAGTCCACAGATTACAGAATTCCTTTAGATGTGCATCGGAAACTACTACTGGTCTTCCTGCGAACGATCAAAGAGTAGACTGTTTGAGACATCACTCCCATGGAGGAAAAGTGCACATCGTGATTGTTGTATTTAATTCCGATGCAATTTCTGTGTTTCATCAACACTCTGACAGTCCACAGATTGCAGAATGCCACCAGACGTGCATCGGAAACTGCTACTGGTCTTCCAGGTAACGATCAAAGCGTAGACTGTTTAAGACATTACTCCTGTAGAGGAAAGTGCGCATGGTGACTTTTGTATTCAACCTTGATAAAATTTCTGTTTTTAATCAACACTCTGATAGTCCACAGATTACAGAATGCCGCCAGATGTGCATGGCAAACTACTACTGGTCTTCCAGGGAACGATCAAAGCATACACTGTTTGAGACATTACCCCCGTGCAGGAAAGTGTGCATGGTGACTGTTGTATTCAATCCCGATGCAATTTCTGTGTTTCATCAACACTCTGATAGTCCACAGATTACAGAATGCCTGTAGATGTGCAACGAAAACTACTACTGGTCTTCCAGTAAACGATCAAAGCGTAGACTGTTTGAGACATTACTCCCATAAAGGAAAGGGCGCATGGTGACTGTTGTATTCAATCCCGATGCAATTTCAGTGTTTCATCAATACTCAGTTAGACCACAGATTTCAGAATGCCTCCAGATGTGCATCGGAAAGTACTTCTGGTCTTCCAGGGAACGATCAAAGTGTAGACTGTATGAGACACTACTCCCATGGAGTACAGTGCTCATGGTGACTTTTGTATTCCATCCCGATGCAATTTCTGTGTTTCATCAACACTCTGCTAGTTCACAGATTACAGAATGCCTCCAGATGTGCATCGGAAACTACTAGTGGTCTTCCAGGGAACGATCAAAGCGTAGACTGTTTGAGACATTACTCCCAGGGAGAAAGTGCGCATGGTGACTGTTGTACTCAATCCCGATGCAATTTCTGTGTTTCATCAACACTCTGATAGTCCACAGATTACAGAATGCCTCCACATGTGCATCGGAAACTACTTCAGGTCTTCCAGGGAAAGATCAAAGCGTAGACTGTTTGAGACATTACTCCCATGGAGGGAAGTGCGCAAGGTGACTGTTTTATTCAATACCGATTCAATTTCTGTGTTTCATCAACACTCTGATAGTCAAAGAATTACAGAATGTCACCAGTTGTGCAACGGAAACTACCACTGGTCATCCAGGGAACGATCAAACCGTAGACTGAGAATTACTCCCGTGAAGGAAAGTAAGCATGGTGACTGTTGTATTCAATCCCGATGCAATGTCTCTGTTTCATCAACACTCTGATGGTCCACAGATTACAGAATGCCTCTAGATGTGCAACGGAAACTACTACTGGTCTTCCAGTAAACGATCAAAGCGTAGACTGTTTGAGACATTACTCCCATAGAGGAAAGTGCGCATGGTGACTGTTGTATTCAATCCCGATGCAATTTCAGTGTTTCATCAACACTCAGTTAGACCACAGATTTCAGAATGCCACCAGATGTGCTTCGAAAACTACTACTGGTCTTCCAGGGAACGATCAAAGCGTAGACTGTTTGAGACATTACTCCCATGGAGGAAAGTGCGCATGGTGACTGTTGTATTCAATCCCGATGCAATTTCTGTGTTTCATCAACACTCTGATAGTCCACAGATTACAGAATGCCTCTAGATGTGCAACGGAAACTACTACTGGTCTTCCAGTAAACGATCAAAGCGTAGACTGTTTGAGACATTACTCCCATAGAGAAAGTGCGCATGGTGACTGTTGTACTCAATTCCGATGCAATTTCAGTGTTTCATCAACACTCAGTTAGACCACAGATTTCAGAATGCCTCCAGATGTGCATCTGAAACTACTACTGCTCTTCCAGGGAACGATCAAAGCGTAGACTATTTGAGACATTACTCACATGGAGGAATGTGCGCATGGTGTCTGTTGTATTCAATCCCGATGCAATATCTGTGTTGCATCAACAGTGTGATAGTCCACAGATTACAGAATGCCTCCAGATGTGAATCGGAAACTACTACTGGTCTTCCAGGGAACGAACAAAGCCTAGACTGTTTGAGACAATACTCCCATGGCGGCAGGAGCGCATGGTGACTGTTGTACTCAATCCCGATGCATTTTCCGTGTTTCATCAACACTCTGATAGTCCACAGATTACAGAATGCCTCCAGACGTGCATCGGAAGCGACTACTGGTCTTCCTGGTAATGATCAAAGCGTACACTGTTTGAGACATTACTCCCGTTTAGGAAAGTGCGCATGGTGACTGTTGTATTCAATCCCGATGCAATTTCTGTGTTTCATCAACACTCTGATAGTCCACAGATTACAGAATTCCTTTAGATGTGCATCGGAAACTACTACTGGTCTTCCAGTAAACGATCAAAGCGTAGACTGTTTGAGACATTACTCCCATAGAGGAAAGTGCGCATGGTGACTGTTGTATTCAATCCCGATGCAATTTCAGTGTTTCATCAACACTCAGTTAGACCACAGATTTCAGAATGCCACCAGATGTGCATCGAAAACTACTACTGGTCTTCCAGGGAACGATCAAAGCGTAGACTGTTTGAGACATTACTCCCATGGAGGAAAGTGCGCTTGGTGACTGTTGTATTCAATCCCGATGCAATTTCTTTGTTTCATCAACACTCTGATAGTCCACAGATTACAGAATGCCTCTAGATGTGCAACGGAAACTACTACTGGTCTTCCAGTAAACGATCAAAGCGTAGACTGTTTGAGACATAACTCACCTGGAGGAAAGTGCGCATGGTGTCTGTTGTATTCAATCCCGATGCAATATCTGTGTTGCATCAACAGTGTGATAGTCCACAGATTACAGAATGCCTCCAGATGTGCATCGGAAACTACTACTGGTCTTCCAGGGAACGAACAAAGTCTAGACTGTTTGAGACAATACTCCCTTGGAGGAAAGAACGCATGGTGACTGTTGTATTCAATCCCGATGCAATTTCTGTGTTTCATCAACACTCTGATAGTCCACAGATTACAGAATGCCAACAGTTGTGCAACGGAAACTACTACTGGTCTTCCAGGGAACGATAAAAGCGTAGACTGTTTGAGACATACCTCCCGTGGAGGAAAGTGCGCATGGTGACTGTTGTATTCAATCCCGATGCAATTTCTGTGTTTCATCAACAGTCTGATAGTCCACAGATTACAGAATGCCTCCAGATGTGCATCGGAAACTAATAATGCTCTTGCAGGGAACGAACAAAGCGTAGACTGTTTGAGACATTACTCCCATGGAGGAAAGAGCGCATGGTGACTGTTGTATTCAATCCCGATGCGTTTTCTGTGTTTCATCAACACTCTAATAGTCCACAGATTACAGAATTCTTTTAGATGTGCATCGGAAACTACTACTGGTCTTCCTGCGAACGATCAAAGAGTAGACTGTTTGAGACATCACTCCCATGGAGGAAAAGAGCACGTCGTTACTGTTGTATTCAATTCCGATGCAATTTCTGTGTTTCATCAACACTCTGACAGTCCACAGATTACAGAATGCCACCAGACGTGCATCGGAAACTGCTACTGGTCTTCCAGGTAACGATCAAAGCGTAGACTGTTTGAGACATTACTCCCATGGAGGAAAGTGCGCATGGTGACTTTTGTATTCAACCTTGATAAAACTACTGTGTTTAATCAACACTCTGATAGTCCACAGATTACAGAATGCCTCCAGATGTGCATCGGAAACTAATAATGCTCTTCCAGGGAACGAACAAAGCGTAGACTGTTTGAGACATTAGTCCCATGGAGGAAAGAGCGCATGGTGACTGTTGTATTCAATCCCGATGCATTTTCTGTGTTTCATAAACACTCTGATAGTCCACAGATTACAGAATTCTTTTAGATGTGCATCGGAAACTACTACTGGTCTTCCTGCGAACGATCAAAGAGTAGACTGTTTGAGACATCACTCCCATGGAGGAAAAGGGCACGTCGTTACTGTTGTATTCAATTCCGATGCAATTTCTGTGTTTCATCAACACTCTGACAGTCCACAGATTACAGAATGCCACCAGACGTGCATCGGAAACTGCTACTGGTCTTCCAGGGAACGATCAAAGAGTAGACTGTTTGAGACATTACTAACATGGAGGAAAGTGCGGATGGTGACGTATTCAATCCCGATGCAAGTTCTGTGTTTCATCAACACTTTGAAGTTCCACGGATTACAGAATGCCTCCACATGTGCATCGGAAACTACTACTGATCTTCCACAGAACGATCAAAGAGTACACTGTTTGAGACACTACTACCGTTTACTAAAGTGCGCATGGTGACTGTTGTATTCAATCCCGATGCAATTTCTGTGTTTCATCAACACTCTGGTAGTCCACAGATTACAGAATGCCACCAGACGTGCATCGGAAACTGCTACAGGTCTTCCAGGTAACGATCAAATCGTAGACTGTTTGAGACATTACTCCCGTGGAGGAAAGTGCGCATGGTTAATGTTGTATTCAACCCCGATGCAATTTCTGTGTTTCATCAACACTCTGATAGTCGACAGATTACAGAATTTCTTTAGATGTGCATCGGAAACTACTACTGGTCTCCAAGGGTACGATCAAAGCGTAGACTGTTTGAGACATTACTCCCGTGGAGGAAAGTGCGGATGGTGACAGTTGTATTCAATCCCAATGCAAATTTCTATGTTTCATCAACACTCTGAGAGTCCACAAATTACTGAATGCCACCAGATGTGCATCGCAATCTACTACTGGTCTTCCAGGGAATGATCAAAGCGTAGACTGTTAGAGACATATCTCCCGTGGGGGAAAATGCGCATGGTAATTGTTGTATTCAATCCCGATCCAATTTCTGTGTTTCATCAACACTCTGGTAGTCCACAGATTACAGAATGCCAACAGTTGTGCAACGGAAGCTACTACTGGTCTTCCAGGGAACGATGAAAACGTAGACTGTTTAAGACATACCTCCCAAGGAGGAAAGTGCGCATGGTGACTGTTGTAATCAATCCCGATGCAATTTCTGTGTTTCATCAACACTCTGATAGTCCACAGATTACAGAATGCCAACAGTTGTGCAACGGAAACTACTACTGGTCTTCCAGGGAACGATAAAAGCGTAGACTGTTTGAGAAATACTCCCGTGAAGGAAATTGCGCATGGTGACTGTTGTAATCAATCCCGATGCAAAGTCTGTGTTTCATCAACACTCTGATAGTCCTCAGATTACAGAATGCCTCCAGATGTGCATCGGAAACTACTACTGCTCTTCCAGGGAACGATCAAAGCGTAGACTGTTTGAGACATTACTCACATGGAGGAAAGTGCGCCTGGTGTCTGTTGTATTCAATCCCGATGCAATATCTGTGTTGTATCAACAGTGTGTTAGTCCACAGATTACAGAATGCCTCCAGATGTGCATCGGAAACTACTAGTGGTCTTCCAGGGAACGATCAAAGCGTAGACTGTTTGAGACATTACTCCCAGGGAGAAAGTGCGCATGGTGACTGTTGTACTCAATCCCGATGCAATTTCTGTGTTTCATCAACACTCTGATAGTCCACAGATTACAGAATGCCTCCACATGTGCATCGGAAACTACTTCAGGTCTTCCAGGGAAAGATCAAAGCGTAGACTGTTTGAGACATTACTCCCATGGAGGGAAGTGCGCATGGTGACTGTTTTATTCAATACCGATTCAATTTCTGTGTTTCATCAACACTCTGATAGTCAAAGAATTACAGAATGTCACCAGTTGTGCAACGGAAACTACCGCTGGTCATCCAGGGAACGATCAAACCGTAGACTGAGAATTACTCCCGTGAAGGAAAGTAAGCATGGTGACTGTTGTATTCAATCCCGATGCAATGTCTCTGTTTCATCAACACTCTGATGGTCCACAGATTACAGAATGCCTCTAGATGTGCAACGGAAACTACTACTGGTCTTCCAGTAAACGATCAAAGCTTAGACTGTTTGAGACATTACTCCCGTTTAGGAAAGTGCGCATGGTGACTGTTGCATTCAATCCCGATGCAATTTCTGTGTTTCATCAACACTCTGATAGTCCACAGATTACAGAATTCCTTTAGATGTGCATCGGAAACTACTACTGGTCTTCCAGTAAACGATCAAAGCGTAGACTGTTTGAGACATTACTCACATGGAGGAAAGTGCGCAAGGTGTCTGTTGTATTCAATCCCGATGCAATATCTGTGTTGCATCAACAGTGTGATAGTCCACAGATTACAGAATGCCTCCAGATGTGCATCGGAAACTACTACTGGTCTTCCAGGGAACGAACAAAGCCTAGACTGTTTGAGACAATACTCCCATGGAGGAAAGAGCGCATGGTGACTGTTGTATTCAATCCCGATGCAATTTCTGTGTTTCATCAACACTCTGATAGTCCACAGATTACAGAATGCCAACAGTTGTGCAACGGAAACTACTACTGGTCTTCCAGGGAACGATAAAACCGTAGACTGTTTGAGACATACCTCCAGTGGAGGAAAGTGCGCATGGTGACTGTTGTATTCAATCCCGATGCAATTTCTGTGTTTCATCAACACTCTGATAGTCCACAGATTACAGAATGCCAACAGTTGTGCAACGGAAACTACTACTGATCTTCCAGGGAACGATAAAAGCGTAGACTGTTTGAGAAATACTCCTGTGAAGGAAATTGCGCATGGTGACTGTTGTATTCAATCACGATGCAATGTCTGTATTTCATCAACACTCTGATAGTCCACAGATTACAGAATGCCTCCAGATGTGCATCGGAAACTACTAATGCTCTTCCAGGGAACGATCAAAGCGTAGACTGTTTGAGACATTACTCACATGGAGGAAAGTGCGCATGGTGTCTGTTGTATTCAATCCCGATGCAATATCTGTGTTGCATCAACAGTGTGATAGTCCACAGATAACTGAATGCCACCAGATGTGCATCGCAAACTACTACTGGTCTTCCAGGGAACGATCAAAGCGTAGACTGTTTGAGACATACCTCCCGTGGAGGAAAGTGCGCATGGTGACTGTTGTATTCAATCCCGATGCAATTTCTGTGTTTCATCAACAGTCTGATAGTCCACAGATTACAGAATGCCAACAGTTGTGCAACGGAAACTACTACTGGTCTTCCAGGGAACGATAAAAGCGTACACTGTTTGAGACATACCTCCCGTGGAGGAAAGTGCGCATGGTGACTGTTGTATTCAACCCCGATGCAATTTCTGTGTTTCATAAACACTCTGATAGTCCACAGATTACAGAATGCCAACAGTTGTGCAACGGAAACTACTACTGGTCTTTCAGGGAACGATAAAATCGTAGACTGTTTGAGAAATACTCCTGTGAAGGAAATTGCCCATGGTGACTGTTGTATTCAATCCCGATGCAATGTCTGTGTTTCATCAACACTCTGATAGTCCACAGATTACAGAATGCCTCCAGATGTGCATCGGAAACTACTAATGCTCTTCCAGGGAACGATCAAAGCGTAGACTCTTTGAGACATTACTCACATGGAGGAAAGTGCGCATGGTGTCTGTTGTATTCAATCCCGATGCAATATCTGTGTTGCATCAACAGTGTGATAGTCCACAGATTACAGAATGCCTCCAGATGTGCATCGGAAACTAATAATGCTCTTCCAGGGAACGAACAAAGCGTAGACTGTTTGAGACATTACTCCCATGGAGGAAAGAGCGCATGGTGACTGTTGTATTCAATCGCGATGCATTTTCTGTGTTTCATCAACACTCTGATAGTCCACAGATTACAGAATTCCTTTAGATGTGCATCGGAAACTACTACTGGTCTTCCTGCGAACGATCAAAGAGTAGACTGTTTGAGACATCACTCCCATGGAGGAAAAGGGCACGTCGTTACTGTTGTATTCAATTCCGATGCAATTTCTGTGTTTCATCAACACTCTGACAGTCCACAGATTACAGAATGCCACCAGACGTGCATCGGAAACTGCTACTGGTCTTCCAGGTAACGATCAAAGCGTAGACTGTTTGAGACATTACTCCCATGGAGGAAAGTGCGCATGGTGACTTTTGTATTCAACCTTGATAAAATTACTGTGTTTAATCAACACTCTGATAGTCCACAGATTACAGAATTCCACCAGATGTGCATGGCAAACTACTACTGGTCTTCCAGGGAACGATCAAAGCGTACACTGTTTGAGACATTACCCCCGTGCAGGAAAGTGTGCATGGTGACTGTTGTATTCAATCCCGATGCAATTTCTGTGTTTCATCAACACTCTGATAGTCCACAGATTACAGAATTCCTCTAGATGTGCATCGGAAACTACTACTGGTCTTCCATTGAACGATCAAACCGTAAACTGTTTGAGACATTAATCCCATGGAGGAAAGTGCGCATGGTGACTGTTGTATTCAATCCCGATGAAATTTCTGTGTTTCATCAACACTCTGAGGGTCCACAGATTACAGAATGCCTCCTGATGTGCATCGGAATGTAACACTGGTCTTCCAGGGAACGATCAAAGAGTAGACTGTTTGAGACATTACTAACATGGAGGAAAGTGCGGATGGTGACGTATTCAATCCCGATGCAATTTCTGTGTTTCATCAACACTTTGAAGTTCCACGGATTACAGAATGCCTCCACATGTGCATCGGAAACTACTACTGATCTTCCACAGAACGATCAAAGAGTACACTGTTTGAGACACTACTACCGTTTAGGAAAGTGCGCATGGTGACTGTTGTATTCAATCCCGATGCAATTTCTGTGTTTCATCAACACTCTGGTAGTCCACAGATTACAGAATGCCACCAGACGTGCATCGGAAACTGCTACAGGTCTTCCAGGTAACGATCAAATCGTAGACTGTTTGAGACATTACTCCCGTGGAGGAAAGTGCGCATGGTTAATGTTGTATTCAACCCCGATGCAATTTCTGTGTTTCATCAACACTCTGATAGTCCACAGATTACAGAATTTCTTTAGATGTGCATCGGAAACTACTACTGGTCTCCAAGGGTACGATCAAAGCGTAGACTGTTTGAGACATTACTCCCGTGGAGGAAAGTGCGGATGGTGACAGTTGTATTCAATCCCAATGCAAATTTCTATGTTTCATCAACACTCTGAGAGTCCACAAATTACTGAATGCCACCAGATGTGCATCGCAATCTACTACAGGTCTTCCAGGGAACGATCAAAGCGTAGACTGTTAGAGACATATCTCCCGTGGAGGAAAGTGCGCATGGTGACTGTTGTAATCAATCCCGATGCAATTTCTGTGTTTCATCAACACTCTGATAGTCCACAGATTACAGAATGCCAACAGTTGTGCAACGGAAGCTACTACTGGTCTTCCAGGGAACGATGAAAACGTAGACTGTTTAAGACATACCTCCCAAGGAGGAAAGTGCGCATGGTGACTGTTGTAATCAATCCCGATGCAATTTCTGTGTTTCATCAACACTCTGATAGTCCACAGATTACAGAATGCCAACAGTTGTGCAACGGAAACTACTACTGGTCTTCCAGGGAACGATAAAAGCGTAGACTGTTTGAGAAATACTCCCGTGAAGGAAATTGCGCATGGTGACTGTTGTAATCAATCCCGATGCAAAGTCTGTGATTCATCAACACTCTGATAGTCCTCAGATTACAGGATGCCTCCAGATGTGCATCGGAAACTACTACTGGTCTTCCAGTAAACGATCAAAGCGTAGACTGTTTGAGACATTACTCCCATAGGGGAAAGTGCGCATGGTGACTGTTGTATTCAATCCCAATGCAATTTCAGTGTTTCATCAACACTCAGTTAGACCACAGATTTCAGAATGCCTCCAGATGTGCATCGGAAACTACTTCTGGTCTTCCAGGGAACGATCAAAGCGTAGACTGTATGAGACACTACTCCCATGGAGTACAGTACGCATGGTGACCTTTGTATTCAATCCCGATGCAATTTCTGTGTTTCATCAACACTCTGCTAGTTCACAGATTACAGAATGCCTCCAGATGTGCATCGGAAACTACTACTGGTCTTCCAGGGAACGATCAAAACGTAGACTGTTTGAGACATTACTCCCATGGAGAAAAGTGCTCATGGTGACTGTTGTACTCAATTCCGATGCAATTTCTGTGTTTCATCAACACTCTGATAGTCCACAGATTACAGAATGCCTCCACATGTGCATCGGAAACTACTTCAGGTCTTAAAGGGAAAGATCAAAGCGTAGACTGTTTGAGACATTACTCCCATGGAGGGAAGTGCGCATGGTGACCGTTTTATTCAATCCCGATGCAATTTCTGTGTTTTATCAACACTCTGATAGTCCAAGAATTACAGAATGCCACCAGTTGTGCAACGGAAACTACCACTGGTCTTCCAGGGAACGATCAAACCCTTAGACTGAGAATTACTCTTGTGAAGGAAAGTGCGCATGGTGACTGTTGTATTCAATCCCGATGCAATGTCTGTGCTTCATCAACACTCTGATAGTCCACAGATTACAGAATGCCACCAGATGTGCATCGAAAACTACTACTGGTCTTCCAGGGAACGATCAAAGCGTAGACTGTTTGAGACATTACTCCCATGGAGGAAAGTGCGCATGGTGATTGTTGTATTCAATCCCGATGCAATTTCTGTGTTTCATCAACATTCAGTTAGTCCACAGATTTCAGAATGAATCCAGATGTGCATCGGAAATTACTTCTGGTCTTCCAGGGAACGATCAAAGCGTAGACTGTATGAGACACTACTCCCATGGAGGAAAGTGCGCATGGTGAATGTTGTATTCAACCACGATGCAGTTTGTGTGTTTCATCAACACTCTTATAGTCCACATGCTACCGAATGCCACCAGCTGTGCATCGCAAACTACTACTGGTCTTCCAGGGAACGATCAAAGCGTAGACTGTTTGAGACATACCTCACGTGGAGGAAAGTGCGCATGGTGCCTGTTGTATTCAATCCCGATGCAATTTCTGTGTTTCATCAACACTCTGATAGTCCACAGATTACAGAATGCCACCAGTTGTGCAACGGAAACTACTACTGGTCTTCCAGGGAACGATCAAAGCGTTGACTGTTTGAGACATCACTCACATGGAGGAAAGTGCGCATGGTGCCTGTTGTATTCAATCCCGATGCAATTTCTGTGTTTCATCAACACTCAGTTAGTCCACAGATTTCAGAATGCCTCCAGATGTGCATCGGAAACTACTTCTGGACTTCCAGGGAACGATCAAAGCGTAGACTGTATGAGACACTACTCCCATGGAGGAAAGTGCGCATGGTGACTGTCGTATTCAATCCAAATGCAATTTCTGTGTTTCATCAACACTCTGATAGTCCACAGATTACAGAATGCCTACACATTTGCATCGAAAATTACTTCAGGTCTTCCAGGGAACGATCAAAGCGTAGACTGTTTGAGACACTACTACCATCGAGGAAAGTGCGCATGGTGACTGTTGTATTCAATCCCGATGCAATTTCTGTGTTTCATCAACACTCTGATAGTAAACAGAAAACAGAATGCCTCCAGATGTGCATCGGAAACTACTTCTGGTCTTCCAGGGAACGATCAAACCGTACACTGTTTGAGACATTACTCCCGTGCAGGAAAGTGCGCATGGCGACTGTTGTATTCAATCCCGATGCAATTTCTGTGTTTCATCAACACTCTGATAGTCCACAGACTACAGAATGCCACCAGATGTGCAACGGAAACTACTACTGGTCTTCCAGGGAACGATCAAAGCGTAGACTGTTTGAGAATTACTCCTGTGGAGGAAAGTGCGCATGGTGACTGTTGTATTCAATCCCGATGCAATTTCTGTGTTTCATCAACACTCTGGTAGACCACAGATATCAGAATGCCTCCAGATGTGCATCGGAAACTACTTCTGGTCTTCCAGGGAACGATCAAAGCGTAGACTGTTTGAGACACTACTCCCATGGAGGAAAGTGCGCATGGTGACTGTTGTTTTGAATTCCGATGCAATTTCTGTGTTTCATCAACAGTCTGATAGTCCACAGGTTACAGAATGCCTCCAGGTGTGCATCGGAAGCTACAACTGGACTTCCAGGGAACGATCAAAGCGTACACTGTTAGAGACATTACTCCCATGGAGGAAAGTGCACATGGCGACTGTTTTATTCAATCCCTATGCAATTTCTGTGTTTCATCAGCGCTCTGATAGTCCACAGATTACAGAATGCCTCCAGATGTGCATCGGAAACTACAACTGGTCTTCCTGGGAACGATCAAAGAGTAGACTGTTTGAGACATTACTCCCATGGAGGAAAAGTGCACATGGTGACTGTTGTATTCAATTCCGATGGAATTTCTGTGTTTCATCAACACTGACAGTCCACAGATTTCAGAATGCCTCCAGATGTGCATCGGAAATTACTTCTGGCCTTCCAGGGAACGATCAAAGCGTAGACTGTATGAGACACTACTCCCATGGAGGAACGTGCGCATGGTGATTGTTGTATTCAATCCCAATGCAATTTCTGTGTTTCATCAACACTCAGTTAGTCCACAGATTTCTGAATGCCTCCAGATGTGCATCGGAAATTACTTCTGGTCTTCCAGGGAACGATCAAAGCGTAGACTGTATGAGACACTACTCCCACGGAGGAAAGTGCACATGGTGACTGTTGTATTCAATCCCGATGCAATTTCTGTGTTTCATCAACACTCTGATAGTCCACAGATTACAGAATGCGACCAGACGTGCATCGGAAACTGTACTGGTCTTCCAGGTAACGATCAAAGCGTAGACTGTTTGAGACATTACTCCCATGGGGGAAAGTGCGCATGGTGAATGTTGTATTCAACCCCGATGCAATTTGTGTGTTTCATCAACACTTTTATAGTCCACATGCTACCGAATGCCACCAGCTGTGCATCGCAAACTACTACTGGTCTTCCAGGGAACGATCAAAGCGTAGACTGTTTGAGACATACCTCCCGTGGAGGAAAGTGCGCATGGTGACTGTTGTATTCAATCCCGATGCAATTTCTGTGTTTCATCAGCACTCTGATAGTCCACAGATTACAGAACGCCTCCAGATGTGCATCGGAAACTATTACCGGTCTTCCAAGGAACGATCAAAGCGTAGACAGTTTGAGACATTACTCCCATGGAGGAAAGTGCCCATGGTGACTGTTGTCTTATATTCCGATGCAATTTCTGTGTTTCATCAACAGTCTGATAGTCCACAGATTACAGAATGCCTCTAGATGTGCAACGGAAGCTACTACTGGTCTTCCAGTAAACGATCAAAGCGTAGACTGTTTGAGACATAACTCACCTGGAGGAAAGTGCGCATGGTGTCTGTTGTATTCAATCCCGATGCAATATCTGTGTTGCATCAACAGTGTGATAGTCCACAGATTACAGAATGCCTCCAGATGTGCATCGGAAACTACTACTGGTCTTCCAGGGAACGAACAAAGTCTAGACTGTTTGAGACAATACTCCCTTGGAGGAAAGAACGCATGGTGACTGTTGTATTCAATCCCGATGCAATTTCTGTGTTTCATCAACACTCTGATAGTCCACAGATTACAGAATGCCAACAGTTGTGCAACGGAAACTACTACTGGTCTTCCAGGGAACGATAAAAGCGTAGACTGTTTGAGACATACCTCCAGTGGAGGAAAGTGCGCATGGTGACTGTTGTAATCAATCCCGATGCAATTTCTGTGTTTCATCAACACTCTGATAGTCCACAGATTACAGAATGCCAACAGTTGTGCAACGGAAACTACTACTGGTCTTCCAGGGAACGATAAAAGCGTAGACTGTTTGAGAAATACTCCCGTGAAGGAAATTGCGCATGGTGACTGTTGTAATCAATCCCGATGCAAAGTCTGTGATTCATCAACACTCTGATAGTCCTCAGATTACAGGATGCCTCCAGATGTGCATCGGAAACTACTACTGGTCTTCCAGTAAACGATCAAAGCGTAGACTGTTTGAGACATTACTCCCATAGGGGAAAGTGCGCATGGTGACTGTTGTATTCAATCCCAATGCAATTTCAGTGTTTCATCAACACTCAGTTAGACCACAGATTTCAGAATGCCTCCAGATGTGCATCGGAAACTACTTCTGGTCTTCCAGGGAACGATCAAAGCGTAGACTGTATGAGACACTACTCCCATGGAGTACAGTACGCATGGTGACCTTTGTATTCAATCCCGATGCAATTTCTGTGTTTCATCAACACTCTGCTAGTTCACAGATTACAGAATGCCTCCAGATGTGCATCGGAAACTACTACTGGTCTTCCAGGGAACGATCAAAACGTAGACTGTTTGAGACATTACTCCCATGGAGAAAAGTGCTCATGGTGACTGTTGTACTCAATTCCGATGCAATTTCTGTGTTTCATCAACACTCTGATAGTCCACAGATTACAGAATGCCTCCACATGTGCATCGGAAACTACTTCAGGTCTTAAAGGGAAAGATCAAAGCGTAGACTGTTTGAGACATTACTCCCATGGAGGGAAGTGCGCATGGTGACCGTTTTATTCAATCCCGATGCAATTTCTGTGTTTTATCAACACTCTGATAGTCCAAGAATTACAGAATGCCACCAGTTGTGCAACGGAAACTACCACTGGTCTTCCAGGGAACGATCAAACCCTTAGACTGAGAATTACTCTTGTGAAGGAAAGTGCGCATGGTGACTGTTGTATTCAATCCCGATGCAATGTCTGTGCTTCATCAACACTCTGATAGTCCACAGATTACAGAATGCCACCAGATGTGCATCGAAAACTACTACTGGTCTTCCAGGGAACGATCAAAGCGTAGACTGTTTGAGACATTACTCCCATGGAGGAAAGTGCGCATGGTGATTGTTGTATTCAATCCCGATGCAATTTCTGTGTTTCATCAACATTCAGTTAGTCCACAGATTTCAGAATGAATCCAGATGTGCATCGGAAATTACTTCTGGTCTTCCAGGGAACGATCAAAGCGTAGACTGTATGAGACACTACTCCCATGGAGGAAAGTGCGCATGGTGAATGTTGTATTCAACCACGATGCAGTTTGTGTGTTTCATCAACACTCTTATAGTCCACATGCTACCGAATGCCACCAGCTGTGCATCGCAAACTACTACTGGTCTTCCAGGGAACGATCAAAGCGTAGACTGTTTGAGACATACCTCACGTGGAGGAAAGTGCGCATGGTGCCTGTTGTATTCAATCCCGATGCAATTTCTGTGTTTCATCAACACTCTGATAGTCCACAGATTACAGAATGCCACCAGTTGTGCAACGGAAACTACTACTGGTCTTCCAGGGAACGATCAAAGCGTTGACTGTTTGAGACATCACTCACATGGAGGAAAGTGCGCATGGTGCCTGTTGTATTCAATCCCGATGCAATTTCTGTGTTTCATCAACACTCAGTTAGTCCACAGATTTCAGAATGCCTCCAGATGTGCATCGGAAACTACTTCTGGACTTCCAGGGAACGATCAAAGCGTAGACTGTATGAGACACTACTCCCATGGAGGAAAGTGCGCATGGTGACTGTCGTATTCAATCCAAATGCAATTTCTGTGTTTCATCAACACTCTGATAGTCCACAGATTACAGAATGCCTACACATTTGCATCGAAAATTACTTCAGGTCTTCCAGGGAACGATCAAAGCGTAGACTGTTTGAGACACTACTACCATCGAGGAAAGTGCGCATGGTGACTGTTGTATTCAATCCCGATGCAATTTCTGTGTTTCATCAACACTCTGATAGTAAACAGAAAACAGAATGCCTCCAGATGTGCATCGGAAACTACTTCTGGTCTTCCAGGGAACGATCAAAGCGTAGACTGTTTGAGACACTACTCCCATGGAGGAAAGTGCGCATGGTGACTGTTGTTTTGAATTCCGATGCAATTTCTGTGTTTCATCAACAGTCTGATAGTCCACAGGTTACAGAATGCCTCCAGGTGTGCATCGGAAGCTACAACTGGACTTCCAGGGAACGATCAAAGCGTACACTGTTAGAGACATTACTCCCATGGAGGAAAGTGCACATGGCGACTGTTTTATTCAATCCCTATGCAATTTCTGTGTTTCATCAGCGCTCTGATAGTCCACAGATTACAGAATGCCTCCAGATGTGCATCGGAAACTACAACTGGTCTTCCTGGGAACGATCAAAGAGTAGACTGTTTGAGACATTACTCCCATGGAGGAAAAGTGCACATGGTGACTGTTGTATTCAATTCCGATGGAATTTCTGTGTTTCATCAACACTGACAGTCCACAGATTTCAGAATGCCTCCAGATGTGCATCGGAAATTACTTCTGGCCTTCCAGGGAACGATCAAAGCGTAGACTGTATGAGACACTACTCCCATGGAGGAACGTGCGCATGGTGATTGTTGTATTCAATCCCAATGCAATTTCTGTGTTTCATCAACACTCAGTTAGTCCACAGATTTCTGAATGCCTCCAGATGTGCATCGGAAATTACTTCTGGTCTTCCAGGGTACGATCAAAGCGTAGACTGTATGAGACACTACTCCCACGGAGGAAAGTGCACATGGTGACTGTTGTATTCAATCCCGATGCAATTTCTGTGTTTCATCAACACTCTGATAGTCCACAGATTACAGAATGCGACCAGACGTGCATCGGAAACTGTACTGGTCTTCCAGGTAACGATCAAAGCGTAGACTGTTTGAGACATTACTCCCATGGGGGAAAGTGCGCATGGTGAATGTTGTATTCAACCCCGATGCAATTTGTGTGTTTCATCAACACTTTTATAGTCCACATGCTACCGAATGCCACCAGCTGTGCATCGCAAACTACTACTGGTCTTCCAGGGAACGATCAAAGCGTAGACTGTTTGAGACATACCTCCCGTGGAGGAAAGTGCGCATGGTGACTGTTGTATTCAATCCCGATGCAATTTCTGTGTTTCATCAGCACTCTGATAGTCCACAGATTACAGAACGCCTCCAGATGTGCATCGGAAACTATTACCGGTCTTCCAAGGAACGATCAAAGCGTAGACAGTTTGAGACATTACTCCCATGGAGGAAAGTGCCCATGGTGACTGTTGTCTTATATTCCGATGCAATTTCTGTGTTTCATCAACAGTCTGATAGTCCACAGATTACAGAATGCCTCTAGATGTGCAACGGAAGCTACTACTGGTCTTCCAGTAAACGATCAAAGCGTAGACTGTTTGAGACATAACTCACCTGGAGGAAAGTGCGCATGGTGTCTGTTGTATTCAATCCCGATGCAATATCTGTGTTGCATCAACAGTGTGATAGTCCACAGATTACAGAATGCCTCCAGATGTGCATCGGAAACTACTACTGGTCTTCCAGGGAACGAACAAAGTCTAGACTGTTTGAGACAATACTCCCTTGGAGGAAAGAACGCATGGTGACTGTTGTATTCAATCCCGATGCAATTTCTGTGTTTCATCAACACTCTGATAGTCCACAGATTACAGAATGCCAACAGTTGTGCAACGGAAACTACTACTGGTCTTCCAGGGAACGATAAAAGCGTAGACTGTTTGAGACATACCTCCAGTGGAGGAAAGTGCGCATGGTGTCTGTTGTATTCAATCCCGATGCAATTTCTGTGTTTCATCAACACTCTGATAGTCCACAGATTACAGAATGCCAACAGTTGTGCAACGGAAACTACTACTGATCTTCCAGGGAACGATAATAGCGTAGACTGTTTGAGAAATACTCCTGTGAAGGAAATTGCGCATGGTGACTGTTGTATTCAATCACGATGCAATGTCTGTATTTCATCAACACTCTGATAGTCCACAGATTACAGAATGCCTCAAGATGTGCATCGGAAACTACTAATGCTCTTCCAGGGAACGATCAAAGCGTAGACTGTTTGAGACATTACTCACATGGAGGAAAGTGCGCATGGTGTCTGTTGTATTCAATCCCGATGCAATATCTGTGTTGCATCAACAGTGTGATAGTCCACAATAACTGAATGCCACCAGATGTGCATCGCAAACTACTACTGGTCTTCCAGGGAACGATCAAAGCGTAGACTGTTTGAGACATACCTCCCGTGGAGGAAAGTGCGCATGGTGACTGTTGTATTCAATCCCGATGCAATTTCTGTGTTTCATCAACAGTCTGATAGTCCACAGATTACAGAATGCCTCCAGATGTGCATCGGAAACTAATAATGCTCTTGCAGGGAACGAACAAAGCGTAGACTGTTTGAGACATTACTCCCATGGAGGAAAGAGCGCATGGTGACTGTTGTATTCAATCCCGATGCGTTTTCTGTGTTTCATCAACACTCTAATAGTCCACAGATTACAGAATTCTTTTAGATGTGCATCGGAAACTACTACTGGTCTTCCTGCGAACGATCAAAGAGTAGACTGTTTGAGACATCACTCCCATGGAGGAAAAGAGCACGTCGTTACTGTTGTATTCAATTCCGATGCAATTTCTGTGTTTCATCAACACTCTGACAGTCCACAGATTACAGAATGCCACCAGACGTGCATCGGAAACTGCTACTGGTCTTCCAGGTAACGATCAAAGCGTAGACTGTTTGAGACATTACTCCCATGGAGGAAAGTGCGCATGGTGACCTTTGTATTCAACCTTGATAAAACTACTGTGTTTAATCAACACTCTGATAGTCCACAGATTACAGAATGCCTCCAGATGTGCATCGGAAACTAAATGCTCTTCCAGGGAACGAACAAAGCGTAGACTGTTTGAGACATTACTCCCATGGAGGAAAGAGCGCATGGTGACTGTTGTATTCAATCCCGATGCATTTTCTGTGTTTCATCAACACTCTGATAGTCCACAGATTACAGAATTCTTTTAGATGTGCATCGGAAACTACTACTGGTCTTCCTGCGAACGATCAAAGAGTAGACTGTTTGAGACATCACTCCCATGGAGGAAAAGGGCACGTCGTTACTGTTGTATTCAATTCCGATGCAATTTCTGTGTTTCATCAACACTCTGACAGTCCACAGATTACAGAATGCCACCAGACGTGCATCGGAAACTGCTACTGGTCTTCCAGGGAACGATCAAAGAGTAGACTGTTTGAGACATTACTAACATGGAGGAAAGTGCGGATGGTGACGTATTCAATCCCGATGCAAGTTCTGTGTTTCATCAACACTTTGAAGTTCCACGGATTACAGAATGCCTCCACATGTGCATCGGAAACTACTACTGATCTTCCACAGAACGATCAAAGAGTACACTGTTTGAGACACTACTACCGTTTAGGAAAGTGCGCATGGTGACTGTTGTATTTAATCCCGATGCAATTTCTGTGTTTCATCAACACTCTGGTAGTCCACAGATTACAGAATGCCACCAGACGTGCATCGGAAACTGCTACAGGTCTTCCAGGTAACGATCAAATCGTAGACTGTTTGAGACATTACTCCCGTGGAGGAAAGTGCGCATGGTTAATGTTGTATTCAACCCCGATGCAATTTCTGTGTTTCATCAACACTCTGATAGTCGACAGATTACAGAATTTCTTTAGATGTGCATCGGAAACTACTACTGGTCTCCAAGGGTACGATCAAAGCGTAGACTGTTTGAGACATTACTCCCGTGGAGGAAAGTGCGGATGGTGACAGTTGTATTCAATCCCAATGCAAATTTCTATGTTTCATCAACACTCTGAGAGTCCACAAATTACTGAATGCCACCAGATGTGCATCGCAATCTACTACTGGTCTTCCAGGGAATGATCAAAGCGTAGACTGTTAGAGACATATCTCCCGTGGGGGAAAATGCGCATGGTAATTGTTGTATTCAATCCCGATCCAATTTCTGTGTTTCATCAACACTCTGGTAGTCCACAGATTACAGAATGCCAACAGTTGTGCAACGGAAGCTACTACTGGTCTTCCAGGGAACGATGAAAACGTAGACTGTTTAAGACATACCTCCCAAGGAGGAAAGTGCGCATGGTGACTGTTGTAATCAATCCCGACGCAATTTCTGTGTTTCATCAACACTCTGATAGTAGACAGATTACAGAATGCCAACAGTTGTGCAACGGAAACTACTACTGGTCTTCCAGGGAACGATAAAAGCGTAGACTGTTTGAGAAATACTCCCGTGAAGGAAATTGCGCATGGTGACTGTTGTAATCAATCCCGATGCAAAGTCTGTGTTTCATCAACACTCTGATAGTCCTCAGATTACAGAATGCCTCCAGATGTGCATCGGAAACTACTACTGCTCTTCCAGGGAACGATCAAAGCGTAGACTGTTTGAGACATTACTCACATGGAGGAAAGTGCGCCTGGTGTCTGTTGTATTCAATCCCGATGCAATATCTGTGTTGTATCAACAGTGTGTTAGTCCACAGATTACAGAATGCCTCCAGATGTGCATCGGAAACTACTAGTGGTCTTCCAGGGAACGATCAAAGCGTAGACTGTTTGAGACATTACTCCCAGGGAGAAAGTGCGCATGGTGACTGTTGTACTCAATCCCGATGCAATTTCTGTGTTTCATCAACACTCTGATAGTCCACAGATTACAGAATGCCTCCACATGTGCATCGGAAACTACTTCAGGTCTTCCAGGGAAAGATCAAAGCGTAGACTGTTTGAGACATTACTCCCATGGAGGGAAGTGCGCATGGTGACTGTTTTATTCAATACCGATTCAATTTCTGTGTTTCATCAACACTCTGATAGTCAAAGAATTACAGAATGTCACCAGTTGTGCAACGGAAACTACCGCTGGTCATCCAGGGAACGATCAAACCGTAGACTGAGAATTACTCCCGTGAAGGAAAGTAAGCATGGTGACTGTTGTATTCAATCCCGATGCAATGTCTCTGTTTCATCAACACTCTGATGGTCCACAGATTACAGAATGCCTCTAGATGTGCAACGGAAACTACTACTGGTCTTCCAGTAAACGATCAAAGCGTAGACTGTTTGAGACATTACTCCCGTTTAGGAAAGTGCGCATGGTGACTGTTGCATTCAATCCCGATGCAATTTCTGTGTTTCATCAACACTCTGATAGTCCACAGATTACAGAATTCCTTTAGATGTGCATCGGAAACTACTACTGGTCTTCCAGTAAACGATCAAAGCGTAGACTGTTTGAGACATTACTCACATGGAGGAAAGTGCGCAAGGTGTCTGTTGTATTCAATCCCGATGCAATATCTGTGTTGCATCAACAGTGTGATAGTCCACAGATTACAGAATGCCTCCAGATGTGCATCGGAAACTACTACTGGTCTTCCAGGGAACGAACAAAGCCTAGACTGTTTGAGACATTACTCCCATGGAGGAAAGAGCGCATGGTGACTGTTGTATTCAATCCCGATGCTATTTCTGTGTTTCATCAACACTCTGATAGTCCACAGATTACAGAATGCCAACAGTTGTGCAACGGAAACTACTACTGGTCTTCCAGGGAACGATAAAACCGTAGACTGTTTGAGACATACCTCCAGTGGAGGAAAGTGCGCATGGTGACTGTTGTATTCAATCCCGATGCAATTTCTGTGTTTCATCAACACTCTGATAGTCCACAGATTACAGAATGCCAACAGTTGTGCAACGGAAACTACTACTGATCTTCCAGGGAACGATAAAAGCGTAGACTGTTTGAGAAATACTCCTGTGAAGGAAATTGCGCATGGTGACTGTTGTATTCAATCACGATGCAATGTCTGTATTTCATCAACACTCTGATAGTCCACAGATTACAGAATGCCTCCAGATGTGCATCGGAAACTACTAATGCTCTTCCAGGGAACGATCAAAGCGTAGACTGTTTGAGACATTACTCACATGGAGGAAAGTGCGCATGGTGTCTGTTGTATTCAATCCCGATGCAATATCTGTGTTGCATCAACAGTGTGATAGTCCACAGATAACTGAATGCCACCAGATGTGCATCGCAAACTACTACTGGTCTTCCAGGGAACGATCAAAGCGTAGACTGTTTGAGACATACCTCCCGTGGAGGAAAGTGCGCATGGTGACTGTTGTATTCAATCCCGATGCAATTTCTGTGTTTCATCAACAGTCTGATAGTCCACAGATTACAGAATGCCAACAGTTGTGCAACGGAAACTACTACTGGTCTTCCAGGGAACGATAAAAGCGTACACTGTTTGAGACATACCTCCCGTGGAGGAAAGTGCGCATGGTGACTGTTGTATTCAACCCCGATGCAATTTCTGTGTTTCATAAACACTCTGATAGTCCACAGATTACAGAATGCCAACAGTTGTGCAACGGAAACTACTACTGGTCTTTCAGGGAACGATAAAATCGTAGACTGTTTGAGAAATACTCCTGTGAAGGAAATTGCCCATGGTGACTGTTGTATTCAATCCCGATGCAATGTCTGTGTTTCATCAACACTCTGATAGTCCACAGATTACAGAATGCCTCCAGATGTGCATCGGAAACTACTAATGCTCTTCCAGGGAACGATCAAAGCGTAGACTCTTTGAGACATTACTCACATGGAGGAAAGTGCGCATGGTGTCTGTTGTATTCAATCCCGATGCAATATCTGTGTTGCATCAACAGTGTGATAGTCCACAGATTACAGAATGCCTCCAGATGTGCATCGGAAACTAATAATGCTCTTCCAGGGAACGAACAAAGCGTAGACTGTTTGAGACATTACTCCCATGGAGGAAAGAGCGCATGGTGACTGTTGTATTCAATCGCGATGCATTTTCTGTGTTTCATCAACACTCTGATAGTCCACAGATTACAGAATTCCTTTAGATGTGCATCGGAAACTACTACTGGTCTTCCTGCGAACGATCAAAGAGTAGACTGTTTGAGACATCACTCCCATGGAGGAAAAGGGCACGTCGTTACTGTTGTATTCAATTCCGATGCAATTTCTGTGTTTCATCAACACTCTGACAGTCCACAGATTACAGAATGCCACCAGACGTGCATCGGAAACTGCTACTGGTCTTCCAGGTAACGATCAAAGCGTAGACTGTTTGAGACATTACTCCCATGGAGGAAAGTGCGCATGGTGACTTTTGTATTCAACCTTGATAAAATTACTGTGTTTAATCAACACTCTGATAGTCCACAGATTACAGAATTCCACCAGATGTGCATGGCAAACTACTACTGGTCTTCCAGGGAACGATCAAAGCGTACACTGTTTGAGACATTACCCCCGTGCAGGAAAGTGTGCATGGTGACTGTTGTATTCAATCCCGATGCAATTTCTGTGTTTCATCAACACTCTGATAGTCCACAGATTACAGAATTCCTCTAGATGTGCATCGGAAACTACTACTGGTCTTCCATTGAACGATCAAACCGTAAACTGTTTGAGACATTAATCCCATGGAGGAAAGTGCGCATGGTGACTGTTGTATTCAATCCCGATGAAATTTCTGTGTTTCATCAACACTCTGAGGGTCCACAGATTACAGAATGCCTCCTGATGTGCATCGGAATGTAACACTGGTCTTCCAGGGAACGATCAAAGAGTAGACTGTTTGAGACATTACTAACATGGAGGAAAGTGCGGATGGTGACGTATTCAATCCCGATGCAAGTTCTGTGTTTCATCAACACTTTGAAGTTCCACGGATTACAGAATGCCTCCACATGTGCATCGGAAACTACTACTGATCTTCCACAGAACGATCAAAGAGTACACTGTTTGAGACACTACTACCGTTTAGGAAAGTGCGCATGGTGACTGTTGTATTCAATCCCGATGCAATTTCTGTGTTTCATCAACACTCTGGTAGTCCACAGATTACAGAATGCCACCAGACGTGCATCGGAAACTGCTACAGGTCTTCCAGGTAACGATCAAATCGTAGACTGTTTGAGACATTACTCCCGTGGAGGAAAGTGCGCATGGTTAATGTTGTATTCAACCCCGATGCAATTTCTGTGTTTCATCAACACTCTGATAGTCCACAGATTACAGAATTTCTTTAGATGTGCATCGGAAACTACTACTGGTCTCCAAGGGTACGATCAAAGCGTAGACTGTTTGAGACATTACTCCCGTGGAGGAAAGTGCGGATGGTGACAGTTGTATTCAATCCCAATGCAAATTTCTATGTTTCATCAACACTCTGAGAGTCCACAAATTACTGAATGCCACCAGATGTGCATCGCAATCTACTACAGGTCTTCCAGGGAACGATCAAAGCGTAGACTGTTAGAGACATATCTCCCGTGGAGGAAAGTGCGCATGGTAATTGTTGTATTCACTCCCGATCCAATTTCTGTGTTTCATCAACACTCTGGTAGTCCACAGATTACAGAATGCCAACAGTTGTGCAACGGAAGCTACTACTGGTCTTCCAGGGAACGATGAAAACGTAGACTGTTTAAGACATACCTCCCAAGGAGGAAAGTGCGCATGGTGACTGTTGTAATCAATCCCGATGCAATTTCTGTGTTTCATCAACACTCTGATAGTCCACAGATTACAGAATGCCAACAGTTGTGCAACGGAAACTACTACTGGTCTTCCAGGGAACGATAAAAGCGTAGACTGTTTGAGAAATACTCCCGTGAAGGAAATTGCGCATGGTGACTGTTGTAATCAATCCCGATGCAAAGTCTGTGTTTCATCAACACTCTGATATTCCTCAGATTACAGGATGCCTCCAGATGTGCATCGGAAACTACTACTGCTCTTCCAGGGAACGATCAAAGCGTAGACTGTTTGAGACATTACTCACATGGAGGAAAGTGCGCCTGGTGTCTGTTGTATTCAATCCCGATGCAATATCTGTGTTGTATCAACAGTGTGTTAGTCCACAGATTACAGAATGCCTCCAGATGTGCATCGGAAACTACTACTGGTCTTCCAGGGAACGAACAAAGCGTAGACTGATTGAGACATTACTCCCATGGAGGAAAGAGCGCATGGTGACAGTTGTATTCAATCCCGATGCAAATTTCTGTGTTTCATCAACACTCTGAGAGTCCACAGATTACTGAATGCCACCATATGTGCCTCGCAAACTACTACTGGTCTTCCAGGGAACGATCAAAGCGTAGACTGTTTGAGTCATACCTCCCGTGGAGGAAAGTGCGGATGGTGACAGTTGTATTCAATCCCGATGCAATATCTGTGTTTCATCAACACTCTGATAGTCCACAGATTACAGAATGCCAACAGTTGTGCAACGGAAACTACTACTGGTCTTCCAGGGAACGATAAAAGCGTAGACTGTTTGAGACATACCTCCCGTGGAGGAAAGTGCGCATGGTGACTGTTGTATTCAACCCCGATGCAATTTCTGTGTTTCATCAACACTCTGATAGTCCACAGATTACAGAATGCCAACAGTTGTGCAACGGAAACTACTACTGGTCTTTCAGGGAACGATAAAATCGCAGACTGTTTGAGAAATACTCCTGGGAAGGAAATTGCGCATGGTGACTGTTGTATTCAATCCCGATGCAATGTCTGAGTTTCATCAACACTCTGATAGTCCACAGATTACAGAATGCCTCCAGATGTGCATCGGAAACTACTAATGCTCTTCCAGGGAACGATCAAAGCGTAGACTGTTTGAGACATTACTCCCATGGAGGAAAGAGCGCATGGTGACTGTTGTATTCAATCACGATGCATTTTCTGTGTTTCATCAACACTCTGATAGTCCACAGATTACAGAATTCCTTTAGATGTGCATCGGAAAGTACTACTGGTCTTCCTGCGAACGATCAAAGATTAGACTGTTTGAGACATCACTCCCATGGAGGAAAAGTGCACATCGTGACTGTTGTATTCAATTCCGATGCAATTTCTGTGTTTCATCAACACTCTGACAGTCCACAGATTACAGAATGCCACCAGACGTGCATCGGAAACTGCTACTGGTCTTCCAGGTAACGATCAAAACGTAGACTGTTTGAGACATTACTCCCGTGGAGGAAAGTGCGCATGGTGACTTTTGTATTCAACCTTGATAAAATTTCTGTGTTTAATCAACACTCTGATAGTCCACAGATTACAGAATTCCACCAGATGTGCATGGCAAACTACTACTGGTCTTCCAGGGAACGATCAAAGCGTACACTGTTTGAAATATTAACCCCGTGCAAGAAAGTGTGCATGGTGACTGTTGTATTCAATCCCGATGCAATTTCTGTGTTTCATCAACACTCTGATAGTCCACAGATTACAGAATGCCTCTAGATGTGCAACGGAAACTACTACTGGTCTTCCAGTAAACGATCAAAGCCTAGACTGTTTGAGACATTACTCCCATAGAGAAAAGTGCGCATGGTGTCTGTTGTATTCAATCCCGATGCAATTTCTGTGTTTCATCAACACTCTGATAGTCCACAGATTACAGAATTCCTCCAGATGTGCATCGGAAACAACTACTGGTCTTCCATTGAACGATCAAACCGTAAACTCTTTGAGACATTAATCCCATGGAGGAAAGTGCGCATGGTGACTGTTGTACTCAATCCCGATGAAATTTCTGTGTTTCATCAACACTCTGATAGTCCACAGATTACAGAATGCCTCCTGATGTGCATCGGAATGTAACACTGGTCTTCCAGGGAACGATCAAACAGTAGACTGTTTGAGACATTACTAACATGGAGGAAAGTGCGGATGGTGACGTATTCAATCCCGATGCTAGTTCTGTGTATCATCAACACTTTGAAGTTCCACGGATTACAGAATGCCTCCAGATTTGCATCGGAAACTACTACTGGTCTTCCACAGAACGATCAAAGAGTACACTGTTTGAGACACTACTACCGTTTAGGAAAGTGCGCATGGTGACTGTTGTATTCAATCCCGATGCAAATTTCTGTGTTTCATCAACACTCTGAGAGTCCACAGATTACAGAATGCCAACAGTTGTGCAACGGAAACTACTACTGGTCTTCCAGGGAACGATAAAAGCGTAGACTGTTTGAGAAATACTCCTGTGAAGGAAATTGCGCAAGGTGACTGTTGTATTCAATCCCGATGCAACGTCTGTGTTTCATCAACACTCTGATAGTCCACAGATTACAGAATGCCTCCAGATGTGCATCGGAAACTACTACTGCTCTTCCAGGGAACGATCAAAGCGTAGACTGTTTGAGACATTACTCACATGGAGCAAAGTGCGCATGGTGTCTGTTGTATTCAATCCCGATGCAATATCTGTGTTGCATCAACACTGTGATAGTCCACAGATTACAGAATGCCTCCAGATGTGCATGGGAAACTACTACTGGTCTTCCAGGGAACGAACAAGGCGTAGACTGTTTGAGACATTACTCCCATGGAGGAAAGAGCGCATGGTGACTGTTGTATTCAATCCCGATGCAATTTCCGTGTTTCATCAACACTCTGATAGTCCACAGATTACAGAATGCCACCAGATGTGCATCGGCAATTACTACTGGTCTTCCAGGGAAGGATCAAAGCGTAGACTGTTTTAGACATTACTCCCATGGAGGAAAGTGCTGATGGTGACATTTGTATTCAATCCTGATGCAAATTTCTGTGTCTCATCAACACTCTGAGAGTCCACAGATTACTGAATGCCACCAGATGAGCATCGCAAACTACTACTGGTCTTCCAGGGAACGATAAAAGCGTAGACTGTTTGAGACATACCTCCCGTGGAGGAAAGTGCGCATGGTGACTGTTGTATTCAATCCCGATGCAATTTCTGTGTTTCATCAACACGCAGATAGTCCACAGATTACAGAATGCCAACAGTTGTGCAACGGAAACTACCACTGATCTTCCAGGGAACGATAAAAGCGTAGACTGTTTGAGAAATACTCCTGTGAAGGAAATTGCGCATGGTGACTGTTGTATTCAATCACGATGCAATGTCTGTATTTCATCAACACTCTGATAGTCCACAGATAACAGAATGCCTCCAGATGTGCATCGGAAACTACTAATGCTCTTCCAGGGAACGATCAAAGCGTAGACTGTTTGAGACATTACTCACATGCAGGAAAGTGCGCATGGTGTCTGTTGTATTCAATCCCGATGGAATATCTGTGTTGCATCAACAGTGTGATAGTCCACAGATTACTGAATGCCACCAGATGTGCATCGCAAACTACTACTGGTCTTCCAGGGAACGATCAAAGCGTAGACTGTTTGAGACATACCTCCCGTGGAGGAAAGTGCGCATGGTGACTGTTGTATTCAATCCCGATGCAATTTCTGTGTTTCATCAACACTCTGATAGTCCACAGATTACAGAATGCCAACAGTTGTGCAACAGAAACTACTACTGGTCTTCCAGGGATCGATAAAAGCGTAGACTGTTTGAGACATACCTCCCGTGGAGGAAAGTGCGCATGGTGACTGTTGTATTCAACCCCGATGCAATTTCTGTGTTTCATCAACACTCTGATAGTCCACAGATTACAGAGTGCCAACAGTTGTGCAACGGAAACTACTACTGGTCTTCCAGGGAACGATAAAATCGTAGACTGTTTGAGAAATACTCCTGTGAAGGAGATTGCTCATGGTGACTGTTGTATTCAATCCCGAAGCAATGCCTGTGTTTCATCAACAATCTGATAGTCCACAGATTACAGAATGCCTCCAGATGTGCATCGGAAACTACTAATGCTCTTCCAGAGAACGTTCAAAGCGTAGACTGTTTAAGACGTCACTCACATGGAGGAAAGTGCGCATGGTGTCTGTTGTATTCAATCCCGATGCAATATCTGTGTTGCATCAACAGTGTGATAGTCCACAGATTACAGAATGCCTCCAGATGTGCATCGGAAACTACTACTGGTCTTCCAGGGAACGAACAAAGCGTAGACAGTTTGAGACATTACTTCCATGGAGGAAAGTGCGCATGGTTCCTGTTGTATTCAATTCCGATGCAATTTCTGTGTTTGATCAACAGTCTGATAGTCCACAGATTACAGAATGCTTCCAGATGTGCATCGGAAACTACTACTGTTCTTCCAGGGAGCGATCAAAGCTTACAGTGTTTGAGACATTACTCCCGTGCAGGAAAGTGCGCATGGCGACTGTTGTATTCAATCCCGATGCAATTTCTGTGTTTCATCAACACTCTGATAGTCCACAGACTACGGAATGCCACCAGATGTGCAACGGAAACTACTACAGGTCTTCCAGGGAACGATCAAAGCGTAGACTGTTTGAGAATTACTCCTGTGAAGGAAAGTGCGCATGGTGACTGTTGTATTCAATCCCGATGCAATTTCTGTGTTTCATCAACACTCTGATAGTCCACAGATTACAGAATGCCTCTAGATGTGCAACGGAAACTACTACTGGTCTTCCAGTAAACGATCAAAGCGTAGACTGTTTGAGACATTACTCCCATAGGGGAAAGTGCGCATGGTGACTGTTGTATTCAATCCCAATGCAATTTCAGTGTTTCATCAACACTCAGTTAGACCACAGATTTCAGAATGCCTCCAGATGTGCATCGGAAACTACTTCTGGTCTTCCAGGGAACGATCAAAGCGTAGACTGTATGAGACACTACTCCCATAGAGTACAGTACGCATGGTGACCTTTGTATTCAATCCCGATGCAATTTCTGTGTTTCATCAACACTCTGCTAGTTCACAGATTACAGAATGCCTCCAGATGTGCATCGGAAACTACTACTGGTCTTCCAGGGAACGATCAAAACGTAGACTGTTTGAGACATTACTCCCATGGAGGAAAGTGCTCATGGTGACTGTTGTACTCAATTCCGATGCAATTTCTGTGTTTCATCAACACTCTGATAGTCCACAGATTACAGAATGCCTCCACATGTGCATCGGAAACTACTTCAGGTCTTAAAGGGAAAGATCAAAGCGTAGACTGTTTGAGACATTACTCCCATGGAGGGAAGTGCGCATGGTGACCGTTTTATTCAATCCCGATGCAATTTCTGTGTTTTATCAACACTCTGATAGTCCAAGAATTACAGAATGCCACCAGTTGTGCAACGGAAACTACCACTGGTCTTCCAGGGAACGATCAAACCCTTAGACTGAGAATTACTCCCGTGAAGGAAAGTGCGCATGGTGACTGTTGTATTCAATCCCGATGCAATGTCTGTGTTTCATCAACACTCTGATAGTGCACAGATTACAGAATGCCACCAGACGTGCATCGAAAACTACTACTGGTCTTCCAGGGAACGATCAAAGCGTAGACTGTTTGAGACATTACTCCCATGGAGGAAAGTGCGCATGGTGATTGTTGTATTCAATCCCGATGCAATTTCTGTGTTTCATCAACATTCAGTTAGTCCACAGATTTCAGAATGAATCCAGATGTGCATCGGAAATTACTTCTGGTCTTCCAGGGAACGATCAAAGCGTAGACTGTATGAGACACTACTCCCATGGAGGAAAGTGCGCATGGTGAATGTTGTATTCAACCACGATGCAGTTTGTGTGTTTCATCAACACTCTTATAGTCCACATGCTACCGAATGCCACCAGCTGTGCATCGCAAACTACTACTGGTATTCCAGGGAACGATCAAAGCGTAGACTGTTTGAGACATACCTCACGTGGAGGAAAGTGCGCATGGTGCCTGTTGTATTCAATCCCGATGCAATTTCTGTGTTTCATCAACACTCTGATAGTCCACAGATTACAGAATGCCACCAGTTGTGCAACGGAAACTACTACTGGTCTTCCAGGGAACGATCAAAGCGTTGACTGTTTGAGACATCACTCACATGGAGGAAAGTGCGCATGGTGCCTGTTGTATTCAATCCCGATGCAATTTCTGTGTTTCATCAACACTCAGTTAGTCCACAGATTTCAGAATGCCTCCAGATGTGCATCGGAAACTACTTCTGGACTTCCAGGGAACGATCAAAGCGTAGACTGTATGAGACACTACTCCCATGGAGGAAAGTGCGCATGGTGACTGTCGTATTCAATCCAAATGCAATTTCTGTGTTTCATCAACACTCTGATAGTCCACAGATTACAGAATGCCTACACATTTGCATCGAAAATTACTTCAGGTCTTCCAGGGAACGATCAAAGCGTAGACTGTTTGAGACACTACTACCATCGAGGAAAGTGCGCATGGTGACTGTTGTATTCAATCCCGATGCAATTTCTGTGTTTCATCAACACTCTGATAGTAAACAGAAAACAGAATGCCTCCAGATGTGCATCGGAAACTACTTCTGGTCTTCCAGGGAACGATCAAACCGTACACTGTTTGAGACATTACTCCCGTGCAGGAAAGTGCGCATGGCGACTGTTGTATTCAATCCCGATGCAATTTCTGTGTTTCATCAACACTCTGATAGTCCACAGACTACAGAATGCCACCAGATGTGCAACGGAAACTACTACTGGTCTTCCAGGGAACGATCAAAGCGTAGACTGTTTGAGAATTACTCCTGTGGAGGAAAGTGCGCATGGTGACTGTTGTATTCAATCCCGATGCAATTTCTGTGTTTCATCAACACTCTGGTAGACCACAGATATCAGAATGCCTCCAGATGTGCATCGGAAACTACTTCTGGTCTTCCAGGGAACGATCAAAGCGTAGACTGTTTGAGACACTACTCCCATGGAGGAAAGTGCGCATGGTGACTGTTGTTTTGAATTCCGATGCAATTTCTGTGTTTCATCAACAGTCTGATAGTCCACAGGTTACAGAATGCCTCCAGGTGTGCATCGGAAGCTACAACTGGACTTCCAGGGAACGATCAAAGCGTACACTGTTAGAGACATTACTCCCATGGAGGAAAGTGCACATGGCGACTGTTTTATTCAATCACTATGCAATTTCTGTGTTTCATCAGCGCTCTGATAGTCCACAGATTACAGAATGCCTCCAGATGTGCATCGGAAACTACAACTGGTCTTCCTGGGAACGATCAAAGAGTAGACTGTTTGAGACATTACTCCCATGGAGGAAAAGTGCACATGGTGACTGTTGTATTCAATTCCGATGGAATTTCTGTGTTTCATCAACACTCAGACAGTCCACAGATTTCAGAATGCCTCCAGATGTGCATCGGAAATTACTTCTGGCCTTCCAGGGAACGATCAAAGCGTAGACTGTATGAGACACTACTCCCATGGAGGAACGTGCGCATGGTGATTGTTGTATTCAATCCCAATGCAATTTCTGTGTTTCATCAACACTCAGTTAGTCCACAGATTTCTGAATGCCTCCAGATGTGCATCGGAAATTACTTCTGGTCTTCCAGGGAACGATCAAAGCGTAGACTGTATGAGACACTACTCCCACGGAGGAAAGTGCACATGGTGACTGTTGTATTCAATCCCGATGCAATTTCTGTGTTTCATCAACACTCTGATAGTCCACAGATTACAGAATGCGACCAGACGTGCATCGGAAACTGTACTGGTCTTCCAGGTAACGATCAAAGCGTAGACTGTTTGAGACATTACTCCCATGGGGGAAAGTGCGCATGGTGAATGTTGTATTCAACCCCGATGCAATTTGTGTGTTTCATCAACACTTTTATAGTCCACATGCTACCGAATGCCACCAGCTGTGCATCGCAAACTACTACTGGTCTTCCAGGGAACGATCAAAGCGTAGACTGTTTGAGACATACCTCCCGTGGAGGAAAGTGCGCATGGTGACTGTTGTATTCAATCCCGATGCAATTTCTGTGTTTCATCAGCACTCTGATAGTCCACAGATTACAGAACGCCTCCAGATGTGCATCGGAAACTATTACCGGTCTTCCAAGGAACGATCAAAGCGTAGACAGTTTGAGACATTACTCCCATGGAGGAAAGTGCCCATGGTGACTGTTGTCTTATATTCCGATGCAATTTCTGTGTTTCATCAACAGTCTGATAGTCCACAGGTTACAGAATGCCTCCAGGTGTGCATCGGAAGCTACTACTGGACTTCCAGGGAACGATCAAAGCGTACACTATTAGAGACATTACTCCCATGGAGGAAAGTGCAAATGGTGACTGTCTTATTCAATCCCAATGCAATTTCTGTGTTTTATCAGCGCTCTGATAGTACACAGATTTCAGAATGTCTCCAGATGTGCATCGGAAACTTTTACTGGTCTTCCAGGCAACGATCAAAGCGTAGACTGTTTGAGACATTACTCCCATGGAGGAAAGTGCGCATGGTTCCTGTTGTATTCAATTCCGATGCAATTTCTGTGTTTGATCAACAGTCTGATAGTCCACAGATTTCAGAATGCCTCCTGATGTGCATCGGAAACTACTACTAGTCTTCCAGGGTACGATCAAAGCGTAGACTGTTTGAGACATTACTCCCATGGAGGAAAGTGCGCATGGTGACTGTTGTATTCAATCCCGATGCAATTTCTGTGTTTCATCAACACTCTGATAGTCCACAGATTACAGGATGCCACCAGATGTGCATCGGAAGCTACTACTAGACTTCCAGGGAACGATCAAAGCGTACACTGTTAGAGACATTACTCCCATGGAGTAAAGTGCACATGGTGACTGTTTTATTCAATCCCTATGCAATTTCTGTGTTTCATCAGCGCTCTGCTAGTCCACAGATTACAGAATGTCTCCAGATGTGAATCGGAAACTTTTACTGGTCTTCCAGGGAACGATCAAAGCGTAGACTGTTTGAGACATTACTCCCATGGAGGAAAGTGCGCATGGTTCCTGTTGTATTAAATTCCGATGCAATTTCTGTGTTTGATCAACAGTCTGATAGTCCACAGAATACAGAATGCCTCAAGATGTGCATCCTAAACTACTACTGGTCTTCCTGGGAACGATCAAAGAGTAGACTGTTTGAGACATTACTCCCGTGGAGGAAAGTGCGCATGGTGACTTTTGTATTCAACCTTGATAAAATTTTGTGTTTAATCAACACTCTGATAGTCCACAGATTACAGAATGCCACCAGATGTGCATGGCAAACTACTACTGTTCTTCCAGGGAACGATCAAAGTGTACACTGTTTGAGACATTACTCCTGTGCAGGAAAGTGCGCATGGCGACTGTTGAATTCAATCCCGATGCAATTTCTGTGTTTCATCAACACTCTGATAGTCCACAGATTACAGAATGCCTCCAGATGTGCATCGGAAACTACTACTGGTCTTCCTAGGAACGATCAAAGCGTAGACTCTTTGAGACATTACTCCCATGGAGGAATGAGCGCATGGTGACTGTTGTATTGAATCCCGATGCAATTTCTGTGTTTCATCAACACTCTGATAGTCCACAGATTACAGAATGCCTCCAGATGTGCATCGGAAACTACTTCAGGTCTTCCAGGGAACGATCAAAGCGTAGACTCTTTGAAACATTACTCCCATGGAGGAAAGAGGGCATGGTGACTGTTGTATTCAATCCCGATGCAATTTCTGTGTTTCATCAACACTCTGATACTCCACAGATTACAGAATGCCTCCAGATGTGCATCGGAAACTACTACTGGTCTTCCTAGGAACTATCAAATCGTAGACTCTTTGAGACATTACTCTGATGGAGGAATGAGCGCATGGTGACTGTTGTATTGAATCCCGATGCAATTTCTGTGTTTCATCAACACTCTGATAGTCCACAGATTACAGAATGCCTCCAGATGTGCATCGGAAACTACTTCAGGTCTTCCAGGGGACGATCAAAGCGTAGACTCTTTGAAACATTACTCCCATTTAGGAAAGGGCGCATGGTGACTGTTTTATTCAATCCCGATGCAATTTCTGTGATTCATCAGCACTCTGATAGTCCACAGATTACAGAATGCCTTCAGATGTGCATCTTAAACTACTACTGGTCTTCCAGGGAACGATCAAAGCGGAGACTGTTTGAGACATTACTCCCATATAGGAAAGTGCGCATGGTGTTTGTTGTAATCAATCCCGATGCAATTTCAGTGTTTCATCAACACTCTGATAGTCCACAGATTACTGAATGCCTCCAGATGTGCATCGGAAACTACTTCAGGTCTTCCAGGGAACGATCAAAGCGTAGACTGTTTGAGACATTACTTCCATGGAGGAAAGAGCGCATGGTGTCCGTTGTATTCAATCCCGATGCAATTTCTGTGTTTTATCAACACTCTGATAGTCCACAGATTAAAGAATGCCTCCAGATGTGCATCGGAAACTAGTTCAGGACTTGCAGGGAACGACCAAAGCGTAGACTGTTTGAGACATTACCCCCATTTAGGAAAGTGCGCATGGTTACTGTTGTATTCAATCCCGAAGCAATTTCTGTGTTTCATCAGCACTCTGATAGTCCACAGAATACAGAATGCCTTCAGATGTGCATCGGAAAGTACTACTGGTCTTCCAGGGAGCGATTAAAGCGTAGACTGTTTGAGACATTACTCCCATGGGGGAAAGTGCACATGGTGACTGTTGTATTCAATTACGATGCAATTTCTGTATTTCATCAACACTCTGATAGTCCACAGATTAAGGAATGCCTCCAGATGTGCATCGGAAACTACTACTAGTCTTCCAGGGTACGATCAAAGCGTAGACTGTTTGAGACATTACTCCCATGGAGGCAAGTGCGCATGGTGACTGTTGTATTCAATCCCGATGCAATTTCTGTGTTTCATCAGCGCTCTGATAGTCCACAGATTACAGAATGTCTCCATAATGTGCATCGGAAACTTTTACTGGTCTTCCTGGGAACGATCAAAGAGTAGACTGTTTGAGACATTACTCTCATGGAGGACAAGTGCACATGGTGACTGTTGTGTTCAATTCCGATGCAATTTCTGTGTTTCATCAACACTCTGACAGTCCACAGATTACAGAATGCCACCAGACGTGCATTGGAAACTGCTACTGGTCTTCCAGGTAACGATCAAAGGGTAGACTGTTTGAGACATTACTCCCGTGGAGGAAAGTGCGCATGGTGACTTTTGTATTCAACCTTGATAAAATTTTGTGTTTAATCAACACTCTGATAGTCCACAGATTACAGAATGCCACCAGATGTGCATGGCAAACTACTACTGTTCTTCCAGGGAACGATCAAAGTGTACACTGTTTGAGACATTACTCCCGTGCAGGAAAGTGCGCATGGCGACTGTTGAATTCAATCCCGATGCAATTTCTGTGTTTCATCAACACTCTGATAGTCCACAGACTACAGAATGCCACCAGATGTGCAACGGAAACTACTACTGGTCTTCCAGGGAACGATCAAATCGTAGACTCTTTGAGACATTACTCCCATCGAGGAAAGTGTGCATGGTGACTGTTGCATTCAATCCCGATGCAATTTCTGTGTTTCATCAACACTCTGATAGTCCACAGATTACAGAATGCCTCCAGATGTGAATCGGAAACTACTTCTGGTCTTCCAGGGAACGATCAAAGCGTAGACTGTTTGAGACACTACTCCCATGGAGGAAAGTGCGCATGGTGACTGTTGTATTCAATCCCGATGCAATTTCTGTGTTTCATCAACACTCTGATAGTCCACAGATTACAGAAAGCCTCCAGATGTGCATCGGAAAGTACTTCAGGTTTTCCAATGAACGATCAAAGCTTACACTGTTTGAGACATTACCCCCATGGAGAAAAGTGCGCATGGTGACGGTTGTATTCAATCCCGATGCAATTTCTGTGTTTTATCAACACACTGATAGTCCACAGATTACAGAAAGCCTCCAGATGTGCATCGGAAACCACTACTGGTCTTCCAGGGAACGATCAAAGCGTAGACTGTTTGAGACTTTACTCCCATGGAGGAAAGTGCACATGGTGACCGTTGTATTGAATTCCGATGCAATTACTGTGTTTCATCAACAGTCTGATAGTCCACAGATTACAGAATGCCTCCAGGTGTGCATCGGAAACTACTACTGTACTTCCAGGGAACGATCAAAGCGTAGACTGTTTGAGACATTAGTCCCATGGAGGAAAGTGCGCATGGTGACTGTTGTTCTCAATCCCGATGCAAGGTCTGTGTTTCATCAACACTCTGATAGTCCACAGATTACAGAATGACTCCAGATGTGCATCGGAAATTACTACTGGTCTTCCAGGGAACGATCAAAGCGTAAACTCTTTGAGACATTACTCCCATGGAGGAAAGTGCGAATGGTGACTGTTGTATTCAATCCCGATGAAATTTCTGTGTTTCATCAACACTCTGATACTCCACAGATTACAGAATGCCTCCAGATGTGCATCGGAAACTACTACTGGTCTTCCTAGTAACGATCAAAGCGTAGACCCTTTGAGACATTACACCCATGGAGGAATGAGCGCATGGTGACTGTTGTATTGAATCCCGATGCAATTTCTGTGTTTCATCAACACTCTGATAGTCCACAGATTACAGATTGCCTCCAGATGTGCATCGGAAACTACTCCTGGTCTTCCTAGGAACGATCAAAGCGTAGACTCTTTGAGACATTACTCCCATGGAGGAATGAGCGCATGGTGACTGTTGTATTGAATCCCGATGCAATTTCTGTGTTTCATCAACACTCTGATAGTCCACAGATTACAGAATGCCTCCAGATGTGCATCGGAAACTACTTCAGGTCTTCCAGGGAACGATCAAAGCGTAGACTCTTTGAAACATTACTCCCATGGAGGAAAGTGGGCATGGTGACTGTTGTATTCAATCCCGATGCAATTTCTGTGTTTCATCAACAATCTAATACTCCACAGATTACAGAATGCCTCCAGATGTGCATCGGAAACTACTACTGGTCTTCCTAGGAACTATCAAATCGTAGACTCTTTGAGACATTACTCCCATGGAGGAATGAGCGCATGGTGACTGTTGTATTGAATCCCGATGCAATTTCTGTGTTTCATCAACACTCTGATAGTCCACAGATTACAGAATGCCTCCAGATGTGCATCGGAAACTACTTCAGGTCTTCCAGGGGACGATCAAAGCGTAGACTCTTTGAAACATTACTCCCATTTAGGAAAGAGCGCATGGTGACTGTTTTATTCAATCCCGATGCAATTTCTGTGATTCATCAGGTCTCTGATAGTCCACAGATTACAGAATGCCTTCAGATGTGCATCTTAAACTAATACTGGTCTTCCAGGGAACGATCAAAGCGGAGACTGTTTGAGACATTTCTCCGATGGAGGAAAGTGCGCATGGTGACTGTTGTACCCAATCCCGATGCAACTTCTGTGTTTCATCAACAATCTGATAGTCCACAGATTACAGAATGCCTCCAGATGTGCATCGGAAACTACTTCTGGTCTTCCTAGGAACGATCAAAGCGTAGACTGTTTGAGACATTACTCCCATGGAGGAAAGTGCGCATGGTGTTTGTTGTAATCAATCCCGATGCAATTTCAGTGTTTCATCAACACTCTGATAGTCCACAGATTACAGAATGCCTCCAGATGTGCATCGGAAACTACTTCAGGTCTTCCAGGGAACGATCAAAGCGTAGACTGTTTGAGACATTACTTCCATGGAGGAAGGAGCGCATGGTGTCCGTTGTATTCAATCCCGATGCAATTTCTGTGTTTTATCAACACTCAGATAGTCCACAGATTACAGAATGCCTCCAGATGTGAATCGGAAACTACTTCTGGTCTTCCAGGGAACGATCAAAGCGTAGACTGTTTGAGACACTACTCCCATGGAGGAAAGTGCGCATGGTGACTGTTGTATTCAATCCCGATGCAATTTCTGTGTTTCATCAACACTCTGATTGTCCACAGATTACAGAAAGCCTCCAGATGTGCATCGGAAAGTACTTCAGGTTTTCCAATGAACGATCAAAGCTTACACTGTTTGAGACATTACCCCCATGGAGAAAAGTGCGCATGGTGACGGTTGTATTCAATCCCGATGCAATTTCTGTGTTTTATCAACACACTGATAGTCCACAGATTACAGAAAGCCTCCAGATGTGCATCGGAAACCACTACCGGTCTTCCAGGGAACGATCAAAGCGTAGACTGTTTGAGACTTTACTCCCATGGAGGAAAGTGCACATGGTGACCGTTGTATTGAATTCCGATGCAATTACTGTGTTTCATCAACAGTCTGATAGTCCACAGATTACAGAATGCCTCCAGGTGTGCATCGGAAACTACTACTGTACTTCCAGGGAACGATCAAAGCGTAGACTGTTTGAGACATTAGTCCCATGGAGGAAAGTGCGCATGGTGACTGTCGTATTCAATCCCGATGCAATTTCTGTGTTTCATCAACACTCTGATACTCCACAGATTACAGAATGCCTCCAGATGTGCATCGGAAACTACTACTGGTCTTCCTAGTAACGATCAAAGCGTAGACCCTTTGAGACATTACACCCATGGAGGAATGAACGCATGGTGACTGTTGTATTGAATCCCGATGCAATTTCTGTGTTTCATCAACACTCTGATAGTCCACAGATTACAGAATGCCTCCAGATGTGCATCGGAAACTACTACTGGTCTTCCTAGGAACGATCAAAGCGTAGACTCTTTGAGACATTACTCCCATGGAGGAATGAGCGCATGGTGACTGTTGTATTGAATCCCGATGCAATTTCTGTGTTTCATCAACACTCTGATAGTCCACACATTACAGAATGCCTCCAGATGTGCATCGGAAACTACTTCAGGTCTTCCAGGGAACGATCAAAGCGTAGACTCTTTGAAACATTACTCCCATGGAGGAAAGTGGGCATGGTGACTGTTGTATTCAATCCCGATGCAATTTCTGTGTTTCATCAACACTCTAATACTCCACAGATTACAGAATGCCTCCAGTTGTGCATCGGAAACTACTACTGGGCTTCCAAGGATCTATCAAATCGTAGACTCTTTGAGACATTACTCCCATGGAGGAATGAGCGCATGGTGACTGTTGTATTGAATCGCGATGCAATTTCTGTGTTTCATCAACACTCTGATAGTCCACAGATTACAGAATGCCTCCAGATGTGCATCGGAAACTACTTCAGGTCTTCCAGGGGACGATCAAAGCGTAGACTCTTTGAAACATTACTCCCATTAAGGAAAGGGCGCATGGTGACTGTTTTATTCAATCCCGATGCAATTTCTGTGATTCATCAGGTCTCTGATAGTCCACAGATTACAGAATGCCTTCAGATGTGCATCTTAAACTAATACTGGTCTTTCAGGGAACGATCAAAGCGGAGACTGTTTGAGACATTTCTCCGATGGAGGAAAGTGCGCATGGTGACTGTTGTACCCAATCCCGATGCAACTTCTGTGTTTCATCAACAATCTGATAGTCCACAGATTACAGAATGCCTCCAGATGTGCATCGGAAACTACTTCTGGTCTTCCTAGGAACGATCAAAGCGTAGACTGTTTGAGACATTACTCCCATGGAGGAAAGTGCGCATGGTGTTTGTTGTAATCAATCCCGATGCAATTTCAGTGTTCCATCAACACTCTGATAGTCCACAGATTACAGAATGCCTCCAGATGTGCATCGGAAACTACTTCAGGTCTTCCAGGGAACGATCAAAGCGTAGACTGTTTGAGACATTACTTCCATGGAGGAAGGAGCGCATGGTGTCCGTTGTATTCAATCCCGATGCAATTTCTGTGTTTTATCAACACTCTGATAGTCCACAGATTAAAGAATGCCTCCAGATGTGCATCGGAAACTAGTTCAGGACTTGCAGGGAACGACCAAAGCGTAGACTGTTTGAGACATTACCCCCATTTAGGAAAGTGCGCATGGTGACTGTTGTATTCAATCCCGAAGCAATTTCTGTGTTTCATCAGCACTCTGATAGTCCACAGAATACAGAATGCCTTCAGATGTGCATCGGAAAGTACTACTGGTCTTCCAGGGAACGATTAAAGCGTAGACTGTTTGAGACATTACTCCCATGGGGGAAAGTGCACATGGTGACTGTTGTACTCAATTACGATGCAATTTCTCTATTTCATCAACAGTCTGATAGTCCACAGATTACAGAATGCCTCCAGATGTGCATCGGAAACTACTTCAGGTCTTCCAGGGAACGATCAAAGCGTAGACTGTTTGAGACATTACTCCCATGGAGGAAAGGGCGCATGGTGTCCGTTGTATTCAATCCCGATGCAATTTCTGTGTTTTATCAACACTCTGATAGTCCACAGATTAAGGAATGCCTCCAGATGTGCATCGGAAACTACTTCAGGTCTTCCAGGGAACGATCAAAGCGTAGACTCTTTGAGACATTACTCCCATTTAGGAAAGTGCGCATGGTGACAGTTGTATTCAATCCCGAAGCAATTTCTGTGTTTCATCAGCACTCTGATAGTCCACAGAATACAGAATGCCTTCAGATGTGCATCGGAAAGTACTACTGGTCTTCCAGGGAACGCTTAAACCGTAGACTGTTTGAGACATTACTCCCATGGGGGAAAGTGCACATGGTGACTGTTGTATTCAATTCCGATGCAATTTCTGTATTTCATCAACAGTCTGATAGTCCACAGATTACAGAATGCCTCCAGGTGTGCATCCAAAACTACTACTGGACTTCCAGAGAACGAACAAAGCGTAGACTGTTTTAAACATAACTCCCATGGAGGAAAGTGCGCATGGTGACTATTGTACTCAATCCCGATATGTAATTTTAGTGCTTCATCAACACTCTGATAGTCCACAGATTACAGAATGCCTCCAGATGTGCATCGGAAACAACTACTGGTCTTCCAGGGAACGATCAAAGTGTAGACTGTTAGAGACATTACTCTCATTGAGGAAAGTGCTAATGGTTAGTGTTGTATTTAATCCCGATGCAATTTCTGTATTTCATCAACAGCCTGATAGCTCACAGATTACAGAATGCCTAAAGATGTGCATCGGAAACTACTACAGGTCTTCCAGGTTACTCAAAGCGTACACTGTTTGAGACATTACTCCCATGGAGGAAAGGGTACATGGTGACTGTTTTATTCAATCCCGATGCAATTTCTGTGTTTCATCAACACTCAGTTAGTCCACAGATTTCAGAATGCCTCCAGATGTGCATCGGATACTACTTCTGGTATTCCAGGGATCGATCAAAGCGTAGACTGTATGAGACACTACTCCCATGGAGGAAAGTGCGCATGGTGACTGTTGTATTCAATCCCGATGCAATTTCTGTGTTTCATTAACACTCTGATAGTCCACAGATTACAGAATGACTCCAGATGTGAATCGGAAACTACTACTGGTCTTCCAGGGAACGATCAAAGCGTAAACTCTTTGAGACATTACTCCCATGGAGGAAAGCGCGCATGGTGACTGATGTATTCAATCCCGATGCTATTTCTGTATTTCATCAACACTCTGATAGTCCACAGATTACAGAATGCCTCCAGATGTGCATCGGAAACTACTTCAGGTCTTCCAGGGGACGATCAAAGCGTAGACTCTTTGAAACATTACTCCCATGGAGGAAAGTGGGCATGGTGACTGTTGTATTCAATCCCGATGCAATTTCTGTGTTACATCAACACTCTGATACTCCACAGATTACAGAATGCCTCCAGATGTGCATCGGAAACTACTACTGGTCTTCCTAGGAACGATCAAAGCGTAGACTCTTTGAGACATTACTCCCATGGAGGAATGAGCGCATGGTGACTGTTGTATTGAATCCCGATGCAATTTCTGTGTTTCATCAACACTCTGATAGTCCACAGATTACAGAATGCCTCCAGATGTGCATCGGAAACTACTTCAGGTCTTTCAGGGGACGATCAAAGCGTAGACTCTTTGAAACATTACTCCCATTTAGGAAAGTGCGCATGTTTTATTCAATCCCGATGCAATTTCTGTGATTCATCAGCACTCTGATAGTCCACAGATTACAGAATGCCTTCAGATGTGCATCTTAAACTACTACTGGTCTTCCAGGGAACGATCAAAGCGTAGACTGTTTGAGACATTACTCCCATGGAGGAAAGTGCGCATGGTGTTTGTTGTAATCAATCCCGATGCAATTTCAGTGTTTCATCAACACTCTGATGGTCCACAGATTACAGAATGCCTCCAGATGTGCATCGGAAACTACTTCAGGTCTTCCAGGGAACGATCAAAGCGTAGACTGTTTGAGACATTACTTCCATGGAGGAAAGAGCGCATGGTGTCCGTTGTATTCAATCCCGATGCTATTTCTGTGTTTTATCAACACTCTGATAGTCCACAGATTAACGAATGCCTCCATATGTGCATCGGAAACTAGTTCAGGACTTGCAGGGAACGATCAAAGCGTAGACAGTTTGAGACATTACCCCCATTTAGGAAAGTGCGCATGGTGACTGTTGTATTCAATCCCGATGCAATTTCTGTGATTCATCAGCACTCTGATAGTCCACAGATTACAGAATGCCTTCAGATGTGCATCTTAAACTACTACTGGTCTTCCAGGGAACGATCAAAGCGGAGACTGTTTGAGACATTACTCCGATGGAGGAAAGTGCGCATGGTGACTGTTGTACCCAATCCCGATGCAATTTCTGTGTTTCATCAACAATCTGATAGTCCACAGATTACAGAATGCCTCCAGATGTGCATCGGAAACTACTGCTGGTCTTCCTAGGAACGATCAAAGCGTAGACTGTTTGAGACATTACTCCCATGGAGGAAAGTGCGCATGGTGTTTGTTGTAATCAATCCCGATGCAATTTTAGTGCTTCATCAACACTCCAATAGTCCACAGATTACAGAATGCCTCCAGATGTGCATCGGAAACTACTTCAGGTCTTCCAGGGAACGATCAAAGCGTAGACTGTTTGAGACATTACTCCCATGGAGGAAAGAGCGCATGGTGTCCGTTGTATTCAATCCCGATGCAATTTCTGTGTTTTATCAACACTCTGATAGTCCACAGATTAAGGAATGCCTCCAGATGTGCATCGGAAACTACTTCTGGTATTCCAGGGATCGATCAAAGCGTAGACTGTATGAGACACTACTCCCATGGAGGAAAGTGCGCATGGTGACTGTTGTATTCAATCCCGATGCAATTTCTGTGTTTCATTAACACTCTGATAGTCCACAGATTACAGAATGACTCCAGATGTGCATCGGAAACTACTACTGGTCTTCCAGGGAACGATCAAAGCGTAAACTCTTTGAGACATTACTCCTATGGAGGAAAGTCCGCATGGTGACTGTAGTATTCAATCCCGATGCAATTTCTGTGTTTCGTCAACACTCTGATAGTCCACAGATTACAGAATGCCTAAAGATGTGCATCGGAAACTACTTCAGGTCTTCCTGGGGACGATCAAAGCGTAGACTCTTTGAAACATTACTCCCATGGAGGAAAGTGGGCATGGTGACTGTTGTATTCAATCCCGATGCAATTTCTATGTTTCATCAACACTCTGATACTCCACAGATTACAGAATGCCTCCAGATGTGCATCGGAAACTACTACTGGTCTTCCTAGGAACGATCAAGCGTAGACTCTTTGAGACATTACTCCCATGGAGGAATGAGCGCATGGTGACTGTTGTATTGAATCCCGATGCAATATCTGTGTTTCATCAACACTCTGATAGTCCACAGATTACAGAATGCCTCCAGATGTGCATCGGAAACTACTTCAGGTCTTTCAGGGGACGATCAAAGCGTAGACTCTTTGAAACATTACTCCCATTTAGGAAAGTGCGCATGGTGACTGTTTTATTCAATCCCGATGCAATTTCTGTGATTCATCAGCACTCTGATAGTCCACAGATTACAGAATGCCTTCAGATGTGCATCTTAAACTACTACTGGTCTTACAGGGAACGATAAAAGCGGAGACTGTTTGAGACATTACTCCGATGGAGGAAAGTGCGCAAGGTGACTGTTGTACCCAATCCCGATGCAATTACTGTGTTTCATCAACAATCTGATAGTCCACAGATTACAGAATGCCTCCACATGTGCATCGGAAACTACTGCTGGTCTTCCTATGAACGATCAAAGCGTAGACTGTTTGAGACATTACTCCCATGGAGGAAAGTGCGCATGGTGTTTGTTGTAATCAATCCCGATGCAATTTCAGTGTTTCATCAACACTCTGATAGTCCACAGATTACAGAATGCCTCCAGGTGTGCATCGGAAACTACTTCAGGTCTTCCAGGGAACGATCAAAGCGTAGACTGTTTGAGACATTACTTCCATGGAGGAAAGAGCGCATGGTGTCCGTTGTATTCAATCCCGATGCAATTTCTGTGTTTTATCAACACTCTGATAGTCCACAGAATAAAGAATGCCTCCAGATGTGCATCGGAAACTAGTTCAGGACTTGCAGGGAACGATCAAAGCGTAGACAGTTTGAGACATTACCCCCATTTAGGAAAGTGCGCATGGTGACTGTTGTATTCAATCCCGATGCAATTTCTGTGATTCATCAGCACTCTGATAGTCCACAGATTACAGAATGCCTTCAGATGTGCATCTTAAACTACTACTGGTCTTCCAGGGAACGATCAAAGCGGAGACTGTTTGCGACATTACTCCGATGGAGGAAAGTGCGCATGGTGACTGTTGTACCCAATCCCGATGCAATTTCTGTGTTTCATCAACAATCTGATAGTCCACAGATTACAGAATGCCTCCAGATGTGCATCGGAAGCTACTGCTGGTCTTCCTAGGAACGATCAAAGCGTAGACTGTTTGAGACATTACTCCCATGGAGGAAAGTGCGCATGGTGTTTGTTGTAATCAATCCCGATGCAATTTTAGTGCTTCATCAATACTCTGATAGTCCACAGATTACAGAATGCCTCCAGATGTGCATCGGAAACTACTTCAGGTCTTCCAGGGAACGATCAAAGCGTAGACTGTATGAGACACTACTCCCATGGAGGAAAGTGCGCATGGTGACTGTTGTATTCAATCCCGATGCAATTTCTGTGTTTCATTAACACTCTGATAGTCCACAGATTACAGAATGACTCCAGATGTGCATCGGAACTACTACTGGTCTTCCAGGGAACGATCAAAGCGTAAACTCTTTGAGACATTACTCCCATGGAGGAAAGTCCGCATGATGACTGTAGTATTCAATCCCGATGCAATTTCTGTGTTTCATCAACACTCTGATACTCCACAGATTACAGAATGCCTCCACATGTGCATCAGAAACTACTTCAGGTCTTCCAGGTTACGATCAAAGCGTAGACTGTTTGAGACATTACTCCCATGGAGGAAAGCGCGCATGGTGACTGATGTATACCATCCCGATGCAATTTCTGTATTTTATCAACACTCTGATAGTCCAGAGATTACAGAATGCCTCCAAATGTGCATCGGAAACTACTACTGGTCTTCCTAGGAACGATCAAAGCGTAGAATCTTTGAGACATTACTCCCATGGAGGAATGAGCGCATGATGACTGTTGTATTGAATCTCGATGCAATTTCTGTGTTTCATCAACACTCTGATAGTCCACAGATTACAGAATGCCTCCAGATGTGCATCGGAAACTACTTCAGGTCTTCCAGGGGACGATCAAAGCGTAGACTGTTTGAGACATTACTCCCATTGAGGAAAGTGGGCATGGTGACTGTTGTATTAAATCCCGATGCAATTTCTGTGTTTCATCCACACTCTGATACTCCACAGATTACAGAATGCCTCCAGATGTGCATCGGAAACTACTACTGGTATTCCTAGGAACGATCAAAGCGTAGACTCTTTGAGACATTACTCCCATGGAGGAATGAGCGCATGGTGACTGTTGTATTGAATCCCGATGCAATTTCTGTGATTCATCAGCACTCTGATAGTCCACAGATAACAGAATGCCTTCAGATGTGCATCTTAAACTACTACTGGTCTTCCAGGGAACGATCAAAGCGGAGACTGTTTGAGACATTACTCCGATGGAGGAATGTGCGCATGGTGACTGTTGTACCCAATCCCGATGCAATTTCTGTGTTTTATCAACAGTCTGATAGTCCACAGATTACAGAATGCCTCTAGATGTGCATCGGAAACTACTGCTGGTCTTCCTAGGAACGATCAAAGCGTAGACTGTTTGAGACATTACTCCCATGGAGGAAAGTGCGCATGGTGTTTGTTGTAATCAATCCCGATGAAATTTCAGTGTTTCATCAACACTCTGATAGTCCACAGATTACAGAATGCCTCCAGATGTGCATCGGAAACTACTTCAGGTCTTCCAGGGAACGATCAAAGCGTAGACTGTTTGAGACATTACTTCCACGGAGGAAAGAGCGCATGGTGTCCGTTGTATTCAATCCCGATGCAATTTCTGTGTTTTATCAACACTCTGATAGTCCACAGATTAAAGAATGCCTCCAGATGTGCATCGGAAACTAATTCAGGACTTGCATGGAACGATCAAAGCGTAGACTGTTTGAGACATTACCCCCATTTAGGAAAGTGCGCATGGTAACTGTTGTATACAATCCCGAAGCAATTTCTGTGTTTCATCAGGACTCTGATAGTCCACAGAATACAGAATGCCTTCAGATGTGCATCGGAAAGTACTACTGGTCTTCCAGGGAACGATTAAAGCGTATTCTGTTTGAGACATTACTCCCATGGGGGAAAGTGCACATGGTGACTGTTGTATTCAATTCCGATGAAATTTCTGTATTTCATCAACAGTCTGATAGTCCACAGATTACAGAATGCCTCCAGGTGTGCATCCGAAACTACTACTGGACTTCCAGGGAACGAACAAAGCGTAGACTGTTTTAAACATTACTCCCATGGAGGAAAGTGCGCATGGTGACTATTGTACTCAATCCCCATGCAATTTTAGTGCTTCATCAACACTCTGATAGTCCACAGATTACAGAATGCCTCCAGTTGTGCATCGGAAACAACTACTGGTCTTCCATTGAACGATCAAAGGGTAGACTGATAGAGACATTACTCTCATGGAGGAAAGTGCTCATGGTTACTGTTGTATTCAATCCCGATGCAATTTCTGTATTTCATCAACAGCCTGATAGTCCACAGATTACAGAATGCCTAAAGATGTGCATCGGAAACTACTACAGGTCTTCCAGGTTACTCAAAGCGTACACTGTTTGAGACATTACTCCCATGGAGGAAAGCGCGCATGGTGACTGATGTATTCAATCCCGATGCAATTTCTGTATTTTATCAACACTCTGATAGTCCAGAGATTACAGAATGCCTCCAGATGTGCATCGGAAAATACTGCTGGTCTTCCTAGGAACGATCAAAGCGTAGACTGTTTGAGACATTACTCCCATGGAGGAAAGTGCGCATGGTGTTTGTTGTAATCAATCCCGATGCAATTTTAGTGCTTCATCAACACTCTGATAGTCCACAGATTACAGAATGCCTCCAGATGTGCATCGGAAACTACTTCAGGTCTTCCAGGGAACGATCAAAGCGTAGACTGTATGAGACACTACTCCCATGGAGGAAAGTGCGCATGGTGACTGTTGTATTCAATCCCGAAGCAATTTCTGTGTTTCATTAACACTCTGATAGTCCACAGATTACCGAATGACTCCAGATGTGCATCGGAACTACTACTGGTCTTCCAGGGAACGATCAAAGCGTAAACTCTTTGAGACATTACTCCCATGGAGGAAAGTCGGCATGGTGACTGTAGTATTCAATCCCGATGCAATATCTGTGTTTCATCAACACTCTGATACTCCACAGATTACAGAATGCCTCCACATGTGCATCAGAAACTACTTCAGGTCTTCCAGGTTACGATCAAAGCGTAGACTGTTTGAGACATTACTCCCATGGAGGAAAGCGCGCATGGTGACTGATGTATTCAATCCCGATGCAATTTCTGTATTTTATCAACACTCTGATACTCCAGAGATTACAGAATGCCTCCAGATGTGCATCGGAAACTACTACTGGTCTTCCTAGGAACGATCAAAGCGTAGACTCTTTGAGACATTACTCCCATGGAGGAATGAGCGCATGATGACTGTTGTATTGAATCCCGATGCAATTTCTGTGTTTCATCAACACTCTGATAGTCCACAGATTACAGAATGCCTCCAGATGTGCATCGGAAACTACTTCAGGTCTTCCAGGGGACGATCAAAGCGTAGACTGTTTGAGACATTACTCCCATGGAGGAAAGTGGGCATGGTGACTGTTGTATTCAATCCCGATGCAATTTCTGTGTTTCATCAACACTCTGATACTCCACAGATTACAGAATGCCTCCAGATGTGCATCGGAAACTACTACTGGTATTCCTAGGAACGATCAAAGCGTAGACTCTTTGAGACATTACTCCCATGGAGGAATGAGCGCATGGTGACTGTTGTATTGAATCCCGATGCAATTTCTGTGATTCATCAGCACTCTGATAGTCCACAGATTACAGAATGCCTTCAGATGCGCATCTTAAACTACTACTGGTCTTCCAGGGAACGACCAAAGCGGAGACTGTTTGAGACATTACTCCGATGGAGAAATGTGCGCATGGTGACTGTTGTACCCAATCCCGATGCAATTTCTGTGTTTTATCAACAGTCTGATAGTCCACAGATTACAGAATGCCTCTAGATGTGCATCGGAAACTACTGCTGGTCTTCCTAGGAACGATCAAAGCGTAGACTGTTTGAGACATTACTCCCATGGAGGAAAGTGCGCATGGTGTTTGTTGTAATCAATCCCGATGAAATTTCAGTGTTTCATCAACACTCTGATAGTCCACAGATTACAGAATGCCTCCAGATGTGCATCGGAAACTACTTCAGGTCTTCCAGGGAACGATCAAAGCGTAGACTGTTTGAGACATTACTTCCACGGAGGAAAGAGCGCATGGTGTCCGTTGTATTCAATCCCGATGCAATTTCTGTGTTTTATCAACACTCTGATAGTCCACAGATTAAAGAATGCCTCCAGATGTGCATCGGAAACTAGTTCAGGACTTGCATGGAACGATCAAAGCGTAGACTGTTTGAGACATTACCCCCATTTAGGAAAGTGCGCATGGTGACTGTTGTATCCAATCCCGAAGCAATTTCTGTGTTTCATCAGGACTCTGATAGTCCACAGAATACAGAATGCCTTCAGATGTGCATCGGAAAGTACTACTGGTCTTCCAGGGAACGATTAAAGCGTATTCTGTTTGAGACATTACTCCCATGGGGGAAAGTGCACATGGTGACTGTTGTATTCAATTCCGATGCAATTTCTGTATTTCATCAACAGTCTGATAGTCCACAGATTACAGAATGCCTCCAGGTGTGCATCCGAAACTACTACTGGATTTCCAGGGAACGAACAAAGCGTAGACTGTTTTAAACATTACTCCCATGGAGGAAAGTGCGCATGGTGACTATTGTACTCAATCCCCATGCAATTTTAGTCCTTCATCAACACTCTGATAGTCCACAGATTACAGAATGCCTCCAGTTGTGCATCGGAAACAACTACTGGTCTTCCATTGAACGATGAAAGGGTAGACTGTTAGAGACATTACTCTCATGGAGGAAAGTGCTCATGGTTACTGTTGTATTCAATCCCGATGCAATTTCTGTATTTCATCAACAGCCTGATAGTCCACAGATTACAGAATGCCTAAAGATGTGCATCGGAAACTACTACAGGTCTTCCAGGTTACTCAAAGCGTACACTGTTTGAGACATTACTCCTATGGAGGAAAGGGTTCATGGTGACTGTTTTATTCAATCCCGATGCAATTTCTGTGTTTCATCAACACTCAGTTATTCCACAGATTTCAGAATGCTTCCAGATGTGCATCGGAAACTACTTCTGGTATTCCAGGGATCGATCAAAGCGTAGACTGTATGAGACACTACTCCCATGGAGGAAAGTGCGCATGGTGACTGTTGTATTCAATCCCGATGCAACTTCTGTGTTTCATGAACACTCTGATAGTCCACAGATTACAGAATGACTCCAGATGTGCATCGGAAACTACTACTGGCCTTCCAGGGAACGATCAAAGCGTAAACTCTTTGAGACATTACTCCCATGGAGGAAAGTCCGCATGGTGACTGTTGTATTCAATCCCGATGCAATTTCTGTGTTTCATCAATACTCTGATACTCCACAGATTACAGAATATCTCCACATGTGCATCAGAAACTACTTCAGCTCTTCCAGGGTACGATCAAAGCATAGACTGTTTGAGACATTACTCCCATGGAGGAAAGCGCGCATGGTGACTGATGTATTCAATTCCGTTGCAATTTCTGTGTTTCATCAACAGTCTGATAGTCTACAGATTACAGAATGCTTCCAGGTGTGCATCGGAAACTACTACTGGACTTCCAGGGAACGATCAAAGCGTAGACTGTTTGAGACATTACTCGCATAGAGGAAAGTGCGCAGGGTGACTATTGTACTCAATCCCGATGCAACTTTAGTGCTTCATAAACACTCTAATAGTCCACAAATTACAGAAGGCCTCCTGATGTGCATCGGAAACTACTACTGGTCTTCCAGGGAACGATCAAAGCGTAGACTGTTTGAGACATTACTCCCATGGACGAAAGTGCACATGGTGACTGTTGTATTTAATCCCGATCAATTTCTGTGTTTCATCAGCAGTCTGATTGTCCTCAGATTACAGGATGCCTCCAGATGTGCATCGGAAAGTACCACTGGTCTTCCAGGGAACGATCAAATCGTAGACTTTTTGAGACAATACTCCCGTGGAAGAAAGTGCGCTTGGTGACCGTTGTATTCAATCCCGATCCAATTTATGTGTTTCAGCAACACTCTGATAGTCCACAGATTACAGAATGCCACCAGATGTGCATCGGAACAACTACTGGTCTTCCAGGCAACGACCAAAGCGTACACTCTTTGAGACATTACTCCCGTGTAGGAAAGTGCGCATGGTGACTGTTGAAATCTATCTCCATGCAATTTCTGTGATTCATCAACACTCTGATAGTCCACATATTACAGAACGCCACCAGATGTGCATCGGAAACTACTTCAGGTCTTCCAGGGAACGATCAAAGCGTAGACCCTTTGAGACATTCCTCCGATGGACGAAAGTGCGCATGGTGACTGTTGTATTCAATCCAGATGAAATTTCTGTGTTTCATCAACACTCTAATAGTCCACAAATTACAGAAGGCCTCCTGCTGTGCATCGGAAACTGCTACGGTCTTCCAGGGAGCGATCAAAGCGTAGACTGTTTGAGACATTATCCCATGGATGAAAGTGCGCATGGTGACTGTTGTATTCAATTCCGATGCAATTTCTGTGTTTCATCAACAGTCTGATAGTCCACAGATTACAGAATGCCTCCAGGTTTGCATCGGAAACTACTACTGGACTTCCAGGGAACGATCAAAGCGGAGTCTGTTTGAGACATTACTCCCATGGAGGAAAGTGCGCATGGTGACTGTTGTACTCAATCCCGACGCACTTTCTGTGTTTCATCAACAATCTGATAGTCCACAGATTACAGAATGCCTCCATATGTGCATCTGAAACTACTACTGGTCTTCCAGGGATCGATCAAAGCGTAAACTCTTTGAGACATTACTCCCATGGAGGAAAGTGCGCATGGATACGGTTGTATTCAATCCCAATGCAATTTCTGTGTTTCATCAACACTCTGATACTCCACAGATTACGGAATGTATCCAGATGTGCATCGGAAACTACTACTGGTCTTCCTAGGAACGATCAAAGCGTAGACTGTTTGAGACATTACTCCCATGGAGGAAAGTGTGCATGGTGACTGTTGTAATCAATCCCGATGCAATTTCTGTGTTTCATCAACACTCTGATAGTCCACAGATTACAGAATGCCTCCAGATGTGCATCGGAAACTACTTCAGGTCTTCCAGGGAACGATCAAAGCGTAGACTGTTTGAGACATTACTCCAATGGAGGAAAGAGCGCATGGTGTCTGTTGTATTCAATCCCGATGCAATTTCTGTGTTTTATCAACACTCTAATAGTCCACAGATTAAAGAATGCCTCCAGATGTGCATCGGAAACTACTTCAGGGCTTCCAGGGAACGATCAAATCGTAGAATGTTTGATACATTACTCCCATTTAGGAAAGTGCCCATGGTGACTGTTTTATTCAATCCCGAAGCAATATCTGTGTTTCATCAGCACTCTGATAGTCCACAGAATACAGAATGCCTTCAGATGTGCATCGGAAACTACTACTGGTCTTCCAGGGAACGATCAAAGCGTAGACTGTTTGAGACATTACTCGCATATAGGAAAGTGCGCAGGGTGACTATTGTACTCAATCCCGATGCAATTTTAGTGCTTCATAAACACTCTGATAGTCCACAGATCACAGAATGCCTCCAGATGTGCATCGGAAACTACTACTTGTCTTCCAGGGAACGATCAAAGCGTAGACTCTTTGAGACATTACTCCGATGGACGAAAGTGCGCATGGTGACGGTTGTATTCAATCCCAATGCAATTTCTGTGTTTCATCAACACTCTGATACTCCACAGATTACGGAATGTATCCAGATGTGCATCGGAAACTACTACTGGTCTTCCTAGGAACGATCAAAGCGTAGACTGTTTGAGACATTACTCCCATGGAGGAAAGTGTGCATGGTGACTGTTGTAATCAATCCCGATGCAATTTCTGTGTTTCATCAACACTCTGATAGTCCACAGATTACAGAATGCCTCCAGATGTGCATCGGAAACTACTTCAGGTCTTCCAGGGAACGATCAAAGCGTAGACTGTTTGAGACATTACTCCAATGGAGGAAAGAGCGCATGGTGTCTGTTGTATTCAATCCCGATGCAATTTCTGTGTTTTATCAACACTCTAATAGTCCACAGATTAAAGAATGCCTCCAGATGTGCATCGGAAACTACTTCAGGGCTTCCAGGGAACGATCAAATCGTAGAATGTTTGATACATTACTCCCATTTAGGAAAGTGCGCATGGTGACTGTTTCATTCAATCCCGAAGCAATATCTGTGTTTCATCAGCACTCTGATAGTCCACAGAATACAGAATGCCTTCAGATGTGCATCGGAAACTACTACTGGTCTTCCAGGGAACGATCAAAGCGTAGACTGTTTGAGACATTACTCGCATATAGGAAAGTGCGCAGGGTGACTATTGTACTCAATCCCGATGCCATTTTAGTGCTTCATAAACACTCTGATAGTCCACAGATCACAGAATGCCTCCAGATGTGCATCGGAAACTACTACTTGTCTTCCAGGGAACGATCAAAGCGTAGACTCTTTGAGACATTACTCCCATGGAGGAAAGTTCGCATGGTGACTGTTGTATTCAATCCCGATGCAATTTCTGTGTTTCATCAACACTCTAATAGTCCACAAATTACAGAAGGCCTCCTGATGTGCATCGGAAACTACTACGGTCTTCCAGGGAACGATCAAAGCGTAGACTGTTTGAGACATTATCCCATGGATGAAAGTGCGCATGGTGACTGTTGTATTCAATCCCGATGCAATTTCTGTGTTTCATCAACACTCTAATAGTCCACAGATTACAGAATGCCTCCATATGTGCATCTGAAACTACTACTGGTCTTCCAGGGATCGATCAAAGCGTAAACTCTTTGAGACATTACTCCCATGGAGGAAAGTGCGCATGGTGACGGTTGTATTCAATCCCAATGCAATTTCTGTGTTTCATCAACACTCTGATACTCCACAGATTACGGAATGTATCCAGATGTGCATCGGAAACTACTACTGGTCTTCCTAGGAACGATCAAAGCGTAGACTGTTTGAGACATTACTCCCATGGAGGAAAGTGTGCATGGTGACTGTTGTAATCAATCCCGATGCAATTTCTGTGTTTCATGAAAACTCTGATAGTCCACAGATTACAGAATGCCTCCAGATGAGCATCGGAAACTACTTCAGGTCTTCCAGGGAACGATCAAAGCGTAGACTGTTTGAGACACTACTCCAATGGAGGAAAGAGCGCATGGTGTCAGTTGTATTCAATCCCGATGCAATTTCTGTGTTTTATCAACACTCTAATAGTCCACAGATTAAAGAATGCCTCCAGATGTGCATCGGAAACTACTTCAGGGCTTCCAGGGAACGATCTAATCGTAGAATGTTTGATACATTACTCCCATTTAGGAAAGTGCGCATGGTGACTGTTTTATTCAATCCCGAAGCAATATCTGTGTTTCATCAGCACTCTGATAGTCCACAGAATACAGAATGCCTTCAGATGTGCATCGGAAACTACTACTGGTCTTCCAGGGAACGATCAAAGCGTAGACTGTTTGAGACATTACTCGCATTTAGGAAAGTGCGCAGGGTGACTATTGTACTCAATCCCTATGCAATTTTAGTGCTTCATAAACACTCTGATAGTCCACAGATCACAGAATGCCTCCAGATGTGCATCGGAAACTACTACTTGTCTTCCAGGGAACGATCAAAGCGTAGACTCCTTGAGACATTACTCCCATGGAGGAAAGTTCGCATGGTGACTGTTGTATTCAATCCCGATGCAATTTCTGTGTTTCATCAACACTCTAATAGTCCACAAATTACAGAAGGCCTCCTGATGTGCATCGGAAACTACTACTGGTCTTACAGGGAACGATCAAAGCGTAGACTGTTTGAGACATTATCCCATGGAGGAAAGTGCGCATGATGACTGTTGTATTCAATTCCGATGCAATTTCTGTGTTTCATCAACAGTCTGATAGTCCACAGATTACAGAATGCCTCCAGGTTTGCATCGGAAACTACTACTGGACTTCCAGGGAACGATCAAAGCGGAGTCTGTTTGAGACATTACTCCCATGGAGGAAAGTGCGCATGGTGACTGTTGTACTCAATCCCGACGCAATTTCTGTGTTTCATCAACAATCTGATAGTCTACAGATTACAGAATGCCTCCATATGTGCATCTGAAACTACTACTGGTCTTCCAGGGATCGATCAAAGCGTAAACTCTTTGAGACATTACTGCCATGGAGGAAAGTGCGCATGGTGACTGTTGTATTCAATTCCGATGCAATTTCTGTGTTTCATCAACACTCTGATAGTCCACAGATTACAGAATGCCTCCAGATGTGCATCGGAAACTACTTCAGGGCTTCCAGGGAACGATCAAATCGTAGAATGTTTGATACATTACTCCCATTTAGGAAAGTGCGCATGGTGACTATTTTATTAAATCCCGAAGCAATTTCTGTGTTTCGTCAACGCTCTGATAGTCCACAGATTACAGAATGCCTCCAGATGTGCATCGGAAACTACTTCAGGTCTTCCAGGGAACGATCAAATCGTAGACTCTTTCAGACATTACTCCCATTTAGGTAAGTGCGCATGGTGACTGTTTTATTCAATCCCGATGCAATTTCTGTGTTTCATCAACAGTCTGATAGTCCACAGATTACAGAATGCCTCCAGGTGTGCAACCGAAACTACTACTGGACTTCCAGGGAACGAACAAAGCGTAGACTGTTTTAAACATTACTCCCATGGAGGAAAGTGCGCATGGTGACTATTGTACTCAATCCCGATGCGATTTTAGTGCTTCATCAACACTCTGATAGTCCACAGATTACAGAATGCCTCCAGATGTGCATCGGAAACAACTACTGGTCTTCCAGGGAACGATCAAAGTGTAGACTGTTAGAGACATTACTCTCATGGAAGAAAGTGCTCATGGTTACTGTTGTATTCAATCCCGATGCAATTTCTGTATTTCACCAACAGCCTGATAGTCCACAGATTACAGAATGCCTAAAGATGTGCATCGGAAACTACTACAGGTCTTCCAGGTTACTCAAAGCGTACACTGTTTGAGACATTACTCACATGGAGGAAAGGGTTCATGGTGACTGTTTTATTCAATCCCGATGCAATTTCTGTGTTTCATCAACACTCTGATAGTCCACAGATTACAGAATGCGTCCAGGTGTGCATCGGAAACTACTACTCGTCTTCCAGGGAACGATCAAACGTAGACTGTTTCAGACATTAATCCCATGGAGGAAAGTGCGGATGGTGACTGTTGTATTCAATCCCGATGCAATTTCTGTGTTTCATCAACTCTCTGATAGTCCACAGATTACAGAATGCCTCCAGATGTGCATCGGAAACTATTACTGATCTTCCAGGGAACGATCAAAGCGTACACTGTTTGAGACATTACTCCCATGGAGGAAAGTGCGCATGGTGACTGTTGTATTCAATTCCGATGCAATTTCTGTGTTTCATCAACAGTCTGATAGTCCACAGATTACAGAATGAATCCAGGTGTGCATCGGAAACTACTACTGGACTTCCAGGGAACGATCAAATCGTAGAGTTTTTGAGACATTACTCCAATGAAGGAAAGTGCGCAAGGTGACTGTTGTATTTAATCCCGATGCAATTTCTGTGTTTCATCAACACTCTGATACTCCACGGATTACAGAATGCCTCCAGATGTGCATCGGAAACTATTACTGGCCTTCCTAGGAACGATCAAAGCGTAGACAATTTGAGACATTACTCGCATGGAGGAAAGTGCGAATGGTGACTGTTGTATTGAATCCCGATGCAATTTCTGTGTTTCGTCAACACTCTCATAGTCCACAGATTACAGAATGCCTCCAGATGTGCATCGGAAACAACTTCAGGTCTTCCGGGGAACTATCAAAGCGTAGGCTGTTTGAGAATTTACTCCCTTGGAGGAAAGAGCGCATGGTGTCTGTTTTATTCAATCCCGATGCAATTTCTGTGTTTTATCAGCACTCTGATAGTCCACAGATTACAGAATGCCTTCAGATGTGCATCGGAAAAAAACTACTGGTCTTCCAGGGAACGATCAAAGCGTAGACTGTTTGAGAATTACTCCCGTGTAGGAAATTGCGCATGGTGACTTTTGTATTCAATCCAGGTGCAATTTCTGTGTTTCATCAATACACTGTTAGTCCACAGATTACAGAATGCCTCCAGAAGTGCATCGGAAACTACTTCTGGTCCTCCAGTTAACGATCAAAGCGTAGACTGTTTGACACACTACTCACATGGAGGAAAGAGCGCATGGTGACTATTGTATTCAATCCCGATGCAATTTCTGTGTTTCACCAACACTCTGATAGTCCACAGATTACAGAATGCCTCCATATGTGCATCGGTAATTACTACTGATCTTCCAGGGAAGTATCAAAGCGTAAACTGTTTGAGACATTACTCCCATGGAGGAAATTGCGGATGGTGACATATTTAATCCCGATGCAATTTCTGCGTTTCATCAACACTTTGAATGTCGACGGATTACAGAATGATTCCAGATGTGCATCGGAAACTGCTACTAGTCCTCCAGGGAACGATCAAAGCGTAGACTGTTTGAGACATTACTCCCATGGAGGAAAGTGCGCATGGTGACTGTTGTATTCAATCCCGATGCAATTTCTGTGTTTCATCAACACTCTGATAGTCCACAGATTACAGAATGCCTCCAGATGAGCATCGGAAACTACTTCTGGTATTCCAGGGAACGATCAAAGCGTAGACTGTATGAGACTCTACTCCCATGGAGGAAAGTGCGCATGGTGACTGTTGTATTCAATCCCGATGCAATTTCTGTGTTTCATCAACACCCTGATAGTCCACAGATTACAGAATGCCTCCAGATGTGCATCGGAAACTACTACAGGTCTTCCAGGGAACTCAAAGCGTACACTGTTTGAGACATTACTCCCATGGAGGAAAGTGCGCATGGTGACTGTTGTATGCAATTCCGATGCAATTTCTGTGTTTCATCAACAGTCTGATAGTCCACAGATTACATAATGCCACCAGATGTGCATCGTAAACTACTACTTGTCTTCCAGGGAACGATCAAAGCGTAGGCTGTTTGAGACAACACTCCCATATAGAAAAGTGCGCATGGTGACTGTTGTATTTAATCCCGATGGAATTTCTGTATTTCATCAACACTCTGATTGTCCACAGATTACAGAATGCCTCCAGGTGTGCATCGGAAACTACTACTGGACTTCCAGGGAACGATCAAAGCGTACACTGTTTGAGACATTACTCCCATGGAAGGAAGTGCGCATGGTGGCTATTGTACTCAATCCCGATGCAATTTTAGTGCTTCATCAACACTCTGATAGTCCACAGATTACAAAATGCCACCAGATGTGCTTCGGAAACTACTACTGGTCTTCCAGGGAACGATCAAAGCGTAGACTGTTAGAGACAATACTCCCATGAAGGAAAGTGCACAGGGTGACAGTTGTATTCAATCCCGATGCAATTTCTGTGTTTCATCAACACTCTGATAGTCCACAGATTACATAATGCCACCAGATGTGCATCGTAAACTACTACTTGTCTTCCAGGGAACGATCAAAGCGTAGGCTGTTTGAGACAACACTCCCATATAGAAAAGTGCGCATGGTGACTGTTGTATTTAATCCCGATGGACTTTCTGTATTTCATCAACACTCTGATAGTCCACAGATTACAGAATGCCTCCAGGTGTGCATCGGAAACTACTACTGGACTTCCAGGGAACGATCAAAGCGTACACTGTTTGAGACATTACTCCCATGGAGGAAAGACGCATGGTGACTGTTGTACTCAATCCCGATGCAATTTTAGTGTTTCATAAACACTCTGATAGTCTACAGATTACAGAATGCCTCCAGATGTGCATCGGAAACTACTACTGGTCTACCAGGGAACGATCAAAGCATAGACTGTTAAGGACATTACTCCCATGGAGGAAAGTGCGCATGGTGACTGTTGTATTCAATCCCGATGCAATTTCTGTGTTTCATCAACACTCTGATAGTCCACAGATTACAGAATGCCTCCTGATGTGCATCGGAAAGTAACACTGGTCTTCCAGGGAACGATCAAATCGTAGTCTGTTTGAGACATTACTAACATGGAGGAAAGTGCGGATGGTGACGTATTCAATCCCGATGCAATTTCTGTGTTTCATCAACAATTTGAAGGTCCACGGATTACAGAATGCCTCCAGATGTGCATCGGAAACTGCTACTGGTCCCCAGGGAACGAGCAAAGCGTAGACTGTTTGAGACATTGCTCGCATGGAGGAAAGTGCGCATGGTGACTGTTGTATTCAATCCCGATGCAATTTCTGTGTTTCATCAACACTCTGATAGTCCACAGATTACAGAATGCCTCCTGATGTGCATCCGAAACTACTACTGGTTTTCAAGGGAACGATCAAAGCGTAGACCCTTTAGACATTACTCCCATTTAGGAATGTGCGCATGGTGACAGTTTTATTCAATCCCGATGCAATTTCTGTGTTTCATCAGCACTCTGATAGTCCACAGATTACAGAATGCCTTCAGATGTGCATCGGAAACTACTACTGGTCTTCCAGGAAACGATCAAAGCGTAGACTGTTTGAGACATTACCCCCATGGAGGAAAGTGCGCATGGTGACTGTTGTATTTAATTCCGATGCAATTTCTGTATTTCATTAACAGTCTGATAGTCCACAGATTACAGAATTCCTCCAGGTGTGCATCGAAAACTACTTCTGGACTTCCAGGGATCGATTACAACGTAGACTGTTTGAGACATTACTCCCATGGAGGAAAGTGCGCATGGTGGCTATTGTACTCAATCCCGATGCAATATTTGTGCTTCATCAACACTGATAGTCCACAGATTACAGAATGCCTCCAGATGTGCATCGGAAACTACTACAGGCCTTCCAGGGAAAGATCAAAGCGTAGAGTGTTTGAGACATTACTCCCATGGAGGAAAGTGCGCATGGTGACTGTTGTATTGAATCCCGATGCAATTTCTGTGTTTCGTCAACACTCTGATAGTCCACAGATTACAGAATGCCTCCAGATGTGCATCGGAAACTACTACAGGTCTTCCAGGGAAAGATCAAAGCGTAGAGTGTTTGAGACATTACTCCCATGGTGTAAAGTGCGCATGGTGACTGTTGTATTCAATCCCGATGCAATTTCTGTGTTTCATCTACACTCTGATACTCCACAGATTACAGAATGCCTCCAGATGTGCATCGGAAACTACTACTGGTCTTCCTAGGAACGATCAAAGCGTAGACTGTTTGAGACATTACTCCCATGGAGGAAAGTGCTCATGGTGACTGTTGTATTGAATCCCGATGCAATTTCTGTGTTTCGTCAACACTCTGATAGTCCACAGATTACAGAATGCCTCCAGATGTGCGTGGGAAGCAACTTCAGGTCTTCCAGGGAACTATCAAAGCGTAGACTGTTTGAGAATTTACTCCCATGTAGGAAAGTGCGCATTGTGTGTGTTGTATTCAATCCCGATGCAATTTCTGTGTTTTATTAACACTCTGATAGTCCACAGAATGCAGAATGCCTTCAGATGTGCACCGGAAACTACTTCTGGTCTTCCAGGGAACGATCAAAGCGTAGACTGTTTGAGACATTACTCCCATGGCGGAAAGTGCGCATGGTGACTGTTGTATTCAATTCCGATGCAATTTCTGTATTTCATCAACAGTCTGATAGTCCACAGATTACAGTATGAGGCCAGGTGTGCATCGAAAACTACTACTGGACTTCCAGGGATCGATTAAAACGTAGACTGTTTGAGACATTACTCCCATGGGAGGAAGTGCGCATGGTGGCTATTGTACTCATTCCCGATGCAATTTTATTGCTTCATCAACACTCTGATAGTCCACAGATTACAGAATGCCTCCAGATGTGCTTCGGAAACTACTACTGGTCTTCCAGGGAACGATCAAAGCGTAGACTGTTAGAGACAATACTCCCATGGAGGAAAGTGCACATGGTGACAGTTGTATTCAATCCCGATGCCATTTCTGTGTTTCATCAACACTCTGATAGTCCACAGATTACAGAATGCCTCCAGATGTGCATCGGAAACTACCACAGGCATTTCAGGGAACGATCAAAACGTAGGCTGTTTGTGACATCACTCCCATATAGTAAAGTGCGCATGGTGACTGTTGTATTTAATCCCGATGGAATTTCTGTATTTCATCAACACTCTGATAGTCCACAGATTACAGAATGCCTCCAGGTGTGCATCGGAAAGTACTACTGGACTTCCAGGGAACGATCAAATCGTACACTGTTTGAGACATTACTCCCACGGGGGAAAGTGCGCATGGTAACTGTTGTACTCAATCCCGATGCAATTTTAGTGTTTCATAAACACTCTGATAGTCCACAGATTACAGAATGCCTCCAGATGTGCATCGGAAACTACTATTGGTCTACCAGGGAACGATCAAAGCGTAGACTGTTAGGGACATTACTCCCATGGAGGAAAGTGCCCATGGTGACTGTTGTATTCAATCCCGAGGCAATTTCTGTGTTTTGTCAACACTCTGATAGTCCACAGATTACAGAATGCCTACTGATGTGCATCGGAAAGTAACACTGGTCTTCCAGGGAACGATCAAAGCGTAGACTGTTTGAGACATTACTAACATGGAGGAAAGTGCGGATAGTGACGTATTCAATCCCGATGCAATTTCTGTGTTTCATCAACACTTTGAAGGTCCATGGATTACAGAATGCCTCCAGATGTGCATCGGAAACTGCTACTGGTCCTCCAGGGAATGATCAGAGCGTAGACTGTTTGAGACATTACTCCCATGGAGGAAAGTGCGCATGTTGACTGTTGTATTCAATCCCGATGCAATTTCTGTGTTTCAACAACACTCTGATAGTCCACAGATTACAGAATGCCTCCAGCTGTGAATCAGAAACTACTTCTGGTCTTCCAGGGAACGATCAAAGCCTTGGCTGTTTGAGACAACACCCTCATGGAGTAAAGTGCGCATGGTGACTGTTGTATTCATTCCCGATGGAATTTCTGTGTTTCATCAACACTCTGATAGTCCACAGATTACAGAATGCCTCCAGATGTGCATCGGAAACTACTACTGGTCTTCCAGGGAACGATCAAAGCTTAGACCGTTTGAGACATTACTCCCATGGAGGAAAGTGCGCATGGTGACTGTTGTATTCAATTCCGATGCAATTTCTGTGTTTCATCAACAGTCTGATAGTCCCCAGATTACAGAATGCCTCCAGGTGTGCATCGGAAACTACTACTGGACTTCCAGGGAACGATCAAAGCGTACACTGTTTGAGACATTACTCCCATGGAGGAAAGTGCGCATGGTGACTGTTGTACTCAATCCCGATGCAATTTTAGTGTTTCATAAACACTCTGATAGTCCACAGATTGCAGAATGCCTCCAGATGTGCATCGGAAACTACTACTGGTCTACCAGGGAACGATCAAAGCGTATACTGTTACGGACATTACTCCCATGGAGGAAAGTGCGCATGGTGACTGTTGTATTCAATCCCGATGCAATATCTTAGTTTCATCAACACTCTGATAGTCCACAGATTACAGAATGCCTCCTGATGTGCATCGGAAAGTAACACTGGTCTTCCAGGGAACGATCAAAGCGTAGTCTGTTTGAGACATTACTAACATGGAGGAATGTGCGGATGGTGACGTATTCAATCCCGATGCAATTTCTGTGTTTCATTAACACTCTGATAGTCCACAGATGACAGAATGGCTCCAGATGTGCATCGGAAACTGCTACTGGTCCTCCAGGGAACGAGCAAAGCGTAGACGGTTTGAGACATTGGTCCCATGGAGGAAAGTGCGCATGGTGACTGTTGTATTCAATTCCGATGCAATTTCTGTGTTAGATCAACAGTCTGATAGTCCACAGATTACAGAATGCCTCCAGATGTGCATCCGAAACTACTACTGGTTTTCAAGGGAACGATCAAAGCGTAGACCGTTTAGACATCACTCCCATTTAGGAAAGTGCGCATGGTGACTGTTTTATTCAGTCCCGATGCAATTTCTGTGTTTCATCAGCACTCTGATAGTCCACATATTACAGAATGCCTTCAGATGTGCATCGGAAACTACTACTGGTCTTCCAGGAAACGATCAAAGCGTAGACTGTTTGAGACATTACCCCCATGGAGGAAAGTGCGCATGGTGACTGTTGTATTCAATTCCGATGCAATTTCTGTGTTCCATCAACAGTCTGATAGTCCACAGATTACAGAATTCCTCCAGGTGTGCATCGAAAACTACTACTGGACTTCCAGGGATCGATTACAACGTAGACTGTTTGAGACATTACTCCCATGGAGGAAAGTGCGCATGGTGGCTATTGTACTCAATCCCGATGCAATTTTTGTGCTTCATCAACACTGATAGTCAAGAGATTACAGAATGCCTCCAGATGTGCTTCAGAAACTACTACTGGTCTTCCAGGGAACGATCAAAGCGTAGACTGTTAGAGACATTACTCCCATGGAGGAAAGTGCGCATGGTGACTGTTGTAATCAATCCCGATGCAACTTCTGTGTTTCATTAACAATGTGGCAGTCCACAGATTACAGAATGCCTCCAGATGTGCATCGGAAACTACTTCACGTCTTCCAGGGAACGATCAAAGCGTAGACTGTTTGAGACATAACTCCCATGGAGGAAAGTGCGCATAGCGACTGTTGTATTCAATCCCGATGCAATTTCTGTGTTTCATCAACACTCTGATAGTCCACAGATTACAGAATGCCTCCACATGTGCATCGGAAACTACCTCAGGTCTTCCAGGGAACGATCAAAGCGTAGGCTGTTTGGGACAACACTCCCATGGAGTAAAGTGCGCATGGTGACTGTTGTATTCAATCCCGATGGAATTTTTGTGTTTCATCAACACTCTGATAGTCCACAGATAACAGAATGCCTCCAGACGTGCATCGGAAACTACTACTGGATTTCAAGGGAACCATCAAAGTGTAGACCGTTTAGACATTACTCCCATTTGGGAAAGTGCGCATGGTGACTGTTTTATTCAATCCCGATGCAATTTCTGTGTTTCATCAGCACTCTGATAGTCCACAGATTACAGAATGCCTTCAGATGTGCATCGGAAACTACTACTGGTCTTCCAGGAAACGATCAAAGCGTAGACTGTTTGAGACATTACCCCCATGGAGGAAAGTGCGCATGGTGACTGTTGTATTCAATTCCGATGCAATTTCTGTATATCATTAACAGTCTGATAGTCCACAGATTACAGAATTCCTCCAGGTGTGCATCGAAAACTACTACTGGACTTCCAGGGATCGATTACAACGTAGACTGTTTGAGACATTACTCCCATGGAGGAAAGTGCGCATGGTGGCTATTGTACTCAATCCCGATGCAATTTTTGTGCTTCATCAACACTGATAGTCCAGAGATTACAGAATGCCTCCAGATGTGCTTCAGAAACTACTACTGGTCTTCCAGGGAACGATCAAAGCGTAGACTGTTAGAGACATTACTCCCATGGAGGAAAGTGCGCATGGTGCCTGTTGTATTCAATCCCGATGCAACTTCTGTGTTTCATTAACAATGTGGCAGTCCACAGATTACAGAATGCCTCCATATGTGCATCGGAAACTACTTCACGTCTTCCAGGGAACGATCAAAGCGTAGACTGTTTGAGACATTACTCCCATGGAGGAAAGTGCGCATAGCGACTGTTGTATTCAATCCCGATGCAATTTCTGTGTTTCATCAACACTCTGATAGTCCACAGATTACAGAATGCCTCCACATGTGCATCGGAAACTACCTCAGGTCTTCCAGGGAACGATCAAAGCGTAGGCTGTTTGGGACAACACTCCCATGGAGTAAAGTGCGCATGGTGACTGTTGTATTCAATCCCGATGGAATTTTTGTGTTTCATCAACACTCTCATAGTCCACAGATAACAGAATGCCTCCAGACGTGCATCGGAAACTACTACTGGATTTCAAGGGAACCATCAAAGTGTAGACCGTTTAGACATTACTCCCATTTGGGAAAGTGCGCATGGTGACTGTTTTATTCAATCCCGATGCATTTTCTGTGTTTCATCAGCACTCTGATAGTCCACAGATTACAGAATGCCTTCAGATGTGCATCGGAAACTACTACTGGTCTTCCAGGAAACGATCAAAGCGTAGACTGTTTGAGACATTACCCCCATGGAGGAAAGTGCGCATGGTGACTGTTGTATTCAATTCCGATGCAATTTCTGTATATCATTAACAGTCTGATAGTCCACAGATTACAGAATTCCTCCAGGTGTGCATCGAAAACTACTACTGGACTTCCAGGGATCGATTACAACTTAGACTGTTTGAGACATTACTCCCATGGAGGAAAGTGCGCATGGTGGCTATTGTACTCAATCCCGATGCAATTTTATTGCTTCATCAACACTGATAGTCCACAGATTACAGAATGCCTCCAGATGTGCATCGGAAACTACTACAGGTCTTCCAGGGAAAGATCAAAGCGTAGAGTGTTTGAGACATTACTCCCATGGAGGAAAGTGCGCATGGTGACTGTTGTATTGAATCCCGATGCAATTTCTGTGTTTCGTCAACACTCTGATAGTCCACAGATTACAGAATGCCTCCAGAGGTGCATCGGAAACTACTACTGGTCTTCCTAGGAACGATCAAAGCGTAGACTGTATGAGACACTACTCCCATGGAGGAAAGTGTGCATGGTGACTGTTGTATTCAATCCCGATGCAATTTCTGTGTTTCATCAACACTCTGATAGTCCACAGATTACAGAATGCCTCCAGATGTGCATCGGAAACTACTACAGGTCTTCCAGGGAAAGATCAAAGCGTAGACTGTTTGAGACATTACTAACATGGAGGAAAGTGCGGATAGTGACGTATTCAATCCCGAAGCAATTTCTGTGTTTCATCAACACTTTGAAGGTCCACGGATTACAGAATGCCTCCAGATGTGCATCGGACACTGCTACTGGTCCTCCAGGGAATGATCAGAGCGTAGACTGTTTGAGACATTACTCCCATGGAGGAAAGTGCGCATGGTGGCTGTTGTATTCAATCCCGATGCAATTTCTGTGTTTCAACAACACTCTGATAGTCCACAGATTACAGAATGCCTCCAGCTGTGCATCAGAAACTACTTCTGGTCTTCCAGGAAACGATCAAAGCCTTGGCTGTTTGAGACAACACCCCCATGGAGTAAAGTGCGCATGGTGACTGTTGTATTCAATCCCGATGGAATTTCTGTGTTTCATCAACACTCTGATAGTCCACAGATTACAGAATGCCTCCAGATGTGCATCGGAAACTACTACTGGTCTTCCAGGGAACGATCAAAGCTTAGACCGTTTGAGACATTACTCCCATGGAGGAAAGTGCGCATGGTGACTGTTGTAATCAATTCCGATGCAATTTCTGTGTTTCATCAACATTCTGATAGTCCCCAGATTACAGAATGCCTCCAGGTGTGCATCGGAAACTACTACTGGACTTCCAGGGAACGATCAAAGCGTACACTGTTTGAGACATTACTCCCATGGAGGAAAGTGCGTATGGTGACTGTTGTACTCAATCCCGATGCAATTTTCGTGTTTCATAAACACTCTGATAGTCCACAGATTACAGAATGCCTCCAGATGTGCATCGGAAACTACTACTGGTCTACCAGGGAACGATCAAAGCGTAGACTGTTAGGGACATTACTCCCATGGAGGAAAGTGCGCATGGTGACTGTTGTATTCAATCCCGATGCAATTTCTTAGTTTCATCAACACTCTGATAGTCCACAGATTACAGAATGCCTCCTGATGTGCATCGGAAAGTAACACTGGTCTTCCAGGGAACGATCAAAGCGTAGTCTGTTTGAGACATTACTAACATGGAGGAAAGTGCGCATGGTGACGTATTCAATCCCGATGCAATTTCTGTGTTTCATTAACACTCTGATAGTCCACAGATGACAGAATGCCTCCAGATGTGCATCGGAAACTGCTACTGGTCCTCCAGGGAACGAGCAAAGCGTAGACGGTTTGAGACATTGGTCCCATGGAGGAAAGTGCGCATGGTGACTGTTGTATTCAATCCCGATGCAATTTCTGTGTTTCATCAACACTGTGATAGTCCACAGATTACAGAATGCCTCCAGATGTGCATCCGAAACTACTACTGGTTTTCAAGGGAACGATCAAAGCGTAGACCGTTTAGACATCACTCCCATTTAGGAAAGTGCGCATGGTGACTGTTTTATTCAATCCCGATGCAATTTCTGTGTTTCATCAGCACTCTGATAGTCCACAGATTACAGAATGCCTCCAGATGTGCATCGGAAACTACTACTGGTCTTCCAGGGAACGATCAAAGCGTAGACTGTTTGAGACATTACTCCCATGGAGGAAAGTGCGCATGGTGACTGTTGTATTCAATTCCGATGCAATTTCTGTGTTTCATCAACAGTCTGATAGTCCACAGATTACAGAATACCTCCAGGTGTGCATCGGAAACTACTACTGGACTTCCAGGGAACGATCAAAGCGTACACTGTTTGAGACATTACTCCCATGGAGGAAAGTGCGCATGGTGTCTGTTGTATTCAATTCCGATGCAATTTCTGTGTTTCATCAACACTTTGAAGGTCCACGGATTACAGAATGCCCTCAGATGTGCATCGGAAACTGCTACTGGTCCTCCAGGGAACGATCAAAGCGTAGACTGTTTGAGACATTGCTCCCATGGAGGAAAGTGCGCATGGTGACTGTTGTATTCAATCCCGATGCAATTTCTGTGTTTCATTAACACTCTGATAGTCCACAGATTACAGAATGCCTCCAGATGTGCATCGGAAACTACTACTGGTCTTCCAGGGAACGATCAAAGCGTAGACTGTTTGAGACATTACTCCCATGGAGGAAAGTGCGCATGGTGACTGTTGTATTCAATTCCGATGCAATTTCTGTGTTTCATCAACAGTCTGATAGTCCACAGATTACAGAATACCTCCAGGTGTGCATCGGAAACTACTACTGGACTTCCAGGGAACGATCAAAGCGTACACTGTTTGAGACATTACTCCCATGGAGGAAAGTGCGCATGGTGTCTGTTGTATTCAATTCCGATGCAATTTCTGTGTTTCATCAACACTTTGAAGGTCCACGGATTACAGAATGCCTTCAGATGTGCATCGGAAACTGCTACTGGTCCTCCAGGGAACGATCAAAGCGTAGACTGTTTGAGACATTGCTCCCATGGAGGAAAGTGCGCATGGTGACTGTTGTATTCAATCCCGATGCAATTTCTGTGTTTCATCAACACTCTGATAGTCCACTGATTACAGAATACCTCCAGATGTGCATCGGAAACTACTTCAGGCCTTCCACGGAACGATCAAAGCGTAGGCTGTTTGAGACAACACTCCCATGGAGTAAAGTGCGCATGGTGACTGTTGTATTGAATCCCGGTGGAATTTCTGTGTTTCATCAACACTCTGATAGTCCACAGATTACAGAATTCCTCCAGGTGTGCATCGAAAACTGCTACTGGACTTCCAGGGATCGATTACAACGTAGACTGTTTGAGACATTACTCCCATGGAGGAAAGTGCGCATGGTGGCTATTGTACTCAATCCCGATGCAATTTTAGTGCTTCATCAACACTGATAGTCCACAGATTACAGAATGCCTGCAGATGTGCTTCAGAAACTACTACTGGTCTTCCAGGGAACGATCAAAGCGTAGACTGTTAGAGACATTACTCCCATGGAGGAAAGTGCGCATGGTGACTGTTGTATTCAATCCCGATGCAATTTCTGTGTTTCATTAACAATGTGGTAGTCCACAGATTACAGAATGCCTCCAGATGTGCATCGGAAACTACTTCACGTCTTCCAGGGAACGATCAAAGCGTAGACTGTTTGAGACATTACTCCCATGGAGGAAAGTGCGTATAGCGACTGTTGTATTCAATCCCGATGCAATTTCTGTGTTTCATCAACCCTCTGATAGTCCACAGATTACAGAATGCCTCCAGATGTGCATCGGAAACTACCTCAGGTCTTCCAGGGAACGATCAAAGCGTAGGCTGTTTGGGACAACACTCCCATGGAGTAAAGTGCGCATGGTGACTGTTGTATTCATTCGCGATGGAATTTCTGGGTTTCATCAACACTCTGATAGTCAACAGATTACAGAATGCCTCCAGACGTGCATCGGAAACTACTACTGGTCTTCCTGGGAACGATCAAAGCGTAGACTGTTTCAGACACTACTCCCATGGAGGAAAGTGCGCATGGTGACTGTTGTATTCAATCCCGATGCAATTTCTGTGTTTCATCAACACTCTGATAGTCCACAGATTACAGAATGCCTCAAGATGTGCATCCGAAACTACTACTGGATTTCAAGGGAACCATCAAAGCGTAGACCGTTTAGACATTACTCCCATTTGGGAAAGTGCGCATGGTGACTATTTATTCAATCCCGATGCAATTTCTGTGTTTCATCAGCACTCTGATAGTCCACAGATTACAGAATGCCTCCAGATGTGCATCGGAAACTACTACTGGTCTTACAGGGAACGATCAAAGCGTAGACTGTTAGAAACAATACTCCCATGGAGGAAAGTGCACATGTTGACTGTTGTATTCAATCTCGATGCAATTTCTGTGTTTCATCAACACTCTGATGGTCCACAGATTACAGATTGCATCCAGATGTGCATCGGAAACTACTACTGGTCTTCCAGGGAACGATCAAATCGTAGACTGTTTGAGACATTACTCCCATGGAGGAAAGTGCGCATGGTGACTGTTGTGTTCAATCCCGATGCAATATCTGTGTTTCATCAACACTCTGATAGTCCACAGATTACAGAATGCCTCCAGATGTGCATCGGAAACTACTTCAGGCCTTCCACGGAACGATCAAAGCGTAAGCTGTTTGAGACAACACTCCCATGGAGTAAAGTGCGCATGGTGACTGTTGTATTCAATCCCGATATAATTTCTGTGTTTCATCAACACTCTGATAGTCCACAGATTACAGAATGCCTCCAGATGTGCATCGGAAACTACTACTGGTCTTCCAGGGAACGATCAAAGCGTAGACTGTTTGAGACATTACTCCCATGGAGGAAAGTGCGCATGGTGTCTGTTGTATTCAATTCCGATGCAATTTCTGTGTTTCATCAACACTTTGAAGGTCCACGGATTACAGAATGCCTTCAGATGTGCATCGGAAACTGCTACTGGTCCTCCAGGGAACGATCAAAGCGTAGACTGTTTGAGACATTGCTCCCATGGAGGAAAGTGCGCATGGTGACTGTTGTATTCAATCCCGATGCAATTTCTGTGTTTCATCAACACTCTGATAGTCCACTGATTACAGAATACCTCCAGATGTGCATCGGAAACTACTTCAGGCCTTCCACGGAACGATCAAAGCGTAGGCTGTTTGAGACAACACTCCCATGGAGTAAAGTGCGCATGGTGACTGTTGTATTGAATCCCGGTGGATTTTCTGTGTTTCATCAACACTCTGATAGTCCACAGATTACAGAATGCCTCCAGATGTGCATCGGAAACTACTACTGGTCTTCCAGGGAACGATCAAAGCGTAGACTGTTTGCGACATTACTCCCATGGAGGAAAGTGCGCATGGTGTCTGTTGTATTCAATTCCGATGCAATTTCTGTGTTTCATCAACAGTCTGATAGTCCACAGATTACAGAAATCCTCCAGGTGTGCATCGGAAACTACTACTGGACTTCAAGGGAACGATCAAAGCGTACACTGTTTGAGACATTACTCCCATGGAGGAAAGTGCGCATGGTGACTGTTGTACTCAATCCCGAGGCAATTTCTGTGTTTCATCAACACTCTGATAGTCCACAGATTACAGAATGCCTCCTGATGTGCATCGGAAAGTAAAACTGTTCTTCCAGGGAACGATCACAGCGAAGACTGTTTGAGACATTACTAACATGGAGGAAAGTGCGGATAGTGACGTATTCAATCACGATGCAATTTCTGTGTTTCCTTAACACTTTGAAGGTCCACGGATTACACAATGCCTCCAGATGTGCATCGGAAACTGCTACTGGTCCTCCAGGGAACGATCAAAGCGTAGACTGTTTGAGACATTGCTCCCATGGAGGAAAGTGCGCATGGTGACTGTTGTATTCAATCCCGATGCAATTTCTGTGTTTCATCAACACTCTGATAGTCCACAGATTACAGAATGCCTCCAGATGTGCATCCGAAACTACTACTGGTTTTCAAGGGAACGATCAAAGCGTAGACCGTTTAGACATTACTCCCATTTAGGATAGAGCGCATGGTGACTGTTTTATTCAATCCCGATGCAATTTCGGTGTTTCATCAGCACTCTGGTAGTCCACAAATTACAGAATGCCTTCAGATGTGCATCGGAAACTACTACTGGTCTTCCAGGGAATGATCAAAGCGTAGACTGTTTGAGACAATACTCCCATCGAGGAAAGTGCGCATGGTGACTGTTGTATTCATTCCCGATGCAACTTCTGTGTTTCATCAACACTCTGATAGTCCACAGATTACAGAATGCCTCCAGATGTGCATCGGAAACTACTTCAGGCCTTCCACGGAACGATCAAAGCGTAGGCTGTTTGAGACAACACTCCCATGGAGTAAAGTGCGCATGGTGACTGTTGTATTGAATCCCGGTGGAATTTCTGTGTTTCATCAACACTCTGATAGTCCACAGATTACAGAATGCCTCCAGATGTGCATCGGAAACTACTACTGGTCTTCCAGGGAACGATCAAAGCGTAGACTGTTTGCGACATTACTCCCATGGAGGAAAGTGCGCATGGTGACTGTTGTACTGAATTCCGATGCAATTTCTGTGTTTCATCAACAGTCTGATAGTCCACAGATTACAGAATGCCTCCAGCTGTGCATCAGAAACTACTTCTGGTCTTCCAGGGAACGATCAAAGCCTTGGCTGTTTGAGACAACACCCCCATGGAGTAAAGTGCGCATGGTGACTGTTGTATTCAATCCCGATGGAATTTCTGTGTTTCATCAACACTCTGATAGTCCACAGATTACAGAATGCCTCCAGATGTGCATCGGAAACTACTACTGGTCTTCCAGGGAACGATCAAAGCTTAGACCGTTTGAGACATTACTCCCATGGAGGAAAGTGCGCATGGTGACTGTTGTATTCAATTCCGATGCAATTTCTGTGTTTCATCGACATTCTGATAGTCCCCAGATTACAGAATGCCTCCAGGTGTGCATCGGAAACTACTACTGGACTTCCAGGGAACGATCAAAGCGTACACTGTTTGAGACATTACTACCATGGAGGAAAGTGCGTATGGTGACTGTTGTACTCAATCCCGATGCAATTTTCGTGTTTCATAAACACTCTGATAGTCCACAGATTACAGAATGCCTCCAGATGTGCATCGGAAACTACTACTGGTCTACCAGGGAACGATCAAAGCGTAGACTGTTAGGGACATTACTCCCATGGAGGAAAGTGCGCATGGTGACTGTTGTATTCAATCCCGATGCAATTTCTTAGTTTCATCAACACTCTGATAGTCCACAGATTACAGAATGCCTCCTGATGTGCATCGGAAAGTAACACTGGTCTTCCAGGGAACGATCAAAGCGTAGTCTGTTTGAGACATTACTAACATGGAGGAAAGTGCGGATGGTGACGTATTCAATCCCGATGCAATTTCTGTGTTTCATTAACACTCTGATAGTCCACAGATGACAGAATGCCTCCAGATGTGCATCGGAAACTGCTACTGGTCCTCCAGGGAACGAGCAAAGCGTAGACGGTTTGAGACATTGGTCCCATGGAGGAAAGTGCGCATGGTGACTGTTGTATTCAATCCCGATGCAATTTCTGTGTTTCATCAACACTGTGATAGTCCACAGATTACAGAATGGCTCCAGATGTGCATCCGAAACTACTACTGGTTTTCAAGGGAACGATCAAAGCGTAGACCGTTTAGACATCACTCCCATTTAGGAAAGTGCGCATGGTGACAGTTTTATTCAATTCTGATGCAATTTCTGTGTTTCATCAGCACTCTGATAGTCCACAGATTACAGAATGCCTTCAGATGTGCATCGGAAACTACTACTGGTCTTCCAGGAAACGATCAAAGCGTAGACTGTTTGAGACATTACCCCCATGGAGGAAAGTGCGCATGGTGACTATTGTATTCAATTCCGATGCAATTTATGTGTTTCATCAACAGTCTGATAGTCCACGGATTACAGAATTCCTCCAGGTGTGCATCGAAAACTACTACTGGACTTCCAGGGATCGATTACAACGTAGACTGTTTGAGACATTACTCCCATGGAGGAAATTGCGCATGGTGGCTATTGTACTCAATCCCGATGCAATTCTAGTGCCTCATCAACACTGATAGTCCACAGACTACAGAATGCCTGCAGATGTGCTTCAGAAACTACTACTGGTCTTCCAGGGAACGATCAAAGCGTAGACTGTTAGAGACATTACTCCCATGGAGGAAAGTGCGCATGGTGACTGTTGTATTCAATCCCGATGCAATTTATGTGTTTGATTAACAATGTGGTAGTCCACAGATTTCAGAATGCCTCCAGATGTGCATCGGAAACTACTTCACGTCTTCCAGGGAACGATCAAAGCGTAGACTCTTTGAGACATTACTCCCATGGAGGAAAGTGCGCATAGCGACTGTTGTATTCAATCCCGATGCAATTTCTGTGTTTCATCAGCACTCTGATAGTCCACAGATTACAGAATGCCTCCAGATGTGCATCGGAAACTACCTCAGGTCTTCCAGGGAACGATCAAAGCGTAGGCTGTTTGGGACAACACTCCCATGGAGTAAAGTGCGCATGGTGACTGTTGTATTCAATCCCGATGGAATTTCTGTGTTTCATCAACACTCTGATAGTCCACAGATTACAGAATGCCTCCAGACGTGCATCGGAAACTACTACTGGTCTTCCAGGGAACGATCAAAGCGTAGACTGTTTCAGACATTACTCCCATGGAGGAAAGTGCGCATGGTGACTGTTGTATTCAATCCCGATGCAATTTCTGTGTTTCATCAACACTCTGATAGTCCACAGATTACAGAATGCCTCAAGATGTGCATCCGAAACTACTACTGGATTTCAAGGGAACCATCAAAGCGTAGACCGTTTAGACATTACTCCCATTTGGGAAAGTGCGCATGGTGACTGTTTTATTCAATCCCGATGCTATTTCTGTGTTTCATCAGCACTCTGATAGTCCACAGATTACAGAATGCCTCCAGATGTGCATCGGAATCTACTACTGGTCTTACAGGGAAAGATCAAAGCGTAGACTGATAGAAACAATACTCCCATGGAGGAAAGTGCACATGTTGACTGTTGTATTCAATCTCGATGCAATTTCTGTGTTTCATCAACACTCTGATAGTCCACAGATTACAGATTGCATCCAGATGTGCATCGGAAGCTACTACTGGTCTTCCAGGGAACGATCAAATCGTAGACTGTTTGAGACATTACTCCCATGGAGGAAAGTGCGCATGGTGGCTGTTGTGTTCAATCCCGATGCAATTTCTGTGTTTCATCAACACTCTGATAGTCCACAGATTACAGAATGCCTCCAGATGTGCATCGGAAACTACTTCAGGCCTTCCACGGAACGATCAAATCGTAGGCTGTTTGAGACAACACTCCCATGGAGTAAAGTGCGCATGGTGACTGTTGTATTCAATCCCGATGGAATTTCTGTGTTTCATCAACACTCTGATAGTCCACAGATTACAGAATGCCTCCAGATGTGCATCGGAAACTACTACTGGACTTCCAGGGAACGATCAAAGCGTACACTGTTTGAGACATTACTCCCATGGAGGAAAGTGCGCATGGTGACTGTTGTAATCAATCCCTATGCAATTTTAGTGTTTCATAAACACTCTGATAGTCCACAGATTACAGAATGCCTCCAGATGTGCATCGGAAACTACTATTGATCTACCAGGGAACGATCAAAGCGTAGACTGTTAGGGACATTACTCCCATGGAGGAAAGTGCGCATGGTAGGTGTTGTATTCAATCCCGATGCAATTTCTTTGTTTCATCAACACTCTGATAGTCCACAGATTACAGAATGCCTCGTGATGTGCATCGGAAAGTAACACTGGTCTTCCAGGGAACGATCAAAGCGTAGACTGTTTGAGACATTAGTAACATGGAGGAAAGAGCGGATAGTGACGTATTCAATCCCGATGCAATTTCTGTGTTTCATCAACACTTTGAAGGTCCACGGATTACAGAATGCCTTCAGATGTGCATCGGAAACTGCTACTGGTCCTCCAGGGAACGATCAAAGCGTAGACTGTTTGAGACATTGCTCCCATGGAGGAAAGTGCGCATGGTGACTGTTGTATTCAATCCCGATGCAATTTCTGTGTTTCATCAACACTCTGATAGTCCACAGATTACAGAATGCCTCCAGATGTGCATCCGAAACTACTACTGGTTTTCAAGGGAACGATCAAAGCGTAGACCGTTTAGACATTACTCCCATTTAGGATAGAGCGCATGGTGACTGTTTTATTCAATCCCGATGCAATTTCTGTGTTTCATCAGCACTCTGATAGTCCACAAATTACAGAATGCCTTCAGATGTGCATCGGAAACTACTACTGGTCTTCCAGGGAACGATCAAAGCGTAGACTGTTTGAGACATTACTCCCATCGAGGAAAGTGCGCATGGTGACTGTTGTATTCAATCCCGATGCAATTTCTGTGTTTCATCAACACTCTGATAGTCCACTGATTACAGAATGCCTCCAGATGTGCATCGGAAACTACTTCAGGCCTTCCACGGAACGATCAAAGCGTAGGCTGTTTGAGACAACACTCTCATGGAGTAAAGTGCGCATGGTGACTGTTGTATTGAATCCCGGTGGAATTTCTGTGTTTCATCAACACTCTGATAGTCCACAGATTACAGAATGCCTCCAGATGTGCATCGGAATCTACTACTGGTCTTCCAGCTAACGATCAAAGCGTAGACTGTTAGAGACATTACTCCCATGGAGGAAAGTGCGCATGGTAACTGTTGTATTCATTCCCGATGCAATTTCTGTGTTTCATCAACACTCTGATAGTCCACAGATTACAGAATGCCTCCTGACGTGCTTAGGAAAGTAACACTGGTCTTCCAGGGAACGATCAAAACATAGGCTGTTTGACACATTACTAACATTGAGGAAAGTCGCATGGTGACTGTTGTATTCAATCCCGATGCAATTTCTGTGTTTCATCAACACTTTGAAGGTCCACGGATTACAGAATGCCTCCAGATGTGCATCGGAAACTAAAACTGGTCCTCCAGAGAACTATCAAAGCGTAGATTATTTGAGACATTGCTCCCATGGAGGAAAGTGCGCATTGTGACTGTTGTATTCAATCCCGATGCAATTTCTGTGTTTCATCAACGCGCTGATAGTCCACAGATTGCAGAATGCCTCCAGATGTGAATCGGAAACTACTACTGGTCTTCCAGGGAACGATCAAAGCGTAAACTCTTTAAGACATTACTCCCATTAAGGAAAGTGCGCATGGTGACTGTTGTATTCAATCCCGATGCATTGTCTGTGTTTCATCAACAGTCTGATACTCCACAGATTACAGAATGCCTCCAGATGTGCATCGGAAACCACTACTGGTCTTCCACTGAACGATCAAAGCGTAGACTGTTTGAGAATTACTCCCATGGAGGAAAGCGCAGATTTTGACTGTTGTATTCAATCCCGATGCAATTTCTGTGTTTCATCAATACTCAGATAGTCCACAGATTACAGAATGCCTCCAGATGTGCATCGGAAACTACTACTGGTCTTCCAGAGAACGATCAAAGCGTAGACTGTTAGAGACATTACACCCAAGGTGGAAAGTGCGCATGGTATCTGTTGTATTCAATCCCGATGCAATTTCAGTGTTTCATCAGCACTTTGAAAGTCCACAGATTACAGAATGCCTCCAGATGTGCATCGGAAACTACTTCTGGTCTTCCTGGGAACGATCAAAGCGTAGACTGTTTGAGAGATTTCTCCCATGGAGGAAAGTGCGCATTGTGATTGTTGTATTCATTCCCGATGCAATTTCTGCGTTTCATCAACAGTCTGATAGTCCACAGATTACAGAATGCCTCCAGATGTTCATCGGAAACTACTACTGGTCTTCCAGGGATCGATCAAAGCGTAAAATCTTTGAGATATTACTCCCATGGAGGAAGGTAAGCATCGTGACTGTTGTATACAATCCCGGAGCAATTTCTGTGTTTCATCAATACTCTGATAGTCCACAGATTACAGAATGCCTCCAGATGTGCATCGGAAACTACTACTGGTCTTCCAGAGAACGATCAAAGCGTAGACTCTTTGAGACATTACTCCCATGGAGGAAAGTGCGCATGGTGACTGTTGTATTCAATCCCGATGCAATTTCTGTGTTTCATAAACAGTCTGATAGCCCACAGGTTACAGAATGCCTACAGATGTGCATCGGAAACTACCACTGGTCTTCCAGGGAACGATCAAAGCGTAGACTGTTTGAGACATTACTCCCATGGAGGAAAGTGCGCATGGTGACTGTTGTATTCAATCCCGATGCAATTTATGTGTTTCATCAACACTCTGATAGTCCAGAGATTACAGAATGCTACCAGATGTGCATCGGAAACTACTACTGGTCTTCCACAGAACGATCAAAGAGTAGACTGTTTGAGACACTACTCACGTGAAAGAAATTGAGCATGGTGACTGTAGTGTTCAATCCCGATGCAATTTCTGAGTTTCATCAACAGTCTGGTAGTCCACAAAATACATAACGCCACCAGATGTGCATCGGAAACTACTACTGGTCTTCTTGGGAACGATCAAAGCGTAGACGGTTTCAGACTTTACTCCCATTTAGGAAAGTGCGTATGGTGACTGTTGTATTCAATCCCGATGCAATTTCTGTGTATCATCAACACTCAGTTAGTCCACAGATTTCAGAATGCCTCCAGATGTGCATCGAAAACTACTACCGGTCTTCCAGGGAACGATCAAAGCGTAGACTGTTTGAGACATTACTGCCATGGAGGAAAGTTGCATGGTGACTGTTGTATTCAATCCCGATGCAGTTTCTGTGTTTCATCAACACTCTGATAGCCCAGAGATTACAGGATGCCTCCAGATGTGCATCGGAAACTACTTCTGGTCTTCCAGGGGACGATCAAAGCGTAGACTCTTTGAGACACTACTCCCATGGAGGAAAGTGCGCATGGTGACTGTTGTATTCAATCCCGATGCAATTTCTGTGTTTCATAAACACTCTGATAGCCCACAGATTACTGAATGCCTCCTGGTATGCATCGGAAACTACTACTGATCTTCCAGGGAACGATCAAAGCGTAAACTGTTTAAGACATTACTCCCATGGAGGAAAGTGCGCATGGTGACTGTTGTATTCAATCCCGATGCAATTTCTGTGTTTCATCAACACTCTGATAGTCCACAGATTACAGAATGCCTCCAGATGTGCATCGGAAACTACTTCAGAACTTCCAGGGAACGATAAAAGCGTAGACTCTTTGAGACATTACTCCCATGGAGGGAAGTGCGCATGGTGACTGTTGTATTAAATCCCGATGCAATATCTGTGTTTCATCAACACTCAGTTGGTCCACAGATTTCAGAATGCCTCCAGATGTGCATCGAAAACTACTACAGGTCTTCCAGGGAACGATCAAAGCGTAAACTCTTAAAGACATTACTCCCATGGAGGAAAGTGCGCATGGTGACTGTTGTATTCAATCCCGCTGCAATATCTGTGTTTCATCAACACTCTGATAGTCCACAGATTACAGAATGCCTCCAGATCTGCATCGGAAACTACCACTGGTCTTCCAGCGAACGATCAAAGCGTAGACTGTTTCAGACATTACTCCCACGGAGGAAAGTGCGCATGGTGACTGTTGTATTCAATCAAGAGGCAATTTCTGTGTTTCATCAACACTGTGATAGTCCACAGATTACAGAATGCCTCCAAATGTGCATCGGAAACTTCTACTGATCTTCCAGGGAACGATCAAAGCGTAGACTGTTAGAGACATTACTCCCAAGGTGGAAAGTGCGCATGGTAACTGTTGTAATCAATCCCGATGCAATTTCTGTGATTCATCAACACTTTGATAGTCCACAGATTACAGAATTCATCCAGATGTGCATTGCAAACTTACACTGGTCTTCCAAGGGACGATCAAAGCGTAGACTGTTTGAGACATTTTTAACATAGAGTAAAGTGCGGATGGTGACTGTTGTATTCAATCCCGATGCAATTTCTGTGTTTCATCAGCACTTCGAAGGTCCACAGATTACAGAATGCCTCCAGATGTGCATCGGAAACTACTTCTGGTCTTCCTGGGAACGATCAAAGCGTAGACTGTTTGAGAGATTTCTCCCATGGAGGAAAGTGCGCATTGTGATTGTTGTATTCATTCCCGATGCAATTTCTGCGTTTCATCAACAGTCTGATAGTCCACAGATTACAGAATGCCTCCAGATGTTCATCGGAAACTACAACTGGTCTTCCAGGGATCGATCAAAGCGTAAAATCTTTGAGATATTACTCCCATGGAGGAAGGTAAGCATCGTGACTGTTGTATTCAATCCCGATGCAATTTCTATGTTTCATCAACACTCAGTTAGTCCACAGATTTCAGAATGCTTCCATATGTGCATGGAAACTACTTCTGGTATTCCAGGGAACGATCAAAGCGTAGACTGTATGAGACACTACTCCCATGGAGGGAAGTGCGCATGGTGACTGTTGTATTCAATCCCGATGCAATTTATGTGTTACATGAACACTCTGATATTCCACAGATTACAGAATGCCTCCAGATGTGCATCGGAAACTACTACTGGTCTTCCAATGATGGATCAAAGCGTAAGCTCTTTGAGACATTACTCCCATAGACGAAGGTAAGCATCGTGACTGTTGTATACAATCCCGGAGCAATTTCTGTGTTTCATCAATACTCTGATAGTCCACAGATTACAGGATGCCTCCAGATGTGCATCGGAAACTACTACTGGTCTTCCTGGGAACGATCAAAGCGTAGACTGTTTCAGACTTTACTCCCATTTAGGAAAGTGCGGATGGTGACTGTTGTATTCAATCCCGATGCAATTTCTGTGTATCATCAACACTCAGTTAGTCCACAGATTTCAGAATGCCTCCAGATGTGCATCGAAAACTACTACCGGTCTTCCAGGGAACGATCAAGGGGTAGACTGTTTGAGACATTACTGCCATGGAGGAAAGTTGCATGGTGACTGTTGTATTCAATCCCGATGCAATTTCTGTGTTTCAGCAACACTCTGATAGCCCACAGATTACAGAATGCCTCCAGATGTGCATCGGAAACTACTTCTGGTCTTCCAGGGAACGATCAAAGCGTAGACTTTTTGAGACACTACTCCCATGGAGGAAAGTGCGCATGGTGACTGTTGTATTCAATCCCGATGCAATTTCTGTGTTTCATAAACACTCTGATAGACCACAGATTACAGAATGCCTCCTGGTATGCATCGGAAACTACTACTGATCTTCCAGGGAACGATCAAAGCGTAAACTGTTTAAGACATTACTCCCATGGAGGAAAGTGCGCATGGTGACTGTTGTATTCAATCCTGCTGCAATATCTGTGTTTCATCAACACTCTGATAGTCCACAGATTACAGAATGCCTCCCGATCTGCATCGGAAACTACCACTGGTCTTCCAGCGAACGATCAAAGCGTAGACTGTTTCAGACATTACTCCCACGGAGGAAAGTGCGCATGGTGACTGTTGTATTCAATCAAGAGGCAATTTCTGTGTTTCATCAACACTGTGATAGTCCACAGATTACAGAATGCCTCCAAATGTGCATCGGAAACTTCTACTGATCTTCCAGGGAACGATCAAAGCGTAGACTGTTAGAGACATTACTCCCAAGGTGGAAAGTGCGCATGGTAACTGTTGTAATCAATCCCGAAGCAATTTCTGTGATTCATCAACACTTTGATAGTCCACAGATTACAGAATTCATCCAGATGTGCATTGCAAACTTACACTGGTCTTCCAAGGGACGATCAAAGCGTAGACTGTTTGAGACATTTTTAACATAGAGTAAAGTGCGGATGGTGACTGTTGTATTCAATCCCGATGCAATTTCTGTGTTTCATCAGCACTTCGAAGGTCCACAGATTACAGAATGCCTCCAGATGTGCATCGGAAACTACTTCTGGTCTTCCTGGGAACGATCAAAGCGTAGACTGGTTGAGAGATTTCTCCCATGGAGGAAAGTGCGCATTGTGATTGTTGTATTCATTCCCGATGCAATTTCTGCGTTTCATCAACAGTCTGATAGTCCACAGATTACAGAATGCCTCCAGATGTTCATCGGAAACTACTACTGGTCTTCCAGGGATCGATCAAAGCGTAAAATCTTTGAGATATTACTCCCATGGAGGAAGGTAAGCATCGTGACTGTTGTATTCAATCCCGATGCAATTTCTATGTTTCATCAACACTCAGTTAGTCCACAGATTTCAGAATGCCTCCATATGTGCATGGAAACTACATCTGGTATTCCAGGGAACGATCAAAGCGTAGACTGTATGAGACACTACTCCCATGGAAGGAAGTGCGCATGGTGACTGTTGTATTCAATCCCGATGCAATTTATGTGTTACATGAACACTCTGATATTCCACAGATTACAGAATGCCTCCAGATGTGCATCGGAAACTACTACTGGTCTTCCAAAGATGGATCAAAGCGTAAACTCTTTGATACATTACTCCCATAGACGAAGGTAAGCATCGTGACTGTTGTATACAATCCCGGAGCAATTTCTGTGTTTCATCAATACTCTGATAGTCCACAGATTACAGAATGCCTCCAGATGTGCATCGGAAACTACTACTGGTCTTCCTGGGAACGATCAAAGCGTAGACTGTTTCAGACTTTACTCCCATTTAGGAAAGTGCGGATGGTGACTGTTGTATTCAATCCCGATGCAATTTCTGTGTATTATCAACACTCAGTTAGTCCACAGATTTCAGAATGCCTCCAGATGTGCATCGAAAACTACTACCGGTCTTCCAGGGAACGATCAAAGCGTAGACTGTTTGAGACATTACTGCCATGGAGGAAAGTTGCATGGTGACTGTTGTATTCAATCCCGATGCAATTTCTGTGTTTCAGCAACACTCTGATAGCCCACAGATTACAGAATGCCTCCAGATGTGCATCGGAAACTACTTCTGGTCTTCCAGGGAACGATCAAAGCGTAGACTCTTTGAGACACTACTCCCATGGAGGAAAGTGCGCATGGTGACTGTTGTATTCAATCCCGATGCAATTTCTGTGTTTCATAAACACTCTGATAGACCACAGATTACAGAATGCCTCCTGGTATGCATCGGAAACTACTACTGATCTTCCAGGGAACGATCAAAGCGTAAACTGTTTAAGACATTACTCCCATGGAGGAAAGTGCGCATGGTGACTGTTGTATTCAATCCAAATGCAATTTCTGTGTTTCATCAACACTCTGATACTCCACAGATTACAGAATGCCTCCAGATGTGCATCGGAAACTACTTCAGAACATCCAGGGAACGATAAAAGCGTAGACTGTTTGAGACATTACTCCCATGGAGGGAAGTGCGCATGGTGACTGTTGTATTAAATCCCGATGCAATATCTGTGTTTCATCAACACTCAGTTGGTCCACAGATTTCAGAATGCCTCCAGATGTGCATCGAAAACTACTACAGGTCTTCCAGGGAACGATCAAAGCGTAAACTCTTAAAGACATTACTCCCATGGAGGAAAGTGCGCATGGTGACTGTTGTATTCAATCCCGCTGCAATATCTGTGTTTCAACAACACTCTGATAGTCCACAGATTAAAGAATGCCTCCAGATCTGCATCGGAAACTACCACTGGTCTTCCAGCGAACGATCAAAGCGTAGACTGTTTCAGACATTACTCCCACGGAGGAAAGTGCGCATGGTGACTGTTGTATTCAATCCCGATGCAATTTCTGTGTTTCATCAGCACTTCGAAGGTCCACAGATTACAGAATGCCTCCAGATGTGCATCGGAAACTACTACTGGTCTTCCAGGGAACGATCAAAGCGTAGACTGTTTGAGAATTACTCCCATGGAGGAAAGTGCGGATGCTGACTGTTGTATTCACTCTCGATGCAATTTCTGTGATTCATCAACACTTTGCAGGTCCACAGATTACAGAAGCCACCAGATGTGCATCGGAAGCTACTACTGGTCTTCAAGGGAACGATTAGAGCGTAGACTATTTGAGAATTACTCCCATGGAGGAAAGTGCGGATGCTGACTGTTGTATTCACTCCCGATGCAATTTCTGTGTTTCATCAACACTTTGAAGGTCCACAGATTACAGAATGCCTCCAGATGTGCATCGGAAACTACTTCTGGTCTCCCAGGGAACGATCAAAGCGTAGACTGTTTCAGACATTACTCCCATGGAGGAAAGTGCGCATGGTGACTGTTGTCTTCAATCCCGAGGCAATTTCTGTGTTTCATCAACACTTTGAAGGTCCACAGATTACAGAATTCCTCCAGATGTGCGTCGGAAACTACTACTGGTCTTCCAGGGAACGATCAAACCGTTGACGTTTGAGAATTACTCCCATGGAGGAAACTGCGAATTGTCACTGTTGTATTCAATCCCGATGCAATTTCTGTGTTTCATCAACACTCTGATAGTCCACAGATTACAGAATGCCTCCAAATCTGCATCGGAAACTACCACTGGTCTTCCAGCGAACGATCAAAGCGTAGACTGTTTCAGACATTACTCCCACGGAGGAAAGTGCGCATGGTGACTGTTGTATTAAATCAAGAGGCAATTTCTGTGTTTCATAAACACTCTGATAGTCCACAAATTACATAATGCCACCAGATGTGCATCGGAAACTACTACTGGTCTTCCAGGGAACGATCAAAGCGTAGACTGTTTCAGACTTTACTACCATGGAGGAGAGTGCGGATGGTGACTGTTATATTCAATCAAGATGCAATTTCTGTGTTTCATCAACACTCAGTTAGTCCACAGATTTCAGAATGCACCCAGATGTGCATCGAAATCTACTACTGGTCTTCCACGGAACGATCAAAGCGTAGACTGTTTGAGACATTACTCCCATGGAGGAAAGTGCGCATGGTGACTTTTGTATTCAATCCCGATGCAATTTCTGTGTTTCATCAACAGTCTGATAGTCCACAGGTTACAGAATGCCTCCAGATGTGCATCGGAAAGTACCACTGGTCTTCCAGGGAAAGATCAAAGCGTAGACCTTTTGAGACATTACTCCCATGGAGGAAAGTGCGCATGGTGACTGTTGTATTCAATCCCGATTCAATTTATGTGTTTCATCAACAGTCTGATAGTCCACAAATTACATTATGCCACCAGATGTGCAACGGAAACTACTACTGGTCTTCCAGGGAACGATCAAAGCGTAGACTGTTTCAGACTTTACTCCCATGGAGGAGAGTGCGAATGGTGACTGTTGTATTCAATCCCGATGCAATTTCTGTGATTCATCAACACTCAGTTAGTCCACAGATTTCAGAATGCCTCCAGACGTGCATCGAAAACTACTACTGGTCTTCCAGGGAACGATCAAAGCGTAGACTGTTTGAGACCTTACTCCCATGCAGGAAAGTGCGCATGGTGACTGCTGTATTCAATCCCGATGCAATTTATGTGTTTCATCAACACTCTGATAGTCCACAGATTACAGAATGCCTCTAGATGTGCATCGGAAACTACTACTGGTCTTCCAGGGAACGATCAAAGCGTAGACTGCTCGAGACATTACTCCCATGGAGGAAGGTGCGCATAGTTACTGTTGTATTACAATTCCGATGCAATTTCTGTGTATCATCAACAGTCTGGTAGTCCACAGATTGCAGAATGATCCAGGTGTGCATCACAAACTACTACTGGTCTTCCAGGGAACGATCAAAGCGTAGACTGTTTGAGACACTACTCCCATGGAGGAAAGTGCGCATGGTGACTGTTGTATTCAATCCCGATGCAATTTCTGTGTTTCATCAACACTCTGATAGTCCACAGATTACAGAATGCCTCCAGATGTGCATCGGAATCTACTACTGGTCTTCCAGCTAACGATCAAAGCGTAGACTGTTAGAGACATTACTCCCATGGAGGAAAGTGAGCATGGTAACTGTTGTATACATTCCCGATGCAATTTCTGTGTTTCATCAACACTCTGATAGTCCACAGATTACAGAATGCCTCCTGACGTGCTTAGGAAAGTAACACTGGTCTTCCAGGGAACGATCAAAACATAGGCTGTTTGACACATTACTAACATTGAGGAAAGTGCGCATGGTGACTGTTGTATTCAATCCCGATGCAATTTCTGTGTTTCATCAACACTTTGAAGGTCCACGGATTACTGAATGCCTCCAGATGTGCATCGGAAACTAAAACTGGTCCTCCAGAGAACTATCAAAGCGTAGATTATTTGAGACATTGCTCCCATGGAGGAAAGTGCGCATGGTGACTGTTGTATTCAATCCCGATGCAATTTCTGTGTTTCATCAACGCGCTGATAGTCCACAGATTGCAGAATGCCTCCAGATGTGAATCGGAAACTACTACTGGTCTTCCAGGGAACGATCAAAGCGTAAACTCTTTAAGACATTCCTCCCATTAAGGAAAGTGCGCATGGTGACTGTTGTATTCAATCCCGATGCATTGTCTGTGTTTCATCAACAGTCTGATACTCCACAGATTACAGAATGCCTCCAGATGTGCATCGGAAACCACTACTGGTCTTCCACTGAACGATCAAAGCGTAGACTGTTTGAGAATTACTCCCATGGAGGAAAGCGCAGATTTTGACTGTTGTATTCAATCCCGATGCAATTTCTGTGTTTCATGAATACTCAGATAGTCCACAGATTACAGAATGCCTCCAGATGTGCATCGGAAACTACTACTGGTCTTCCAGAGAACGATCAAAGCGTAGACTGTTAGAGACATTACACCCAAGGTGGAAAGTGCGCATGGTATCTGTTGTATTCAATCCCGATGCAATTTCTGTGTTTCATCAACACTTTGATAGTCCACAGATTACAGAATTCCTCCAGATGTGCATCGCAAACTTACACTGGTCTTCCAAGGAACGATCAAAGCGTAGACTGTTTGAGACATTTTTAACATGGAGGAAAGTTCGGATGGTGACTGTTGTATTCAATCCCGATGCAATTTCTGTGTTTCATCAGCACTTTGAAGGTCCACAGATTACAGAATGCCCTCAGATGTGCATCGGAAACTACTTCTGGTCTTCCTGGGAACGATCAAAGCGTAGACTGTTTGAGAGATTTCTCCCATGGAGGAAAGTGCGCATGGTGATTGTTGTATTCATTCCCGATGCAATTTCTGCGTTTCATCAACAGTCTGATAGTCCACAGATTACAGAATGCCTCCAGATGTTCATCGGAAACTACTACTGGTCTTCCAGGGATCGATCAAAGCGTAAAATCATTGAGATATTACTCCCATGGAGGAAGGTAAGCATCGTGACTGTTGTATTCAATCCCGATGCAATTTCTATGTTTCATCAACACTCAGTTAGTCCAGAGATTTCAGAATGCCTCCATATGTGCATGGAAACTACTTCTGGTATTCCAGGGAACGATCAAAGCGTAGACTGTATGAGACACTACTCCCATGGAGGGAAGTGCGCATGGTGACTGTTGTATTCAATCCCGATGCAATTTCTGTGTTACATGAACACTCTGATATTCCACAGATTACAGAATGCCTCCAGATGTGCATCGGAAACTACTACTGGTCTTCCAAAGATGGATCAAAGCGTAAACTCTTTGAGACATTACTCCGATAGACGAAGGTAAGCATCGTGACTGTTGTATACAATCCCGGTGCAATTTCTGTGTTTCATCAATACTCTGATAGTCCACAGATTACAGAATGCCTCCAGATGTGCATCGGAAACTACTACTGGTCTTCCAGAGAACGATCAAAGCGTAGACTCTTTGAGACATTACTCCCATGGAGGAGAGTGCGCATGGTGACTGTTGTATTCAGTCCCGATGCAATTTCTGTGTTTCATCAACAGTGTGATAGTCCACAGATTACAGAATGCCTACAGATGTGCATCGGAAACTAAGACTGGTCTTCCAGGGAACGATCAAAGCGTAGACTGTTTGAGACATTACTCCCATGGAGGAAAGTGCGCATGGTGACTGTTGTATTCAATCCCGATGCAATTTATGTGTTTCATCAACACTCTGATAGTCCACAGATTACAGAATGCTACCAGATGTGCATCGGAAACTACTACTGGTCTTCCACAGAACGATCAAAGAGTAGACTGTTTGAGACACTACTCACGTGAAAGAAAGTGAGCATGGTGACTGTAGTGTTCAATCCCGATGCAATTTCTGAGTTTCATCAACAGTCTGGTAGTCCACAAATTACATAACGCCACCAGATGTGCATCGGAAACTACTACTGGTCTTCCAGGGAACGATCAAAGCGTAGACTGTTTCAGACTTTACTCCCATTTAGGAAAGTGCGGATGGTGACTGTTGTATTCAATCCCGATGCAATTTCTGTGTATCATCAACACTCAGTTAGTCCACAGATTTCAGAATGCCTCCAGATGTGCATCGAAAACTACTACCGGTCTTCCAGGGAACGATCAAAGCGTAGACTGTTTGAGACATTACTGCCATGGAGGAAAGTTGCATGGTGACTGTTGTATTCAATCCTGATGCAATTTCTGTGTTTCATCAACACTCTGATAGCCCACAGATTACAGAATGCCTCCAGATGTGCATCGGAAACTACTTCTGGTCTTCCAGGGAACGATCAAAGCGTAGACTCTTTGAGACACTACTCCCATGGAGGAAAGTGCGCATGGTGACTGTTGTATTCAATCCCGATGCAATTTCTGTGTTTCATAAACACTCTGATAGCCCACAGATTACAGAATGCCTCCTGGTATGCATCGGAAACTACTACTGATCTTCGAGGGAACGATCAAAGCGTAAACTGTTTAAGACATTACTCCCATGGAGGAAAGTGCGCATGGTGACTGTTGTATTCAATCCCGATGCAATTTCCGTGTTTCATCAACACTCAGTTGGTCCACAGATTTCAGAATGCCTCCAGATGTGCATCGGAAACTACTACTGGTCTTCAAGGGAACGATAAAAGCGTAGACTGTTTGTGAATTACTCCCATGGAGGAAAGTGCGGATGGTGACTGTTGTATTCAGTCCCGATGCAATTTCTGTGTTTAATCAACACTTTGAAGGTCCAAAGATTACAGAATGACTCCAGATGTTCGTCGGAAACCACTACTGGTCTTCCAGGGAACGATCAAAGCGTAGACGTTTGAGAATTACTCCCATGGGGGAAACTGCGAATTGTGATTGTTGTATTCAATCCCGATGCAATTTATGTGTTTCATCAACACTCTGATAGTCCACAGATTACAGAATGCCTCCAAATGTGCATCGGAAACTACCACTGGTCTTCCAGCGTACGATCAAAGCGTAGACTGTTTCAGACATTACTCCCACGGAGGAAACTGCGAATGGTGACTGTTGTATTCAATCCCGATGCAATTTCTGTGTTTCATCAACACTCTGATAGTCCACAGATTACAGAATGCCTCCAAATGTGCATCGGAAACTACTACTGGTCTTCCAGGGAACGATCAAAGCGTAGACTGTTTCAGACTTTACTCCCATGGAGGAGAGTGCGGATAATGACTGTTCTATTCAATCCCGAAGCAATTTCTGTGTTTCATCAACACTCAGTTAGCCCACAGATTTCAGAATGCCTCCAGATGTGCATCGAAAACTACTACTGGTCTTCCAGGGAACGTTCAAAGCGCAGACTGTTTGAGACATTACTGCCATGGAGGAAAGTGCGCATGGTGACTGTTGTAATCAATCCCGATACAAATTCTGTGTTTCATCAACTCTCTGATAGTCCACAGATTACAGAATGCTTCCAGATGTGCATCGGAAACTACTACTGGTCTTCCTGGGAACGATCAAAGCGTAGACTGTTTGAGAGATTACTCCCATGGAGGAAAGTGCGTATGGTGACTGTTGTATTCAATCCCGATGCAATTTCTGTGTTTCGTCAACACTCTGGTACTCCACAGATTACAGAATGCGTCCAGATGTGCATCGGAAACTTCTTCAGGTCTTCCAGGGAACGATAAAAGCGTAGGCTGTTTGAGACATTACTCCCATGGTGGAAAGTGTTCATGGTGACTGTTGTATTCAATCCGGATGCAATTTCTGTGATTCATCAACACTTTGAAAGTCCACAGATTACATAACGCCAGCAGATGTGCATCGGAAACTACTACTGGTCTTCAAGGGAACGATAAAAGCGTAGACTGTTTGTGAATGACTCCCATGGAGGAAAGTGCGGATGGTGACTGTTGTATTCACTCCCGATGCAATTTATGTGTTTAATCAACACTTTGAAGGTCCACAGATTACAGAATGCCTCCAGATGTGCATCGCAAACTAAAACTGGTCCTCCAGGGAACGATCAAAGCGTAGACTGTTTGAGACATTGCTCCCATGGAGGAAAGTGCACATGGTGACTGTTGTATCCAATCCCGATGCAATTTCTGTGATTCATCAACACTTTGAAGGTCCACAGATTACAGAATGCCACCAGATGTGCATCGGTAACTACTACTGGTCTTCCAGGGAACGATCAAAGCGTAGACGTTTGAGAATTACTCCCATGGAGGAAACTGCGAATGGTGACTGTTGTATTCAATCCCGATGAAATTTCTGTGTTTCATCAACACTCTGATAGTCCACAGATTACAGAATGCCTACAGATGTGCATCGGAAACTACTACTGGTCTTCCAGGGAACGATCAAAGCGTAGACTGTTTGAGACATTACTCCATGGAGGAAAGTGCGCATGGCGACTGTTGTGCTCAATCCCGATGCAATTTTAGTGTTTCATAAACACTCTGATAGTCCACAGATTGCAGAATGCCTTCAGATGTGCATCGGAAACTACTACTGGCCTTCCAGGGAACGGTCAAAGCGTAGACTGTTAGAGACATTACTCCCTTGGAGGAAAGTGCGCGTGGTAACTGTTGTATTCAATCCCGATGCAATTTCTGTGTTTCATCAACACTCTGATAGTCCATAGATTACAGAATGCCTCCAGATGTGCATCGGAAACTAAAACTGGTCCTCCAGGGAACGATCAAAGCGTAGACTGTTTGAGACATTGCTCCCATGGAGGAGAGTGCTCATGGTGACTGTTGTATTCAATCCCGATGAATTTTCTGTGTTTCATCAACACTCTGATAGTCCACAGATTACAGAATGCCTCCAGATGTGCATCGGTAACTACTACTGGTCTTCCAGGGGACGATCAAAGCGTAGACAGTTTGAGACATTACTCCCATGGAGGAAAGTGCGCATGGTGACTGTTGTATTGAGTCCTGAGGCAATTTCTGTGTTTCATCAACACTTTGAAGGTCCACAGATTACAGATTGTCTACAGATGTGCAACGATAACTACTACTGGATTTCCAGGGAACGATCAAAACGTAGACTGTTTGAGAATTACTCCCATGGAGGAAAGTGCGCATGGTAACTGTTGTATTCAATCCCGATGTAATTTCTGTGTTTCATCAACACTTTGATAGTCCACAGATTACAGAATTCCTCCAGATGTGCATCGGAAACTACTACTGGTCTTCAAGTGAACGATAAAAGCGTAGACTGTTTGAGAATTACTCCCAAGTAGGAAAGTGCGGATGGTGACTGTTGTATTCACTCCCGATACAATTTCTGTGTTTCATTAACACTTTGAAGGTCCACAGATTACAGAATGCCTCCAGATGTGCATCGGAAACTACTTCTGGTCTCCCAGGGAACGATCAAAGCGTAGACTTTTTGAGACATTACTCCCATCGAGGAAAGTGCGCATGGTGACTGTTGTATTCAATCCCGAGGCAATTTCCCGGTTTCATCAACACTTTGACGGTCCACAGATTACAGAATGCCTTCAGATGTGCGTCGGAAACTACTACTGGTCTTCCAGGGAACGATCAAAGCGTAGACGTTTGAGAATTACTCCCATGGAGGAAACTGCGAATGGTGACAGTTGTATTCAATCCCGATGAAATTTCGGTGTTTCATTAACACTCTGATAGTCCACAGATTACAGAATGCGTCCAGATGTGCATCGGAAACTACTACTGGTCTTCCAGGTAACGATCAAAGCGTAGGCTGTTTGAGACATTACTCCCATGGAGGAAAGTGCGCATGGTGACTGTTGTATTCAATTCCGATGCAATTTCTGTGTTTCATCAACAGTCTGATAGTCCACAGTTTACAGAATGCCTGCAGGTGTGCCACGGAAACTACTACTGGTCTTCCAGGGAACGTTGAAAGCGTAGACTGTTTGAGACATTACTCCATGGAGGAAAGTGCGCTTGGTGACTGTTGTACTCAATCCCGATGCAATTTTAGTGTTTCATAAACACTCTGATAATCCACAGATTACAGAATGCCTCCAAATGTGCATCGGAAACTACTACTGGTCTTCCAGGGATCGATCAAAGCGTAAAATCTTTAAGACATTACACCCATGGAGGAAAGTGCGCATGGTGACTGTTGTATTAAATCCCGATGCATTGTCTGTGTTTCAAAAACAGTCTGATATTCCACAGATTACAGAATGCCTCCAGATGTGCATCGGAAACTACTACTGGTCTTCCAGGGAACGATAAAAAAAGACTGTTTGAGACATTACACCCATGGAGGAAAGTGGGCATGGTGACTGTTGTATACAATCCCGATGCAATTTCTGTGATTCATCAACACTTTGAAGGACCACAGATTACAGAATGCCACCAGATGTGCATCGGAAACTACTACTGGTCTTCAAGGGATCGATAAAAGCGTAGACTGTTTGAGAATTACTCCCATTTAGGAAAGTGCGGATGGTGACTGTTGTATTCACTCCCGATGCAATTTCTGTGTTTCATCAACACTTTGAAGGTCCACAGATTACAGAATGCCTCCAGATGTGCGTCGGAAAATACTACTGGTCTTCCAGGGAACGATCAAAGCGTAGAGGTTTAAGAATTACTCCCATGGAGGAAACTGTGAATGGTGACTGTTGTATTCAATCCCGATTAAATTTCTGTGTTTCATCAACAGTCTGATAGTCCACAGATTACAGAATGAGTCCAAATTTGCATCGGAAACTACTACTGGTCTTCCAAGGAACGATAAAAGCGTAGACTGTTAGAAACATTACTCCCATGGAGGAAAGTGCGCATGGTGACTGTTGTATTCAATCCCAAGGCAATTTCTGTTTTTCATCAACATTCTGATAGTCCACAGATTACAGAATGCCACCAAATATGCATCGGAAACTACTACTGGTCTTCCAAGGAACGATCAAAGCGTAGACTGTTAGAGACATTACTCCCATGGAGGAAAGTGCGCGTGGTGACTGTTGTATTCAATCCCGATGCAATATCTGTGTTTCATCAACAGTCTGATAGTCCACAGATTACAGAATGCCTCCAGGTGTGCCACGGAAACTACTACTGGTCTTCCAGGGAACGATCAAAGCGTAGCATGTTTCAGACATTTCTCTCATGGAGGAAAGTGGACATGGTGACTGTTCTATTCAATCCCAATGTAATTTCTGTGATTCATCAACACTTTGAAGGTCCACAGAATACAGTATGCCACCAGATGTGCATCGGAAACTACTACTGGTCTTCAAGGGAACAATCAAAGCGTAGACTGTTTGAAAATTACTCCCATGGAATATAGTGCGGATGGTGACTGTTGTATTCACGCCCGATGCAAGTTCTGTGCATCATCAACACTGTGAAGGTCCACAGATTACAGAATGCCTCCAGATGTGCATCGGAAACTACTACTGGTCTTCCAAGGAACGATCAAAGCTTAGACTGTTAGAGACATTACTCCCAAGTTGGAAAGTGCGCATGGTGACTGTTGTATTCAATCCCGATGCAATTTCTGTGTTTCATCAACACTCAGTTAGTCCACAGATTTCAGAATGCCTCCAGATGTGCATCGGAAACTACTACTGGTCTTCCGGGGAACGATAAAAGCTTAGACTGTTAGAGACATTACTCCCATGGAGGAAAGTGCGCATGGTGATTGCTATATTCAATCCCGATGTAATTTCTGTGTTTCATCAAAACTCAGATAGTCCACAGATTACAGAATGCCTCCAGGTGTGCCACGGAAACTACTACTGGTCTTCCAGGGAACGATCAATACGTACACTGTTAGAAACATTACTCCCAAGGTGGAAAGTGTGCATGGTAACTGTTGTATTCAATCCCGATGCAATTTCTGTGTTTCATCAACACTTTGATAGTCGACAGATTACAGAATTCCTCCAGATGTGCATCGGAAACTTACACTGGTCTTCCAGGGAACAATCAAACCGTAGACTGTTTGAGACATTTTTAACATGGAGGAAAGAGCGGATGGTGACTGTTGTATTCAATCCCGATGCAATTTCTGTGTTTCATCAGCTCTTTGAAGGTCCACAGATTACAGAATGCCTCCAGATGTGCATCGGAAACTGCTTCTGGTCTTCCAGGGAACGCTCAAAGAATAGACTGTTTGAGACATTACTCCCATGGATGAACGTGCGTTGGTGCCATTTGTATTCAAGTCCTATGCAATTTCTGTGTTTCATCAACACTCTGATAGTCCACAGATTACAGAATGCCTCCAGATGTGCATCGGAAACTAGTACTGGTCTTCCAGGGATTGATCAAAGCGTAGACTGTTAGAGTCTTTACTCCCATGGAGGAAAGTGCGCATGGTGAATGTTGTATTCTATCGCAATGCAATTTCTGTGCTTCATCAACACTCTGATAGTCCAAAGATTACAGAATGCCTCCAGATGTGCGTCGGTAACTACTACTGGTCATCCCGGGAACGATCAATGCGTAGACTGATTGAGACATTACTCCCATGGAGGAAAGTGCGGATGGTGACTGTTGTATTCACTCGCGATGCAATTTCTGTGATTCATAAACATTTTGAAGGTCCACAGATTACAGAATGCCACCAGATGTACATCGGAAACTACTACTGGTTTCCAGGGAACGATCAAAGCGTAGACTGTTTGAGACATTACTCCCTTGGAGGAAAATGCGCATGGTGACTGTTCTATTCAATCCCGATGCATTTTCTGTGTTTCATCAACACTCTGATAGTCCACAGATTGCAGAATGCCTCAAGATGTGCATCGGAAACTGCAACTGGTCTTCCTGGGAACGATCAAAGCGTAGGCTGTCTTAGACAATACTCCAATGGAGGAAAGTGCGCATGGTGACTGTTGTATTCACGTCCGATGCAATTTCTGTGTTTCATCAACACTCTGATAGTCCATAGATTACAGAATGCCTCCAGATGTGCATCGGAAACTACTTCTAATCTTCCAGGGTACGATCAAAGAATAGACTGTTTGAGACATTACTACCATGGAGGAAATTGCGCATGGTGACTGTTGTATTCAATCCCGATGCATTATCTGTGTTTCATCAACACTCTGATAGTCCACAGATTACAGAATGCCTCCAGATGTGCATCGGAAACTACTACTGATCTTCCAGGGAACGATCAAATCGTAGACTGTTTGAGACATTACTCCCATGGAGGAAAGTGGGCATGGTGACTGTTGTATTCACTCCCGATGAAATTTCTGTGATTTATTAACACTTTTAAGGTCCACAGGTGACAGAATGCCACCAGATGTGCTTCGGAAACTACTACTGGTCTTCAAGGGAACGATCAAAGCGTAGACTGTTTGAGAATTACTCCCATGGGGGAAAGTGCGGATGGTGACTGTTGTATTCAACCCCGATGCAATTTCTGTGATTTATCAACACTTTGAAGGGCCACAGATTACAGATTGCCACCAGATGTGCATCGGAAACTACTACTGGTCTTCAAGGGAACGATAAAATCGTAGACTGTTTGAGAATTACTCCCATGGAGGAAAGAGCGGATGGTGACTGTTGTATTCAATCCCGAGGCAATATCTGTGTTTCATCAACACTTTTAAGGTCCACAGATTACAGAATGCCTCCAGATGTGCGTCGGAAACTACTAATGGTCTTCCAGGGAACGATCAAAGCGTAGACGTTTGAGAATTACTCCCATGGAGAAAACTGCGAATGGTGACTGTTGTATTCAATCCCGATGCAGTTTCAGTGTCTCATCAACACTCTGATAGTCCACAGATTACAGAATGCCTCCAAATGTGCATCGGAAACTACTACTGGTCTTCCAGGGAACGATCAAAACGTAGACTGTTAGAGACATTATTCCCAAGGTGGAAAGTGCGCATGGTAACTGTTGTATTCAATCCCGATGCAACTTCTGTGCTTCATCAACACTTTGATAGTCCACAGATTACAGAATTCCTCCAGATGTGCGTCGGAAGATTACACTGGCCTTCCAGGGAACGATCAAAACGTGGGACTGTTTGAGACATTTCAACATGGAGGAAAGTGCGGACGGTGACTGTTGTATTCAATCCCGATGCAATTTCTGTGTTTCATCAGCACTTTGAAGTTCCACAGACTACAGAAGGCCTCCAGATGTGCATCGGAAACTACTTCCGGTCTTCCAGGGAACGATCAAAGAATAGACTGTTTGAGACATTACTCCCATGGAGGAACGTGCGCATGGTGCCTGTTGTATTCACTCCCGATGCAATTTCTGTGTTTCATCAACACTCTGATAGTCCACAGATTACAGAATGCCTCCAGATGTGCATCGGAAAGTACTACTGGTCTTCCTGGGAACGATCAAAGCGTAGTCTGTTTGAGAAATTACTTTTACGGAGGAAAGTGCGCATAGTGACAGTTATATTCAATCCCGATGCAATTTCTGTGTTTCATCAACGGTCTGATAGTGCACAGATTGCATAATGCCTCCAGATGTGCATCGGAAACTACTACTGGTTTCCAGGGAACGATCAAAGCGTAGACTGTTTGAGACATTACTCCCATGGAGGAAAGTGCGCATGGTGACTGTTGTATTCAATCCCGATGCATTTTCTGTGTTTCATCAACACTCTGATAGTCCACAGATTACAGAATGCCTCCAGATGTGCATCGGAAACTACTACTGGTCTTCCTGGGAACGATCAAACGTAAACTGTCAGAGTCAATACTCCCATTTAGAGAAAGTGCGCATGGTGACTGTTGTATTCAATCCCAATGCATTTTCTGTGTTTCATCAACACTCTGATAGTCCACAGATTACAGAATGCCTCCAGATGTGCATCGGAAACTACTACTGGTCGTCCACTGAACGATCAAAGCGTAGACTGTTAGAGACTTTACACACATGGAGGAAAGTGCGCATGGTGACTTTTGTATTCTATCGCGATGCAATTTCTGTGTTTCATCAACACTCTGATAGTCCACAGATTACAGAATGCCTCCAGATGTGCATCGGTAACTACTACTGGCCTTCCAGGGAACGATCAAAGCGTAGACTGTTTGAGACATTACTCCCATGGAGGAAAGTGCGCATGGTGACTGTTGTATTGAATCCCGAGGCAATTTCTGTGTTTTATCAACACTTTGAAGGTCCACAGATTAGAGAATGTCTATAGATGTGCATCGATAACTACTACTGGCCTTCCAGGGAACGATCAAAACGTAGACTGTTTGAGAATTACTCCCATGGAGGGAAGTGCGCATGGGGACTGTTGTATTCAATTACGATGTATTTTCTGTGTTTCATCAACACTTTGATAGTCCACAGATTACAGAATGCCTACAGATGTGCATCGGAAACTACTACTGGTCTTCCTTGGAACGATCAAAGCGTAGTCTGTTTGAGACATTATTTTACGGAGGAAAGTGCGCATAGTGACAGTTATATTCAATCCCGATGCAATTTCTGTGTTTCATCAACGTTCTGATAGTCCACAGATTACAGAATGCCTCCAGATGTGCATCGGAAACTACTTCTAATCTTAAAGGGTACGATCAAAGAATAGACTGTTTGAGACATTACTCCTATGGAGGAAAGTGCGCATGGTGCCTGTTGTATTCAATCCCGATGCAATTTCTGTGTTTCATCAGCACTTTGAAGTTAAATAGATTACAGAATGCCTCCAGATGTGCATTAGAAACTACTACTGGTCATGCTGGGAACGATAAATGCTTAGACTGTTAGAGACATTACTCCCATGGAGGAAAGTGCGCATGGTGACTGCTGTATTCAATCCCGATGTAATTTCTGTGTTTCATCCACACTCAGATAGTCCACAGATTACAGAATGAATCCAGATGTGCATCGGAAACTACTACTGGTCTTCCAGGGAATTATCAAAGCGTAGACTGTTAGAGACATTACTCCCATGGAGGAAAGTGGGCATGGTGACTGTTCTATTCAATCTCGGTGCAATTTCTGTGATACATCAACACTTTGAAGGTCCACAGAATACAGAATGCCACCAGATGTGCATGGGAAACTACTACTGGTCTTCAAGGGAACGATCAAAGCATAGACTGTTTGAGAATTACTCCCATGGAGGTAAGTGCGGATGGTGACTGTTGTATTCACTCGCGATGCAATTTCTGTGATTCATCAACACTTTGAAGGTCCACAGATTACAGAATGCCACCAGATGTTCATCGGAAACTACTACTAATCTTCAAGGGAACGATCAAAGCGTAGACTGTTTGAGAATTACTCCCATGGAGGAAAGTGCGGATGGTGACTGTTGTATTCACGCCCGATGCAATTTCTGTGTTTCATCAACACTTTGAAGGTCCACAGTTTACAGAATGACTCCAGATGTGCATCGGAAAGTATTTCTGGTCTCCCAGGGAACGATCAAAGCGTAGACTGTATCAGACTTTACTCCCATGGAGGAAAGTGCGCATGGTGACTGTTGTATTCAATCCCGAGGCAATTTCTGTGTTTCATCAACACTCTGATAGTCCACAGATTACAGAATGCCTCCAAATGTGCATCGGAAACTACTACTGGTCTTCCAGGGAACGATCAAAGCGTAGACTGTTAGAGACATTACTCCCATGGTGGAAAGTGCGCATGGTGACTGTTGTATTCAATCCCGATGCAATTTCTGTGTTTCATCAGCACTTTGAAGGTCCACAGATTACAGAATGCCTCCAGATGTGCATCGGAAACTACTTCTGGACTTCCGGGGAACGATAAAAGCTTAGACTGTTAGAGACATTACTCCCATGGAGGAAAGTGCGCATGGTGACAGCTGTATTCAATCCCGATGTAATTTCTGTGTTTCATCAACACTCAGATAATCCACAGATTACAGAATGCCTCCAGATGTGCATCGGAATCTAATACTGGTCTTCCAGGGAATGGTCAAAGCGTAGACTGTTAGAGACATTACTCCCAAGCAGGAAAGTGCGCATGGTAACTGTTGTATTCAATCCCGATGCAATTTATGTGCTTCATTAACACTTTGATAGTCCACAGATTACAGAATTCCTCCAGACGTGCGTCGGAAAATTACACTGGCCTTCCAGGGAACGATCAAAGCGTGGGACTGTTTGAGACATTTCAACATGGAGGAAAGTGCGGATGGTGACTGTTGTATTCAATCCCGATGCAATTTCTGTGTTTCATCAGCACTTTGAAGTTCCACAGACTACAGAATGCCTCCAGATGTGCATCGGAAACTACTTCCGGTCTTCCAGGGAACGATCAAAGAATAGACTGTTTGAGACATTACTCCCATGGAGGAACGTGCGCATGGTGCCTGTTGTATTCACTCCCGATGCAATTTCTGTGTTTCATCAACACTCTGATAGTCCACAGATTACAGAATGCCTCCAGATGTGCATCGGAAACTACTACTGGTCTTCCGGGGAACGATAAAAGCTTAGACTGTTAGAGACAATACTCCCATGGAGGAAAGTGCGCATGGGGACTGTTGTATTCAATCCCGATGTAATTTCTGTGTTTCATCAACGGTCTGATAGTGCACAGATTGCATAAGGCCTCCAGATGTGCATCGGAAACTACTACTGGTTTCCAGGGAACGATCAAAGCGTAGACTGTTTGAGACATTACTCCCATGGAGGAAAGTGCGCATGGTGACTGTTGTATTCAATCCCGATGCATTTTCTGTGTTTCATCAACACTCTGATAGTCCACAGATTACAGAATGCCTCCAGATGTGCATCGGAAACTACTACTGGTCTTCCTGGGAACGATCAAAGCGTAATCTGTCTGAGTCAATACTCCCATTTAGAGAAAGTGCGCATGGTGACTGTTGTATTCAATCCCAATGCATTTTCTGTGTTTCATCAACACTCTGATAGTCCACAGATTACAGAATGCCTCCAGATGTGCATCAGAAACTACTACTGGTCGTCCACTGAACGATCAAAGCGTAGACTGTTAGAGACTTTACACACATGGAGGAAAGTGCGCATGGTGACTTTTGTATTCTATCGCGATGCAATTTCTGTGTTTCATCAACACTCTGATAGTCCACAGATTACAGAATGCCTCCAGATGTGTATCGGTAACTACTACTGGTCTTCCAGGGAACGATAAAATTGTAGACTGTTTGAGAATTACTCCCGAGGAGGAAAGTGCGCATGGGGACTGTTGTGTTCCATCCCGATGCAATTTCTGTGTTTCATCAACACTTTGATAGTCCACAGATTACAGAATTCCTCCAGATGTGCATCGGAAACTACTGCTGGTCTTCCAGGGAACGATCAAAGCGTAGACTGTTTGAGACATTACTCCCATACAGGAAAGTGCGGATGGTGACTGTTGTATTCACTCCCGATGCAATTTCTGTGATTCACCAACACTTTGAAGGTCCACACATTACAGAATGCAACCAGATGTGTTTCGGAAACTACTACTGATCTTCAAGGGAACGATCAAAGCGTAGACTGTTTGAGATATATTCCCATGGAGGAAAGTGCGGATGGTGACTGTTGTATTCACGCCCGATGCAATTTCTGTGTTTCATCAACATTTTGAAGGTCCACAGATTACAGAATGACTCCAGATGTGCATCGGAAACTATTTCTAATCTTAAAGGTTACGATCAAAGAATAGACTGTTTGAGACATTACTCCTATGGAGGAAAGTGCGCATGGTGCCTGTTGTATTCAATCCCGATGCAATTTCTGTGTTTCATCAGCACTTTGAAGTTCCATAGATTACAGAATGCCTCCAAATGTGCATCGGAAACTACTACTGGTCTTCCAGGGAACGATCAAAGCGTAGACTGTTAGAAACATTACTCCCATGGTGGAAAGTGCGCATGGTGACTGTTGTATTCAATCCCGATGCAATTTCTGTGTTTCATCAGCACTTTGAAGGTCCACAGATTACAGAATGCCTCCAGATGTGCATCGGAAACTACTTCTGGACTTCCGGGGAACGATAAAAGCTTAGACTGTTAGAGACATTACTCCCATGGAGGAAAGTGCGCATGGTGACAGCTGTATTCAATCCCGATGTAATTTCTGTGTTTCATCAACACTCAGATAGTCCACAGATTACAGAATGCCTCCAGATGTGCATCGGAATCTAATACTGGTCTTCCAGGGAATGGTCAAAGCGTAGACTGTTAGAGACATTACTCCCAAGCAGGAAAGTGCGCATGGTAACTGTTGTATTCAATCCCGATGCAATTTATGTGCTTCATCAACACTTTGATAGTCCACAGATTACAGAATTCCTCCAGATGTGCGTCGGAAAATTACACTGGCCTTCCAGGGAACGATCAAAGCGTGGGACTGTTTGAGACATTTCAACATGGAGGAAAGTGCGGATGGTGACTGTTGTATTCAATCCCGATGCAATTTCTGTGTTTCATCAGCACTTTGAAGTTCCACAGACTACAGAATGCCTCCAGATGTGCATCGGAAACTACTTCCGGTCTTCCAGGGAACGATCAAAGAATAGACTGTTTGAGACATTACTCCCATGGTGGAACGTGCGCATGGTGCCTGTTGTATTCACTCCCGATGCAATTTCTGTGTTTCATCAACACTCTGATAGTCCACAGATTACAGAATGCCTCCAGATGTGCATCGGAAACTACTACTGGTCTTCCGGGGAACGATAAAAGCTTAGACTGTTAGAGACAATACTCCCATGGAGGAAAGTGCGCATGGGGACTGTTGTATTCAATCCCGATGTAATTTCTGTGTTTCATCAACGGTCTGATAGTCCACAGATTACAGAATGCCTCCAGATGTGTATCGGAAAGTACTACTGGTCTTCCTGGGAACGATCAAAGCGTAAACTGTCTGAGTCAATACTCCCATTTAGAGAAAGTGCGCATGGTGACTGTTGTATTCAATCCCAATGCATTTTCTGTGTTTCATCAACACTCTGATAGTCCACAGATTACAGAATGCCTCCAGATGTGCATCGGAAAGTACTACTGGTCTTCCTGGGAACGATCAAAGTGTAAACTGTCTGAGTCAATACTCCCATTTAGAGAAAGTGCGCATGGTGACTGTTGTATTCAATCCCAATGCATTTTCTGTGTTTCATCAACACTCTGATAGTCCACAGATTACAGAATGCCTCCAGATGTGCATCAGAAACTACTACCGGTCGTCCACTGAACGATCAAAGCGTAGACTGTTAGAGACTTTACACACATGGAGGAAAGTGCGCATGGTGACTTTTGTATTCTATCGCGATGCAATTTCTGTGTTTCATCAACACTCTGATAGTCCACAGATTACAGAATGCCTCCAGATGTGTATCGGTAACTACTACTGGTCTTCCAGGGAACGATAAAATTGTAGACTGTTTGAGAATTACTCCCATGGAGGAAAGTGCGCATGGGGACTGTTGTATTCCATCCCGATGCAATTTCTGTGTTTCATCAACACTTTGATAGTCCACAGATTACAGAATTCCTCCAGATGTGCATCGGAAACTACTGCTGGTCTTCCAGGGAACGATCAAAGCGTAGACTGTTTGAGACATTACTCCCATGCAGGAAAGTGCGGATGGTGACTGTTGTATTCACTCCCGATGCAATTTCTGTGATTCACCAACACTTTGAAGGTCCACACATTACAGAATGCACCCATATGTGAATCGGAAACTACTACTGATCTTCAAGGGAACGATCAAAGCGTAGACTGTTTGAGATATATTCCCATGGAGGAAAGTGCGGATGGTGACTGTTGTATTCACGCCCGATGCAATTTCTGTGTTTCATCAACATTTTGAAGGTCCACAGATTACAGAATGACTCCAGATGTGCATCGGAAACTATTTCTAATCTTAAAGGGTACGATCAAAGAATAGACTGTTTGAGACATTACTCCTATGGAGGAAAGTGCGCATGGTGCCTGTTGTATTCAATCCCGATGCAATTTCTGTGTTTCATCAGCACTTTGAAGTTCCATAGATTACAGAATGCCTCCAGATGTGCATTGGAAACTACTACTGGTCATGCGGGGAACGATAAATGCTTAGACTGTTAGAGCCATTACTCCCATGGAGGAAAGTGCGCATGGTGACTGCTGTATTCAATCCCGATGTAATTTCTGTGTTTCATCCACACTCAGACAGTCCACAGATTACAGAATGAATCCAGATGTGCATCGGAAACTACTACTGGTCTTCCAGGGAATTATCAAAGCGTAGACTGTTAGAGACTTTACTCCCATGGAGGAAAGTGCGCATGGTGCCTGTTGTATTCTATCCAGATGCAATTTCTGTGTTTCATCAACACTCTGATAGTCCACAGATTACAGAATTCCTCCTGATGTGCATCGGTAACTACTACTGGTCTTCCAGGGAACGATAAAAATGTAGATTGTTTGAGAATCACTCCCATGGAGGAAAGTGCGCATGGTGACTGTTGTATTCACTCCCGATGCAATTTCTGTGATTCATCAACACTTTGAAGGTCCACACATTACAGAATGCAAACAGATGTGTATCGGAAACTACTACTGTTCTGCAAGGGAACGATCAAAGCGTAAACTTTTTGAGAATTACTCCCATGGAGGAAAGTGCGGATGGTGACTGTTGTATTCACTCCCGATGCAATTTCTGTGATTCATCAACACTTTGAAGGTCCACAGATTACAGAATGCCACCAGATGTGTATCGGAAACTACTACTGATCTTCAAGGGAACGATCAAAGCGTAGACTGTTTGAGAATTACTCCCATGGAGGAAAGTGCGGATGGTGACTGTTGTATTCACGCAAGATGCAATTTCTGTGTTTCATCAACACTTTGAAGGTCCACAGATTACCGAATGCCTCCAGATGTGCATCGGAAACTACTTCTGGTCTCCCAGGGAACGATCAAAGCGTAGACTGCTTCAGACATTACTCCCATGGAGGAAAGTGCGCATGGTGACTGTTGTATTCAATCCCGAGGCAATTTCTGTGTTTCATCAACACTCTGATAGTCCACAGATTACAGAATGCCTCCAAATGTGCATCGGAAACTACTGCTGATATTCCAGGGAACTATCAAAGCGTAGACTGTTAGAGACATTACTCCCAAGGGGGAAAGTGCGCATGGTAAATGTTGTATTCAATCCCGATGCAATTAATGTGTTTCATCAACACTTTGATAGTCCACAGATTACAGAATTCCTCCAGATGTGCGTCGGAAACTTACACTGGTCTTCCAGGGAACGATCAAAGCGTAGACTGTTTGAGACATTTTTAACATGGAGGGAAGTGCAGATGGTGACTGTTGTATTCAATCCCGATGCAATTTCTGTGTTTCATCAGCACTTTGAAGGTCCACAGATTACAGAATGCCTCCAGATGTGCATCGGAAACTACTTCTGGTCTTCCAGGGAACGATCAAAGAATAGACTGTTTGAGACATTACTCCCATGGAGGAACGTGCGCATGGTGCCTGTTGTATTCAATCCCGATGCAATTTCTGTTTTTCATCAACACTCTGATAGTCCACAGATTACAGAATGCCTCCAGATGTGCATCGGAAACTACTACTGGTCTTCCGGGGAACGATAAAAGCTTAGACTGTTAGAGACATTACTCCCATGGAGGAAAGTGCGAATGGGGACTGTTGTATTCAATCCCGATGTAATTTCTGTGTTTCATCAACACTTTGATAGTCCACAGATTACAGAATGCCTCCAGATGTGCATCAAAAACTACTACTGGTCTTCCTGGGAACGATCAAAGCGTAGTCTGTTTGAGACATTACTTTTACGGAGGAAAGTGCGCATAGTGACAGTTATATTCAATCCCGTTGCAATTTCTGTGTTTCATCAACGCTCTGATAGTCCACAGATTACATAATGCCTCCAGATGTGCATCGGAAACTACTACTGGTTTCCAGGGAACGATCAAAGCGTAGACTGTTTGAGACATTACACCCATGGAGGAAAGTGCGCATGGTGACTCTTGTATTCAATCCCGATGCATTTTCTGTGTTTCATCAACACTCTGATAGTCCACAGATTACAGAATGCCTCCAGATGTGCATCGGAAACTACTACTGGTCTTCCTGGGAACGATCAAAGCGTAGACTGTTAGAGACTTTACTCCCATGGAGGAAAGTGCGCATGGTGACTGTTGTATTCTATCGCGATGCAATTTTTGTGTTTCATCAACACTCTGATAGTTCACAGATAACAGAATGCCTCCAGATGTGCATCGGTAACTACTACTGGTCTTCCAGGGAACGATCAAAGCCTAGACTGTTTGAGACATTACTCCCATGGAGGAAAGTGCGCATGGTGACAGTTGTATTGAATCCCGAGACAATTTCTGTGTTTCAACAACACTTTGAAGGTCCACAGATTACAGATTGTCTACAGATGTGCATCGATAACGACTACTGGACTTCCAGGGAACGATCAAAACGTAGACTGTTTGAGAATTACTCCCATGGAGGAAAGTGCGCATGGTGCCTGTTGTATTCAATCCCGATGCAATTTCTGTGTTTCATCAGCACTTTGAAGGTCCATAGATTACAGAATGCCTCCAGATGTGCATCGGAAGCTACTTCTGGACTTCCAGTGAACGACCAAAGAATAGACTGTTTGAGACACTACTCCCATGGAGAAAAGTGCACATGGTGCCTGTTGTACTCAATCCCGATGTAATTTCTGTGTTTCATCAACACTCTGATAGTCCACAGATTACAGAATGCCTCCAGATGTGCATTGGAAACTACTACGGGTCTTCCGGGGAACGATAAAAGCTTAGACTGTTAGAGACTTTACTCCCATGGAGGAAAGTGCGCATGGTGACTGTTGTATCCTATCCCGATGCAATTTCTGTGTTTCATCAACACCCTGATAGTCCACAGATTACAGAATGCCTCCTGATGTGCATCGGTAACTACTACTGGTCTTCCAGGGAACGATAAATGCGTAGACTGTTTGAGAATTACTCCCATGGAGGAAAGTGCGCATGGGGACAGTTGTATTCAATCCAGATGCAATTTCTGTGTTTCATCAACACTTTGATAGTATACAGATTACAGAATGCCTCCAGATGTGCATCGGAAACTACTGCTGGTCTTCCAGGGATCGATCAAAGCGTAGACTGTTTGAGATATTACTCACATGCAGGAAAGTGCGCATGGTGACTGTTGTGTGCAATCCCGATGGAATTTCTGTGTTTCATCAATATTCTGATAGTCCACAGAATACAGAATACCTACAGATGTGCATCGGAAACTACTACTGGTCTTCCAGGGAACGATAAATGCGTAGACTGTTTGAGAATTACTCCCATGGAGGAAAGTGCGCATGGGGACAGTTGTATTCAATCCAGATGCAATTTCTGTGTTTCATCAACACTTTGATAGTATACAGATTACAGAATGCCTCCAGATGTGCATCGGAAACTACTGCTGGTCTTCCAGGGAACGATCAAAGCGTAGACTGTTTGAGATATTACTCACATGCAGGAAAGTGCGCATGGTGACTGTTGTGTGCAATCCCGATGGAATTTCTGTGTTTCATCAATATTCTGATAGTCCACAGAATACAGAATACCTACAGATGTGCATCGGAAACTACTACTGGTCTAACAGGGAACGATCAAATCGTAGACTGTAAGAGACATTACTCCCATGGGGGAAAATGCGCATGGTGACTGCTGTATTCAATCCCGATGCAATATCTGTGTATATTTAACACTCTGATAGTCCACAGATTACAGAATGCCTCCAGATGTGCATCGGAAACTACCACTGGTCTTCAAGGGAACGATCAAAGCGTAGACTGTTTGAGACATTACTCCCATGGAGGAAAGTTTCATGGTGACTGTTGTATTTAATCCCGAGGCAATTTCTGTGTTTCATCAACACTCTGATAGTCCACAGATTACAGAATGCTTCCAGATGTGATCTGAAACTACTTCTGGTCTTCCAGGGAACGATCAAAGCGTAGTCTGTTTGAGACATTACTTTTACGGAGGAAAGTGCGCATAGTGACAGTTGTATTCAATCCCGATGCAATTTCTGTGTTTCATCAACGCTCTGATAGTCCACAGATTACAGAATGCCTCCAGATGTGCATCGGAAACTACTTCCAATCTTCCAGGGTACGATCAAAGAATAGACTGTTTGAGACATTACTCCCATGGAGGGAAGTGCGCATGGTGCCTGTTGCATGCAATCCCGATAAAATTTCTCTGTTTCATCATCAGTCTGATAGTCCAGAGATTACAGAATGCCTCCAGATGTGCATCGGAAACTACTACTGGTCTTCCAGGGAACGATCAAAGCGTAGACTGTTTGAGACATTACTCCCATGGAGGAAAGTGGGCATGGTGACTGTTGTATTCAATCCCGATGCAATTTCTGTGTTTCATCAACACTCTGATAGTACACAGATTACAGAATGCCTCCAGATGTGCATTGGAAACTACTACTGGTCTTCCGGGGAACGATAAAAGCTTAGACTGTTAGAGACATTACTCCCATGGAGGAAAGTGCGCATGGTGACTGCTGTATTCAATCCCGATGCAATTTCTGTGTTTCATCAGCACTCTGATAGTCCACAGATTACAGAATTCCTCCAGATGTGCGTCGGAAACTTACACTGGTCTTCCAGGGAACGATCAAAGCGTAGACAGTTTGAGACATTTTTAACATGGAGGAAAGTGAGGATGGTGACTGTTGTACTCAATCCCGATGCCATTTCTGTGTTTCATCAGCACTTTGAAGGCCCACAGATTACAGAATGCCTCCAGATGTGCATCGGAAACAACTTCTGCTCTTCCAGGGAACGATCAAAGAATAGACTGTTTTAGACATTACTCCCATGGGGCAACGTGCGCATGGTGTCTGTTGTATGCAATCCCGTTGCAATTTCTGTGTTTCATCAACACTCTGATAGTCCACAGATCACAGAACGAATCCAGATGTGCATCGGAAACTACTACTGGTCTTCTGGGGAACTATAAAAGCTTAGACTGTTAGAGACATTACTCCCATTGTAGGAAGTGCGCATGGTGACTGTTGTATTCAATCCCGATGCAATTTCTGTGTTTCATCAACACTCTGATAGTCCACAGATTACAGAATGCCTCCAGATGTGAATCAGAAACTACTACTGGTCTTCCAGGGATTGATCAAAGCGTAGACTGTTAGAGACTTTACTCCCATGGAGGAAAGTGCGCATGGTGACTGTTGTATTCAATCCCGATGCAATTTCTGTGTTTCATCAACACTCTGATAGTCCACAGATTACATAATGCCTCCAGATGTGCAATGGAAACTACTAATGGTCTTCCGGGGTACGATAAAAGCTTAGACTGTTAGAGACATTACTCCCATGGAAGAAAGTGCGCATGGTGACTGCTGTATTCAATCCCGATGTAATTTCTGTGTTTCATCAACACTCAGATAGTCCACAGATTACAGAATGCCTCCAGATGTACATCGGAAACTACTACTGGTCTTCCTGGGAATTATCAAAGCGTAGACTGTTAGAGACTTTACTCCCATGGAGGAAACTGCGCATGGTGACTGTTGTATTCTATCCCGATGCAATGTCTGTGTTTCATCAACACACTGATAGTCCACAGATTACAGAATACCTCCTGATGTGAATCGGTAACTACTACTGGTCTTCCAGGGAACGATAAAAACGTAGTCTGTTTGATAATTACTCCCATGGAGGAAAGTGCGCATGGGGAATGTTGTATTCAATCCCGATGCAATTTCTGTGTTTCATCAACACTTTGATAGTCCACAGATTACAGAATGCCTCCAGATGTGCATCGGAAACTACTGCTGGTCCTCCAGGGAACGATCAAAGCGTAGACTGTTTGAGACATTACTCCCATGCAGGAAAATGCGCATGGTGACTGTTGTGTGCAATCCCGATGCAATTTCTGTGTTTCATCAATATTCTGATAGTCCACAGAATACAGAATACCTACAGATGTGCATCGGAAACTACTACTGGTCTTCCAGGGAACGATCAAATCGTAGACTGTAAGAGACATTACTCCCATGGGGGAAAGTGCGCATGGTGACTGCTGTATTCAATCCCGATGCAATATCTGTGTTTCATTAACACTCTGATAGTCCACAGATTACAGAATGCCTCCAAATGTGCATCGGAAACTACCACTGGTCTTCAAGGGAACGATCAAAGCGTAGACTGTTTGAGACATTACTCCCATGGAGGCAAGTGCGCATGGTGACTGTTGTATTCAATCCCGATGCAATTTCTGTGTTTCATCAACACTCTGATAGTCCACAAATTGCAGATTGTCTCCAGATGTACATCATAAACTACTACTGGTCTTCCTGGGAGCGATAAAAGCGTAGACTGTTTCAGACATTTTTCCCATGGAGGGATGTGCGCATGGTGACTGTTGTATTCAATCCCGATGAAATTTCTGTGTTTCATCAACAGTCTGATAGTCCACAGATTACAGAATGCCTACAGAAGTTCATCGGAAACTACTACTGGTCTTCCAGGGAACGATCAAAGCGTAGCCTCTTTTAGATTTACTCCCATGGAGGAAAGTGCGGATGGTGACTGTTGTATTCACTCCCGATGCAACTTCTGTGTTTCATCAACACTTTGAAGGTCCACAGATTTCAGAATGCCTCCAGATGTGCATCGGAAACTACTACTGGTCTTCAAGGGAACGATCAAAGCGTAGACTGAGAATTACTCCCATGGAGGAAAGTGCGGATGGTGACTGTTGTATTCACTCCCGATGCAATTTCTGTGATTCATCAACACTTTGAAGGTCCACAGATCACAGAATGCCACCAGATGTGCATCGCAAACTACTACTGGTCTTCCAGGGAACGATCAAAGCGTAGACGTTTGAGAATTACTCCCATGGAGGAAACTGCGAATGGTGACTGTTGTATTCAATCCCGATGCAATATCTGTGTTTCATCAACACTCTAAGATCCACAGATTACAGAATGCCTCCAGATGTGCATCGGAAACTACTACTGGTCTTCCTGGGAACGATAAAAACGTAAACTGTTTCAGACATTATTCCCATGGAGGGTTGTGCGCTTGTTGACTGTTGTATTCAATCCCGATGCAATTTCTGTGTTTCATCAACACTATGATAGTCCACAGATTACAGAATGCCTACAGATGTGTATCGGATACTACTACTGGTCTTCAAGGGAACGATCAAAGCGTAGACTTTTTGAGAATTACCCCCATGGAGGGAAGTGCGGATGGAGTCTGTTGTATTCACGGCAGATGCAATTTCTGTGTTTCATCAAAACTTTGAAGGTCCACAGATTACAGAATGCCTCCAGATGTGATCGGAAACTACTTCTGGTCTTCCAGGGAACGATCAAAACGTAGACTGTTTGAGAATTACTCCCATGGAGGAAAGTGCGCATGGGGACTGTCGTATTGAATCCCGAGGCAATTTCTGTGTTTCATCAACACTTTGAAGGTCCACAGATTACAGATTGTCTACAGATGTGCATCGGAAACGACTACTGGTCTTCCAGGGAACGATCAAAACGTTGACTGTTTGAGAATTACTCCCATGGAGGAAAGTGCGCATGGGGACTGTTGTATTCAATCCCGAGGCAATTTCTGTGTTTCATCAACACTCTGATAAACCACAGATTACAGAATGCCTCCAAATGTGCATCGGAAACTACTACTGGTCTTCCAGGGAACGATCAAAGCGTAGACTGTTAGTGATATTACTCCAAAGGGGGAAGTGCGCATGGTAACTGTTGTATTCAATCCCGAAGCAGTTGATGTGTTTCATCAACACTTTGATAGTCCACAGATTACAGAATTCCTCCAGATGTGCATCGGGAACTTACACTGGTCTTACAGGGAACGATCAAAGCGTAGACTGTTTGAGACATTTTTAACATGGAGGTAAGTGCGGATGGTGACTGTTGAATACAATCCCGATGCAATTTCTGTGTTTCATCAGCACTTTGAAAGTCCACAGATTACAGAATGCCTCCAGATGTGATCGGAAACTACTTCTGGTCTTCCAGGGAACGATCAAAGAATTGACTGTTTGAGACATTACTCCCATGGAGGAACGTGCGCATGGTGCCTGTTGTATTGAATCACGATGCAATTTCTGTGTTTTATCAACACTTCGAATGTCCACAGATTACATATTGTCTACAGATGTGCATCGATAACTACTACTGGTCTTCCAGGGAACGATCAAAACGTAGACTGATTGAGAATTACCCCCATGGAGGAAAGTGCGCATGGGGACTGTTGTATTCAATCCCGATGCATACTCTGTGTTTCATCAACACTCTGATAGTCCACAGATTACAGAAAGCCTACAGATGTGCATTGGAAACTACTACTGGTCTTCCTGGGAACGATCAAAGCGTAGACTGTCTGAGACAATACTCCCATGGAGGAAAGTGCGCATGGTGACTGTTGTATTCAATCCCGATGCAATTTCTGTGTTTCATCAACACTCTGATAGTCCACAGATTACAGAATGCCTCCAGATGTGCATCGGAAACTACTTCCAATCTTCCAGGGTACGATCAGAGAATAGACTGTTTGAGACATTACTCCCATGGAGGAAAGTGCGCATGGTGCCTGTTGTATTCAATCCCGATAAAATTTCTGTGTTTCATCAACAGTCTGATAGTCCAGATATTACAGAATGCCTCCAGATGTGCATCGGAAACTACTACTGGTCTTCCTGGGAACGATCAAAGCGTAGACTGTTTGAGACATTACTCCCAAGGAGGAAAGTGGGCATGGTGACTGTTGTATTCAATCCCGATGCAATTTCTGTGTTTCATCAACACTCTGATAGTCCACAGATTTCAGAATGCCTCCAGATGTGCATTTGAAACTACTACTGGTTTTCCGGGGAACGATAAAAGCTTAGATTGTTAGAGACATTACTCCCATGGAGGAAAGTGCGCATGGTGACTGCTGTATTCAATCCCGATGCGATTTCCGTGTTTCATCAACACTCTGATAGTCCACAGATTACAGAATTCCTCCAGATGTGCATCGGAAACTTACACTGGTCTTCCAGGGAACGATCAAAGCGTAGACAGTTTGAGACATTCGTAACATGGAGGAAAGTGAGGATGGTGACTGTTGTATTCACGCCCGATGCCATTTGTGTGTTTCATCAGCACTTTGAAGGTCCACAGATTACAGAATGCCTCCAGATGTGCATCGGAAACAACTTCTGGTCTTCCAGGGAACGATCAAAGAATAGAATGTTTGAGACATTACTCCCATGGAGCAACGTGCGCATGGTGTCTGTTGTATTGAATCCCGATGCAATTTCTGTGTTTCATCAACACTCTGATAGTCCACAGATTACAGAATGAATCCAGATGTGCATTGGAAACTACTAATGGTCTTCCGGGGAACGATAAAAGCTTAGACTGTTAGAGACATTACTCTCATGGAGGAAAGTGGGCATGGTGACTGCTGTATTCAATCCCGATGTAATTTCTGTGTTTCATCAACACTCAGATAGTCCACAGATTACAGAATGCCTCCAGATGTGCATCGGAAACTACTACTGGTGTTCCATGAAATAATCAAATCGTAGACTGTTAGAGACTTTACTCCCATGGAGGAAAGTGCGCATGGTGACTGTTGTATTGTATCCCGATGCAATTTCTGTGTTTCATCAACACTCTGATAGTCCACAGATTACAGAATGCCTCCTGATGTGCATCGGTAACTACTACTGGTCTCCCAGGGAGCGATAAAAACGTAGACTGTTTGTGAATTACTCCCATGGAGGAAAGTGCGGATGGTGACTGTTGTATTCACGCACGATGCAATTTCTGTGTTTCATCAACACTTTGAAGGTCCACAGATTACAGAATGCCTCCAGATGTGCATCGTAAACTACTTATGGTCTCCCAGGGAACGATCAAAGCGTAGACTGCTTCAGACATTACTCCCATGGAGGAAAGTCGGCATGGTGACTGTTGCATTCAATCCCGAGGCAATTTCTGTGTTTCATCAACACTTTGAAGGTCCACAGATAACAGATTGTCTACAGATGTGCATCGATAACTACTACTGGTCTTCCAGGGAACGATCAAAACGTAGACTGTTTGAGAATTACTCCCATGGGGGAAAGTGCGCATGGGGACTGTTGTATTCAATCCCGATGCAAATTATGTGTTTCATCAACACTTTGATAGTCCACAGATTACAGAATTCCTCCAGATGTGCATCGGAAACTTACACTGGTCTTCCAGGGACGATCAAAGCGTAGACTGTTTGAGACATTTTTAACATGGGGGAAACTGCGGATGGTGACTGTTGCATTCTATCCCGATGCAATTTCTGTGTTTCGTCAGCACATTGAAGTTCCACAGATTACAGAATGCCTCCAGATGTGAATCGGAAACTACTTCTGGTCTTCCAGGGAACGATCAAAGAATAGACTGTTTGACACATTACTCCCATGGAGGAACGTGCGCATGGTGACTGTTGTATTCAATCCCGACGCAATTTCTCTGTTTCATCAACACTCTGATAGTCCACAGATTACAGAATGCCTCCAGATGTGTATCGGAAACTACTACTGGTTTTCCGGGGAACGATAAAAGCTTAGACTGTTAGAGACTTTACTCCAATGGAGGAAAGTGCGCATGGTGACGGTTGTATTCTATCGCGATGCAATTTCTGTGTTTCATCAACACTTTGAAGGTCCACAGATTACAGATTGTCTACAGATGTGCATCGATAACTACTACTGGTCTTCCAGGGAACGATCAAAACCTAGACTGTTTGAGAATTTCTCCCATGGAGGAAAATGCGCATGGTGACGGTTGTATTCTATCGCGATGCAATTTCTGTGTTTCATCAACACTCTGATAATCCACAGATTACAGAATGCCTAAAGATGTGCATCGTTAACTACTACTGGTCTTCCAGGGAACGACCAAAACGTAGACTGTTTGAGAATTACTCCCACGGAGGAAACTGCGCATGGGGACTGTTGTATTTTATCCCGATGCAATTTCTGTGTTTCATCAACGCTCTGATAGTCCACAGATTACATAATGCCTCCAGATGTGCATCGGAAACTACTACTGGATTCCAGGGAACGATCAAAGCGCATACTGTTTTAGACATTACTCCCATGGAGGAAGTGCGCATGGAGACTGTTGTATTCAATCCCGATGCAATTTCTGTGTTTCATCAACACTCTGATAGTCCACAGATTACAGAATGCCTCCAGATGTGCATCGGAAAATACTACTGGTTTTCCGGGGAACGATAAAAGGTTAGACTGTTAGAGACTTTACTCCCATGGAGGAAAGTGCGCATGGTGACGGTTGTATTCAATCCCGATGCAATATCTGTGTTTCATCAACACTCGGATAGTCCACACATTACAGAATGCCTCCAGGTGTGCATCGGAAACTACTACTGGTCTTCCATGGATTGATCAAAGCGTAGACTGTTAGAGACTTTTCTCCCATGGAGGAAAGGGCGCATGGTGACGGTTGTATTGTATCGCGATGCAATTTCTGTGTTTCATCAACACTCTGATAGTGCACAGATTACAGAAAGCCTCCAGATGTGCATCGGTAACTACTACTGGTCTTCCAGGGAACGATCAAAGCGTAGACTGTTTGAGACATTACTCCCATGGAGGAAAGTGCGCATGGTGACTGTTGTATTGAATCCCGAGGCAATATCTGTGTTTCATCAACACTTTGAAGGTCCTCAGATAACAGATTGTTTACAGATGTGCATCGATAACTACTACTGGTCTTCCAGGAAACGATCAAAACGTAGACTGTTTGAGAATTACTCCCATGGAGGAAAGTACGCATGGGGATTGTTGTATTCAATCCAGAGGAAATTTCTGTGTTTCATCAACACTCTGATGGTCCACAGATTACAGAATGCCTCCAGATGTGCATCTGAAACTACCACTGGTCTTCAAGGGACGATAAAAGCGTAGACTGTTTGAGACATTACTCCGATGGAGGAAAGTGCTTATGGTGACTGTTGTATTCAATCCCGATGCAATTGCTGTGTTTCATCAACACTGTGATAGTCCACAAATTGCAGATTGTCTCCAGATGTGCATCGGAATCTACTACTGGTCTTCCTGGGAACGATCAAAGCGTTGACTGTTTCAGAGATTATTCCCATGGAGGAATGTGCGCATGGTGAATGTTGCATTCAATCCCGATGCAATGTCTGTGTTTCATCAACAGTCTGATAGTCCACAGATTACAGAATGCCACCAGATGTGCATCGGAAACAACTACTGGTCTTCCGGGGAACGATCAAAGCTTAGACTGTTAGAGACATTACTCCCATGGAGGAAAGTGCACATGGTGACTGCTGTATTCACGCCCGATGCAATTTCTGTGTTTCATCAACACTCTGATAGTCTACAGATTACAGAATGCCTCCAGATGTGCATCGGAAACTACTACTGGTTTTCCGGGGAACGATAAAAGCTTAGACTGTTAGAGACATTACTCCCATGGAGGAAAGTGCGCGTGTTGACTGCTGTATTCAATCCCGATGTAATTTCTGTGTTTCATCAACACTCAGATAGTCCACAGATTACAGAATGGCTCCAGATGTGCATCGGTAACTACTACTGGTCTTCCAGGGAACGATAAAAGCGTATACTGTTTGAGACATTACTCCCATGGAGGAAAGTCCTCATGGTGACTTTTGTCTTGATTCCCGAGGCAATTTCTGTGTTTCATCAACACTTTGAAGGTCCACAGATTACAGATTGTCTACAGATGTGCATCGATAACTACTACTGGTCTTCCAGGGAACGATCAAAACGTAGACTGTTTGAGAATTACTCCCATGGAGGAAAATGCGCATGGTGACGGTTGTATTCTATCGCGATGCAATTTCTGTGTTTCATCAACACTCTGATAGTCCACAGATTACAGAATGCCTCCAGATGTGCATCGGTAACTACTACTGGTCTTCCAGGGAACGATCAAATCGTAGACTGTTTGAGAATTACTCCCATGGAGGAAAGTGCGCATGGGGACTGTTGTATTCGATCCCGATGCAATTTCTGTGTTTCATCAACACTTTGATAGTTCAAAGATTACGGAATGCCTCCAGATGTGCATCGGAAACTACTACTGGTCTTCCAGGGAACGATCAAAGCGTAGTCTGTTTGAGACATTACTTTTACAGAGGAAAGTGCGCATAGTGACAGTTGTATTCAATCCCGATGCCATTTCTGTGTTTCATCAACGCTCTGATAGTCCACAGATTACATAATGCCTCCAGATGTGCATCGGAAACTACTACTGGATTCCAGGGAACGATCAAAGCGCATACTGTTTGAGTCATTACTCCCATGGAGGCAAGTGCGCATGGTGACTGTTGTATTCAATGCCGATGCAATTTCTGTGTTTCATCAACACTCTGATAGTCCACAGATTACAGAATGCCTCCAGATGTGCATCGGAAACTACTTCCAATCTTCCAGGGTACAATCAAAGAATAGACTCTTTGAGACGTTACTCCCATGGAGGAAAGTGCTCATGGTGACTGTTGTATTCAATCCCGACGCAATTTCTCTGTTTCATCAACACTCTAAGAGTCCACATGTTACAGAATGCGTCCAGATGTGCATCGGAAACTACTACTGGTATTCCAGGAAACGATCAAAGCGTAGACTGTTATAGACATTACTCCCATGTAGGAAAGTGCGCATGGTGACTGATGTATTCAATCCCGATGCAATATCTGTGTTTCATCAACACTCGGATAGTCCACACATTACAGAATACCACCAGATGTGCATTGGAAACTACTAATGGTCTTCCGGGGAACGATAAAAGCTTAGACTGTTAGAGACATTACTCTCATGGAGGAAAGTGCGCATGGTGACTGCTGTATTCAATCCCGATGTAATTTCTGTGTTTCATCAACACTCAGATAGTCCACAGATTACAGAATGCCTCCAGATGTGCATCGGAAACTACTACTGGTGTTCCATGAAATAATCAAATCGTAGACTGTTAGAGACTTTACTCCCATGGAGGAAAGTGCGCATGGTGACTGTTGTATTGTATCCCGATGCAATTTCTGTGTTTCATCAACACTCTGATAGTCCACAGATTACAGAATGCCTCCTGATGTGCATCGGTAACTACTACTGGTCTCCCAGGGAACGATAAAAACGTAGACTGTTTGAGAATTACTCCCATGGAGGAAAGTGCGGATGGTGACTGTTGTATTCACGCCCGATGCAATTTCTGTGTTTCATCAACACTTTGAAGGTCCACAGATTACAGAATGCCTCCAGATGTGCATCGGAAACTACTTATGGTCTCCCAGGGAACGATCAAAGCGTAGACTGGTTCAGACATTACTCCCATGGAGGAAAGTGGGCATGGTGACTGTTGCATTCAATCCCGAGGCAATTTCTGTGTTTCATCAACACTCTGATAGTCCACAGATTACAGAATGCCTCCAAATGTGCATCGGAAACTACTACTGGTCTTCCAGGGATTGATCAAAGCGTAGACTGTTAGAGACTTTACTCCCATGGCGGAAAGTGCGAATGGTGACTGTTGTATTGAATCCCGAGGCAATTTCTGTGTTTCATCAACACTTTGAAGGTCCACAGATAACAGATTGTCTACAGATGTGCATCGATAACTACTACTGGTCTTCCAGGGAACGATCAAAACGTAGACTGTTTGAGAATTACTCCCATTGGGAAAGTGCGCATGGGGACTGTTGTATTCTATCCCGATGCAATTTCTGTGTTTCGTCAGCACATTGAAGTTCCACAGATTACAGAATGCCTCCAGATGTGAATCGGAAACTACTTCTGGTCTTCCAGGGAACGATCAAAGAATAGACTGTTTGACACATTACTCCCATGGAGGAACGTGCGCATGGTGACTGTTGTATTCAATCCCAACGCAATTTCTCTGTTTCATCAACACTCTGATAGTCCACAGATTACAGAATGCCTCCAGATGTGCATCGGAAACTACTACTGGTTTTCCGGGGAACGATAAAAGCTTAGACTGTTAGAGATTTTACTCCCATGGAGGAAAGTGCGCATGGTGACGGTTGTATTCTATCGCGATGCAATTTCTGTGTTTCATCAACACTTTGAAGGTCCACAGATTACAGATTGTTTACAGATGTGCATCGATAACTACTACTGGTCTTCCAGGGAACGATCAAAACCTAGACTGTTTGAGAATTTCTCGCATGGAGGAAAATGGGCATGGTGACGGTTGTATTCTATCGCGATGCAATTTCTGTGTTTCATCAACACTCTGATAATCCACAGATTACAGAATGCCTCCAGATGTGCATCGGTAACTACTACTGGTCTTCCAGGGAACGATCAAAACGTAGACTGTTTGAGAATTACTCCCACGGAGGAAACTGCGCATGGGGACTGTTGTATTCAATCCCGATGCAATTTCTGTGTTTCATCAACACTTTGATAGTCCAAAGATTACGGAACGCCCCCAGATGTGCATCGGAAACTACTACTGGTCTTCCAGGGAACGATCAAAGCGTAGTCTGTTTGAGACATTACTTTTACAGAGGAAAGTGCGCATAGTGACAGTTGTATTCAATCCCGATGCCATTTCTGTGTTTCATCAACGCTCTGATAGTCCACAGATTACATAATGCCTCCAGATGTGCATCGGAAACTACTACTGGATTCCAGGGAACGATCAAAGCGCATACTGTTTGAGATATTACTCCCATGGAGGAAGTGCGCATGGAGACTGTTGTATTCAATCCCGATGCAATTTCTGTGTTTCATCAACACTCTGATAGTCCACAGATTACAGAATGCCTCCAGATGTGCATCGGAAACTACTTCCAATCTTCCAGGGTACAATCAAAGAATAGTCTGTTTGAGACATTACTCCCATGTAGGAAAGTGCGCATGGTGACTGATGTATTCAATCCCGATGCAATATCTGTGTTTCATCAACACTCGGATAGTCCACACATTACAGAATGCCTCCAGGTGTGCATCGGAAACTACTACTGGTCTTCCATGGATTGATCAAAGCGTAGACTGTTAGAGACTTTTCTCCCATGGAGGAAAGGGCGCATGGTGACGGTTGTATTGTATCGCGATGCAATTTCTGTGTTTCATCAACACTCTGATAGTGCACAGATTACAGAAAGCCTCCAGATGTGCATCGGTAACTACTACTGGTTTTCCAGGGAACGATCAAAGCGTAGACTGTTTGAGACATTACTCCCATGGAGGAAAGTGCGCATGGTGACTGTTGTATTGAATCCCGAGGCAATATCTGTGTTTCATCAACACTTTGAAGGTCCACAGATAACAGATTGTTTACAGATGTGCATCGATAACTACTACTGGTCTTCCAGGAAACGATCAAAACGTAGACTGTTTGAGAATTACTCCCATGGAGGAAAGTACGCATGGGGACTGTTGTATTCAATCCCGAGGACATTTCTGTGTTTCATCAACACTCTGATGGTACACAGATTACAGAATGCCTCCAGATGTGCATCTGAAACTACCACTGGTCTTCAAGGGACGATAAAAGCGTAGACTGTTTGAGACATTACTCCGATGGAGGAAAGTGCTTATGGTGACTTTTGTATTCAATCCCGATGCAATTGCTGTGTTTCATCAACACTCTGATAGTCCACAAATTGCAGATTGTCTCCAGATGTGCATCGGAATCTACTACTGGTCTTCCTGGGAACGATCAAAGCGTTGACTGTTTCAGAGATTATTCCCATGGAGGAATGTGCGCATGGTGAATGTTGCATTCAATCCCGATGCAATGTCTGTGTTTCATCAACAGTCTGATAGTCCACAGATTACAGAATGCCACCAGACGTGCATCGGAAACAACTGCTGGTCTTCCGGGGAACGATCAAAGCTTAGACTGTTAGAGACATTACTCCCATGGAGGAAAGTGCGCATGGTGACTGCTGTATTCACGCCCGATGCAATTTCTGTGTTTCATCAACACTCTGATAGTCTACAGATTACAGAATGCCTCCAGATGTGCATCGGAAACTACTACTGGTTTTCCGGGGAACGATAAAAGCTTAGACTGTTAGAGACATTACTCCCATGGAGGAAAGTGCGCGTGGTGACTGCTGTATTCAATCCCGATGTAATTTCTGTGTTTCATCAACACTCAGATAGTCCACAGATTACAGAATGCCTCCAGATGTGCATCGGTAACTACTACTGGTCTTCCAGGGAACGATCAAAGCGTAGACTGTTTGAGACATTACTCCCATGGAGGAAAGTCCGCATGGTGACTTTTGTCTTGATTCCCGAGGCAATTTGTGTGTTTCATCAACACTTTGAAGGTCCACAGATTACAGATTGTCTACAGATGTGCATCGATAACTACTACTGGTCTTCCAGGGAACGATCAAAACGTAGACTGTTTGAGAATTACTCCCATGGAGGAAAATGCGCATGGTGACGGTTGTATTCTATCGCGATGCAATTTCTGTGTTTCATCAACACTCTGATAGTCCACAGATTACAGAATGCCTCCAGATGTGCATCGGTAACTACTACTGGTCTTCCAGGGAACGATCAAAACCTAGACTGTTTGAGAATTACTCCCATGGAGGAAAGTGCGCATGGGGACTGTTGTATTCAATCCCGATGCAATTTCTGTGTTTCATCAACACTTTGATAGTCCAAAGATTACGGAATGCCTCCAGATGTGCATCGGAAACTACTACTGGTCTTCCAGGGAACGATCAAAGCGTAGTCTGTTTGAGACATTACTTTTACAGAGGAAAGTGCGCATAGTGACAGTTGTATTCAATCCCGATGCCATTTCTGTGTTTCATCAACGCTCTGATAGTCCACAAATTACATAATGCCTCCAGATGTGCATCGGAAACTACTACTGGATTCCAGGGAACGATCAAAGCGCATACTGTTTGAGTCATTACTCCCATGGAGGCAAGTGCGCATGGTGACTGTTGTATTCAATCCCGATGCAATTTCTGTGTTTCATCAACACTTTGTAGGTCCACAGGTTACAGAATGCCTCCAGATGTGCATCGGAAACTACTACTGGTATTCCAGGAAACGATCAAAGCGTAGACTGTTATAGACATTACTCTCATGTAGGAAAGTGCGCATGGTGACTGATGTATTCAATCCCGATGCTATATCTGTGTTTCATCAACACTCGGATAGTCCACACATTACAGAATGCCTCCAGATGTGCATCGGAAACTACTACTGGTCTTCCAGGGATTGATCAAAGCGTAGACTGTTAGAGACTTTACTCCCATGGAGGAAAGGGCGCATGGTGACGGTTGTATTGTATCGCGATGCAATTTCTGTGTTTCATCAACACTCTGATAGTGCACAGATTACAGAAAGCCTCCAGATGTGCATCGGTAACTACTACTGGTCTTCCAGGGAACGATCAAAGCGTAGACTGTTTTGAATCATTACTCTGATGGAGGAAAGTGCGCATGGTGACTGTTGTATTGAATCCCGAGGCAATATCCGTGTTTCATCAACACTTTGAAGGTCCACAGGTAACAGATTGTTTACAGATGTGCATCGATAACTACTACTGGTCTTCCAGGAAACGATCAAAACGTAGACTGTTTGAGAATTACTCCCATGGAGGAAAGTGCGCATGGGGACTGTTGTATTCAATCCCGAGGAAATTTCTGTGTTTCATCAACACTCTGATAGTCCACAGATTACAGAATGCCTCCAAATGTGCATCGGAAACTACTACTGGTCATCCAGGGAACGGTCAAAGCGTAGACTGTTAGAGACATTACTCCCAAGGGGGAAAGTGCGCATGGTAACTGTTGTATTCAATCCCGATGCAATTTCTGTGTTTCATCAACACTCTGATAGTCCACAGATTACAGAATGCCTCCAGATGTGCAACGGAAACTACTACTGGTCTTCCAGGGAACGATCAAAGCGTAGTCTGTTTGAGACATTACATTTATGGAGGAAAGTGCGCATGGGGACTGTTGTATTCAATCCCGATGCAATTTCTGTGTTTCATCAACGCTTTGATAGTCCAAAGATTTCGGAATGCCTCCAGATGTGCATCAGAAACTACTACTGGTATTCCAGGAAACGATCAAAGCGTAGACTGTTGAGACATTACTCCCATTGGGGAAAGTGCGCATGGTGACTGATGTATTCAATCCCGATGCAATATCTGTGATTCATCAACACTCGGATAGTCCACACATTACAGAATGCCTCCAGATGTGCATCGGAAACTACTACTGGTCTTCCAGGGATTGATCAAAGCGTAGACTGTTAGAGACTTTACTCCCATGGAGGAAAGGGCGCATGGTGACGGTTGTATTGTATCGCGATGCAATTTCTGTGTTTCATCAACACTTTGAAGGTCCACAGATTACAGATTGTTTACAGATGTGCATCGATAACTACTACTGGTCTTCCAGGGAACGATCAAAGCGTAGACTGTTTGAGACATTCCTCCCATGGAGGAAAGTGCGCATGGTGACTGTTGTATTGAATCCCGAGGCAATTTCTGTGTTTCATCAACACTTTGAAGGTCCACAGATAACAGATTGTCTACAGACGTGCATCGATAACTACTACTGGTCTTCCACGGAACGATCAAAACGTAGACTGTTTGAGAATTACTCCCATGGGGGAAAGTGCGCATGGGGACTGTTGTATTCAATACCGAGGCAATTTCTGTGTATCATCAACATTCTGATAGTATACAGATTACAGAATGCCTCCAAATGTGCATCGGAAACTACTACTGGTCTTCCAGGGAACGATCAAAGCGTAGACTGTTAGAGACATTACTCCCATTGGGGAAAGTGCGCATGGTAACTGTTGTATTCAATCCCGATGCAATTTATGTGTTTCATCAACACTTTGATAGTCCACAGATTACAGAATTCCTCCAGATGTGCATCGGAAACTTACACTGGTCTTCCAGGGAACGATAAAAGCGTAGACTGTTTGAGACATTTTTAACATGGAGGAAAGTGCGGATGGTGACTGTTGTATTCAATCCCGATGCAATTTCTGTGTTTCATCAGCACATTGAAGTTCCACAGATTACAGAATGCCTCCAGATGTGCATCGGAAACTACTTCTGGTCTTCCAGGGAACGATCAAAGAATAGACTGTTTGACACATTACTCCCATGGAGGAACGTGCGCATGGTGACTGTTGTATTCAATCCCGACGCAATTTCTCTGTTTCATCAACACTCTGATAGTCCACAGATTACAGAATGCCTCCAGATGTGCATCGGTAACTACTACTGGTCTTCCAGGGAACGATCAAAGCGTAGACTGTTTTTAGACATTGCTCCCACGGAGGAAAGTCCGCATGGTGACTGTTGTACTGAATCCCGAGGCAATTTCTGTGTTTCATCAACACTTTGAAGGTCCACAGATTACAGATTGTCTACTGATGTGCATCGATAACTACTACTGGTCTTCCAGGGAACGATCAAAACGTATAGTGTTTGAGAATTACTCCCATGGAGGAAAATGCGCATGGTGACGGTTGTATTCTATTGCGATGCAATTTCTGTGTTTCATCAACACTCTGATAATCCACAGATTACAGAATGCCTCCAGATGTTCATCGGTAACTACTACTGGTCTTCCAGGGAACGATCAAAACCTAGACAGTTTGAGAATTACTCCATTGGAGGAAAGTGCGCATGGGGACTGTTGTATTCAATCTCGATGCAATTTCTGTGTTTTTTATCAACACTTTGATAGTCCAAAGATTACGGAATGCCCCCAGATGTGCATCGGAAACTACTACTGGTCTTCCAGGGAACGATCAAAGCGTAGTCTGTTTGAGACATTACTTTTACAGAGGAAAGTGCGCATAGTGACAGTTGTATTCAATCCCGATGCCATTTCTGTGTTTCATCAACGCTCTGATAGTCCACAGATTACATAATGCCTCCAGATGTGCATCGGAAACTACTACTGGATTCCAGGGAACGATCAAAGCGCATACTGTTTGAGACATTACTCCCATGGAGGCAAGTGCGCATGGAGACTGTTGTATTCAATCCCGATGCAATTTCTGTGTTTCATCAACACTCTGATAGTCCACAGATTACAGAATGCCTCCAGATGTGCATCGGAAACTACTTCCAATCTTCCAGGGTACAATCAAAGAATAGACTGTTTGAGACGTTACTCCCATGGAGGAAAGTGCTCATGGTGACTGTTGTATTCAATCCCGACGCAAAATTTCTCTGTTTCATCAACACTCTGAGAATCCACAGGTTACAGAATGCCTCCAGATGTGCATCGGAAACTACTACTGGTTTTCCGGGGAACGATAAAAGCTTAGACTGATAGAGACATTACTCCCATGGAGGAAAGTGCGCGTGGTGACTGCTGTATTCAATCCCGATGTAATTTCTGTGTTTCATCAACACTCAGATAGTCCACAGATTACAGAATGCCTCCAGATGTGCATCGGAAACCACTACTGGTCTTCCAGGGATTGATCAAAGCGTAGACTGTTAGAGACTTTACTCCCATGGAGGAAAGTGGGCATGGTGACGGTTCTATTCTATCGCGATGCAATTTCTGTGTTTCATCAACACTCTGATAGTCCACAGATTACAGAATGCCTCCAGATGTGCATCGGTAACTACTACTGGTCTTCCAGGGAACGATCAAAGCGTAGACTGTTTGAGACATTACTCCCATGGAGGAAAGTCCGCATGGTGACTGTTGTATTGAATCCCTAAGCAATTTCTGTGTTTCATCAACACTTTGAAGGTCCACATATTACAGATTGTCTACAGATGTGCATCGGTAACTACTACTGGTCTTCCAGGGAACGATCAAAACGTAGACTGTTTGAGAATTACTCCCATGGAGGAAAATGCGCATGGTGACGGTTGTATTCTATCGCGATGCAATTTCTGTGTTTCATCAACACTCTGATAGTCCACAGTTTACAGAATGCCTCCAGATGTGCATCGGAAACTACTACTGGTCTTCCAGGGAAAGAGCAAAACGTAGACTGTTTGAGAATTACTCCCATGGAGGAAAGTGCGCATGGGGACTGTTGTATTCAATTCCGATGCAATATCTGTGTTTCATCAACACTTTGATAGTCCAAAGATTACGGAATGCCTCCAGATGTGCATCGGAAACTACTACTGGTCTTCCAGGGAACGATCAAAGCGTAGTCTGTTTGAGACATTACTTTTAAAGAGGAAAGTGCGCATAGTGACAGTTGTATTCAATCCCGATGCCATTTCTGTGTTTCATCAACGCTCTGATAGTCCACAGATTACATAATGCCTCCAGAAGTGCATCGGAAACTACTACTGGATTCCAGGGAACGATCAAAGCGTAGACTGTTTGAGACATTACTCCCATGGAGGAAAGTGCGCATGGTGACTGTTGTATTGAATCCTGAGGCAATATCTGTGTTTCATCAACACTTTGAAGGTCCACAGATAACAGACTGTTTACAGATGTGCATCGATAACTACTACTGGTCATCCAGGGAACGATCAAAGCGTAGACTGTTTGTGACATTTTTAACATGGAGGAAAGTGCGGATGGTGACTGCTGTATTCACGCCCGATGCCATTTCTGTGTTTCATCAGCACTTTGAAGGTCCACAGATTACAGAATGCCTCCAGATGTGCATCGGAAACTACTACTGGTCTTCCAGGGATTGATCAAAGCGTAGACTGTTAGAGACTTTACTCCCATGGCGGAAAGTGCGAATGGTGACTGTTGTACTGAATCCCGTGGCAATTTCTGTGTTTCATCAACACTTTGAAGGTCCACAGATTACAGATTGTTTACAGATGTGCATCGATAACTACTACTGGTCTTCCAGGGAACGATCAAAGCGTAGACTGTTTGAGACATTCCTCCCATGGAGGAAAGTGCGCATGGTGACTGTTGTATTGAATCCCGAGGCAATTTCTGTGTTTCATCAACACTTTGAAGGTCCACAGATAACAGATTGTCTACAGATGTGCATCGATAACTACTACTGGTCTTCCAGGGAACGATCAAAGCGTAGACTGTTAGAGACATTACTCCCATTGGGGAAAGTGCGCATGGTAACTGTAGTATTCAAACCCGATGCAATTTATGTGTTTCATCAACACTTTGATAGTCCACAGATTACAGAATTCCTCCAGATGTGCATCGGAAACTTACACTGGTCTTCCAGGGAACGATCAAAGCGTAGACTGTTTGAGACATTTTTAACATGGAGGAAAGTGCGGATGGTGACTGTTGTATTCAATCCCGATGCAATATCTGTGTTTCATCAGCACATTGAAGTTCCACAGATTACAGAATGCCTCCAGATGTGCATCGGAAACTACTTCTGGTCTTCCAGGGAACGATCAAAGAATAGACTGTTTGACACATTACTCCCATGGAGGAACGTGCGCATGGTGACTGTTGTATTCAATCCCGACGCAATTTCTCTGTTTCATCAACACTCTGATAGTCCACAGTTTACAGAATGCCTCCAGATGTGCATCGGAAACTACTACTGGTCTTCCAGGGAAAGAGCAAAACGTAGACTGTTTGAGAATTACTCCCATGGAGGAAAGTGCGCATGGGGACTGTTGTATTCAATCCCGATGCAATTTCTGTGTTTCATCAACACTTTGATAGTCCAAAGATTACGGAATGCCTCCAGATGTGCATCGGAAACTACTACTGGTCTTCCAGGGAACGATCAAAGCGTAGACTGTTAGAGACTTTACTCCCATGGAGGAAAGGGCGCATGGTGACGGTTGTATTGTATCGCGATGCAATTTCTGTGTTTCATCAACACTCTGATAGTGCACAGATTACAGAAAGCCTGCAGATGTGCATCGGTAACTACTACTGGTCTTCCAGGGAACGATCAAAGCGTAGACTGTTTGAGACATTACTCCCATGGAGGAAAGTGCGCATGGTGACTGTTGTATTGAATCCCGAGGCAATATCTGTGTTTCATCAACACTTTGACGGTCCACAGATAACAGATTGTTTACAGATGTGCATCGATAACTACTACTGGTCTTCCAGGAAACGATCAAAACGTAGACTGTTTGAGAATTACTCCCATGGAGGAAAGTACGCATTGGGACTGTTGTATTCAATCCCGAGGAAATTTCTGTGTTTCATCAACACTCTGATGGTCCACAGATTATAGAATGCCTCCAGATGTGCATCTGAAACTACCACTGGTCTTAAAGGGACGATAAAAGCGTAGACTGTTTGAGACATTACTCCCATGGAGGAAAGTGGGCATGGGGACTGTTGTATTCAATCCCGATGCAATTTCTGTGCTTCATCAACACTTTGATAGTCCAAAGATTACGGAATGCCTTCAGATGTGCATCGGAAACTACTACTGGTCTTCCAGGGAACGATCAAAGCGTAGTCTGTTTGAGACATTACTTTTAAAGAGGAAAGTGCGCATAGTGACAGTTGTATTCAATCCCGATGCCATTTCTGTGTTTCATCAACGCTCTGATGGTCCACAGATTACATAATGCCTCCAGATGTGCATCGGAAACTACTACTGGATTCCAGGGAACGATCAAAGCGCATACTGTTTGAGACATTACTCCCATGGAGGCAAGTGCGCATGGTGACTGTTGTATTCAATCCCGATGCAATTTCTGTGTTTCATCAACACTCTGATAGTCCACAGATTACAGTATGCCTCCAGATGTGCATCGGAAACTACTTCCAATCTTCCAGGGTACAATCAAAGAATAGACTGTTTGAGAATTTACTCCCATGGAGGAAAGTGCTCATGGTGACTGTTGTATTCAATCCCGACGCAATTTCTCTGTTTCATCAACACTCTAAGAGTCCACAGGTTACAGAATGCGTCCAGATGTGCATCGGAAACTACTACTGGTAATCCAGGAAACGATCAAAGCGTAGACTGTTATAGACATTACTCCCATGTAGGAAAGTGCGCATGGTGACTGATGTATTCAATCCCGATGCAATATCTGTGTTTCATCAACACTCGGATAGTCCACACATTACAGATGGCCTCCAGATGTGCATCGGAAACTACTACTGGTCTTCCAGGGATTGATCAAAGCGTAGACTGTTTGAGACATTACTCCCATGGAGGAAAGTGCGCATGGTGACTGTTGTATTGAATCCCGAGGCAATATCCGTGTTTCATCAACACTTTGAAGGTCCACAGGTAACAGATTGTTTACAGATGTGCATCGATAACTACCACTGGTCTTCCAGGAAACGATCAAAACGTAGACTGTTTGAGAATTACTCCCATGGAGGAAAGTGCGCATGGGGACTGTTGTATTCAATCCCGAGGAAATTTCTGTGTTTCATCAACACTCTGATAGTCCACAGATTACAGAATGCCTCCAAATGTGCATCGGAAACTACTACTGGTCATCCAGGGAACGATCAAAGCGTAGACTGTTAGAGACATTACTCCCAAGGGGGAAAGTGCGCATGGTAACTGTTGTATTCAATCCCGATGCAATTTCTGTGTTTCATCAACACTCTGATAGTCCACAGATTACAGAATGCCTCCAGATGTGCATCGGAAACTACTACTGGTCTTCCAGGGACCGATCAAAGCATAGTCTGTTTGAGACATTACATTTACGGAGGAAAGTGCGCATGGGGACTGTTGTATTCAATCCCGATGCAATTTCTGTGTTTCATCAACACTTTGATAGTCCAAAGATTACGGAATGCCTCCAGATGTGCATCGGAAACTACTACTGGTATTCCAGGAAACGATCAAAGCGTAGACTGTTATAGACATTACTCCCATGTAGGAAAGTGCGCATGGTGACTGATGTATTCAATCCTGATGCAATGTCTGTGTTTCATCAACACTCGGATAGTCCACACATTACAGAATGCCTCCAGATGTGCATCGGAAACTACTACTGGTCTTCCAGGGATTGATCAAAGCGTAGACTGTTAGTGACTTTACTCCCATGGAGGAAAGGGCGCATGGTGACGGTTGTATTGTATCGCGATGCAATTTCTGTGTTTCATCAACACTCTGATAGTGCACAGATTACAGAAAGCCTCCAGATGTGCATCGGTAACTACTACTGTTCTTCCAGGGAACGATCAAAGCGTAGACTGTTTGAGACATTACTCCCATGGAGGAAAGTTCGCATAGTGACTGTTGTATTGAATCCCGAGGCAATATCTGTGTTTCATCAACACTTTGAAGGTCTACAGATAACAGATTGTTTACAGATGTGCATCGATAACTACTACTGGTCTTCCAGGAAACGATCAAAACGTAGACTGTTTGAGAATTACTCCTATGGAGGAAAGTGCGCATGGGGACTGTTGTATTCAATCCCGAGGAAATTTCTGTGTTTCATCAACACTCTGATGGTCCACAGATTACAGAATGCCTCCAGATGTGCATCTGAAACTACCACTGGTCTTCAAGGGACGATAAAAGCGTAGACTGTTTGAGACATTACTCCCATGGAGGAAAGTGCTCATGGTGACTGTTGTATTCAATCCCGATGCAATTGCTGTGTTTCATCAACACTCTGATAGTTCACAAATTGCAGATTGTCTCCAGATGTGCATCGGAATCTACTACTGGTCTTCCTGGGAACGATCAAAGCGTAGACTGTTTCAGAGATTATTCCCATGGAGGAATGTGCGCATGTTGAATGTTGCATTCAATCCCGATGCAATGTCTGTGTTTCATCAACAGTCTGATAGTCCACAGATTACAGAATGCCTCCAGATGTGCATCGGAAACTACTACTGGTCTTCCAGGGAACGATCAAGGCCTAGTCTGTTTGAGACATTACATTTACGGAGGAAAGTGCGCATGGGGACTGTTGTATTCAATCCCGATGCAATTTCTGTGTTTCATCAACACTTTGATAGTCCAAAGATTACGGAATGCCTCCAGATGTGCATCGGAAACTACTACTGGTCTTCCAGGGAACGATTAAAGCGTAGTCTGTTTGAGTCATTAGTTTTACGGAAGAAAGTGCGCATAGTGACAGTTGTATTCAATCCCGATGCCATTTCTGTGTTTCATCAACGCTCTGATAGTCCACAGATTACATAATGCCTCCAGATGTGCATCAGAAACTACTACTGGATTCCAGGGAACGATCAAAGCGCATACTATTTGAGACATTACTCCCATGGAGGAAAGTGCGCATGGTGACTGCTGTATTCAATCCCGATGTAATTTCTGTGTTTCATCAACACTCAGATAGTCCACAGATTACAGAATGCCTCCAGATGTGCATCGGAAACTACTACTGGTCTTCCAGGGAATGATAAAAGCGTAGAGTGTTAGCGACTTTGCTCCCATGGAGGAAAGTGCGCATGGTGACTGTTGTATTCTATCCCGATGCAATTTTTGTGCTTCATCAACACTTTGATAGTCCACAGATTACAGAATTCCTCCAGACGTGCATCGGAAACTTACACTGGTCTTCCAGGGAACGATCAAAGCGTAGACTGTTTGAGACATTTTTAACATGGAGGAAAGTGCGGATGGTGACTGTTGTATTCAATCCCGATGCAATTTCTGTGTTTCATCAACACTCTGATAGTCCACAGATTACAGAATGCCTCCAGATGTGCATCGGAAACTACTACTGGTCTTCCGGGGAACGATAAAAGCTTAGACTGTTAGAGACATTACTCACATGGTGGAAAGTGCGCATGGTGACTGCTGTATTTAATACCGATGTCATTTCTGTGTTTCATCAACACTTTGATAAATCAAAGATTACGGAATGCCTCCAGATATGCATCGGAAACTACTACTGGTCTTCCAGGGAACGATCAAAGCGTAGTCTGTTTGAGACATTACTTTTACGGAGGAAAGTGCGCATAGTGACAGTTGTATTCAATCCCGATGCAATTTCTGTGTTTCATCAACGCTCTGATAGTCCACAGAATACAGAATGCCTCCAGATGTGCATCGGAAACTACTTCCACTCATCCAGGGTACGATCAAAGAATAGACTGTTTGAGACATTACTCCCATGGAGGAAAGTGCTCATCGTGACTGTTGTATTCAATCCCGATGCAATTTCTGTGTTTCATCAACACTCTGATAGTCCACAAATTGCAGATTGTCTCCAGATGTGCATCGGAATCTACTACTGGTCTTCCTGGGAACGTTGAAAGCGTAGACTGTTTCAGACATTTTCCCATGGAGGAATGTGCGCATGGTGACTGTTGTAATCAATCCCGAAGCAAGTTCTGTGTTTCATCAATATTCTGATAGTCCACAGAATACAAAATACCTACAGATGTGCATCGGAAACTACTACTGGTCTTCCAGGGAACGATCAAAGAGTAGACTGTTTGAGACATTACTCCCATGGAGGAAATTGCTCATGGTGACTGTTGTATTCAATCCCGATGCAATTTCTCTGCTTCATCAACACTCTGAGAGTCCACAGATTACAGAATGCCTCTAGATGTGCATCGGAAACTACTACTGGTATTCCAGGAAACGATCAATGCGTAGACTGTTAGAGACATTACTCCCATGGAGGAAAGTGCGCATGGTGGCTGATGTATTCACGCCCGATGCAATTTCTGTGTTTCATCAACACTTTGAAGGTCCACAGATTACAGAATGCCTCCAGATGTGCATCGGAAACTACTTCTGGTCACCCAGGGAACGATCAATGCGTAGACTGTTTCAGACATTACTCCCATGGAGGAAAGTGCGCATGGTGACTGTTGTATTCAATCCCAAGGCAATATCTGTGTTTCATCGACACTCAGATAGTCCACAGATTACAGAATGCCTCCAGGTGTGCATCGGAAACTACTACTGGTCTTCCAGGGAACGATCAAAGGGTAGACTGTTAGAGACATTAATCCCAAGGAGGGAAGTGCGCATGATAACTGTTGTATTCAATCCCGATGAAATTTCGGTGTTTTATCAACACTTTGGTAGTCCACAGATTACAGAATTCTTCCAGATGTGCATCGGAAACTTACACTGGTCTTCCAGGGAACGATCAAAGCGTAGACTGTTAGACACATTACTCCCATGGAGGAAAGTGCGCATGGTGACTGCTGCATTCAATCAGGATGCAATTTCTGTATTTCATCAACACTCAGATTGTCCACAGATTACAGAATGCCTCCAGATGTGCATCGGAAACTACTACTGGTCTTCCAGGGATTGATCAAAGCGTAGACTGTTAGAGACTTTACTCCCATGGAGGAAAGTGCGGATGGTGACTGTTGCATTCTATCGCGATGGAATTTCTGTGTTTCATCAACACTCTGATAGTCCACAGATTACAGAATGCCTCCAGATGTGCATCGGTAGCTACTACTGGTCTTCCAGGGAACGATCAAAGCGTAGACTGTTTGAGACATTACTCGCATGGAGGAATGTGCGCATGGTGACTGTTGTATTGAATCCCGAGGCAATTTCTGTGTTTCATCAGCAGTTTGAAGTTCCATAGATTACAGAATGCCTCCAGATGTGCATCGGAAACTACTACTGGTCTTCCGGGGAACGATAAAAGCTTAGACTGTTAGAGACATTACTCCCATCGAGGAAAGTGCGCATGGTGACTGCTGTATTCAATCCCGATGTAATATCTGTGTTTCATCAACACTCAGATAGTCCACAGATTACAGATTGCCTCCAGATGAGCATCAGAAACTACTACTGGTCTTCCAGGGATTGATCAAGGCGTAGACTGTTAGAGACTTTACTCCCATGGAGGAAAGTGCGCATGGTGACGGTTGTATTTTATCGCGATGCAATTTATGTGTTTAATCAACACTCTGATAGTCCTCAGATTACGGAATGCCTCCAGATGTGCATCGGTAACTACTACTGGTCTTCCTGGGAACGATCAAAGCGTAGACTGTTTGAGTCATTACTCCCATGGAGGAAAGTGCGCATGGTGACTGTTTTACTGAATCCCGAGGTAATTTCTGTGTTTCATTAACACTTTGAAGGTCCACAGATTACAGATTGTCTACAGATGTGCATCGATAACTACTACTGGTCTTCCAGGGAACGATCAAAACGTAGACTGTTTGAGAATTATTCCCAAGGGGGAAAGTGCGCATGGGGACTGTTGTATTCAATCCTTATGCAATTTCTGTGTTTCATCAACACTTTGATAGTCCAAAGCTTACGGAATGCCTCCAGATGTGCATCGGAAACTACTACTGGTCTTCCAGGGAACGATCAAAGCGCAACTGTTTGAGACATTACTCCCATGGAAGCAAGTGCGCATGGTGACTGTTGTATTCAATCCCGATTCATTTTCTGTGTTTCATCAACACTCTGATAGTCCACAGATTACAGAATGCCTCCAGATGTTCATCGGAAACTACTTCCAATCTTCCAGGGTATGATCAAAGAATAGACTGTTAGAGACATTACTCCTATGAAGGAAATTGCGCATGGTGCCTGTTGTATTCAATCCCGATGCAATTTCTGTGTCTCATCAACAGTCTGATAGTACAGAGATTACAGAATGCCTCCAGATGTGCATCGGAAACTACTACTGGTCTTCCAGGGAACGATCAAAGCGTAGACTGTTTGAGACATTACTCCCATGGAGGAAAGTGGGCATGGTGACTGTTGTATTGAGTCCCGATGCAATTTCTGTGTTTCATCAACACTCTGATAGTCCAGAGATTACAGAATGCCTCCAGATGTGCATCGGAAACTACTGCTGGTCTTCTGGGGAACGATAAAAGCCTAGACTGTTAGAGACATTACTCCCATGAAGGAAAGTGCGCATGGTGACTGCAGTATTACATCCCGATGTAATTTCTGTGTTTCATCAACACTCAGATAGTCCACAGATTACAGAATGCCTCCAGATGTGCATCGGAAACTACTACTGGTCTTCCAGGGAATGATCAAATTGTAGACTGTTAGAGACTTTACTCCCGTGGAGGAAAGTGCGCATGGTGACTGTTGTATTCTATCCCGATGCAATTTCTGTGTTTTATCAACACTCTGATAGTCCACAGATTACAGAATACCTCCAGATGTGCATCGGAAACGACTACTGGTCTTCCAATGAACGATCAAAGCGTAGACCGTTTGAGACATTACTCCCATGCAGGAAAGTGCGCATGGTGACTGTTGTGTTCAAACCAGATGCAATTTCTGTGTTTCATCAATATTCTGATAGTCCACAGAATACATAATGCCTCTAGATGTGCATCGGAAACTACTACTGGTATTCCAGGAAACGATCAAAGCGTAGACTGTTAGAGACATTACTCCCATGGAGGAAAGTACGCATGGTGACTGCTGTATTCACGCCCGATGCAATTTCGGTGTTTCATCAACACTTTGAAGGTCCACAGATTACAGAATGGCTCCAGATGTGCATCGGAAATTACTTCTGGTCTCCCAGGGGACGATCAAAGCGTAGACTGTTTCAGACATTACTCCCATGGAGGAAAGTGCGCATGGTGACTGTTTTATTCAATCCCAAGGCAATTTCTGTGTTTCATCAACACTCTGATAGTCCACAGATTACAGAATGCCTCCAAATGTGCATCGAAAACTACTACTGGTCTTCGAGGGAACGATCAAAGGGTAGACTGTTAGAGACATTACTCCCAAAGTGGAAAGTGCGCATGATAACTGTTGTATTCAATCCCGATGCAATTTCTGTGTTTCATCAACACTTTGAAGGTCCACAGATTACAGATTGTCTACAGATGTGCATCGATAACTACTACTGGTCTTCCAGGGAACGATCAAAACGTAGACTGTTTGAGAATTACTACCATGGAGGAAAGTGCGCATGGTTACTGTTGTATTCAATCCCGATGCAATTTCTGTGTTTCATCAACACTTTGATAGTCCACAGATTACAGAATGCCTCCAGATGTGCATCGGAAACTACTACTGGTCTTCCAGGGAACGATCAAAGCGTAGACTGTTTGAGACATAACTCCCATGGAGGAAAGTGCGCATGGTGACTGTTGTATTCAATCCCGATGCATTTTCTGTGTTTCATCAACACTCTGATAGTCCACAGATTACAGAATGCCTCCAGATGTACATCGGAAACTACTACTGGTCTTCCTGGGAACGATCAAAGCGTAGACTGTCTGAGACAATACTCCCATGGAGGAAAGTGCGCATGGTGACTGTTGTATTCAATCCCGATGCAATTTCTGTGTTTCATCAACACTCTAATAGTCCAGAGATTACAGAATGCCTCCAGATGTGCATCGGAAACTACTTCTGGTCTTCCAGGGAACGATCAAAGAATAGACTGTTTGAGACATTACTCCCATGGAGGAACGTGCTCATGGTGCCTGTTGTATTCAATCCCGATCCAATTTCTGTGTTTCATCAACACTCTGAGAGTCCACAGATTACATAATGCCTCTAGATGTGCATCGGAAACTACTACTGGTATTCCAGGAAACGATCAAAACTTAGACTGTTAGAGACATTACTCCCATGGAGGAAAGTACGCATGGTGACTGCTGTATTCACGCCCGATGCAATTTCGGTGTTTCATCAACACTTTGAAGGTCCACCGATTACAGAATGGCTCCAGATGTGCATCGGAAATTACTTCTGGTCTCCCAGGGGACGATCAAAGCGTAGACTGTTTCAGACACTACTCCCATGGAGGAAAGTGCGCATGGTGACTGTTGTATTCAATCCCAAGGCAATTTCTGTGTTTCATCAACACTCTGATAGTCCACAGATTACAGAATGCCACCAAATGTGCATCGGAAACTACTACTGGTCTTCCAGGGAACGATCAAAACGTACACTGATTGAGACATTACTCCCATGGAGGAAAGTGCTCATGGTGACTGATGTATTCAATCCCGATGCAATTTCTCTGCTTCATCAACACTCTGAGAGTCCTGAGATTACATAATGCCTCTAGATGTGCATCGGAAACTACTACTGGTATTCCAGGAAACGATCAAAACTTAGACTCTTAGAGACATTACTCCCATGGAGGAAAGTACGCATGGTGACTGCTGTATTCACGCCCGATGCAATTTCGGTGTTTCATCAACACTTTGAAGGTCCACCGATTACAGAATGGCTCCAGATGTGCATCGGAAATTACTTCTGGTCTCCCAGGGGACGATCAAAGCGTAGACTGTTTCAGACACTACTCCCATGGAGGAAAGTGCGCATGGTGACTGTTGTATTCAATCCCAAGGCAATTTCTGTGTTTCATCAACACTCTGATAGTCCACAGATTACAGAATGCCACCAAATGTGCATCGAAAACTACTACTGGTCTTCCAGGGAACGATCAAAGGGTAGACTGTTAGAGACATTACTCCCATAGTGGAAAGTGCGCATGATAACTGTTGTATTCAATCCCGATGCAATTTCTGTGTTTCATCAACACTTTGAAGGTCCACAGATTACAGATTGTCTACAGATGTGCATCGATAACTACTACTGGTCTTCCAGGGAACGATCAAAACGTAGACTGTTTGAGAATTACTACCATGGAGGAAAGTGCGCATGGTTACTGTTGTATTCAATCCCGATGCAATTTCTGTGTTTCATCAACACTTTGATAGTCCACAGATTACAGAATGCCTCCAGATGTGCATCGGAAACTACTACTGGTCTTCCAGGGAACGATCTAAGCGTAGACTGTTTGAGACATAACTCCCATGGAGGAAAGTGCGCATGGTGACTGTTGTATTCAATCCCGATGCATTTTCTGTTTTTTGATCAACACTCTGATAGTCCACAGATTACAGAATGCCTCCAGATGTACATCGGAAACTACTACTGGTCTTCCTGGGAACGATCAAAGCGTAGACTGTCTGAGACAATACTCCCATGGAGGAAAGTGCGCATGGTGACTGTTGTATTCAATCCCGATGCAATTTCTGTGTTTCATCAACACTCTGATAGTCCAGAGATTACAGAATGCCTCCAGATGTGCATCGGAAACTACTTCTGGTCTTCCAGGGAACGATCAAAGAATAGACTGTTTGAGACATAACTCCCATGGAGGAAAGTGCGCATGGTGACTGTTGTATTCAATCCCGATGCATTTTCTGTGTTTCATCAACACTCTGATAGTCCACAGATTACAGAATGCCTCCAGATGTACATCGGAAACTACTACTGGTCTTCCTGGGAACGATCAAAGCGTAGACTGTCTGAGACAATACTCCCATGGAGGAAAGTGCGCATGGTGACTGTTGTATTCAATCCCGATGCAATTTCTGTGTTTCATCAACACTCTGATAGTCCAGAGAATACAGAATGCCTCCAGATGTGCATCGGAAACTACTTCTGGTCTTCCAGGGAACGATCAAAGAATAGACTGTTTGAGACATTACTCCCATGGAGGAACGTGCGCATGGTGCCTGTTGTATTCAATCCCGATCCAATTTCTGTGTTTCATCAACACTCTGATAGTCCACAGATTACAGAATGCCTCAAGATGTGCATCCGTAACTCCTACTGGTCTTCCGGGGATCGATAAAAGCTTAGACTGTTAGAGACATTACTCCCATGGAGGAAAGTGCGCATGGTGACTGTTGTATTGTATCGCGGTGCAATTTCTGTGTTTCATCAACACTCTGATAGTCCACAGATTACAGAATGTCTCCAGATGTGCATCGGAAACTACTTCTGGTCTTCCAGGGAATGATCAAAGAATAGACTGTTTGAGACATTACTCCCATGGAGGAACGTGCGCATGGTGACTGTTGTATTCAATCTCGATGCAATTTCTGTGTTTCATCAACACTCTGATAGTCCACAGATTACAGAATGCCTCCAGATGTGCATCGGAAACTACTACTGGTCTTCCGGGGAACAATAAAAGCTTAGACTGGTAGAGACATTACTCCCATGGAGGAAAGTGCGCATGGTGACTGCTGTATTCAATCCTGATGTAATATCTGTGTTTCATCACCAATCAGATAGTCCACAGATTACAGATTGCCTCCAGATGAGCATCAGAAACTACTACGGGTCTTCTAGGGATTGATCAAAGCGTAGACTGTTAGGGACTTTACTCCCATGGAGGAAAGTGCGCATGGTGACGGTTGTATTTTATCGCGATGCAATTTATGTGTTTCATCAACACTCTGATAGTCCTCAGATTACGGAATGCCTCCAGATGTGCATCGGTAACTACTACTGGTCTTCCAGGGAACGATCAAAGCCTAGACTGTTTGAGACATTACTCCCATGGAAGCAAGTGCGCATGGTGACTGTTGTATTCAATCCCGATTCATTTTCTGTGTTTCATCAACACTCTGATAGTCCACAGATTACAGAATGCCTCCAGATGTTCATCGGAAACTACTTCCAATCTTCCAGGGTATGATCAAAGAATAGACTGTTAGAGACATTACTCCTATGAAGGAAATAGCGCATGGTGCCTGTTGTATTCAATCCCGATGCAATTTCTGTGTCTCATCAACAGTCTGATAGTACAGAGATTACAGAATGCCTCCAGATGTGCATCGGAAACTACTACTGGTCTTCCAGGGAACGATCAAAGCGTAGACTGTTTGAGACATTACTCCCATGGAGGAAAGTGGGCATGGTGACTGTTGTATTGAGTCCCGATGCAATTTCTGTGTTTCATCAACACTCTGATAGTCCAGAGATTACAGAATGCCTCCAGATGTGCATCGGAAACTACTGCTGGTCTTCTGGGGAACGATAAAAGCCTAGACTGTTAGAGACATTACTCCCATGAAGGAAAGTGCGCATGGTGACTGCAGTATTACATCCCGATGTAATTTCTGTGTTTCATCAACACTCAGATAGTCCACAGATTACAGAATGCCTCCAGATGTGCATCGGAAACTACTACTGGTCTTCCAGGGAATGATCAAATTGTAGACTGTTAGAGACTTTACTCCCGTGGAGGAAAGTGCGCATGGTGACTGTTGTATTCTATCCCGATGCAATTTCTGTGTTTTATCAACACTCTGATAGTCCACAGATTACAGAATACCTCCAGATGTGCATCGGAAACGACTACTGGTCTTCCAATGAACGATCAAAGCGTAGACCGTTTGAGACATTACTCCCATGCAGGAAAGTGCGCATGGTGACTGTTGTGTTCAAACCAGATGCAATTTCTGTGTTTCATCAATATTCTGATAGTCCACAGAATACATAATGCCTCTAGATGTGCATCGGAAACTACTACTGGTATTCCAGGAAACGATCAAAGCGTAGACTGTTAGAGACATTACTCCCATGGAGGAAAGTACGCATGGTGACTGCTGTATTCACGCCCGATGCAATTTCGGTGTTTCATCAACACTTTGAAGGTCCACAGATTACAGAATGGCTCCAGATGTGCATCGGAAATTACTTCTGGTCTCCCAGGGGACGATCAAAGCGTAGACTGTTTCAGACATTACTCCCATGGAGGAAAGTGCGCATGGTGACTGTTTTATTCAATCCCAAGGCAATTTCTGTGTTTCATCAACACTCTGATAGTCCACAGATTACAGAATGCCTCCAAATGTGCATCGAAAACTACTACTGGTCTTCCAGGGAACGATCAAAGGGTAGACTGTTAGAGACATTACTCCCAAAGTGGAAAGTGCGCATGATAACTGTTGTATTCAATCCCGATGCAATTTCTGTGTTTCATCAACACTTTGAAGGTCCACAGATTACAGATTGTCTACAGATGTGCATCGATAACTACTACTGGTCTTCCAGGGAACGATCAAAACGTAGACTGTTTGAGAATTACTACCATGGAGGAAAGTGCGCATGGTTACTGTTGTATTCAATCCCGATGCAATTTCTGTGTTTCATCAACACTTTGATAGTCCACAGATTACAGAATGCCTCCAGATGTGCATCGGAAACTACTACTGGTCTTCCAGGGAACGATCAAAGCGTAGACTGTTTGAGACATAACTCCCATGGAGGAAAGTGCGCATGGTGACTGTTGTATTCAATCCCGATGCATTTTCTGTGTTTCATCAACACTCTGATAGTCCACAGATTACAGAATGCCTCCAGATGTACATCGGAAACTACTACTGGTCTTCCTGGGAACGATCAAAGCGTAGACTGTCTGAGACAATACTCCCATGGAGGAAAGTGCGCATGGTGACTGTTGTATTCAATCCCGATGCAATTTCTGTGTTTCATCAACACTCTAATAGTCCAGAGATTACAGAATGCCTCCAGATGTGCATCGGAAACTACTTCTGGTCTTCCAGGGAACGATCAAAGAATAGACTGTTTGAGACATTACTCCCATGGAGGAACGTGCTCATGGTGCCTGTTGTATTCAATCCCGATCCAATTTCTGTGTTTCATCAACACTCTGAGAGTCCACAGATTACATAATGCCTCTAGATGTGCATCGGAAACTACTACTGGTATTCCAGGAAACGATCAAAACTTAGACTGTTAGAGACATTACTCCCATGGAGGAAAGTACGCATGGTGACTGCTGTATTCACGCCCGATGCAATTTCGGTGTTTCATCAACACTTTGAAGGTCCACCGATTACAGAATGGCTCCAGATGTGCATCGGAAATTACTTCTGGTCTCCCAGGGGACGATCAAAGCGTAGACTGTTTCAGACACTACTCCCATGAAGGAAAGTGCGCATGGTGACTGTTGTATTCAATCCCAAGGCAATTTCTGTGTTTCATCAACACTCTGATAGTCCACAGATTACAGAATGCCACCAAATGTGCATCGGAAACTACTACTGGTCTTCCAGGGAACGATCAAAACGTACACTGTTTGAGACATTACTCCCATGGAGGAAAGTGCTCATGGTGACTGATGTATTCAATCCCGATGCAATTTCTCTGCTTCATCAACACTCTGAGAGTCCTGAGATTACATAATGCCTCTAGATGTGCATCGGAAACTACTACTGGTATTCCAGGAAACGATCAAAACTTAGACTCTTAGAGACATTACTCCCATGGAGGAAAGTACGCATGGTGACTGCTGTATTCACGCCCGATGCAATTTCGGTGTTTCATCAACACTTTGAAGGTCCACCGATTACAGAATGGCTCCAGATGTGCATCGGAAATTACTTCTGGTCTCCCAGGGGACGATCAAAGCGTAGACTGTTTCAGACACTACTCCCATGGAGGAAAGTGCGCATGGTGACTGTTGTATTCAATCCCAAGGCAATTTCTGTGTTTCATCAACACTCTGATAGTCCACAGATTACAGAATGCCACCAAATGTGCATCGAAAACTACTACTGGTCTTCCAGGGAACGATCAAAGGGTAGACTGTTAGAGACATTACTCCCATAGTGGAAAGTGCGCATGATAACTGTTGTATTCAATCCCGATGCAATTTCTGTGTTTCATCAACACTTTGAAGGTCCACAGATTACAGATTGTCTACAGATGTGCATCGATAACTACTACTGGTCTTCCAGGGAACGATCAAAACGTAGACTGTTTGAGAATTACTACCATGGAGGAAAGTGCGCATGGTTACTGTTGTATTCAATCCCGATGCAATTTCTGTGTTTCATCAACACTTTGATAGTCCACAGATTACAGAATGCCTCCAGATGTGCATCGGAAACTACTACTGGTCTTCCAGGGAACGATCTAAGCGTAGACTGTTTGAGACATAACTCCCATGGAGGAAAGTGCGCATGGTGACTGTTGTATTCAATCCCGATGCATTTTCTGTTTTTTGATCAACACTCTGATAGTCCACAGATTACAGAATGCCTCCAGATGTACATCGGAAACTACTACTGGTCTTCCTGGGAACGATCAAAGCGTAGACTGTCTGAGACAATACTCCCATGGAGGAAAGTGCGCATGGTGACTGTTGTATTCAATCCCGATGCAATTTCTGTGTTTCATCAACACTCTGATAGTCCAGAGATTACAGAATGCCTCCAGATGTGCATCGGAAACTACTTCTGGTCTTCCAGGGAACGATCAAAGAATAGACTGTTTGAGACATAACTCCCATGGAGGAAAGTGCGCATGGTGACTGTTGTATTCAATCCCGATGCATTTTCTGTGTTTCATCAACACTCTGATAGTCCACAGATTACAGAATGCCTCCAGATGTACATCGGAAACTACTACTGGTCTTCCTGGGAACGATCAAAGCGTAGACTGTCTGAGACAATACTCCCATGGAGGAAAGTGCGCATGGTGACTGTTGTATTCAATCCCGATGCAATTTCTGTGTTTCATCAACACTCTGATAGTCCAGAGAATACAGAATGCCTCCAGATGTGCATCGGAAACTACTTCTGGTCTTCCAGGGAACGATCAAAGAATAGACTGTTTGAGACATTACTCCCATGGAGGAACGTGCGCATGGTGCCTGTTGTATTCAATCCCGATCCAATTTCTGTGTTTCATCAACACTCTGATAGTCCACAGATTACAGAATGCCTCAAGATGTGCATCCGTAACTCCTACTGGTCTTCCGGGGATCGATAAAAGCTTAGACTGTTAGAGACATTACTCCCATGGAGGAAAGTGCGCATGGTGACTGTTGTATTGTATCGCGGTGCAATTTCTGTGTTTCATCAACACTCTGATAGTCCACAGATTACAGAATGTCTCCAGATGTGCATCGGAAACTACTTCTGGTCTTCCAGGGAATGATCAAAGAATAGACTGTTTGAGACATTACTCCCATGGAGGAACGTGCGCATGGTGACTGTTGTATTCAATCTCGATGCAATTTCTGTGTTTCATCAACACTCTGATAGTCCACAGATTACAGAATGCCTCCAGATGTGCATCGGAAACTACTACTGGTCTTCCGGGGAACAATAAAAGCTTAGACTGGTAGAGACATTACTCCCATGGAGGAAAGTGCGCATGGTGACTGCTGTATTCAATCCTGATGTAATATCTGTGTTTCATCACCAATCAGATAGTCCACAGATTACAGATTGCCTCCAGATGAGCATCAGAAACTACTACTGGTCTTCCAGGGATTGATCAAAGCGTAGACTGTTAGGGACTTTACTCCCATGGAGGAAAGTGCGCATGGTGACGGTTGTATTTTATCGCGATGCAATTTATGTGTTTCATCAACACTCTGATAGTCCTCAGATTACGGAATGCCTCCAGATGTGCATCGGTAACTACTACTGGTCTTCCAGGGAACGATCAAAGCCTAGACTGTTTGAGTCATTACTCCCATGGAGGAAAGTGCGCATGGTGACTGTTTTACTGAATCCCGATGCAATTTCTGTGTTTCATTAACACTTTGAAGGTCCACAGATTACAGATTGCCTACAGATGTGCATCGATAACTACTACTGGTCTTCCAGGGAACGATCAAAACGTAGACTGTTTGAGAATTATTCCCAAGGGGGAATGTGCGCATGGGGACTGTTGTATTCAATCCTTATGCAATTTCTGTGTTTCATCAACACTTTGATAGTCCAAAGATTACGGAATGCCTCCAGATGTGCATCGGAAACTACTACTGGTCTTCCAGGGAACGATAAAAGCTTAGACTCTTAGAGACATTACTCCCATGGAGGAAAGTGCGCATGGTGACTGCTGTATTCAATCCCGATGTAATTTCTGTGTTTCATCAACACTCTGATAGTCCACAGATTACAGAATGACTCCAGATGTGCATCGGTAACTACTACTGGTCTTCCAGGGAACGATCAAAGCGTAGACTGCTTGAGACATTACTCCCATGGAGGAAAGTGGGCATGGTGACTGTTGTACTGAATCCCGAGGCAATTTCTGTGTTTCATCAACACTTTGAAGGTCCACAGATTACAGATTGTCTGCAGATGTGCATCGATAACTACTACTGGTCTTCCAGGTAACGATCAAAACGTAGACTGTTTGAGAATTACTCCCATGGGTGAAAGTGCGCATGGGGACTGTTGTATTCAATCCTTATGCAATTTCTGTGTTTCATCAACACTTTGATAGTCCATAGATTACGTAATGCCTCCAGATGTGCATCGGAAACTACTACTGGTCTTCCAGGGAACGATCAAAGCGTAGTCTGTTTGAGAAATTACTTTTACGGAGGAAAGTGCGCATAGTGAGAGTTGTATTCAATCCCGATGCAACTTCTGTGTTTCATCAACGCTATGATAGTCCACAGATTACATAATGCCTCCAGATGTGCATCGGAAACTACTACTGGATTCCAGGGAACGATCAAAGCGCATACTATTTGATACATTACTCCCATGGAGGCAAGTGCGCATGGTGACTGTTGTATTCAATCCCGATTCATTTTCTGTGTTTCATCAACATTCTGATAGTCCACAGATTACAGAATACCTACAGATGTGCGTCGGAAACTACTACTGGATTCCAGGGAACGATCAAAGAATAGACTGTTTGAGACATTACTCCCATGGAGGAAATTGCGCATGGTGCCTGTTGTATTCAATCCCGATGCAATTTCTGAGTTTCATCAACAGTCTGATAGTCCAGAGATTACAGAATGCCTCCAGATGTGCATCGGAAACTACTACTGGTCTTCCAGGGAACGATAAAAGCTTAGACTGTTAGAGACATTACTCCCATGGAGGAAAGTGCGCATGGTGACTGTTGTATTGAATCCCGAGGCAATTTCTGTGTTTCATCAACACTTTGAAGGTCCACAGATTACAGATTGTCTACAGATGTGCATCGATAACTACTACTGGTCTTCCAGGGAACGATCAAAACGTAGACTGTTTGATAATTACTCCCATGGAGGAAAGTGCGCAAGGTGCCTGTTGTATTCAATCCCGATGCAATTTCTGAGGTTCATCAACAGTCTGATAGTCCAGAGATTACAGAATGCCTCCAGATGTGCATCGGAAACTACTACTGGTCTTCCAGGGAACGATAAAAGCTTAGACTGTTAGAGACATTACTCCCATGGAGGAAAGTGCGCATGGTGACTGTTGTATTCTATCCCAATGCAATTTCTGTGTTTCATCAACACTCTGATAGTCCACAGATTACAGAATGCCTACTGATTTGCATCGGTAACTACTACTGTTCTTCCAGGGAACGATAAAAGCGTAGACTGTTTGAGAATTACTCCCATGGAGGAAAGTGCGCATGGGGACTGTTGTATTCAATCCCAATGCAATTTCTGTGTTTCATCAACACTTTGATAGTCCACAGATTACAGAATGCCTCCAGATGTGCATCGGAAACTACTACTGGTCTTCCAATGAACGATCAAATCGTAGACTGTTTGAGACATTACTCCCATGGATGAAAGTGCGCATGGTGCCTTTTGTATTCAATCCCGATCCAATTTCTGTGTTTCATCAACACTCTGATAGTCCACAGATTACAGAATGCCTCAAGATGTGCATCGGTAACTACTACTGGTCTTCCAGGGAACGATCAAAGCGTAGACTGTTTGAGACATTACTCCCATGGAGGAACGTGCGCATGGTGCCTGTTGTATTCAATCCCGATCCAATTACTGTGTTTCATCAACACTCTGATAGTCCACAGATTACAGAATGCCTCAAGATGTGCATCGGAAACTCCTACTGGTCTTCCGGGGATCGATAAAACCTTAGACTGTTAGAGACATTACTCCCATGGAGGAAAGTGCGCATGGTGACTGTTGTATTGTATCGCGATGCAATTTCTGTGTTTCATCAACACTCTGATAGTCCACAGATTACAGAATGACTCCAGATGTGCATCGGTAACTTCTACTGGTCTTCCAGGGAACGATCAAAGCGTAGACTGTTTGAGACATTACTCCCATGGAGGAAAGTGCGCATGGTGACTGTTGTATTGTAATGCGATGCAATTTCTGTGTTTCATCAACACTCTGATAGTCCACAGATTACAGAATGACTCCAGATGTGCATCGGTAACTACTACTGGTCTTCCAGGGAACGATCAAAGCGTAGACTGTTTGAGACATTACTCCCATGGAGGAAAGTGCGCATGGTGTCTGTTGTATTGAAGCCCGAGTCAATTTCTGTGTTTCATCAGCACTTTGAAGTCCCACAGATTACGGAATGCCTCCAGATGTGCATCGGTAACTACTACTGGTCTTCCAGGGAACGATCAAAGCGTAGACTGTTTGAGTCATTACTCCCATGGAGGAAAGTGCGCATGGTGACTGTTTTACTGAATCCCGAGGCAATTTCTGTGTTTCATTAACACTTTGAAGGTCCACAGATTACAGATTGCCTACAGATGTGCATCGATAACTACTACTGGTCTTCCAGGGAACGATCAAAACGTAGACTGTTTGAGAATTATTCCCAAGGGGGAAAGTGCGCATGGGGACTGTTGTATTCAATCCTTATGCAATTTCTGTGTTTCATCAACACTTTGATAGTCCAAAGATTACGGAATGCCTCCAGATGCGCATCGGAAACTACTACTGGTCTTCCAGGGAACGATCAAAGCGTAGTCTGTTTGAGACATTACTTTTACGGAGGAAAGTGCGCATAGTGACAGTTGTATTCAATCCCGATGCATTTTCTGTGTTTCATCAACGCCCTGATAGTCCATAGATTACATAATGCCTCCAGATTTGCATTGGAAACTACTACTGGATTCCAGGGAACGATCAAAGCGTAACTGTTTGAGACATTACTCCCATGGAGGCAAGTGCACATGGTGACTGTTGTATTCAATCCCGATTCGTTTTCTGTGTTTCATCAACACTCTGATAGTCCACAGATTACAGAATGCCTACAGACGTGCAACGGAAACTACTACTGGTCTTCCTGGGAACGATCAAAGCGCAGACTGTCTGAGACAATACTCCCATGGAGGAAAGTGCGCATGGTGACTGTTGTATTCAATCCCGATGCAATTTCTGTGTTTCATCAACACTCTGATAGTCCACAGATTACAGAATGCCTCCAGATGTGCATCGGTAACTACTACTGGTCTTCCAGGGAACGATCAAAACGTAGACTGTTTGAGAATTACTCCCATGGAGGAAAGTGCGCATGGGGACTGTTGTATTCAATCCTTATGCAATTTCTGTGTTTCATCAACACTTTGATAGTCCATAGATTACTTAATGCCTCCAGATGTGCATCGGAAACTACTACTGGTCTTCCAGGGAACGATCAAAGCGTAGTCTGTTTGAGAAATTACTTTTACGGAGGAAAGTGCGCATAGTGAGTGTTGTTTTCAATCCCGATGCAACTTCTGTGTTTCATCAACGCTATGATAGTCCACAGATTACATAATGCCTCCAGATGTGCATCGGAAACTACTACTGGATTCCAGGGAACGATCAAAGCGCATACTGTTTGATACATTACTCCCATGGAGGCAAGTGCGCATGGTGACTGTTGTATTCAATCCCGATTCATTTTCTGTGTTTCATCAACATTCTGATAGTCCACAGATTACAGAATACCTACAGATGTGCATCGGAAACTACTACTGGATTCCAGGGAACGATCAAAGCGCAGACTGTTTGAGACATTACTCCCATGGAGGAAAGTGCGCATTTTGACTGTTGTATTGTATCGCGATGCAATTTCTGTGTTTCATCAACACTCTGATAGTCCACAGATTACAGAATGACTCCAGATGTGCATCGGTAACTACTACTGGTCTTCCAGGGAACGATCAAAGCGTAGACTGTTTGAGACATTACTCCCATGGAGGAAAGTGCGCATGGTGACTGTTGTATTGAAGCCCGAGTCAATTTCTGTGTTTCATCAGCACTTTGAAGTCCCACAGATTACGGAATGCCTCCAGATGTGCATCGGTAACTACTACTGGTCTTCCAGGGAACGATCAAAGCGTAGACTGTTTGAGTCATTACTCTCATGGAGGAAAGTGCGCATGGTGACTGTTTTACTGAATCCCGAGGCAATTTCTGTGTTTCATTAACACTTTGAAGGTCCACAGATTACAGATTGCCTACAGATGTGCATCGATAACTACTACTGGTCTTCCAGGGAACGATCAAAACGTAAACTGTTTGAGAATTATTCCCAAGGGGGAAAGTGCGCATGGGGACTTTGTATTCAATCCTTATGCAATTTCTGTGTTTCATCAACACTTTGATAGTCCAAAGATTACGGAATGCCTCCAGATGTGCATCGGAAACTACTACTGGTCTTCCAGGGAACGATCAAAGCGTAGTCTGTTTGAGACATTACTTTTACGGAGGAAAGTGCGCATAGTGACAGTTGTATTCAATCCCGATGCAATTTCTGTGTTTCATCAACGCTCTGATAGTCCATAGATTACATAATGCCTCCAGATTTGCATTGGAAACTACTACTGGATTCCAGGGAACGATCAAAGCGTAACTGTTTGAGACATTACTCCCATGGAGGCAAGTGCACATGGTGACTGTTGTATTCAATCCCGATTCGTTTTCTGTGTTTCATCAACACTCTGATAGTCCACAGATTACAGAATGCCTACAGATGTGCAACGGAAACTACTACTGGTCTTCCTGGGAACGATCAAATCGCAGACTGTCTGAGACAATACTCCCATGGAGGAAAGTGCGCATGGTGACTGTTGTATTCAATCCCGATGCAATATCTGTGTTTCAACAACACTCTGATAGTCCACAGATTACAGAATGCCTCCAGATGTGCATCGGTAACTACTACTGGTCTTCCAGGGAACGATCAAAGCGTAGACTGTTTGAGACATTACTCCCATGGAGGAAAGTGGGCATGGTGACTGTTGTACTGAATCCCGAGGCAATTTCTGTGTTTCATCAACACTTTGAAGGTCCACAGATTACAGATTGTCTGCAGATGTGCATCGATAACTACTACTGGTCTTCCAGGTAACGATCAAAACGTAGACTGTTTGAGAATTACTCCCATGGAGGAAAGTGCGCATGGGGACTGTTGTATTCAATCCTTATGCAATTTCTGTGTTTCATCAACACTTTGATAGTCCATAGATTACTTAATGCCTCCAGATGTGCATCGGAAACTACTACTGGTCTTCCAGGGAACGATCAAAGCGTAGTCTGTTTGAGAAATTACTTTTACGGAGGAAAGTGCGCATAGTGAGAGTTGTTTTCAATCCCGATGCAACTTCTGTGTTTCATCAACGCTATGATAGTCCACAGATTACATAATGCCTCCAGATGTGCATCGGAAACTACTACTGGATTCCAGGGAACGATCAAAGCGCATACTGTTTGATACATTACTCCCATGGAGGCAAGTGCGCATGGTGACTGTTGTATTCAATCCCGATTCATTTTCTGTGTTTCATCAACATTCTGATAGTCCACAGATTACAGAATACCTACAGATGTGCATCGGAAACTACTACTGGATTCCAGGGAACGATCAAAGCGCAGACTGTCTGAGACAATACGCCCATGGAGGAAGTGCGCATGGTGACTGTTGTATTCAAAACCGATGCAATTTCTGTGCTTCATCAACACACTGATAATCCACAGATTACAGAATGCCTCAAGATGTGCATCGGAAACTACTACTAGTCTTCCAGGGTACGATCAAAGCGTAGACTGTTTGAGACATTACTCCCATGGAGGAAAGTGCGCATGGTGACTGTTGTATTTAATCCCGATGCAATTTCTGTGTTTCATCAACACTCTGATATTCCACAGATTACAGAATGCCTCAAGATGTGCATCGGAAACTACTACTGGTCTTCCGGGGAACGATAAAAGCTTAGACTCTTAGAGACATTACTCCCATGGAGGAAAGTGCGCATGGTGAGTGCTGTATTAAATCCCGATGTAATTTCTGTGTTTCATCAACACTCAGATAGTCCACAGATTACTGAATGCCTCCAGATGTGCATCGGAAACTACTACTGGTCTTCCAGGGATTGATCAAAGCTTAGACTGTTAGAGACTTTACTCCCATGGAGGAAAGTGCGCATGGTGACTGTTGTATTCTATCGCGATGCAATTTCTGTGTTTCATCAACACTCTGATAGTCCACAGATTACAGAATGACTCCAGATGTGCATCGGTAACTACTACTGGTCTTCCAGGGAACGATCAAAGCGTAGACTGTTTGAGACATTACTCCAATGGAGGAAAGTGCGCATGGTGACTGTTGTATTGAATCACGAGGCAATTTCTGTGTTTCATCAGCACTTTGAAGTAACACAGATTACAGAATGCCTCCAGATGTGCATCGGAAACTACTTCTGGTCTTCCAGGGAACGATCAAAGAATAGACTGTTTGAGACATTACTCCCATGGAGGAACGTGCGCATGGTGACTGATGTATTCAATCCCGATGCAATTTCTGTGTTTCATCAACACTCTGATAGTCCGCAGGTTACAGAATGCCTCAAGATGTGCATCGGAAACTACTACTGGTCTTTCGGTTAACGATAAAATCTTAGACTGTTAGAGACATTACTCCCATGGAGGAAAGTGCGCATGTTGACTGCTGTATTTAATCCCGATGTAATTTCTGTGTTTCATCAACACTCAGATAGTCCACAGATTACAGAATGCCTCCAGATGAGCATCGGAAGCTACTACTGGTCTTCCAGGGATTGATCAAAGCGTAGACTGTTAGAGACTTTACTCCCATGGAGGAAAGTGCGCATGGTGACGGTTGTATTTTATCGCGATGCAATTTCTGTGTTTCATCAACACTCTGATAGTCCACAGATTACAGAATGCCTCCAGATGTGCATCGGTAACTACTACTGGTCTTCCAGGGAACGATCAAAGCGTAGACTGTTTGAGACATTCCTCCCATGGAGGAAAGTGGGCATGGTGACTGTTGTACTGAATCCCGAGGCAATTTCTGTGTTTCATCAACACTTTGAAGGGCCACAGATTACAGATTGTCTGCAGATGTGCATCGATAACTACTACTGGTCTTCCAGGTAACGATCAAAAGGTAGACTGTTTGAGAATTACTCCCATGGAGGAAAGTGCGCATGGGGACTGTTGTATTCAATCCTTATGCAATTTCTGTGTTTCATCAACACTTTGATAGTCCATAGATTACGTAATGCCTCCAGATGTGCATCGGAAACTACTACTGGTCTTCCAGGGAACGATCAAAGCGTAGTCTGTTTGAGAAATTACTTTTACGGAGGAAAGTGTGCATAGTGAGAGTTGTATTCAATCCCGATGCAACTTCTGTGTTTCATCAACGCTATGATAGTCCACAGATTACATAATGCCTCCAGATGTGCATCGGAAACTACTACTGGATTCCAGGGAACGATTAAAGCGCATACTGTTTGATACATTACTCCCATGGAGGCAAGTGTGCATGGTGACTGTTGTATTCAATCCCGATTCATTTTCTGTGTTTCATCAACATTCTGATAGTCCACAGATTACACAATACCTACAGATGTGCATCGGAAACTACTACTGGATTCCAGGGAACGAACAAAGCGCAGACTGTCTGAGACAATACGCCCATGGAGGAAAGTGCGCAAGGTGACCGTTGTATTCAATCCCGATGCTATTTCTGTGTTTCATCAACACACTGATAATCCACAGATTACAGAATGCCTCCATATGTGCATCGGAAACTACTTCCAATCTTCCAGGGTACGATCAAAGAATAGACTATTTGAGACATTACTCCCATGGAGGAAATTGCGCATGGTGCCTGTTGTATTCAATCCCGATGCAATTTCTGAGGTTCATCAACAGTCTGATAGTCCAGAGACTACAGAATGCCTCCAGATGTGCATCGGAAACTACTACTGGTCTTCCAGGGAACGATAAAAGCTTAGACTGTTAGAGACATTACTCCCATGGAGGAAAGTGCGCATGGTGACTGCTGTATTCATTCCCGATGTAATTTCTGTGTTTCATCAACACTCAGATAGTCCACAGATTACAGAATGCCTCCAGATGTGCATCGGAAACTACTACTGGTCTTCCAGGGAATGATCAAATTGTAGACTGTTAGGGACTTTACTCCCATGGAGGAAAGTGCGCATGGTGACTGTTGTATTCTATCCCAATGCAATTTCTGTGTTTCATCAACACTCTGATAGTCCACAGATTACAGAATGCCTACTGATGTGCATCGGTAACTACTACTGTTCTTCCAGGGAACGATAAAAGCGTAGACTGTTTGAGAATTACTCCCATGGAGGAAAGTGCGCATGGGGACTGTTGTATTCAATCCCGATGCAATTTCTGTGTTTCATCAACACTTTGATAGTCCACAGATTACAGAATGCCTCCAGATGTGCGTCGGAAACTACTACTGGTCTTCCAATGAACGATCAAAGCGTAGACTGTTTGAGACATTACTCCCATGCAGGAAAGTGCGCATGGTGACTGTTGTGTTCAAACCAGATACAATTTCTGTGTTTCATCAAAATTCAGATAGTCCACAGAATACAGAATGCCTACAGATGTGCATCGGAAACTACTACTGGTCTTCCATTGAATGAACAAAGTGTAGACTGTTTGAGACGTTACTCCCATGGAGGAAAGTGCTCATGGTGACTGTTGTATTCAATCCCGATGCAATTTCTGTGTTTCATCAACGCTCTGATAGTCCACAGATTACAGAATGCCTCCAGATGTGCATCGGAAACTACTACTGGTTTCCAGAAAACGATCAAAGCGTAGACTGTTTGAGACATAACTCCCATGGAGGAAAGTGCGCATGGTGACTGTTGTATTCAATCCCGATGCATTTTCTGTGTTTCATCAACACTCTGATAGTCCACAGATTACAGAATGCCTCCAGATGTACATCCGAAACTACTACTGGTCTTCCTGGGAAAGATCAAAGAATAGATTGATTGAGACATTACTCCCATGGAGGAAAGTGCGCATGGTGCCTGTTGTATTCAATCCCGATGCAATTTCTGAGTTTCATCAAAAGTCTGATAGTCCAGAGATTACAGAGTGCCTCCAGATGTGCATCGGAAACTACTTCTGGTCTTCCAGGGAACGATCAAAGAATAGACTGTTTGAGACATTACTCCCATGGAGTAACGTGCACATGGTGCCTGTTGTTTTCAATCCCGATCCAATTTCTGTGTTTCATCAACACTCCGATAGTCCACAGATTACAGAATGCCTCAAGATGTGCATCGGAAACTCCTACTGGTCTTCCGGGGATTGATAAAAGCTTAGACTGTTAGAGACATTACTCCCATGGAGGAATGTGCGCATGGTGACTGTTGTATTGTATCGCGATGCAATTTCTGTGTTTCATCAACACTCTGATAGTCCACAGATTACAGAATTACTCCAGATGTGCATCGGTAACTACCACTGGTCTTCCAGGGAACGATCAAAGCGTAGACTGTTTGAGACATTACTCCCATGGAGGAAAGTGCGCATGGTGACTGTTGTATTGAAGCCCGAGTCAATTTCTGTGTTTCATCAGCACTTTGAAGTCCCACAGATTACAGAATGCCTCCAGATGTGCATCGGAAACTACTTCTGGTCTTCCAGGGAACGACCAAAGAATAGACTGTTTGAGACATTACTCCCATGGAGGAAAGTGCGCATGGTGACTGTTGTATTCAATCCCGATGCAATTTCTGTGTTTCATCAACACTCTGATAGTCCACAGATTACTGAATGCCTCCAGATGTGCATCGGAAACTACTACTGGTCTTCCGGGGAACGATAAAACGTTAGACTGTTAGAGACATTACTCCCATGGAGGAAAGTGCGCATGGTGACGGTTGAATTTAACGCGATGCAATTTATGTGTTTCATCAACACTCTGATAGTCCTCAGATTACGGAATGCCTCCAGATGTGCATCGGTAACTACTACTGGTCTTCCAGGGAACGATCAAAGCGTAGACTGTTTGAGTCATTACTCCCATGGAGGAAAGTGCGCATGGTGACTGTTTTACTGAATCCCGAGGCAATTTCTGTGTTTCATTAACACTTTGAAGGTCCACAGATTACAGATTGCCTACAGATGTGCATCGATAACTACTACTGGTATTCCAGGGAACGATCAAAACGTAGACTGTTTGAGAATTATTCCCAAGGGGAAAGTGCGCATGGGGACTGTTGTATTCAATCCTTATGCAATTTCTGTGTTTCATCAACACTTTGATAGTCCAAAGATTACGGAATGCCTCCAGATGTGCATCGGAAACTACTACTGGTCTTCCAGGGAACGATCAAAGCGTAGTCTGTTTGAGACATTACTTTTACGGAGGAAAGTGCGCATAGTGACAATTGTATTCAATCACGATGCAATTTCTGTGTTTCATCAACGCTCTGATAGTCCATAGATTACATAATGCCGCCAGATTTGCATTGGAAACTACTACTGGATTCCAGGGAACGATCAAAGCGTAACTGTTTGAGACATACTCCCATGGAGGCAAGTGCACATGGTGACTGTTGTATTCAATCCCGATTCATTTTCTGTGTTTCATCAACACTCTGATAGTCCACAGATTACAGAATGCCTACAGATGTGCAACGGAAACTACTACTGGTCTTCCTGGGAACGATCAAAGCGCAGACTGTCTGAGACAATACTCCCATGGAGGAAAGTGCGCATGGTGACTGTTGTATTCAATCCCGATGCAATTTCTGTGTTTCATCAACACTCTGATAGTCCACAGATTACAGAATGCCTACAGATGTGCATCGGTAACTACTACTGGTCTTCCAGGGAACGATAAAAGCTTAGACTGTTAGAGACATTACTCCCATGGAGGAAAGTGCGCATGGTGACTGCTGTATTCATTCCCGATGCAATTTCTGTGTTTCATCAACACTCTGATAGTCCACAGATTACAGAATGCCTCCAGATGTGCATCGATAACTACTACTGGTCTTCCAGGGAACGATCAAAGCGTAGACTGTTTGAGACATTACTCCCATTGAGGAAAGTGGGCATGGTGACTGTTGTACTGAATCCCGAGGCAATTTCTGTGTTTCATCAACACTTTGAAGGTCCACAGATTACAGATTGTCTGCAGATGTGCATCGATAACTACTACTGGTCTTCCAGGTAACGATCAAAACGTAGACTGTTTGAGAATTACTCCCATGGAGGAAAGTGCGCATGGGGACTGTTGTATTCAATCCTTATGCAATTTCTGTGTTTCATCAACACTTTGATAGTCCATAGATTACTTAATGCCTCCAGATGTGCATCGGAAACTACTACTGGTCTTCCAGGGAACGATCAAAGCGTAGTCTGTTTGAGAAATTACTTTTACGGAGGAAAGTGCGCATAGTGAGAGTTGTTTTCAATCCCGATGCAACTTCTGTGTTTCATCAACGCTATGATAGTCCACAGATTACATAATGCCTCCAGATGTGCATCGGAAACTACTACTGGATTCCAGGGAACGATCAAAGCGCATACTGTTTGATACATTACTCCCATGGAGGCAAGTGCGCATGGTGACTGTTGTATTCAATCCCGATTCATTTTCTGTGTTTCATCAACATTCTGATAGTCCACAGATTACAGAATACCTACAGATGTGCATCGGAAACTACTACTGGATTCCAGGGAACGATCAAAGCGCAGACTGTCTGAGACAATACGCCCATGGAGGAAGTGCGCATGGTGACTGTTGTATTCAAAACCGATGCAATTTCTGTGCTTCATCAACACACTGATAATCCACAGATTACAGAATGCCTCAAGATGTGCATCGGAAACTACTACTAGTCTTCCAGGGTACGATCAAAGCGTAGACTGTTTGAGACATTACTCCAATGGAGGAAAGTGCGCATGGTGACTGTTGTATTGAATCACGAGGCAATTTCTGTGTTTCATCAGCACTTTGAAGTAACACAGATTACAGAATGCCTCCAGATGTGCATCGGAAACTACTTCTGGTCTTCCAGGGAACGATCAAAGAATAGACTGTTTGAGACATTACTCCCATGGAGGAACGTGCGCATGGTGACTGATGTATTCAATCCCGATGCAATTTCTGTGTTTCATCAACACTCTGATAGTCCGCAGGTTACAGAATGCCTCAAGATGTGCATCGGAAACTACTACTGGTCTTTCGGTTAACGATAAAATCTTAGACTGTTAGAGACATTACTCCCATGGAGGAAAGTGCGCATGTTGACTGCTGTATTTAATCCCGATGTAATTTCTGTGTTTCATCAACACTCAGATAGTCCACAGATTACAGAATGCCTCCAGATGAGCATCGGAAGCTACTACTGGTCTTCCAGGGATTGATCAAAGCGTAGACTGTTAGAGACTTTACTCCCATGGAGGAAAGTGCGCATGGTGACGGTTGTATTTTATCGCGATGCAATTTCTGTGTTTCATCAACACTCTGATAGTCCACAGATTACAGAATGCCTCCAGATGTGCATCGGTAACTACTACTGGTCTTCCAGGGAACGATCAAAGCGTAGACTGTTTGAGACATTCCTCCCATGGAGGAAAGTGGGCATGGTGACTGTTGTACTGAATCCCGAGGCAATTTCTGTGTTTCATCAACACTTTGAAGGGCCACAGATTACAGATTGTCTGCAGATGTGCATCGATAACTACTACTGGTCTTCCAGGTAACGATCAAAAGGTAGACTGTTTGAGAATTACTCCCATGGAGGAAAGTGCGCATGGGGACTGTTGTATTCAATCCTTATGCAATTTCTGTGTTTCATCAACACTTTGATAGTCCATAGATTACGTAATGCCTCCAGATGTGCATCGGAAACTACTACTGGTCTTCCAGGGAACGATCAAAGCGTAGTCTGTTTGAGAAATTACTTTTACGGAGGAAAGTGTGCATAGTGAGAGTTGTATTCAATCCCGATGCAACTTCTGTGTTTCATCAACGCTATGATAGTCCACAGATTACATAATGCCTCCAGATGTGCATCGGAAACTACTACTGGATTCCAGGGAACGATTAAAGCGCATACTGTTTGATACATTACTCCCATGGAGGCAAGTGTGCATGGTGACTGTTGTATTCAATCCCGATTCATTTTCTGTGTTTCATCAACATTCTGATAGTCCACAGATTACACAATACCTACAGATGTGCATCGGAAACTACTACTGGATTCCAGGGAACGAACAAAGCGCAGACTGTCTGAGACAATACGCCCATGGAGGAAAGTGCGCAAGGTGACCGTTGTATTCAATCCCGATGCTATTTCTGTGTTTCATCAACACACTGATAATCCACAGATTACAGAATGCCTCCATATGTGCATCGGAAACTACTTCCAATCTTCCAGGGTACGATCAAAGAATAGACTATTTGAGACATTACTCCCATGGAGGAAATTGCGCATGGTGCCTGTTGTATTCAATCCCGATGCAATTTCTGAGGTTCATCAACAGTCTGATAGTCCAGAGACTACAGAATGCCTCCAGATGTGCATCGGAAACTACTACTGGTCTTCCAGGGAACGATAAAAGCTTAGACTGTTAGAGACATTACTCCCATGGAGGAAAGTGCGCATGGTGACTGCTGTATTCATTCCCGATGTAATTTCTGTGTTTCATCAACACTCAGATAGTCCACAGATTACAGAATGCCTCCAGATGTGCATCGGAAACTACTACTGGTCTTCCAGGGAATGATCAAATTGTAGACTGTTAGGGACTTTACTCCCATGGAGGAAAGTGCGCATGGTGACTGTTGTATTCTATCCCAATGCAATTTCTGTGTTTCATCAACACTCTGATAGTCCACAGATTACAGAATGCCTACTGATGTGCATCGGTAACTACTACTGTTCTTCCAGGGAACGATAAAAGCGTAGACTGTTTGAGAATTACTCCCATGGAGGAAAGTGCGCATGGGGACTGTTGTATTCAATCCCGATGCAATTTCTGTGTTTCATCAACACTTTGATAGTCCACAGATTACAGAATGCCTCCAGATGTGCGTCGGAAACTACTACTGGTCTTCCAATGAACGATCAAAGCGTAGACTGTTTGAGACATTACTCCCATGCAGGAAAGTGCGCATGGTGACTGTTGTGTTCAAACCAGATACAATTTCTGTGTTTCATCAAAATTCAGATAGTCCACAGAATACAGAATGCCTACAGATGTGCATCGGAAACTACTACTGGTCTTCCATTGAATGATCAAAGTGTAGACTGTTTGAGACGTTACTCCCATGGAGGAAAGTGCTCATGGTGACTGTTGTATTCAATCCCGATGCAATTTCTGTGTTTCATCAACGCTCTGATAGTCCACAGATTACAGAATGCCTCCAGATGTGCATCGGAAACTACTACTGGTTTCCAGAAAACGATCAAAGCGTAGACTGTTTGAGACATAACTCCCATGGAGGAAAGTGCGCATGGTGACTGTTGTATTCAATCCCGATGCATTTTCTGTGTTTCATCAACACTCTGATAGTCCACAGATTACAGAATGCCTCCAGATGTACATCCGAAACTACTACTGGTCTTCCTGGGAAAGATCAAAGAATAGATTGATTGAGACATTACTCCCATGGAGGAAAGTGCGCATGGTGCCTGTTGTATTCAATCCCGATGCAATTTCTGAGTTTCATCAAAAGTCTGATAGTCCAGAGATTACAGAGTGCCTCCAGATGTGCATCGGAAACTACTTCTGGTCTTCCAGGGAACGATCAAAGAATAGACTGTTTGAGACATTACTCCCATGGAGTAACGTGCACATGGTGCCTGTTGTTTTCAATCCCGATCCAATTTCTGTGTTTCATCAACACTCCGATAGTCCACAGATTACAGAATGCCTCAAGATGTGCATCGGAAACTCCTACTGGTCTTCCGGGGATTGATAAAAGCTTAGACTGTTAGAGACATTACTCCCATGGAGGAATGTGCGCATGGTGACTGTTGTATTGTATCGCGATGCAATTTCTGTGTTTCATCAACACTCTGATAGTCCACAGATTACAGAATTACTCCAGATGTGCATCGGTAACTACCACTGGTCTTCCAGGGAACGATCAAAGCGTAGACTGTTTGAGACATTACTCCCATGGAGGAAAGTGCGCATGGTGACTGTTGTATTGAAGCCCGAGTCAATTTCTGTGTTTCATCAGCACTTTGAAGTCCCACAGATTACAGAATGCCTCCAGATGTGCATCGGAAACTACTTCTGGTCTTCCAGGGAACGACCAAAGAATAGACTGTTTGAGACATTACTCCCATGGAGGAAAGTGCGCATGGTGACTGTTGTATTCAATCCCGATGCAATTTCTGTGTTTCATCAACACTCTGATAGTCCACAGATTACTGAATGCCTCCAGATGTGCATCGGAAACTACTACTGGTCTTCCGGGGAACGATAAAACGTTAGACTGTTAGAGACATTACTCCCATGGAGGAAAGTGCGCATGGTGACGGTTGAATTTAACGCGATGCAATTTATGTGTTTCATCAACACTCTGATAGTCCTCAGATTACGGAATGCCTCCAGATGTGCATCGGTAACTACTACTGGTCTTCCAGGGAACGATCAAAGCGTAGACTGTTTGAGTCATTACTCCCATGGAGGAAAGTGCGCATGGTGACTGTTTTACTGAATCCCGAGGCAATTTCTGTGTTTCATTAACACTTTGAAGGTCCACAGATTACAGATTGCCTACAGATGTGCATCGATAACTACTACTGGTATTCCAGGGAACGATCAAAACGTAGACTGTTTGAGAATTATTCCCAAGGGGAAAGTGCGCATGGGGACTGTTGTATTCAATCCTTATGCAATTTCTGTGTTTCATCAACACTTTGATAGTCCAAAGATTACGGAATGCCTCCAGATGTGCATCGGAAACTACTACTGGTCTTCCAGGGAACGATCAAAGCGTAGTCTGTTTGAGACATTACTTTTACGGAGGAAAGTGCGCATAGTGACAATTGTATTCAATCACGATGCAATTTCTGTGTTTCATCAACGCTCTGATAGTCCATAGATTACATAATGCCGCCAGATTTGCATTGGAAACTACTACTGGATTCCAGGGAACGATCAAAGCGTAACTGTTTGAGACATACTCCCATGGAGGCAAGTGCACATGGTGACTGTTGTATTCAATCCCGATTCATTTTCTGTGTTTCATCAACACTCTGATAGTCCACAGATTACAGAATGCCTACAGATGTGCAACGGAAACTACTACTGGTCTTCCTGGGAACGATCAAAGCGCAGACTGTCTGAGACAATACTCCCATGGAGGAAAGTGCGCATGGTGACTGTTGTATTCAATCCCGATGCAATTTCTGTGTTTCATCAACACTCTGATAGTCCACAGATTACAGAATGCCTACAGATGTGCATCGGTAACTACTACTGGTCTTCCAGGGAACGATAAAAGCTTAGACTGTTAGAGACATTACTCCCATGGAGGAAAGTGCGCATGGTGACTGCTGTATTCATTCCCGATGCAATTTCTGTGTTTCATCAACACTCTGATAGTCCACAGATTACAGAATGCCTCCAGATGTGCATCGATAACTACTACTGGTCTTCCAGGGAACGATCAAAGCGTAGACTGTTTGAGACATTACTCCCATTGAGGAAAGTGGGCATGGTGACTGTTGTACTGAATCCCGAGGCAATTTCTGTGTTTCAACAACACTTTGAAGGTCCACAGATTACAGATTGTCTGCAGATGTGCATCGATAACTACTACTGGTCGTCCAGGTAACGATCAAAACGTAGACTGTTTGAGAATTACTCCCATGGAGGAAAGTGCGCATAGGGACTGTTGTATTCAATCCTTATGCAATTTCTGTGTTTCATCAACACTTTGATAGTCCATAGATTACGTAATGCCTCCAGATGTGCATCGGAAACTACTACTGGTCTTCCAGGGAACGATCAAAGCGTAGTCTGTTTGAGAAATTACTTTTACGGAGGAAAGTGCGCATAGTGAGAGTTGTATTCAATCCCGATACAACTTCTGTGTTTCATCAACGCTATGATAGTCCACAGATTACATAATGCCTCCAGATGTGCATCGGAAACTACTACTGGATTCCAGGGAACGATCAAAGCGCATACTGTTTGATACATTACTCCCATGGAGGCAAGTGCGCATGGTGACTGTTGTATTCAATCCCGATTCATTTTCTGTGTTTCATCAACATTCTGATAGTCCAGAGATTACAGAATGCCTCCATATGTGCATCGGAAACTACTTCCAATCTTCCAGGGTACGATCAAAGAATAGACTGTTTGAGACATTACTCCCATGGAGGAAATTGCGCATGGTGCCTGTTGTATTCAATCCCGATGCAATTTCTGAGTTTCATCAACAGTCTGATAGTCCAGAGATTACAGAATGCCTCCAGATGTGCATCGGAAACTACTATTGGTCTTCCAGGGAACGATAAAAGCTTAGACTGTTAGAGACATTACTCCCATGGAGGAAAGTGCGCATGGTGACTGTTGTATTGAATCCCGAGGCAATTTCTGTGTTTCATCAACACTTTGAAGGTCCACAGATTACAGATTGTCTACAGATTTGCATCGATAAGTACTACTGGTCTTCCAGGGTACGATCAAAACGTAGACTGTTTGAGAATTACTCCCATGGAGGAAAGTGCGCAAGGTGACTGTTGTATTCAATGCCGATGCAATTTCTGTGTTTCATCAACACTCTGATAGTCCACAGATTACAGAATGCCTCCAGATGTCCATCGGAAACTACTTCCAATCTTCCAGGGTACCATCAAGGAATAGACTGTTTGAGACATTACTCCCATGGAGGAAATTGCGCATGGTGCCTGTTGTATTCAATCCCGATGCAATTTCTGTGTTTCATCAACACTCAGATAGTCCACAGATTACAGAATGCCTCCAGATGTGCATCGGAAACTACTACTGGTCTTCCAGGGAATGATCAAATTGTAGACTGTTAGAGACTTTACTCCCATGGAGGAAAGTGCGCATGGTGACTGTTGTATTCTATCCCAATGCAATTTCTGTGTTTCATCAACACTCTGATAGTCCACAGGTTACAGAATGCCTACTGATGTGCATCGGTAACTACTACTGTTCTTCCAGGGAACGATAAAAGCGTAGACTGTTTGAGAATTACTCCCATGGAGGAAAGTGCGCATGGGGACTGTTGTATTCAATCCCGATGCAATTTCTGTGTTTCATCAACACTTTGATAGTCCACAGATTACAGAATGCCTCCAGATGTGCATCGGAAACTACTACTGGTCTTCCAGGGAATGATCAAATTGTAGACTGTTAGAGACTTTACACCCATGGAGGAAAGTGCGCATGGTGACTGTTGTATTCTATCCCAATGCAATTTCTGTGTTTCATCAACACTCTGATAGTCCACAGGTTACAGAATGCCTACTGATGTGCATCGGTAACTACTACTGTTCTTCCAGGGAACGATAAAAGCGTAGACTGTTTGACAATTACTCCCATGGAGGAAAGTGCGCATGGGGACTGTTGTATTCAATCCCGATGCAATTTCTGTGTTTCATCAACACTTTGATAGTCCACAGATTACAGAATGCCTCCAGATGTGCATCGGAAACTACTACTGGTCTTCCAATGAACGATCAAAGCGTAGACTGTTTGAGACAATACTCCCATGGAGGAAATTGCGCATGGTGACTGTTGTATTCAATCCCGATGCAATTTCTGTGTTTCATCAACACTCTGATAGCCCACAGATTACAGAATGCCTCCAGATGTGCATCGGAAACTACTTCCAATCTTCCAGGGTACGATCAAAGAATAGACTGTTTGAGACATTACTCCCGTTTAGGAAATTGCGCATGGTGCCTGTTGTATTCAATCCCGATGCAATTTCTGAGTTTCATCAACAGTCTGATAGTCCAGAGATTACAGAATGCCTCCAGATGTGCATCGGAAACTACTACTGGTCTTCCAGGGAACGATAAAAGCTTAGACTGTTAGAGACATTACTCCCATGGAGGAAAGTGCGCATGGTGACTGTTGTATTGAATCCCGAGGCAATTTCTGTGTTTCATTAACACTTTGAAGGTCCACAGATTACAGATTGTCTGCAGATGTGCATCGATAACTACTACTGGTCTTCCAGGGAACGATCAAAACGTAGACTGTTTGAGAATTACTCCCATGGAGGAAAGTGCGCATGGTGACTGTTGTATTCAATCCCGATGCAATTTCTGTGTTTCATCAACACTCTGATAGTCCACAGATTACAGAATGCCTCCAGATGTCCATCGGAAACTACTTCCAATCCTCCAGGGTACGATCAAGGAATAGACTGTTTGAGACATTACTCCCATGGAGGAAATTGCGCATGGTGCCTGTTGTATTCAATCCCGATGCAATTTCTGAGGTTCATCAACAGTCTGATAGTCCAGAGATTACAGAATGCCTCCAGATGTGCATCGGAAACTACTACTGGTCTTCCAGGGAACGATAAAAGCTTAGACTGTTAGAGACATTACTCCCATGGAGGAAAGTGCGCATGGTGACTGCTGTATTCAATCCCGATGTAATTTCTGTGTTTCATCAACACTCAGATAGTCCACAGATTACAGAATGCCTCCAGATGTGCATCGGAAACTACTACTGGTCTTCCAGGGAATGATCAAATTGTAGACTGTTAGAGACTTTACTCCCATGGTGGAATGTGCGCATGGTGACTGATGTATTCTATCCCAATGCAATTTCTGTGTTTCATCAACACTCTGATAGTCCACAGATTACAGAATGCCAACTGATGTGCATCGGTAACTACTACTGTTCTTCCAGGGTACGATAAAATCGTAGACTGTTTGAGAATTACTCCCATGGAGGAAACTGCGCATGGGGACTGTTGTATTCAATCCCGATGCAATTTCTGTGTTTCATCAACACTTTGATAGTCCACAGATTACAGAATGCCTCCAGATGTGCATCGTAAACTACTGCTGGTCTTCCAATGAACGATCAAAGCGTAGTCTGTTTGAGACATTACTCCCATGCAGGAAAGTGCGCAAGGTGACTGTTGTGTTCAAACCAGATGCAATTTCTGTGTTTCATCAAAATTCAGATAGTCCACAGGATACAGAATGCCTACAGATGTGCATCGGAAACTACTACTGGTCTTCCACTGAATGATCAAAGTGTAGACTGTTCGAGACGTTACTCCCATGGAGGAAAGTGCTCATGGTGACTGTTGTATTCAATCCCGATACAATTTCTCTGTTTCATCAACACTCTGAGAGTCCACAGATTACAGAATGCCTCCAGATGTGCATCGGAAACTACTACTGGTACTCCAGGAAACGATCAAAGCGTAGACTGTTAGAGACATTACTCCCATGGAGGAAAGTGCGCATGGTGACTGCTGAATTTAGTCCCGATGCAATATCTGTGTTTCATCAACACTCTGATAGTCCACAGATTACAGAATGCCTCCAGATGTGCATCTGAAACTACCACTGGTCTTCAAGGGACGATCAAAGCGTAGACTGTTTGAGACATTACTCCCATGGAGGAAAGTCCTCATGGTGACTGTTGTATTGAATCCCGATGCAATTTCTGTGTTTCATCAACACTCTGATAGTCCACAAATTGCACATTGTCTCCAGATGTGCATCGGAATCTACTACTGGTCTTCCTGGGAACGATCAAAGCGTAGACTGTTTCAGACATTATTCCCATGGAGGAATGTGCGCATGGTGACTGTTGTATTCAATCATTATGCAATGTCTGTGTTTCATCAACAGTCTCATAGTCCACAGATTACAGAATGCCTACAGATGTGCATCGGAAACTACTACTGGTCTTCCAGGGAACGATCAAAGCGTAGACTGTTTGAGACATTACTCCCATGCAGGAAAGTGCGCATGGTGACTGTTGTGTTCAATCCCGATGCAATTTCTGTGTTTCATCAATATTCTGATAATCCACTGAATACAGAATACCTACAGATGTGCATCGGAAACAACTACTGGTCTTCCAGGGAACGATCAAATCGTAGTCTGTTTGAGACATTACTTTTACGGAGGAAAGTGCGCATAGTGCTGTTGTATTCAATCCCGATGCAATTTCTGTGATCCATCAACGCTCTGATAGTCCACAGATTACATAATGCCTCCAGATTTGCATCGGAAACTACTACTGGATTCCGGGGAACGATCAGAGCGCATACTGTTTGAGACATTACTCCCATGGAGGCAAGTGCGCATGGTGACAGTTGTATTCAATCCCGATGCATTTTCTGTGTTTCATCAACACTCTGATAGTCCACAGATTACAGAATGCCTACAGATGTGCATCGGAAACTACTACTGGTCTTCCTGGAACGCTCAAAGCGTAGACTGTCTGAGACAATACTCCCATGGAGGAAAGTGCGCATGGTGACTCTTGTATTCAATCCCGATGCAATTTCTGTGTTTCATCAACACTCTGATAGTCCACAGACTACAGAATGCCTCCAGATGTGCATCGGAAACTACTTCCAATCTTCCAGGGTACGATCAAAGAATAGAATGTTTAAGACATTACTCACATGGAGGAAAGTGCGCGTGGTGCCTGTTGTATTCAATCCCGTTGCAATTTCTGTGTTTCATCAACGCTCTGATAGTCCACAGGTTACATAATGCCTCCAGATGTGCAATGGAAACTACTACTGGTCTTCCAGGGAACGATCAAAGAATGGACTGTTTGAGACATTACTCCCATGGAGGAACGTGCGCATGGTGCCTGTTGTATTCGATCTCGATGCAATTTCTGTGTTTCATCAACACTCTGATAGTCCACAGATTACAGAATGCCTCCAGATGTGCATCGGAAACTACTACTGGTCTTCCGGGGAACGATAAAAGCTTAGACAGTTAGAGACATTACTCCCATGGAGGAAAGTGCGCATGGTGACTGCTGTATTCAATCCCGTTGTAATTTCTGTGTTCATCAACACTCAGATAGTCCACAGATTACAGAATGCCTCCAGATGTGCATCGGAAACTACTACTGGTCTTCCAGGGATTGATCAAATCGTAGACTGTTAGAGACTTTACTCCCATGGAGGAAAGTGCGCATGGTGATGGTTGTATTTTATCGCGATGCAATTTCTGTGTTTCATCAACACTCTGATAGTCCACAGATTACAGAATGCCTCCAGATGCGCATCGGTAACTACTACTGGTCTTCCAGGGAACGATCAAAGCGTAGACTGTTGGGGACATTGCTCCCATGGAGGAAAGTCCGCATGGTGACTGTTGTACTGAATCCCGAGGCAATTTCTGTGTTTCATCAACACTTTGAAGGTCCAGAGATTACAGATTGTCTACAGATGTTCATCGATAACTACTACTGGTCTTCCAGGGAACGATCAAAACATAGATTGTTTGAGAATTACTCCATGGAGGAAAGTGCGCATGGGCACTGTTGTATTCAATCCCGATGCTATTTCTGTGTTTCATCAACACTTTAATAGTCCAAAGATTACGTAATGCCTCCAGATGTGCATCGGAAACTACTACTGGTCTTCCAGGGAACGATCAAAGCGCATACTGTTTGAGACATTACTCCCAAGGAGGCAAGTGCGCATGGTGACAGTTGTATTCAATCCCGATGCATTTTCTGTGTTTCATCAACATTCTGATAGTCCAAAGATTACAGAATGCCTCCAGATGTGCATCGGAAACTACAGCCAATCTTCCAGGGTACGATCAAAGAATAGACTGTTTGAGACATTACTCACCTGGAGGAAAGTTCGCATGGTGCCTGTTGTATTCAATCCCGATGCAATTTCTGAGTTTCATCAACAGTCTGATAGTCCAGAGATTACAGAATGCCTCCAGATGTGCATCGGAAACTACTACTGGTCTTCCAGGGAACGATCAAAGGGTAGCCTGTTTGAGACATTACTCCCGTGGAGGAAAGTGGGCATGGTGACTGTTGTATTCAATCCCGATGCAATTTCTGTGTTTCATCAACACTCTGATAGTCCAGAAATTACAGAATGCCTCCAGATGTGCATTGGAAACTACTACTGGTCTTCCGGTGAACGATAAAATCTTAGACTGTTAGAGACATTACTCTCATGGAGGAAAGTGCGCATGGTGACTGCTGTATTCAATCGCGATGTAATTTCTGTGTTTCATCAACACTCAGATAGTCCACAGATTACAGAATGCCTCCAGATGTTCATCGGAAACTACTACTGGTCTTCCAGGGAATGATCAAAGTGTAGACTGTTAGAGACTTTACTCCCATGGAGGAAAGTGCGCATGGTGACTGTTGTATTCTATCCCGATGCAATTTCTGTGTTTCATCAACACTCTGATAGTCCACAGATTACAGAATGCCTCCTGATGTGCATCGGTAACTACTACTGGTCTTCCAGGGAACGATAAAAACGTAGACTGTTTGAGCATTACTCCCATGGAGGAAAGTTCGCAGGGGACTGTTGTATTCAATCCCGATGCAATTTCTGTGTTTCATCAACACTCTGATAGTCCAGAAATTACAGAATGCCTCCAGATGTGCATTGGAAACTACTACTGGTCTTCCGGTGAACGATAAAATCTTAGACTGTTAGAGACATTACTCTCATGGAGGAAAGTGCGCATGGTGACTGCTGTATTCAATCGCGATGTAATTTCTGTGTTTCATCAACACTCAGATAGTCCACAGATTACAGAATGCCTCCAGATGTTCATCGGAAACTACTACTGGTCTTCCAGGGAATGATCAAAGTGTAGACTGTTAGAGACTTTACTCCCATGGAGGAAAGTGCGCATGGTGACTGTTGTATTCTATCCCGATGCAATTTCTGTGTTTCATCAACACTCTGATAGTCCACAGATTACAGAATGCCTCCTGATGTGCATCGGTAACTACTACTGGTCTTCCAGGGAATGATAAAAACGTAGACTGTTTGAGCATTACTCCCATGGAGGAAAGTTCGCAGGGGACTGTTGTATTCAATCCCGATGCAATTTCTGTGTTTCATCAAAATTCTGATAGTCCACAGAATACAGAATGCCTACAGATGTGCATCGGAAACTACTACTGGTATTTCAGGAAACGATCAAAGCGTAGACTGTTAGAGACATTACTCCCATTGAGGAAAGTGCGCATGGTGACTGCTGTATTCACGCCCGATGCAATTTCTGTGTTTCATCAACACTCTGATAGTCCACAGATTACAGAATGCCTCCAGATGTGCATCGGAAACTACTAGTGGTCTTCCGGGGAACGATAAAAGCTTAGACTGTTAGAGACATTACCCCCATGGAGGAAAGTGCGCATGTTGACTGCTGTATTCAATACCGATGTAATTTCTGTGTTCATCAACACTCAGATAGTCCACAGATTACAGAATGCCTCCAGATGTGCATCGGAAACTACTACTGGTCTTCCAGGGATTGATCAAAGCGTAGACTGTTAGAGACTTTACTCCCATGGAGGAAAGTGCGCATGGTGACTGTTGTATTCTATCCCGATGCAATTTCTGTGTTTCATCAACACTCTGATAGTCCACAGATTACAGAATGCCTCCTGATGTGCATCGGTAACTACTACTGGTCTTCCAGGGAACGATCAAAACATAGACTGTTTGAGAATTACTCCATGGAGGAAAGTGCGCATGGGGACTGTTGTATTCAAACCCGATGCAATTTCTGTGTTTCATCAACACTTTGATAAACCAAAGATTACGTAATGCCTCCAGATGTGCATCGGAAACTACTACTGGTCTTCCAGGGAACGATCAAAGCGTAGTCTGTTTAAGACATTACTTTTACGGAGGAAAGTGCGCATAGTGACAGTTGTATTCAATCCCGATGTAATTTCTGTGTTTCATCAACGCTCTGATAGTCCACAGATTACATAATGCCTCCAGATGTGCATCGGAAACTGCTACTGGATTCCAGGGAACGATCAAAGCGCATACTGTTTGAAACATTACTCCCAAGGAGGCAAGTGCGCATGGTGACAGTTGTATTGAATCCCGATGCATTTTCTGTGTTTCATCAACACTCTGATAGTCCACAGATTACAGAATGCCTCCAGATGTGCATCGGAAACTACTTCCAATCTTCCAGGGTACGATCAAAGAATAGACTGTTTGAGACATTACTCACATGGAGGAAAGTGCGCATGGTGACTGTTGTATTCAATCCTGATGCAATTTCTGTGTTTCATCAACACTCTGATAGTCCAGAGATTACAGAATGCCTCCAGATGTGCATTGGAAACTACTACTGGTCTTCCGGTGAACGATAAAAGCTTACACTGTTAGAGACATTACTCTCATGGAGGAAAGTGCGCATGGTGACTGCTGTATTCAATCCCGATGTAATTTCTGTGTTTCATCAATACTCAGATAGTCCACAGATTACAGAATGCCTCCAGATGAGCATCGGAAACTACTACTGGTCTTAAAGGTAATGATCAAAGTGTAGACTGTTAGAGACTTTACTCCCATGGAGGAAAGTGCGCATGGTGACTGTTGTATTCTATCCCGATGCAATTTCTGTGTTTCATTAACACTCTGATAGTCCACAGATTACAGAATGCCTCCTGATGTGCATCGGTAACTACTACTGGTCTTCCAGGGAACGATAAAAACGTAGACTGTTTGAGAATTACTCCCATGGAGGAAAGTGCGCATGGGGACTGTTGTATTCAATCCCGATGAAATTTCTGTGTTTCATCAACACTTTGATAGTCCACAGATTACAGAATGCATCCAGATGTGCATCGCAAACTACTTCTGGTCTTCCAGGGAACGATCAAAGTGTAACTGTTTGAGACGGAACTTCCAAAGAGGAAAGTGCTCATGGTGACTGTTGTATTCAATCCCGATGCAATTTCTCTGTTTCATCAACACTCTGAGAGTCCACAGATTACAGAATGCCACCAGATGTGCATCGGAAACTACTACTGGTATTCCAGGAAACGATCAAAGCGTAGACTGTTAGAGACATTACTCCCATTGAGGAAAGTGCGCATGGTGACTGCTGCATTCAATCCCGATGCAATATCTGTGTTTCATCAACACTCTGATAGTCCACAGATTACAGAATGCCTCCAGATGTGCATCGGAAACTACTTCTAATCTTCCAGGGTACGATCAAAGAATAGACTGTTTGAGACATTACTCACATGGAGGAAAGTGCGCATGGTGCCTGTTGTATTCAATCCCGATGCAATTTCTGCGTTTCATCAACAGTCTGATAGTCCAGAGATTACAGAATGCCTCCACATGTGCATCGGAAACTACTACTGGTCTACCAGGGAACGATCAAAGCGTAGACTGTTTGAGACATTACTCCCATGGAGGAAAGTCGGCATGGTGACTGTTGTATTCAATCCCGATGCAATTTCTGTGTTTCATCAACACTCTGATAGTCCAGGGATTACAGAATGTCTCCAGATGTGCATTGGAAACTTCTACTGGTCTTCCGGAGAACGATAAAAGCTTAGACTGTTAGAGACATTACTCTCATGGAGGAAAGTGCGCATGATGAGTGCTGTATTCAATCCCGATGTAATTTCTGTGTTTCATCAACACTCAGATAGTCCACAGATTACAGAATGCCTCCAGATGTGCATCGGAAACTACTACTGGTCTTCAAGGGAATGATCAAAGTGTAGACTGTTAGAGACTTTACTCCCATGGAGGAAAGTGCGCATGGTGACTGTTGTATTCTATCCCGATGCAATTTCTGTGTTTCATCAACACTCTACAAGTCCACAGATTACAGAATGCCTCCAGATGTGCATCGGAAACTACTTCCAATCTTGCAGGGTACGATCAAAGAATAGACTGTTTGAGACTTTACTCACATGGAGGAAAGTGCGCATGGTGCCCGTTGTATTCAATCCCGATGCAATTTCTGTGTTTCATCAACACTTTGATAGTCCACAGATTACAGAATGCCTCCAGATGTGCATCGCAAACTACTTCTGGTCTTCCAGGGAACGATCAAAGTGTGACTGTTTGAGACGTTACTCCCATGGAGGAAAATGCTCATGGTGACTGTTGTATTCAATCCCGATGCAATTTCTCTGTTTCATCAACACTCTGAGAGTCCACAGATTACAGAATGCCACCAGATGTGCATCGGAAACTACTACTGGTATTCCAAGAAACGATCAAAGCGTAGACTGTTTGAGACATTACTCTCATGGAGGAAAGTGCGCATGGTGACTGTTGTAATGAATCCCGAGGCAATTTCTGTGTTTCATCAACACCTTGAAGGTCCAGAGATTACAGATTGTCTAGAGATGTGCATCGATAACTACTACTGGTCTTCCAGGGAACGATCAAAACATAGACTGTTTGAGAATTACTCCATGGATGAAAGTGCGCATGGGGACTGTTGTATTCAATCCCGATATAATTTCTTTGTTTCATCACAACTTTGATAGTCCAAAGATTACGTAATGCCTCCAGATGTGCATCGGAAACTACTACTGGTCTTCCAGGGAACGATCAAAGCGTAGTCTGTTTAAGACATTACTTTTACGGAGGAATGTGCGCATAGTGACATTTGTATTCAATCCCGATGCAATTTCTGTGTTTCATCAACGCTCTGATGGTCCACAGATTACATAATGCCTCCAGATGTGCATCGGAAACTACTACTGGATTCCAGGGAACGATCAAAGCGCATACTGTTTGAGACATTACTCCCAAGGAGGCAAGTGCGCATGGTGACAGTTGTGTTGAATCCCGATGCATTTTCTGTGTTTCATCAACACTCTGATAGTCCACAGATTACAGAATGCCTCCAGATGTGCATCGGAAACTACTTCCAATCTTCCAGGGTACGATCAAAGAATAGACTGTTTCAGACATTACTCACATTTAGGAAAGTGCGCATGGTGCCTGTTGTATTCAATCCCGATGCACTTTCTGAGTTTCATCAACAGTCTGATAGTCCACAGATTACAGAATGCCTCCAGATGTGCATCGGAAACTACTACTGGTCTTCCAGGGAACGATCAACGCGTAGACTGTTTGAGACATTACTCCCATGGAGGAAAGTGGGCATGGTGACTGTTGTATTCAATCCCGATGCAATTTCTATGTTTCATCATCACTCTGATAGTCCAGAGATTACAGAATGCCTCCAGATGTGCATTGGAAACTACTACTGGTCTTCCGGTGAACGATAAAAGCTTAGTCTGTTAGAGAAATTACTCTCATGGAGGAAAGTGCGCATGGTGACTGCTGTATTCAATCCCGTTGTAATTTCTGTGTTTCATCAACACTCAGATAGTCCACAGATTACAGAATGCCTCCAGATGTGCATCGAAAACTACTACTGGTCTTCAAGGGAATGATCAAAGTGTAGACTGTTAGCCACTTTACTCCCATGGAGGAAAGAGCGCATGTTGACTGTTGTATTCTATCCCGATGCAATTTCTGTGTTTCATCAACACTCTGATAGTCCACAGATTACAGAATGTCTCCTGATGTGCATCGGTAACTACTACTGGTCTTCCATTGAACGATAAAAACGTAGACTGTTTGAGAATTACTTCCATGGAGGAAAGTGCGCATGGGGACTGTTGTATTCAATCCCGATGAAATTTCTGTGTTTCATCAACACTTTGATAGTCCACAGATTACAGAATGCCTCCAGATGTGCATCGCAAACTACTTCTGGTCTTCCAGGGAAGGATCAAAGTGTGACTGTTTGAGACGTTACTCCCATGGAGGAAAGTGCTCATGGTGACTGTTGTATAAAATCCCGATGCAATTTCTCTGTTTCATCAACACTCTGAGAGTCCACAGATTACAGAATGCCACCAGATGAGCATCGGAAACAACTACTGGTATTCCAGGAAACGATGAAAGCGTAGACTGTTAGAGACATTACTCCCATTGAGGAAAGTGCGCATGGTGACTGCTGCATTCAATCCCGATGCAATATCTGTGTTTTATCAACACTCTGATAGTCCACAGATTACAGAATGCCTCCAGATGTGCATCGGAAACTACTTCCAATCTTCCAGGGTACGATCAAAGAATAGACTGTTTGAGACTTTACTCACATGGAGGAAAGTGCGCATGGTGACTGTTGTATTCTATCCCGATGCAATTTCTGTGTTTCATCAACACTCTGATGGTCCACAGATTACATAATGCCTTCAGATGTGCATCGGAAACTACTACTGGTCTTCAAGGGAATGATCAAAGTGTAGACTGTTAGAGACTTTACTCCCATGGAGGAAAGTGCGCATGGTGACTGTTGTATTCTATCCCGATGCAATTTCTGTGTTTCATCAACACTCAGAGAGTCCACAGATTACAGAATGCCTCCAGATGTGCATCGGAAACTACTACTGGTCTTCAAGGGAATGATCAAAGTGTAGACTGTTAGAGACTTTACTCCCATGGAGGAAAGTGCGCATGGTGACTGTTGTATTCTATCCCGATGCAATTTCTGTGTTTCATCAACACTCTGACAGTCCACAGATTACAGAATGCCTCCAGATCTGCATCGGAAACTACTTCCAATCTTCCAGGGTACGATCAAAGAATAGACTGTTTGAGACTTTACTCACATGGAGGAAAGTGCGCATGGTGCCTGTTGTATTCAATCCCGATGCAATTTCTGTGTTTCATCAACACTTTGATAGTCCACTGATTACAGAATGTCTCCAGATGTGTATTGGAAACTACTACTGGTCTTCCAGGGAACGATCAAAGCGTAGACTGTTTGAGACATTACTCCCATGGAGGAAAGTGGGCATGGTGACTGTTGTATTCAATCCCGATGCAATTCCTCTGTTTCATCAACACTCTGAGAGTCCACAGATTACAGAATGCCACCAGATGTGCATCGGAAGCTACTACTGGTATTCCAGGAAACGATCAAAGCGTAGACTGTTTGAGACATTACTCCCATGGAGGAAAGTGCGCATGGTGACTGTTGTACTGAATCCCGAGGCAATTTCTGTGTTTCATCAACACCTTGAAGGTCCAGAGATTACAGATTGTCTAGAGATGTGCATCGATAACTACTACTGGTCTTCCAGGGAACGATCAAAACATAGACTGTTTGAGAATTACTCCATGGAGGAAAGTGCGCATGGGGACTGTTGTATTCAATCCCGATGCAATTTCTTTGTTTCATCAACACTTTGATAGTCCAAAGATAACGTAATGCCTCCAGATGTGCATCGGAAACTACTACTGGTCTTCCAGGGAACGATCAAAGCGTAGTCTGTTTAAGACATTACTTTTACGAAGGAATGTGCGCATAGTGACAGTTGTATTCAATCCCGATGCAATTTCTGTGTTTCATCAACGCTCTAATGGTCCACAGATTACATAATGCCTTCAGATGTGCATCGGAAACTACTACTGGATTCCAGGGAACGATCAAAGCGCATACTGTTTGAGACATTACTCCCAAGGAGGCAAGTGCGCATGGTGACAGTTGTATTGAATCCCGATGAATTTTCTGTGTTTCATCAACACTCTGATAGTCCACAGATTACAGAATGCCTCCAGATGTGCATCGGAAACTACTTCCAATCTTCCAGGGTACGATCAAAGAATAGACTGTTTGAGACATTACTCACATGGAGGAAAGTGCGCATGGTGCCTGTTTTATTCAATCCCGATGCATTTTCTGAGTTTCATCAACAGTCTGATAGTCCAGAGATTACAGAATGCCTCCAGATGTGCATCGGAAACTACTACTGGTCTTCCAGGGAACGATCAAAGCGTAGACTGTTTGAGACGTTACTCCCATGGAGGAAAGTGGGCATGGTGACTGTTGTATTCAATCCCGATGCAATTTCTGTGTTTCATCAACACTCTGATAGTCCAGAGATTACAGAATGCCTCCAGATGTGCATTGGTAACTACTACTGGTCTTCCGGTGAACGATAAAAGCTTAGACTGTTAGAGACATTACTCTCATGGAGGAAAGTGCGCATGGTGACTGCTGTATTCAATCCCGATGTAATTTCTGTGTTTCATCAACACTCAGGTAGTCCACAGATTACAGAATGCCTCCAGATGTGCATCGGAAACTACTACTGGTCTTCAAGGGAATGATCAAAGTGTAGACTGTTAGAGACTTTACTCCCATGGAGGAAAGTGCGCATGGTGACTGTTGTATTCTATCCCGATGCAATTTCTGTGTTTCATCAACACTCTGATAGTCCACAGATTACAGAATGCCTCCAGATCTGCATCGGAAACTACTTCCAATCTTCCAGGGTACGATCAAAGAATAGACTGTTTGAGACTTTACTCACATGGAGGAAAGTGCGCATGGTGCCTGTTGTATTCAATCCCGATGCAATTTCTGTGTTTCATCAACAATTTGATAGTCCACAGATTACAGAATGCCTCCAGATGTGCATCGCAAACTACTTCTGGTCTTCCAGGGAACGATCAAAACATAGACTGTTTGAGAATTACTCCATGGATGAAAGTGCGCATGGGGACTGTTGTATTCAATCCCGATATAATTTCTTTGTTTCATCACAACTTTGATAGTCCAAAGATTACGTAATGCCTCCAGATGTGCATCGGAAACTACTACTGGTCTTCCAGGGAACGATCAAAGCGTAGTCTGTTTAAGACATTACTTTTACGGAGGAATGTGCGCATAGTGACATTTGTATTCAATCCCGATGCAATTTCTGTGTTTCATCAACGCTCTGATGGTCCACAGATTACATAATGCCTCCAGATGTGCATCGGAAACTACTACTGGATTCCAGGGAACGATCAAAGCGCATACTGTTTGAGACATTACTCCCAAGGAGGCAAGTGCGCATGGTGACAGTTGTGTTGAATCCCGATGCATTTTCTGTGTTTCATCAACACTCTGATAGTCCACAGATTACAGAATGCCTCCAGATGTGCATCGGAAACTACTTCCAATCTTCCAGGGTACGATCAAAGAATAGACTGTTTCAGACATTACTCACATTTAGGAAAGTGCGCATGGTGCCTGTTGTATTCAATCCCGATGCACTTTCTGAGTTTCATCAACAGTCTGATAGTCCACAGATTACAGAATGCCTCCAGATGTGCATCGGAAACTACTACTGGTCTTCCAGGGAACGATCAACGCGTAGACTGTTTGAGACATTACTCCCATGGAGGAAAGTGGGCATGGTGACTGTTGTATTCAATCCCGATGCAATTTCTATGTTTCATCAACACTCTGATAGTCCAGAGATTACAGATTGCCTCCAGATGTGCATTGGAAACTACTACTGGTCTTCCGGTGAACGATAAAAGCTTAGACTGTTAGAGAAATTACTCTCATGGAGGAAAGTGCGCATGGTGACTGCTGTATTCAATCCCGTTGTAATTTCTGTGTTTCATCAACACTCAGATAGTCCACAGATTACAGAATGCCTCCAGATGTGCATCGAAAACTACTACTGGTCTTCAAGGGAATGATCAAAGTGTAGACTGTTAGCGACTTTACTCCCATGGAGGAAAGAGCGCATGTTGACTGTTGTATTCTATCCCGATGCAATTTCTGTGTTTCATCAACACTCTGATAGTCCACAGATTACAGAATGTCTCCTGATGTGCATCGGTAACTACTACTGGTCTTCCATTGAACGATAAAAACGTAGACTGTTTGAGAATTACTTCCATGGAGGAAAGTGCGCATGGGGACTGTTGTATTCAATCCCGATGAAATTTCTGTGTTTCATCAACACTTTGATAGTCCACAGATTACAGAATGCCTCCAGATGTGCATCGCAAACTACTTCTGGTCTTCCAGGGAAGGATCAAAGTGTGACTGTTTGAGACGTTACTCCCATGGAGGAAAGTGCTCATGGTGACTGTTGTATAAAATCCCGATGCAATTTCTCTGTTTCATCAACACTCTGAGAGTCCACAGATTACAGAATGACACCAGATGAGCATCGGAAACAACTACTGGTATTCCAGGAAACGATGAAAGCGTAGACTGTTAGAGACATTACTCCCATTGAGGAAAGTGCGCATGGTGACTGCTGCATTCAATCCCGATGCAATATCTGTGTTTTATCAACACTCTGATAGTCCACAGATTACAGAATGCCTCCAGATGTGCATCGGAAACTACTTCCAATCTTCCAGGGTACGATCAAAGAATAGACTGTTTGAGACTTTACTCACATGGAGGAAAGTGCGCATGGTGACTGTTGTATTCTATCCCGATGCAATTTCTGTGTTTCATCAACACTCTGATGGTCCACAGATTACATAATGCCTTCAGATGTGCATCGGAAACTACTACTGGTCTTCAAGGGAATGATCAAAGTGTAGACTGTTAGAGACTTTACTCCCATGGAGGAAAGTGCGCATGGTGACTGTTGTATTCTATCCCGATGCAATTTCTGTGTTTCATCAACACTCAGAGAGTCCACAGATTACAGAATGCCTCCAGATGTGCATCGGAAACTACTACTGGTCTTCAAGGGAATGATCAAAGTGTAGACTGTTAGAGACTTTACTCCCATGGAGGAAAGTGCGCATGGTGACTGTTGTATTCTATCCCGATGCAATTTCTGTGTTTCATCAACACTCTGACAGTCCACAGATTACAGAATGCCTCCAGATCTGCATCGGAAACTACTTCCAATCTTCCAGGGTACGATCAAAGAATAGACTGTTTGAGACTTTACTCACATGGAGGAAAGTGCGCATGGTGCCTGTTGTATTCAATCCCGATGCAATTTCTGTGTTTCATCAACACTTTGATAGTCCACTGATTACAGAATGTCTCCAGATGTGTATTGGAAACTACTACTGGTCTTCCAGGGAACGATCAAAGCGTAGACTGTTTGAGACATTACTCCCATGGAGGAAAGTGGGCATGGTGACTGTTGTATTCAATCCCGATGCAATTTCTGTGTTTCATCAACACTTTGATAGTCCACAGATTACAGAAGCCTCCAGATGTGCATCGCAAATTACTTCTGGTCTTCCAGGGAACGATCAAAGTGTGACTGTTTGAGACGTTACTCCCATGGAGGAAAATGCTCATGGTGACTGTTGTATTCAATCCCGATGCAATTCCTCTGTTTCATCAACACTCTGAGAGTCCACAGATTACAGAATGCCACCAGATGTGCATCGGAAGCTACTACTGGTATTCCAGGAAACGATCAAAGCGTAGACTGTTTGAGACATTACTCCCATGGAGGAAAGTGCGCATGGTGACTGTTGTACTGAATCCCGAGGCAATTTCTGTGTTTCATCAACACCTTGAAGGTCCAGAGATTACAGATTGTCTAGAGATGTGCATCGATAACTACTACTGGTCTTCCAGGGAACGATCAAAACATAGACTGTTTGAGAATTACTCCATGGAGGAAAGTGCGCATGGGGACTGTTGTATTCAATCCCGATGCAATTTCTTTGTTTCATCAACACTTTGATAGTCCAAAGATAACGTAATGCCTCCAGATGTGCATCGGAAACTACTACTGGTCTTCCAGGGAACGATCAAAGCGTAGTCTGTTTAAGACATTACTTTTACGAAGGAATGTGCGCATAGTGACAGTTGTATTCAATCCCGATGCAATTTCTGTGTTTCATCAACGCTCTGATGGTCCACAGATTACATAATGCCTTCAGATGTGCATCGGAAACTACTACTGGATTCCAGGGAACGATCAAAGCGCATACTGTTTGAGACATTACTCCCAAGGAGGCAAGTGCGCATGGTGACAGTTGTATTGAATCCCGATGAATTTTCTGTGTTTCATCAACACTCTGATAGTCCACAGATTACAGAATGCCTCCAGATGTGCATCGGAAACTACTTCCAATCTTCCAGGGTACGATCAAAGAATAGACTGTTTGAGACATTACTCACATGGAGGAAAGTGCGCATGGTGCCTGTTTTATTCAATCCCGATGCATTTTCTGAGTTTCATCAACAGTCTGATAGTCCAGAGATTACAGAATGCCTCCAGATGTGCATCGGAAACTACTACTGGTCTTCCAGGGAACGATAAAAGCTTAGACTGTTAGAGACATTACTCTCATGGAGGAAAGTGCGCATGGTGACTGCTGTATTCAATCCCGATGTAATTTCTGTGTTTCATCAACACTCAGATAGTCCACAGATTACAGAACGCCTCCAGATGTGCATCGGAAACTACTACTGGTCTTCCGGTGAACGATAAAAGCTTAGACTGTTAGAGACATTACTCTCATGGAGGAAAGTGCGCATGGTGGCTGCTGTATTCAATCCCGATGTAATTTCTGTGTTTCATCAACACTCAGATAGTCCACAGATTACAGAATGCCTCCAGATGTGCATCGGAAACTACTACTGGTCTTCAAGGGAATAATCAAAGTGTAGACTGTTAGAGACTTTACTCCCATGGAGGAAAGTGCGCATGGTGACTGTTGTATTCAATCCCGATGCAATTTCTGTATTTCATCAACACTCTGATAGTCCAGAGATTACAGAATGCCTCCAGATGTGCATTGGAAACCACTACTGGTCTTCTGGTGAACGATAAAAGCTTAGACTGTTAGAGACATTACTCTCATGGAGGAAAGTGCGCATTGTGACTGTTGTATTCTATCCCGATGCAATTTCTGTGTTTCATCAACACTTTGATAGTCCACAGATTACAGAATGCCTCCAGATGTGCATCGCAAACTACTTCTGGTCTTCCAGGGAACGATCATAGTGTGACTGTTTGAGACGTTACTCCCATGGAGGAAAGTGCTCATGGTGACTTTTGTATTCAATCCCGATGCAATTTCTGTGTTTCATCAACACTCTGATAGTCCAGAGATTAGAGAATGCCTCGAGATGTGCATTGGAAACTACTACTGGTCTTCCGGTGAACGATAAAAGCTTAGACTGTTAGAGACATTACTCCCATGGAGGAAAGTGCGCATGGTGACTGCAGTATTCAATCCCGATGCAATATCTGTGTTTCATCAACACTCTGATAGTCCACAGATTACAGAATGCCTCCAGATGTGCATCTGAAACTACCACTGGTCTTCAAGGGACGATAAAAGCGTAGACTGTTTGAGACATTACTCCCATGGAGGAAAGTGCTCATGGTGACTGTTGTGTTCAATCCAGATGCAATTTCTGTGTTTCATCAATATTCTGATAGTCCACAGAATACAGAATGCCAACAGATGTGCATCGGAAACTACTTCCAATTTTCCAGGGTACGATCAAAGAATAGACTGTTTGAGACATTACTCACATGGAGGAAAGTGCGCATGGTGCCTGTTGTATTCAATCCCGATGCAATTTCTGAGTTTCATCAACAGTCTGATAGTCCAGAGATTACAGAATGCCTCCAGATGTGCATGGAAACTACTACTGGTCTTCCAGGGAACGATAAAAGCTTAGACTGTTAGAGACATTACTCTCATGGAGGAAAGTGCGCATTGTGACTGTTGTATTCTATCCCGATGCAATTTCTGTGTTTCATCAACACTTTGATAGTCCACAGATTACAGAATGCCTCCAGATGTGCATCGCAAACTACTTCTGGTCTTCCAGGGAACGATCATAGTGTGACTGTTTGAGACGTTACTCCCATGGAGGAAAGTGCTCATGGTGACTTTTGTATTCAATCCCGATGCAATTTCTGTGTTTCATCAACACTCTGATAGTCCAGAGATTAGAGAATGCCTCGAGATGTGCATTGGAAACTACTACTGGTCTTCTGGTGAACGATAAAAGCTTAGACTGTTAGAGACATTACTCTCATGGAGGAAAGTGCGCATTGTGACTGTTGTATTCTATCCCGATGCAATTTCTGTGTTTCATCAACACTTTGATAGTCCACAGATTACAGAATGCCTCCAGATGTGCATCGCAAACTACTTCTGGTCTTCCAGGGAACGATCATAGTGTGACTGTTTGAGACGTTACTCCCATGGAGGAAAGTGCTCATGGTGACTTTTGTATTCAATCCCGATGCAATTTCTGTGTTTCATCAACACTCTGATAGTCCAGAGATTAGAGAATGCCTCGAGATGTGCATTGGAAACTACTACTGGTCTTCCGGTGAACGATAAAAGCTTAGACTGTTAGAGACATTACTCCCATGGAGGAAAGTGCGCATGGTGACTGCAGTATTCAATCCCGATGCAATATCTGTGTTTCATCAACACTCTGATAGTCCACAGATTACAGAATGTTTCCAGATGTGCATCTGAAACTACCACTGGTATTCCAGGGAACGATCAAAGCGTAGACTGTTTGATACATTACTCGCATGGAGGATAGTGGGCATGGTGACTGTTGTATTCAATCCCGATGCAATTTCTGTGTTTCATCAACACTCTGATAGTCCAGAGATTACAGAATGCCTCAAGATGTGCATTGGAAACTACTACTGGTCTTCCGGTGAACGATAAAAGCTTAGACTGTTAGAGACATTACTCTCATGGAGGAAAGTGCGCATGGTGACTGCTGTATTCAATCCCGATGTAATTTCTGTGTTTCATCAACACTCAGATAGTCCACAGATTACAGAATGCCTCCAGATGTGCATCGGAAACTACTACTGGTCTTCAAGGGAATGATCAAAGTGTAGACTGTTAGAGACATTACTCCCATGGAGGAAAGTGCGCATGGTGACTGTTGTATTCAATCCCGATGCAATTTCTGTGTTTCATCAACACTCTGATAGTCCAGAG